>NC_092875.1:373139482-373810732 GCF_028372415.1 Notamacropus eugenii
ATACTACTGTGCTATAAGAAATGATGAGCTCAGTTATTTTAGAAAAATATGGAGACTTGCATGAAATAATGAGGAGCACAACGAGCAAAACCAAGAGAACACTTTATCCAGTGACAGCAAGAGTTTTTTTAAAAAATGAAGTTGAGCAAATAATTAATTTTGACTATTATACATACTCAAACTAATGATAAAGGATACATGAAGGGAGATGCTATTTACATTTGGATAAAGAACTTATAAATAGAAACATGCATAGAATGATTTAAAACATACACACATGCTACTTATATATATAGCATGTGTATGTATTCCTACATGTCTAATGGTAGCCATCTCTATGGAGTGGGAAGGGAAGAAAAACAAGAAAAAAATAAATTTACATGATAATTTTATGAAATTTTTAAGAGGAATAGCAAATTGTGCATAATATACTGATAAAAGGAAACAAATGCAGGGAAGCACTCACTCTCCAATTCAAATTAGACAATATTATGACAATATGAAGAATTTAGGCACCTCAGAGGACCACTATAAAAGTATATTGAGTGTTTTCCCAGGTGAAAGTGAATTGTTCATAATTGCCCTGGTTAATATAAAAAAATGTGCCAAGTCAATGACATCCATTACAATGATTTGGAAACTGATATCTTCAGCCATTACCACAGTAACAAGGACTATCCTTTGGAGAGGAGAAGGAAGAGGGGAGGGGGCTTCCCAAACCTTAAACCTACTGCACTCTGAAACTGGGACTTTAATGGGCCCCTGCCTAGTGGCTCCTTTGGACCCTCCTAGCTTTAGAGTGATTATCAATAGTAATTCTTGCTATTTCCCTCACAGCCTGAAGTCTTTCTTTTTCTTGATCTCATTAAAGGGGCCATGGCTACCTCTTAAACAGGGCTATTTAATGAATGGGCATTGCCTCACTCTAAGTGAGTACCTGCAAAGGCCTTGGCCTAAAGGGTCCAAGGTCTCCCAGTGCATCTTGGGTCATCTCCAGTCATCCTGATGAATATCAGGTCACTGGATTCAGATGCCTCTGGAGGAGAAGTGAAGCTGGTGACCTGCACAGCCCTCCCTTACTCAAAACAAAGTCAAGTGTAAGTCATGTCATCATTTCTCTGATGGCATGGTCTTCTTCAGCAATGAAGGGTGAACACACAAACAAGGACCATACAGACTATGAATATAACCACCTTATCTAAGTCCTGGTACTCTATAATAAGATGTCAACTTCCATCTACCTTCCATACTACACTCGTCTAGCTGTGGCAGAGAAATTCACTCTCTTTTATACCTCCTGTGAGATGGAAATTTCAGCAACACTCCAAGGAATATCATATCATCACTAAGACAATAGAAATTAAATGTTTCTGATGAGTTTTCCTTATTATAAAGATCTGGGATAAACAAGTAAGAGCTTGAAGAATGATGAACTCATGAATCTATCCCACTGTGCGTATGGGTTGATTTATAACCATGATGTGGGAGAGTGCTATACTGCTAATCATTTTATCATCTCCTTTCGGACAATAGTATTTATCCCTTTTATGGTTGTCTTTAATTCTGTGTCTCCTACATCCATGGGGGTCCTATATCTAACTTCAGTAGGATCCCTAAGGGATAATGTTTCTTTGTTTGTTTTCTGACTTCCTGGATCCAGTGGTTCCAAACATCATATTTTATCAGATAAATTGTCATCTAGACAAAGAGTTTCAAACCAGAAATTGACTGCACTTTATAATCTTTGACTACCATAAAATCATGTAATAGAGAAATTGGTAGGGAAGGGCAAATACTGGGATCAAAGAACTCACCATTTATTCCTTTTTTTCCTAACCAGGTACTGGTAGACTGTCTATCAACCTCTGTATCATCAGCCTCATTTTTAATAACTATATTCTTCACATCTGCCCAGACGAATGTTTGTGAGATACTTCTGATGGCAGAAATGCTGGAGTCTGCTTAACATGCATAAATATGGAAAGAGTTCTTCCATACTTCAGGAGCCCATCAACCCAATTCTAGACAGTAATAGATGGGTAGAGACTTATAACAAGCTATCACTTCTAAGTGGGAGCAACTCACTTCAAGAGCTTAGCTGTAATAATCTCTTAAGCAAACTGTTCACAAGGAGAAAGGGGTTTATTTAGTTTATCAGTATTATATTGTCAATCAAAGACCTTTCATTTCTCTCACATAATGAGTATACTTCAGATACTTCTTTCTAATCAGAGAAGGGCTTGCTCTTAAAGGACTATGATGGCCTAATTCTCACTTAATACCACCAGATAAAAGATATAGCTCTCTTCCCTGGACTGTATAGGTTATCAAAATAGCCTGCAAAAGCTGACTCCCATATCTTGAATGCAGTTCCTTCTACCACCAGTTCTCACAATCCAGGTTTCCTTCAAAACTGACCTTAAATGTCACATTCTATATACATGATCCTGTCAGGTACTAGTTCTTTCTCTCCAAATACTTTGTAATTATTTTGTCTCCTGTGTGAATGTAAGTTCCTTGGAAGAATAAATATTTTGTGTATTTTGCCCAATCTACTGTTTCTAGAACAATAACAGTAACATAGTAAACATTTAATGCACTTTTTGCTCATTTAATATAATGTATTTTATTTAGAAAAGAAAAGGAACAAAAATATTACAATGGAAAGTCAAGTTCCCAGACAAGTGCACAAAACCTAACTAAATATAGTCTTAATATATGACTCAAACTATAATGTTATCCTTTGTTTTATATCTTAGAAGCAAAGGACGATGTTGTGGAATGGGGAGGAGAAATAGTTCTTTTTCCCTTTACCAGGAGCATTGGCTATTGTCAAAATCCAAAAATAGTTAGTCTTTGGCATCTTTCCACATGATATCACTATTCTTCCCTGAGCTCCAGTGTCCTTGGGATGTTCCAAGATCCTAGAATAATGCTCCTTCTTTGTGGGATAGGCCAGGGTAGGCAGGCAATGTCTTGAAATCATTATTTCCCTGGTAAAATTCACCAAGGACAATTTTTTGCTAAAATAGGCTGCTGCTTTGCATTGGGATAAAAATGAATTAACATAACATAACATCCTTAAATACTTTCTAACACTGCTTATTAGTTGGATCATGTGAACAAATTGATTAACCAACAACTATTTATTAAGTACCTACTATGTTCAAGACACTGTTAGATACTTTTCTTGTTCAATTGTTCCCAGGCTTCTCTAACTTTTTATGACATCATTAAGGGTTTTCTTGGCAAAGATAATGGAAAAGTTTGTCATTTCCTTCATGGATTCGTTTTATAGATAAGGAAACTGAAACAAATAGGATTAAGTGATTTGCCCAAGGTTACACAGGTAGTAAGTTTGTGAGGCCACATTTGAACGCAAGAAGATGACTTTTCATGATTCCAGGCCTGGCACTCTATCCCCTGTGCCATCTAGCTGCTTCTAGATACCAGGGGCTGGGCTATCACTAGTTGTATTGACTTATGTCTTGCCACTGAATTCCTATGATTTTGGAGATAAGAATGAAGTTAATACCCTTGCACAGCTCTGCCTCACTGAATTCCAATTCACTTGAAAGTCAAGGCTTTACCCTTCTAATGTCATTTATTCTCTTCAAGACGAAAAATTAACAACAACAACCAGAAATAACAGGGATAGATGGGGGGGGGTGGGGGAAGTCACTTTGGCTCTGAAGAAAGAAGACATGGACTTAATCACTGCTTCTAGCACTTAAAAATCACATGACTTTGGGTAACCATGAGATTTCTTCCACCTTCAGATGTATGATCTTATTTTCTTGTATTCATACAAGCTAATATGAACATCAATTTCCTTATAGAGTACTGCTTCAAGATTCCTTAGTTCTCTATAGCTCTATAGTTCCCAAACTTAGTCAATAGTTCTACCTCTTCAGTGTAGCAGATGTCAGCCAGATATCAGCAGAAAAAATGATTTATACTAATTCACATCAATGTGTGAATGAATCAGAGTCTCTTAGCCCTCCTTGCAATGCATGTTTAAAAACAGATGGAAGTACTTTAGTATCTTAACAAAGGAAAAAGATTTCAAGTAGATTTGGGTTAGATTTTTTCTTTTGTTTTTTGATAGAGAAGACAAGGAAAACTCAATGGTAGAATAGCACCTTAAAATTTCCTTGTTTTCTTTCTTTTTCTTCATGGGAGCTAGAAGATAAGTCAGAAACCATGTAGGTTCACCCTCATGTCACACATGATGAAATCACAACCAAATGTGGTTCAGTGATTTGCCCAGAATTATAAGTAAGATTTGAATTCAATTTATATTTGAATATTAAAACCAAGTGTTGCTTTCACACTGCTGCTATTTCTAACCTTTCCAGTTCTCTGAAACCCCCATTCTCTATTGGTACCAAATTTTATTTCATATAAGTGAAATAAAAGTATATTCATATATGTATGTATGTGTGTATAACATATACATAAAATATAGGAATATTAGAATATATGAAATATATATTCATTGGTATACACACATACATTGAACACTGTGCATGATATCAATACATTTTGGTAGCTGGGCATACCTACCTACAGATATGTAACTCCTAGGGGTAGGGGTGGAATGCCCAGTAACAGTGATTCACAGATCCCTCAACCCACAGGTACCAAAGGCAGTCTCAAAGGTCAGTGAGAGGATGTTTTCACTCCCCTGACAAGGGAACAGGGTCCTCCCCTAGCCCCAGCCCCAGGCATGATGGCTACAGCAGTGGTGGGGCTGAAGGCTGCAGCAGTGGTGGGCAGTGGCAGCTATTGTAGTGGTGGCCAGGACAGGAAACTGCCTGCTTCAGCTGTTGAAGCCCCTGCTTAAAGTCCCTAGGGGAATTGAGCAGCTGATCTGAATCTCAACCATGAGCCAGGCCAGAGAGTAAACTCCTCTCCTTGATTGTGCCACCTTGATTGTGATTGTTTTTTTACAGTGGGAGGGGAAAGGAGGGGAGGTGAGAGTGAAAAAGTGAAGCTTACTTTCATCACATTTGGCTCAAGGGAGGAATAACATGCACATTCAATTTGGTATGAAAATCTTTCTTACACTACAGGAAAGTAGAGGAGAAGAGAATAAGAAGGGTTTAGGGGATGATGGAAGAGAGAACTTACAGATCCCCAGAGTATACCCTACTCTTGACAAAAGACCCAAAAGTCAAAGAACTGGTTCGGAAAATATCCAAAAAAGGGAAAAAAGAAAATAAGACTATAGAAGGTTACTTTGTTGGTGAATAGGTATTCTCTCCTACCTTTTCAGATGAGTAAGAATAATGTTTACCATCAGGGGAAGACATAAAAGTCAAGGCTTTTGCAACCAAAAGCTCCAAAATAAATATGCAATGGTCCCAGGCCATAGAAGAGCTCAAAATGGATTTTGAAAATCAAGTAAGAGAGGTGGAGGAAAAATTGAGAAGAGAAATGAGAGCAGTGCAAGAAAATCATGAAAAGTGAGTGAACAGCTTGCTAAAGGAGACCCAAAAAATGCTGAAGAAAATGACACCTTTAAAAATAGGCTAATTCAATTGGCAAAAGAGATCCAAAAAGCCAATGAGCAGAAGAATGCTATACAAAGCAGAATTAGTCAAATGGAAAAGGAGGTTCAAAAACTCACTGAAGAAAATATTTCTCGAAAAATTAGAATGCAACAGATAGAAGTTAATGACTATGAGAAACCAAGAAATTACAAAACAAAACCAAAAGAATGAAAAATGGAAGATAATGTGAAATATCTCATTGGAAAAACAACTGACCTGGAAAATAGATCCAGGAGAGACAATTTAAAAATTATGGGACTACCTGAAAGTCATGATCAAAAAAAGAGCCTAGACATCATATTTTATGAAATTCTCAGGGAAAACTGCCTTCATATTCTAGAACCAGAGGACAAAATAAATACTGAAAGAATCCACTGATCACCTCCTGAAAGAGATCCAAAAAGAGAAACTCCTAGGAATATTATAGCCAAATTCCAGAGTTCCCAGATCAAGGAGAAAATATTGCAAGCAGCTAGAAAGAAACAGTTCTAGTATTGTGGAAATACAATCAGGATAACACAAGATCTAACAGCTAACATTAAGGGGTCAAAGTCAAAGGAAATAGGATTAAAACTTAGAATCACCTACCCAGCAAAACTGAGTGTAATACTTCAGGGAAAAAATGGTAATTCAATGAAATAGAGGACTTTCAAGCATTCTTGATGAAAAGACCAGAGCTGAAAAGAAAATTTGACTTTCAAACATATGAATCAAGAGAAGCATGAATAGGTAAAAAGGAAAGAGAAATCACAAAGGACTTACTAAAGTTGAGCTGTTTACATTCCTACATGGAAAGATAATATTTGTAGCTCTTGAAACTTTTTTCATTATCTGGATAGTTGGAGGCATTATACACGCACACACACACACACACACACACACACACACAGATAGAGAGAGATAGATAGATAGATAGATAGATAGAGAGAGAGAGAGAGAGAGAGAGAGAGAGAGAGAGAAAACAGCATGAGTTGAATAGCAAGGGATCATATCTAAAAAAATAAATTTAAAGGGTGAGCGAGGAATATATTGGAAGGAGAAAGGAAGAAATGGAATGGGGCAAATTATCTCTCATAGAAAAGAAAAGTTTTTTTACAGTGGGAGGGGAAAGGAGGGGAGGTGAGAGTGAAAAAGTGAAGCTTACTTTCATCACATTTGGCTCAAGGGAGGAATAACATGCACATTCAATTTGGTATGAAAATCTTTCTTACACTACAGGAAAGTAGAGGAGAAGAGAATAAGAAGGGTTTGGGGGATGATGGAAGAGAGGGCAAATGGGAGGAGAAAGCAATTAGAAGTTAACATTCTTGGGGAGAGACAAAGTCAAACGAGAGAATAGAAGAAGAGAAGAAGCAGGATAGGATGGAGGGAACTATAGTTAGACTTACACAATAAGACTATTATGGAAGTCATTTGCAAAACTACACATATGTAGTCTATATTGAACTGCTCGACTTCTCAGTGGGGTTGAGTGAGGAGGGAGGAAGGAAGAGAAGTCGGAACTTAAAGTTTTAGAAACAAATGTTGAGAATTGTTTTTGCATACAACTGGGAAATAAGCAATACAGGTAATGGGGTATATAAATTTATCTTGCCCCACAGGACAAGAGAGAAGATGGGAACAAGGGAAGGGAAGGGTGTTAGAAGGGAGGGCACATTGGTGGAAGGGACAATCAGAATGCAAGGTGTTTTGGGGTGGGGGGAAAGAAGAGATGGGGAGAAAATTTAGGACTTACAATTTTGTGGAAATGAATGTTGAAAAGTTAAAATAAATTTTAAAAAAATATGTAACTCCTAAAATGATTCTCATGGCAGAATTTCTGGTGAGGAAGGTTTAAGGATAGAGGGCTGTTAGTCTCAGGATTATTCATTTTCTCAAGGTCAATTCAATTCAACAAAATTTATTGGCTATATCATATATGAGTAGTATGTCTAGGTACTAGGGAAACAATATAATGTTTAAAGTTTCTTGTATTCTACCAGAGGGGAAAACCATTCACATATATGAATAAATACAACATATACACACAAGAAATATAATTTCTATGTTGGCACTAGGATAGTGGTGGGTGTTGTATGAAGTGGCATCTAAGCTTTCCTTTGAAGGAAGGGAGGAATTTTCTGAGTCAGACGTGAGGAGTGAGGTTATTCCAGAGCCAGAAGACTGTCTTGGTAAAGGTACAGATGTAGGAGATTGAATGACATATTCTAGAATAGCAGGAAGGACAGTTTGGCAGAAATATGGGCTTTTTGGCAGGAGGAGGTTGATTATAATGTAAAATCAATCTCAAAGGAAGGTAGATGTATATACATACATATATATAGATATAGATAAAGATATAGATAGATATAGATATAGATATAGATATGTATGTATATAGTGAGAGCAATGTTGTAAGGCATTGTGGGCCTTCTCTGAAGTCACCTGACTTGGATAAAGAACTTAGTCCTAGGCCTCTGCTTAGGTTTTTATTAGTTGAAGGTGAAAGTTATGGAGCTTCCATTTCCTCAAGAGTTTTGAAAATCTAGAAGGCAGCTAGGAATCCTTGCATTCCAGAGTTCATGAATTTTGCAATTAATTGATATCAGCTAGGCAGACTAGTGGATAGTGTTGGGCATAAAAGTTCTGAGTTCATGTCTATCCTTAGACACTTATTAGTTTTTTGACCTGGACAAATGACTTAACCTCTGCTTCAGTTTCCTCATGAATAAAATGAAGATAATAATTGTATCTGCCTTCCATGGTTGTGATGAGGATCACATGAGATAATAATTATAAAGTACTTAGTACAAAGTTTGGCATGTAGTAGATGTGTATATGCAAATGTGTATTATTACTCATTTGGTGAAGATTTTCTTAGCAACCTCTTCTCTCCGTCCAGACTCAATGATCTCCTTCCTCTTCTGAGCTACTAAAACATTTTTATGGTCTTAAATTTATTTATTTTCAGGTTTCAACATTCTATTCCACAAAATTTTGAATTTCAAATTTGCTCCCTGTCTACCCCAACCCAGGACAGCATGTATTGTGATTACTCTTTTCCTCCAATCTGCCCTCCCTTGTATAAACCCCACATCCCCACTTCTTATCCCCTTCCATTCTATTTTCCTGTAGGGAAAGATAGATTTTTGTATCTCAATTGCCTATATATCTTATTTCCTACATGCATGTAAAAATATTTTTTATTCATTTTTCAAACTTTGATTCCACATTCTCTCTTTCCCCCTCCCACTAGAAAGTCAAGCAATTCAATACAGGTCACACATGTGTAGTCATGCAAAACACTTCCATAACAGTTATGCTGTGAAAGACTAACTATATTTCCCTCTATCCTGTCCTGCCCTCCATTTATTCTATTCTCTCCTTTGACCTGTCCCTCTACCCAAGTGTTTGATTCCAATTACCCCTTCCCCAAATCTGCCATCTCTTCTATTATCCCTCATCTCTTATCCTCTTTCCCCCTGCTTTCCGAGGGTAAGATAAACTTCCATCCCGAATTGAGTGCATATGTTATTCCCTCCTGAAGCCACATCCAATGAAAGGAAGGATCACTTATTCCCTCTCATCTTCCTCTAATTCCCCTCCATCATAAAAGCTCTTTCTTGCCTATTATATGTGTGATGATTTACTACATTGTACCTCTACCTTTCACTTTCTCCTAGTACACTCCTCTCAACGCTTAATTTTCTTTTTTAGATATAATCTCTTCATATTCAGTTTGTCCTATGCCTCCGTCTCTCTCTCTACATGTGTGTATATTTCTACATATAGATACACATACACATACACATATATTATATACATACTCACACGCATTCCCTCCAAATATCCTGAGAATTGTCTCATGAGTTACAAGTATCATTTTTTCCTTATAGAAATATAAATAGTTCAACTTTAATTAGTCCCTCCTGGTTTCTCTTTCCTGTTTACCATTTCATGCTTTTGATTCTTGCATGTGAAAGTCAAATTTTCTCTTCATCTCTGGTCTTTTCAACAAGAATGCTTGGAAGTCCTCTATTTCATTGAAGTTTCATTTTTTCCCCTGAAGTATGATACTCAGTTTTGTTGGGTAGATGATTTTTTTTTTATTTTAATCCTAGCTCCTTTGATGTCTGGAAAATCATATTCCAAACCCTCTGATCCCATAGTGTGGAAGTGGCTAAATCTTGTGTCATTTTGAGTGCGTTTCCACAATACTCGCATTGTTTCTTTCTGACTGCTTATAATTTTTTCTCCTTCACCTGGAATCTCTGAAATTTGGTAACAATATTCCTAGTAGTTTTCCATTTAGACTCTCTTTCAAGAGGTGATTGGTGGTTTCTTTCCATTTCTGTTTTACCCTCTGGTTCTAGAATATCTGGGCAGTTTTCCTTGATAATTTCTTGAAAGAGGTCTAAGGCTCTTTTTTTTTTTTATCATGGCTTTCAGGTAGTCCAATAATTTTTAAATTGTTTCTCCTGGATCTGTTTTCCAGGTCAGTTGTTTTTCCAATGAAATACTTCTTATGTCTTCTGTTTCTTCATCCTTTTGGTTTTGTTTTATATATATATATATTTTTATTTTTCATAAAATCATTAGCTTCCATTTGTTCCATTCTAATTTTTAAGGAATTATTTTCTTCAGTAAGATTTTGGACCTCTTTTTCCATTTGGCCAATTCTGCCTTTTACTTTTTTTTTTCTCTTCTCCTTTTTGCCTTTTTTGATCTCTTTTGTCATTTGAGTTAGTCTAATTTTAAAGCTGTTATTTTCTTCAGTATTTTTTTGGGCTTCATTTAGCAAACTATTGACTCATTTTTCATTATTTTCTTGCATCATTCTCATTTCTCTTCCCAATTTTTCCTCTACTTCTCTCTTTTGATTTTCAAAATCCTTTTTAAGCCCTTCCATGTCTTGAGACCAATTCATATTTTTATTGGAGGCTTTGGATGCAGGAGTTTTGACTTTTTTGTCTTCTTCAGGTTGTATGTTTTGATTTTCCTTTTCATAAATGATGTAATAAAATACCTCTTTACTGAGAAAGTAAGAATCTATAGTATGTTTCTTTTCCCCCCATTTGGTCATTTCCCCAGCCAGTTACTCGACTTTTGAGCTGTTTGTTAAGTAGAGGATAGTTGCTGCCACTGTCCTGTGGCTGGTGCCAGACCATGATTCCCTCTCAGCTAGGTGCAAAGCTGTCTTTGGCATTTGTGGGAGGAGAAGTCTGGAACTTGCATCAATTGCCTGCAATTCAGCCCCCTAAAGCCTGCTCCAGCTCTGTACACACCTGAAGTATGGCCATGCTGAACTGCATTCTGCTCCCAGCCCAGTGTGATAGGCCTTCCTATCGATCTCCCAGATTGTCTTGGGCTGGGAATTTGCTTCTGTCTCTCCTTTTGTAGCTTCTCCTGTTCTAGAATTTGTTTAGAATCATTTTTACAGGTTTTTTAAGGGATTTGGGAGGAGAGCTCTAGGAGGCCCCTGCTTCTTTGCTGCCATCTTGGTTTTGCCCCCCCTGCCCCAAACACTTATAGTCTATATTCCTCAACTTAGTAAGTAAATAAATACTAAACACTTCTATCTCTCTGTCTGTATGTCAGTCTCTGTCTATATCTAAATTTGTATCTACATTTCATTACAGACAGCATGGTATATTAATTAGAAGTCAGGATTATAGGACCAGAAGTCAAAAGTCCTAGACTGAAGCCTCAGATGCACAACTATCTAACGAAATGATCTGGGACAAATCACTTAATCCTGGAACTCCTCAAGCACAATTTTCCTTTTTTTTTTTTTTGGAAAATGATGATAATTATTTCCTCTCTTTCTGAAAGACAGTGTTGTTGGGGGATTAAATGGGATGATGTATTTCAATGTGCTTTGCAACTGCAAACAATCATACAAATGTAAAGTGGTTTTAATTATTTCATATGGATTACTTTTCTTTTGCCAACCAGATCCTTCCATTATTCTCTCATTTTCCTTGAAACTTTGAGATTCTAAGACCAGTCATGAGCATAGTGAACTCTAGTAATTGCTTAGCATTTAGTGATTGGAAGTGAATTGTAATCACGTTGACAGCAAGGATCTTAATTTACACTAACAAAGACTAATATTTAAAATTCACTGGAATCTTACCACAACTCCAACAGTTTTGACTCAACTTTTATAGATAAATAAAAAGAGACTAAGAGAGCTTGAGTGACCTGTGCATGCTTACATACAGTCAGTATTAGAAGAGTCATTGAATATAGTTTTAACTGTAGTAGGAAATGGCAAACCACTTCCACAGTATCTCTGTCAAGAAGAGCACAGATGGAGTCATGAAGAATTAGGCACAATCCAATAACAACAAAATACACTGAAACTAGGTAAAATCACAAAATAATTATAGACTTGATGATAGATAGCTAGTCCAAATTATTCACTTTACAGGTGAAGCAACTAAAACTCAGAGAGATAATGTCACTAACTTAATGATAATGACATGGATATTGAATACAGTTTCTAACATTATATTCATAATAACAGGCTGCTTTTGCTTATATTTTGGTCTCCTAGACATTACTAAATAAATGTTTGCTGATAAATTTACTCTGTTAGAAGTCACTGTCAATAGACTGCTTCACTCCATTCTCTCCATTCAGGTTATCTCCTCAAAGATGCTGGATACTCAGTGCCAAAAAGCATTCCCTCAGCAAGGCCATAGCTCAGTCACTCCATCTCACTTCTTGCCATATTCTTTTTAAATCTGAGACTCTACAAAAACAAATCAGTCCTCCTCCCCTCCTTCATGTCTGGAGGATATGGACTCCTGCCCTCCATCCCCCACATCCCATTCATTCTCACACTGCCTGTGGCAGCACATATTGACACTGGTTCATTTTGGGATCAGTAACTTTTAGTTTTTATACATTGTTTTACCTGCTCAATTATCCCAACCAAATAAGGAATCACATAAAAACAGACTGTTCCAACCATTATGGGTTTATGACACAGAAAGAGAATCCTTCTGGTTTTTTTAGCAAAGAAACTAAAACACTATCTGGAATCTCAGAGGCATCCGCACTGCCATGATAGGGGATGTGTACTCTGAGATGAATGTAAATGTGTACCAAAACTGAATAACCCAATTGTTGCTTATGTGTGAGTGTGTGTGTGTGTGTGTGTGTGTGTGCATGTGTGAATTATACTAGTGAACTCTGATATTCAATGGATATTTTCTCCTCCTTTTGTTCTATTTTTTGGTGGGGTGGGGGCAGGTGAGCTCTACACTGATAGAGTACCAGGTCTGGAGTCAGAAAGACTCAGTTTCCTAAATTTAAATCTGACCTCAAATACTTACCAGCAGTGTGACCCTGGGCAAGTCACTTAAGTTTTTGTTTTTGTTTTTGTTTTGCCTCAGTTCGTTATCTCTAAAATGAGATAAAGTAGAAAATGGCAAACCACTCCTACAGTATCTCTGTCAAGAAGAGCATAGATGGAGTCATAAAGAATTGGATACAACTGAAAAACAATAAAATACACTGAAACTAGGTAAAAATCACAAAATAATTATAGACTTGATGGTACATAGCTAGTCCAAATTATAAACTTTACAGATGAGGCCGCTAAAGCTCAGAAATGTAATGTGACTAGCCCAATGATAATGACATGGGTAGCAAATATCAGTCAAGGTTTTAGCTGTATTCTTTGATTCCAGATTATATTATTATATTATATTATACAACAGGCTATTTCAATATGAAATGCACAAATTTTTTGTTTTGTTTTTGTTTTTGTTTCACCCTTGATTTTTCCATTTTGTAAAATTCTGTCTTGCTTTCTATCTCCTACCCCATACCCAAGGTGTCTGATGCTTTTACCTTGCTTGTGAGTCACTTAGCTTCCCTGTTCCTATACTCCTGCTGTTCTTTGCTCTGTATTTCCCTCTCAACTTTAAAAATAGTTTTGTGTTACATTATTCCATATATCTTACATATATGTTTATGTTAATAGATTCATGATAACCTTCCTGGGTAATATTTGCACTATAACATTGGTTTCCTACAAACATGAAATTTCTAGAAGGATACAGCTGGCACAATGACTAGAGCACTGGCCCTTGAATTTAAAAGACCTGAGTTCAAATCAAGACACAGGGACTTATAAGCTGTATAGCCCTGGAGTAGTCTTTTAATCTCTGTCTGCTTCTGCTTCCTTCACACAGGCATATATCATTCATTGCACTTTGAAGATATTGCAGTTTGCTTTGTTTTGTTTTTACAAATTGAAGGTTTGTGGCAAACTTGCATAGCGCAAGTCCTTTGCACCATTTTTCCAATAGCATGTGTTCATATAGTTTCTCTGTGTTACATTTTGGTAACTCTCACAAAATTTCAAGTTGTGCATTGCTATTACATCTGTTATGTTGATCTATAATCAGCAACCTTTGATGTTACTATTAAAATTGTTTTGGGGCACTAAGAACCATGTACATATAAGATGACAAACTTAAAAAATGTTGTGTGTGTTCTACCTGTTCCACCTGTCTCTCTCCCTCTCTTGGGGCCTCCCTATTCTCTGAGACACTATAATATTGAAATTAAGCCAATTAATAACCCTACAGTGGCCTCTAAGTATACAAGTAAAGGGGAGAGTCAGTAGATGCAGCAAATTTCATTGTCCCCAGCCTTTAGCAACCACCACTCAAACAATTAGCTACCATCAGCATTGAGGCAAGACTCTCTACCAACAAAAAGATATACACTGAAGGCTCAGACTCTGGTTAGCAATTTTTTTTTTAGAAATAAAGCATATATTAAATTAAGTATATACATTTGTTTTAGGTATAATACTGTTGCACATTTAATAGACTACAGTATAGTGTAAACATAACTTTTATATGTACTGACCAAACAAAAGATGACATGACTCACTTTATATTTCCTTAATTACAGTGGTCTAGAAGCAAAATTGCTATATCTCTGAGGTATGCCTATAGTAATAAAACTCACATTGTAATAACAATAATAATATTTACATAATACCATGTGCCAGGTTCTATGCTTTAGGTATATTGTCTTCATTTTACAGATGAGGAAAGTGAGGCAAACAGAAGTTAAACAATTTTCCCAGCATCACATAGTTATTAAATGTCTGAGGCTAGATTTGAACTCAGATGAATCCAAGCCTGGTACTCTATACACTGAGTCACACTTGTAAAGGAGCTAGCACAGTATTCACCACATAGCAGACACTTAATAAATCATTATATCCTCCTCAATAATTGTCTTTTATGGTAGGATTTTTTAAAACTATTGCTATTTGGTAGAGGAATTTTTACTTAATTTTGTTTTAATTCCAGAACCACAAAAGCCTTTGGTACTACATCAGTAGACACTCATGTAGATTTCAGACTATATGTTCAAGTAAATATATGAAAGACTGTGCAAATCCCATGACCATATGAATGTTTTTTCAAGCAAACAAAGAGAATTGCAGAAGGGAGCAAAGAAAGACTCAATTTACCCTATTTGGTGATCAAAGAATGTCTATTTACTAAGGCAGCAGTCAAGTTTATTTGATGATATGAACATCAAGGTGTGTGTGTGTGTGTGTGTGTGTGTGTGTGTGTGTGTGTATGTGAGAGAGAGAGAAAGAGAGACAGACTTCAAAGCATTTAGAATGCATACATTAAAATTTTCACCTTCATGTGGAAGATATTGATCTATTTAGCGTTAAATATACATGTAATTTATTGTTCAATTATTATTAAGACCTCATGTTTATGAGGTGTCATTGATCTGAGTTTTTTTGTTTGTTTGTTTAATGTACTGTAGTTAACTTGAACCCCCTGCTCAGACATGGACCAAGTTAAAATCTTGTATATATGTATTTTTCTGCTTCTGCTAAGTTCACTATGTTTTAAAGACCTTCACAAGGACCATTATCATACTGCAGAGTTTTCTTAGGTATAGTTTTACCTTTCTGGGCCATTTGGAAAAACTAAAGTGAGATTATGAAGCAATGTGATTTAGTGAACAGAATGCTGGCTAAGGAGTCTAAGGACCAGGATTCAAATCTTGCCCCTGATACTTATTATTTGTGTGACCTTGGGCAAATCATTTATTGTTCCTAAGCCTCAGTTTACACATCTATAAGATGAGTGAATTGGACTAGATTTTCTGTGAGGTCTTTTTTAGTTTTAGCCCTAAGATCCTATAATTATTATGTTTTGCTAAGGCACATTCTAAAATTCATTAAAAAAATGATTCCCAATTCAATAAACAGTAAACAACTGTGGATTGTCTTGTGCTGTAGTCAGGAGGAGCACAGAGACCAAAAAACAAACAAACAAACAAACAAAAAAACAAACCCAACAAAAACACTGTTAAACTTTCTCTGCTCTCAAAAAGCTTACATTCTACTGTGTCATTTCACAGGGCCAGGGCTTTAGAACTCTGATCTCAGTAATCATTCAGTCTGAAAGTCTCATTTTAAAGATAAGAAAAATGGAGCTTAGTGTGGTCGAGTGACTTGAACAAAGCCTCATAGGTAAAATGTCAGGATTCAAAACAATGTCTTCTGACACTGTACAGCATCATGTCTTCAATAAGGCTATTAGGAGAGGAAAAAGAATAAGCATAAGCAGGAAGAGAAATATTTGGCAACTAAAAGTTGAGAGGTCAGGGAACCCACTAAAAGATGTGAGAGAGGAAATTGAGATTTTGATTTGTATTCATAAATATGAAATACATGTTGAAGACTCAGATTTACAGGTCAATAAACCGAAATCAACAGCAATTTGAAAATGGAACTATAACACTCAAGTGAGCAAATCTTTGCTTTTGGACAGTGTATTGTTGAAGTTTGAAAGCTACAATTTCTCCAAACTGATTCTGTGTTTGCTATTCAGGAGCAAAAAGCAATTAGGAAGCACTGTATTAGCAAGCATCACTCAGAAAATAAATATTTACTGTCAGCCTTACAGATGTGAAAAGTCCTGTTTCCACAGATAGCTCCTAATTAGATTTAAACTGCTTCTACAGTGTTAGCATTAAATCTTTGATATTGTTTGAACAAACTCCAGTACTATTTCATGTAAAAAAATTTTTTAAATGAAGTTTAGGACACTAATTATTTGAGGCCAGCCAGGAATGTTCAGTGAGATGCTGTGGTATTTCTGAGTGGCTGTCAGTAGTAAGCAATTTAAAATGCCTAATTTATGAAAAATTCCTTTAATATTAAGGTAAGACAAAGTTTAAATATTTTCAGTTTAACCTACGTTATTTTGAAAATGATCATAGTTCATTTTAATGACCTGTTTTTCCTTAAAACGAAGCATCTTTGAAACATGTATGCCTTAATTTTTTTCTTTTTTTAAAAAATAAAAGATTTCCTCCTTTTTAAAATAAATGGAGAGATAATTCACCTGCCTATGTTTCATTTGCATTTGCTTTTTCCTCTTACTGTAATAAAGAACTGCTCTTATATTATGTTTCATTTTAGCTTTTTCATGGGTAACAAGGTGAAGATACACTTGAGATAGTAGAAATAATGTTGTGATCAACTTTAAATGTATTAGTGCCTGATTTCTTGCTACATGTACAGTCTAAAAAAAAGAAAACACATTCCTATGAAATTCTTCCTCTCCAATGACCTATGTTTTAAATGAACGTTCAATAATACTGAAGATAACTGACAACCACATTGTTAAGGAGGAGCTACCCATTACAGGGGAACTCAAAGAAAAGAGTATATAAATGGCACAATGCAGTAGAGTACCACTAATCCTTAGTCCTTTTTGGATAAAAATAATTGAAATCTGAATTCAATTTTTCTTCATTTAGATAAGTTGTCAGAAATGGAAACTTTTCCAGACCTGAGAAGGGAGTCTACACTTATTTATCAAATGCTTTCTATGTGTCAGGCAATTCACAAAGAGCCAGGAAAACAATCAACAAGAGGAAAAAAAAATAGGCTCTGCCTTCAAGGAGCTCACATTCTAATACGGAAGAAAATATGTAAACAACTAGGTTCATACAAGAAATATACAGAGTAAATATAAGCTAATCTAAAATAAGAAGGCATGAACCCCTGGGAGGCCTGAAAAGACTTCCTACAGAGGATAAGGTTTGTGCTGAGTCTTGAACAAAGCAGCTAACCTAAAATGGTGGAGGTAAAAAGAGAATCTTCCAAGCATGAGGAACAGTCTTTGCAAAGGCACTGAGATGGGAAATGGAGTTTCAAGAATCAGGAACTTCAAGTAAGCTAGTAGCTTGATCATAGAGTTCATATGATAGAGAAAAGTGCATAAAGACTAGAAATATAGGGAAAAGGCAAGATAAGAAGAACTTTAAATGCTAGAGGACTTTGTATTTGATCCTGAAGGTAATAAGGGGCATCTCGAACTCATTGAGTAGGGAGGTAATATGGTTAAAACTACTCTTTAGAAAGATCAACTTGGCAGTTGAGTGGAAGATGGATTGTAGTATGGAGAGCTGAGTTAGGGAGACCATTTAGAAGGTTGCTGCAAAATTCCAGACAATAAATGATGAAGGCAGTCAAGAACGTCAGTACATTCCATTTAGTATCATGGGCAGGACTGGAGCTGATTCTGCATTGCCTGTGAGCTACTAATAGAAACATCTTGCACTTATTTTAGACAATGTTCATATTTGTTAGGACAATATTCACTATTGGGAGGTTAAATTCAGGGTGCTCCCAAAGTCTTAATGCAATTTTAAGTTTAAGTAACTTGAGTATTAATAGCTTAAGCCTGAACAAAACATTTTTGAGACACTCTGTATAATGGGTTACTTGAAACTGATGTACCTTGCACTTCTGTAGGTGTCTATAAATGTTTATATATATATATAAGAGAAATAATTACCCATATTACCTTCATAGTTGTCAGCATATGTTATTTTTTTAATAGACATCTCTGACAATTCTATACTGGTCCCTGAGGGTGGGCAGAGATCACTAATGATTTCATTTGTTTTCATCTCTATCTTTTCTTCAGTTATTTTTGATAAATGAATATGGACATTTAATGATTGAAATGGATCATTAATTTCATACATTCCTACATTTTTATGAGATAAACAGCCAGTAGCAAACTTTAGTACTTAAAATATTGTTATGTGAATACAAATTTCACAGCTTTGTGAAAAATATTCCTTTGCGTAGGCTTTCTCATACATATAGGCATATGACTTGTATCAAATTCTCTAGTATTTTTGCAGGTCAAGCACAATGAGGAAAGGATCGTATTTAGCAAGCAACAGCCCAGGTAGGATTTGGGGTGAGGTGGGAAAAAATATGTCAGTCAAGCAGAATAGTGACAGTTTCATTATTACTTAAAATAATACACAATAATTACTGACTCTAAACATAATACTTCTGTTTCTCCCCTGTGAATTTCAGGGCCTAGCCAGACATTTAACTTCACTGAACCTTATCTTCATATCTTTCTTATTTTTAGGGAAAGAGATCAAATGTGAGGGTAGAATCTCTCTATTACTACTTCATGGGAGGTAGAGGCCAAATAGCTCCATCAAAAGATATGAAGGCTTCATAAACATTGAGAAATTCCCAACCCATACTTTCACAGTGCCAAAGGCAGAAAATTATTCTAATCCTACTACAGTTTGTCAATTAACAAGGAAACATATGCACAATCTAATTGAATTAAATGGGATTTTATATTAATTGTGGTCAGTGAGTTTAAATTTTATTAAAGAAGAGTTTCAGGCTTACCAAGATAGACTTAGAAACTTTCTTATTTCTTAACATGAGAAATGCTTATTTTTGGCTTTCCTTGTAAATAGTAACACAAAATGTCCAAATCAGAATCACTTTTTTGCTTTGACCAGTTTTATTAACTTGGATTCATTTTTCTTCCACAAGAATGGGATTGAGTCTTTTGCCTCCAGAGCAGATCCTTCAAGTACTCTTCCATTTGACAAAACACGTGATTAAATATGAAAGGATTATATGATAAAAAATTTAAAGCTAAAAAAATATGTGGCCACCTAGCCCAACATCATCATTTGACAGATTAAAGAATGTAAGCTCAGAATGGTTGTACCACTGGTTGATGGTTGGACAACAAGCAAGTGTCCGAATCAGAATGTGAGTCAAAGTATTCCTGACCCCAAATTCAACAGTCAATTAACAGTACACTGCCACTCATAAATTTAAGAAAAGTCTTTCCTTCAGAGCTTATAAAATTAATTTCTCATCATTTCACCTCTTCTTACCTTAAAGGAATCAAATGATACTTTCTTATATAGCTATTGTCTCACATGCTCTTACCTTAATGAATTTTCTCAGTGTAACAAGGTTTATGCAGTTTAGATTATTTTTGTATTATGTCATCAGATTATTTTTTTCTTCACTTTGAAAGTTCATCCCTGAGATCAAAATCTTTTGTGTTAATGGGTTTTTTTTGTTGGTTTTTTTTTGTTTTTTTACCTTGGAGTTCCAATTTGTAGCCTCAACTAAAGACATTCTTCAAATTATTCAATGTTCTATAGATGCTGCATTGTTTTTATGCTGTTTTTTCAAATTCCATTCTCAGCTATATGTACAAATTTTTATCTTTCTTTATTGGCAATAAATTTGAAAAAGACTCAAGTCCAAATGATAAAGAAGAAAATTACATTCCTGAAATTTTAGGACTCATATCAAGTCTACCATAATGTCAGTGCTCTAGCTATATTTGTATTGACCATTTAATCCAATGAACATATGTTAAGCACCTACTATGTACTGTCAAAGGCAATAGAGATATGAAGATGAAAATCAAGTCATCTCTAAGTGCCTCATATTTTACTTACAGAAACGACATTAATTGCCAAATAACAACAACAATAAAATCAAACAAAAACATCTGTTTTCCTTTGTAGCATGTATATATATACATACATATATATATGGAGGAGTACATAGGGAGGAGTATTTGAGAAAAAGAGTCATATCCTTTATAGAGATGATTCACTTTTGATCATTGTGCTGATTGATACCAAGTCTTTGGCACAAAAACTCTCCAGTGTGAGTAGAAATGACCTTCAGAATCTCCTATATGCCTACATTATTTGCCCTCATTACTCCATCTCAGCTATTTGGTTAAGTTCATATGAACAAAAATCACATAAATAATTAATGGAAATTTCATGGTATGGAAATCATCCTATCTGTAAAATTCAGTAACTTTTTATGATATTCAGCAAATATTTTTCCCCTGGACTAGAGTCTATGGCTAGATATGAATCCTCAATTCCTTTCAATTTCTCAAAAGGATGGGTTTACTAATTAAAAAATCAGAAACAGACTTTCTTCCATGAAATATGAATGCATTGTTTCATAATAGAAAAAGTAATATAACCCCAAAAATGTATTTCAAAGATCTAAAATTTTGTCACTCAGCTGTTTACCTGTTTCTATACATCTGTATGTATATATGTACATATATACAAACACACATTATATGTATATATATATATATACATACATACACACATATACAGGCAAACATACATATTTCCTTTTAATTATTTTATATAGGTTATTTTTAACTAATGACATTTTAGGGAAATAGTTCAATGAAAATCATGTAAGGGTAACATGAAAATGATTATTATAACAAAAGCACCTACTTTTACACCCTTTTAAAATATATGTGAGTATATGTACATATATCTCTCTATATATACAGATGTACATATTTATGCACATGTACATATATAAGCAGATATGTATGCATATATCTTCAAAATTTGGCACCATTATTCATTCTGGGCATCTGCATCAACATAGAAAAAGTACTTAGTGCCATTTGATTCACTTCTTTATATAACATTCTCTCATTCTATCTTTGAACTTACAAGAATGATCTCTTTCCCTCTTTCCCCTATCAATCACAATCCTAGCATTGCCTCAGATGGAACATCTAATTGATCACAAGTCCTTGATACTCAGTGAAATGTAACAAGTAAAAAGAAGCCCCCCTCTTTTTTTCTTTAAACCTGGCTGAAAGTGACCTAACTGTATGCCATTCAGTTCGTCATTAAGGAATCTCTCAGGCATCTGATATTTTAAATGACTTTTAAATTTTATTCAAAACTCGTCCTAGTCATCCTGATGGAATCAGTCAAGATAATTTGAAGGTTAGAATGCATATATGAAGCTCACATTTCTTCCTTTTCAATGAGTGTTAAGGTCATATCATTGTACAGAGAAATTCTACACTCTTAAATATGAATTTACAAAAATTCATTTTCATCTGTTTTTTTTTCCTGATTCTGCAAGAGTACTAAGTTTCTAAGAGCTCACTAAGTCAAAGAAGCCTCTAGAAAGTAACGTGTTGACAGTTGTCCAGTTAGAGATATTCTTTAGGGATTCATTTACATTATCCGTGGAAGGTACTTTACCTGGTTAATTTTAGTAACTATATTTATCTTTAATTTGTATCCACAAAAAGTGTAAGCAATTGGTGGATGTGCACTTTTAAAATAAGGAAATAGGCAAATTTCCTTGGGGCTCTTCTGAGAGTTTGTTTTATTGTGAGAAATACTATGTTTTGAATATATGAGTTCTGTGACTGATAGAACTGGGCAAACTGCAGCGAGAGGACAGGCAAAGTATCCTGGGGAATCATTTCCCACTGAGTTGGCTCACAGGGTCTCTCTTTGAAGTAATCTGAATGTACTGGAACTGATCCCTCTTCTCCCCTACCTTCCACATGATCTGGAAGAGAGCAGTATTTATCCTGACTACAGGCAGGTATATACATCTTCCCCCAAGATCATAGTTATTGCTATGAACAGTTGTGGCTGCTGTCAGTAGGAGACAGGAATTGGTGCCTTGCCAATACTAAATGGAAGTAGGACCTCAAAACCTGCAGATGATTTCTAAATTTAGAATACATAAGGATTGAATGAGTTCTAAATTTAGTTCAATGCATTTTCATATGCTTAGCAAACCAGAATGATTGTCTATTAAGTTAAATTATTTTCTTAGCCATGGATACAACTTTTCAAATAAATTTAATTTTTAGTCACTAGCTTCATTTCTTCTGCTGAAATATAAGGTGAGATTCAAAGGCAATACCAAGTAATTAGGATTACACTGATGAAAAAAAAAGAGTAAATAATTAGGGATATTCAGTGGTATTTAGAATAAGTAAGAGAATGATGAAGGTATAGGGTATAGGTATAAGGGGAATGATGAAGGAAAGTGCAAGGTTATTTGTACGTATGTTGTTATAAAATGAATAACAGGAGATAGTTTCCTTTTTTATCGAAATGCTTTTGAGTATGTGAGTTTGGGGAAACAACATAAAGTTCCTATTTCTTTTCTCAGAAACAAGGCTTTAATATTAAAAGCAAAGAAAAAGCAAACATGAGAATCCCTCCGCAACAAATCAGTATGGTGCATTCTCATACTAGGGTAAAAAAAAAGTAGAGAGATACTGACAAAGAGAAGTAACAGAGAAGGTCCCATCTGTCTGTCAAAACTAAGGTTGAATAGTCTATAGTCACAACGTGTGTGATCTAACTCACATATGAGTAATCATATAATTTTAAATGTATGATCTTAGGTAAGTCATTTCAACTCAGTGTTCTAGTCCAGTTTACCTGACTAGAGTCTAGGATGTTAACTTGTGCCTGGTCGTTCCCAAGACCAGTGAACTAACAACAACAGTCCATATCCCTAAGAATTCCAAAATAAACAATATTTATTGGGAAATTAGAATAATTGAGGGAAAATGGTAGCATTTAGACATATACACTTTTTTTTCTTTTGACCAGTTTATAGAGATGGTAGCAGATTAGATGTTTTGGGATTTGGGGGTGAGGTGAATGTGTTTAAACTTCCTCTCAATCTTTAAGGTTGAGAACTGAATTTGATATTTCTCCAGGAGAGGTACAGAAACCATTTCATTATTCTTTATAATGACATCAATAGCAGTATACAAATTTCCGTGAGACTGAGGCAAATATATCAATTCCATTTTCGAACAACAACCTTGTCATAATGTAAGCATTATTATTCATATTTTACAGATAAGGAAATCGATGATAAGAAATTAAGTTACTTGCCTATGGTCACTCTTCTAAGTAAATTCTAGAGACAGGGCAATTCTATTTTTTTAAAATATATGTTCACCCCTGTGCCAAGTTCTGTTATGCAAAAGCACAGAGGGTATAATATTAAATAAAATAGTGCAAAATAAACATTCCTGAGATCACTTGCTTAGTACATCAGTTCATTTTCTAATGTCTCAAGTATGAAAATCCTATTAAAATTGCCTTTTCACTTAATTGTATTCTGAACTGTATCACATGTGCTGCATTACTTAGACTTACCTACCTAGGAGCAAACAAAACAAAACAAAACATTAAAAAAGGCACACCACCAATCCCACAGACCATAAAACGTGTAAAGCAATATTATTCTTAAAAGCTGTGAATTCAAGTCGCCAGTGGTAGTCATGGAGAAATTAATTAAATCCCTGCCCGTTTTTTATGTTGCATCCACTATGAGCATCTTAATACAGAGAGAATATGTGCTGCAGACCATCAAAAAATTGCCTATTCCAACCTAATAAGTGCAAAATGATTAAAATTCAAAATACATTTAATCATAAGGTAAGTTATTTAAATTTGGATTCCCAACATTAGACTTTTAACTTCTATCAATGTCAATAATTTCTCTTTACTCCATGCAAATTTTTAAAAGTACATTTACAACATGCTTATCCCTTAGCCAGTTATGTAAACATAATATTTTGAATTTTTTATTTCTCTTTCATTGACTTCTTGCCTTGTATGTTGAGCATTACCTTGAAAGACCATTTTTTTGTCCCATTGTACACAACTGATATAAACATCTCAAACCTAGTCTTAATCACTCATTTTCAAGAGACTTTTTAACATACTCTTTCTATGATTTAAACAATGACCTTTTCACTATCATATCACACCGCTACTTTTAAATTTATTCCCATAATTAGAATGAATGATTTAAGACAGGAAAGGACACTGGATTAATCCATTCCAATCCTCTCATTTCACAGTCAGTCAACAAACATTACACCCTGTAGCAAAGCGGCCAGAGACTCTTTCTGCTGTCAACAAAGTAAGATACAACCTCTTCAAGTAGGTGAATTCTGGAACAGATTTTAGATACTATTTCTTCCAATCCTATTATTTTTCAGATGAGGAAATGGAAGCTAAGATGTGTGTGATTTTTCCAAGGTTAGATAGTCAAGAAATGATAGAGTTGGATTTACAACCTAGCTCTTCTACTACTAACTACTACAAAGATGACTACAAATATTCTTAGTCCATCAGACATTTGAATTTATAATATGGCTTTCAACTTTGTATGTATGTGTTGTATATTCAGGTAGAAATTACAATAAAAATTCTGATTTCAACATAGTCCGCATGACAGAGATCTTTCTGCATCCTAAATATTTTTTTCTGAAAGATTGGATATATTTTAACATATAGAGTGGACTTTTTAAAATTAAAATTGTTGGTATAGGTTGATTTCTATGAAAATATAACATCATGGTATAGTGTCAAGAGTCAGAGGATCAAGGTTCAAATCCCACCTTTGATATTTACTATCAATGTGTCCTTGGAGAGGCACCTAAGCAACTGGGACCTTAATTTTCTCCTCTTTGATATGAGGAACTTAGACTTTGAGATGGTTTGTAAGGTTAATTCCAGTTTTAATTTCATCATTCCACATTATTGTTATGGGGATGCCCAGGTAGGAAATATCATTTAGATATGCATGTAGCCATAAAATTTTGCAAAATCAAATTTAATAAAGCTTTTGTGATGTAACTGCATTGTGTTAAATCATCAATTCAGATAAATTCTCTCACAGTATTTGCTAAGAGTCAGGAGAAGGATGTGTTCTGTGTGTGTGAATGTGTTTCTTTTTTAAACCACCCTTTGTCCTCTGTATGACAATTTTTTTCATAATTTTTCCATTGTAGGATTTAACTGAAAAAAAATCCAAGGAGGAAAACATATCATCAACTTCCCTAAAGGCATCAAAAGCTGGCCCAGAGTGTTAATTTCCCTTTCCAGGCAAAGGCGAAGTACTCATCCCAGCAATGACTCAGAGGTCAATGATTTATCACTTGCTTGCTCTAATTCAGGTGGGCCCAATGTTCCTATTTAGAACTATATTAAAAACAAATTTTCCTCAGACACAAAATAAACCTTCATAGTTGCTGCTCAGGTTTTACATTTTCAAGAAATTCTTGAAAAGGAAAAATAATAATTTGCACACCTGTCAATTTTACATGACTCAGTCACTCAGGGTTGTTTTTAACAGTCAGTGATTGATTAACTAAGCTAATTTTCATGGAAGGGCAAATACATATTCTTAATATATGACAATGCTTAAGGTCCTTAGAGCTAAATAAAAGTTTCAAAAAAGTTATAATTGATACTTAAGTGATTTATATTTCTCCTACATGATCTCATAATCAAAAATATTAAACAATGTGTTGTTCACATTTGGTCTCATTCTGATCTGTATTATAAAATCAAAGTCTCTGGGAAAAATATTGTTAAATTTACATCTTTTCATATAGAATGAAAATATCAAAAATGTAAAATTGGTCAGTTATCATTTAGTAAGGGCCCATTGTGTGACAGTTATTGTGCTAAGCACTGGACAAAAAAAAAAAAGACAAAAAATGCTAAAATCTATATATTGCACTGCTGCCCTTGGAATCAGGCAGATTAATCTTCCTGAGTTTAAAGCTGGTGTCAGACACTTACTAGCTGTGTGACCCTGGGTGAATCACTTATCCCTGTCTGCCTCAGTTGCTTATCTGTAAAATGCTGGAGAAGGAAACATGGTTTCAGTATCTTTGTCAAGGAAAACCCAAATGGGATCACACACTGTTAAATACAACTGAAATGACACTATTAGTTACAGAATATAGATAGATGATAAATAAATAGATAGATGGATAGATAGATATAGACATGCAAATGTGTGTGGGAAGGTGTGGGGGTGTGGGGGTGGGTTGTGGGGGTGTGTATCTTCAACTGAAGTCAGGTAAGCTAGGAAGCAGACTTGAGGAAGTATACAAATCCTGATGTGAAGGCTAGGCAGTGAAAATGCTCATAGTCAGGAGAGGGAGGAACTTGCTCCAGAACAACAAGTAGGCCAGTGTCACTGAATCACAGAGTACATGGAGTAGATAAAAGTATAAAAACACAGGAAAGTTAAGAGGGGGCCAGGTTTCGAAAGGCTTTAGAAACCAAAAAGGGGATCTTATATAGAAAAATCACTGGAGTTTCTCAATGGGAGAGATGACATGGTCAGATCTGAATTTAAGGAAGATGAATTTGATAGCTGAGCAGAAGATGGACTGGATTGGGGAGCAATAGGGCAGGGAGAACAACAAGTGGGCTATTTTGATAGCGTAGGTGTGAGGTGATGAGAGCCTGGGGGCAGAATTTTTTCACCCCATTTCATTTACTTAGTAACACTCTGTATTGCTAAGTCTGAGTCACTTTGCCACAAGCTCACTCACAAAGAAAGATTCAAAAAGCTGTAATGGAAAGAAAAGTAATGACATTCATGCAGTTAAAGTCAATGGAAAAGATACATGTTGAGAGAATAAAAACCTATCCAGAGAGAAAAAAATAAAATGGAGGGATCAAAGGCAGCAAACAAAAATTAGCATCAGCCTTATTACACAATGTTATTCTTTTAGCATTAAGAACTCTTGAAAAAGTTAACAAAACCATGGTGTAACATGATTCAGGCCACACATAGTTCTCAACTTAACATCATTTCTATCAATAGTTTCTAAAACATTACTGGTAGATGCAATAAATCTTGCGATGTTGACACAGTTGGAAGTCATGGAAGATATCATGCCTCCCACTGACAACCTGAAACTCCCTTTTTAGAGATCAAGAAGAAAGATAGCAGTTGGCATCTGTAACTAATCACATTACTGTCCAAGGGCAGAGAGCAGACAGAGTCATAACTTTTATAATGGTAATTGCAAAGTCTTGGAAAGTATGGAATGGAAATTGTAGACACATGTGCCCCGAATGCAGACAATCATCATTTACTTGGTAAAATGCATTCGTGTTTAAGCATGCATGCGAGAAAACATCTTAAATGTTCTACGCTTGCTCAAAGAACAAATTATGCCAGATGCTATAGGTAGGCAAGTATTGGGGCATGCTATAGAAAGACAAAATCTAGCACTGTATCACCGAATAATAAAAGTAGCTTCTTTTTTTCCTCTATTCCATCAGTACATAGGACAGAAAGCCATCTAAACTATTCATGATACCATTAGAAGAAACAAGCATATGAGAGTCTCCAGTAAATTAAAAAAATAGACATAATAGACAAATGTCAGTTAGGTATTAAACTGCTTCAGGGAAGCCATTTGCTTGGGATAAAATATGAAGAGCAAAAGAAATTTTCAAAAATGTAGATAAGTAATCCATATTTCTAATTAAATTCACACGTAATCCAAAATCATATTGGCCCCATTACATACACTATTTTGGGAAATTGTCATGAGCCTGATAGTTTTAATCTTGTTATTCAATTTCATTTGAAACTTTATGCCTTTACAGAAAGTATTACTACTCCGTTTTTTTGGGTGGGGAAAGCATCCTTTCAGAAAAGATTATTATGCATTGAAGTTCCATTGCTCTCCAGTCATTTTATCATACTCTAAGTAGCCAATACAGCTCTTTCTCCTCTCTGACATTTGAAACCTTTCACAATCTGACTCTGACCTCCTTCATGAATTCTAGGATCCAGTCAAACGCCTTCCTCTATTCACTCCCTCCTTATACTTATGTCTTAGAATTTCTGGGTCCTTCACAGTATATATATATATATATATATATATATATATATATATATATATATATATATATGTATATATATATATATATATATATATATATGTATATATATATATATATATATACACACACATATAGATAGATAGATAGATATTTATGCCTATACACACACATATATATTTACACTTATATGTGTGTATACATATGTATACATGTATATGTATATGTATATACACACATACATGTACATATAATTGTTTGGTTTTTTATTTGTTAATTTTATTGGAGAAGTGTGAAACAAAGTAACTTTACATATGGAACACAGACTCTTGGTGTGTCTTCAGGATATTACAAAAGCAAGAAGGCTGGTTCTGGTATCAAAGTATGAAGATTCAAATCCCATATCTTCTGCTTGCTATCTGCGTGACTCTGAGCAGGGCACTTAACATTCCTAGAAATCTATTTTCTCATCTATAACAACGAAAGGGGTGAATTAGCTGGTCTCTGAAGTCTCTTCCATCTCTATAATGTTATGGTACCATATTAGAGGGAAAAAAAAGAATGCACACTGTCATTGCTTGATGAGTTAGGGACTCATTTTTAAATTGATAGATTTTCCATGTCCATTTCTTTTCCTCCCTACAATATTGGATGTTGCTGATCAGTACTAGAACAAGAAAGTATATGTTGTTAGATGCTTGAGTGATTATCTTCTATTATACTAATACATTTTCAAAGATTCAATATCATTCAAGAAAAGGTTTAAGAGAAGTCACAAAAATTTATGACCTTTAAATTTCTGTAAAGGTACTTCTTAATCCAGGGTTTCTGATTTTGCCAGAAGCATAACTAATGGGGAGTTTGGTAAATATCCTATATACAATTGTGTGTTAGGAAATATTCTAACAGCTTCTTTTCTCCTTGTGGGGGGCAAGTAACCTAATCATGATGAGAGTCAACCAATTGGACGAGCCAAGATTAAAACTCAGGCCCTCGGACTCCAAATTCAAGTCTCTCTTCACCATACCATATAGACTAGATAACAGAATTGAGAATCAAATACTGAATTTAATAAAATGAAAATAAGAAAAGACATATTTAGTACCCTAGACTTATGCCCAAATATGAGATGGGGGATGCATGACTAGAGAACAGTTTATGTGAAAAAAAAAGTTTGTGCCTTTTAATCTACTGCTACATTAATGTGACTGAACAGTATAGTATGGGAACTGAAAAAGCAAATACTCTCATCATGAAAATTACTTAAAAGAGAACTTAGAAATAATTTAGTCTGACCTTTTATTTCAAAAATAGGAAACTGAAGCCCAGAGAGTTGAATTGATTTGCCCAAGGCCACACAGCAAGAATCAGCAGAGGCAGCAAGGAATAGGATCAAGGAATAGGATTGTTCTTCTGTTCTCCAACCTGAACAGATCATATTTGGAATATTGTGTCCAGTTCTGTACATCTTACGAAAAGCAATGATGACAAAGCAGAGTACGTTCGAATGATGATGATATGAATGGTGAGAAGCCTTTACCATGTCATATTGGGATCAGCTAAAGGAACTGGAGAAATGCATGCAGTTCAGAGAAAGGAAAACTTACAGGGAGAATTATAGCGGCTTTCAACTATTTAAAAAGTTAATATGTAGAAGTCTATTCTTGTCTTGTTTGGTCCCAGAAAACATACCCAAGAATTATGACTGAATGCCATAGGGAGGTGGATTTTGGTCCCTTTTAAAGAAAAAAATAAAGAAAAAAGAAACAGCTAGGTGGCTCCGTGGATAGAGAGCTGGGCCTAGAGTCAGGAATACCTGAGTTGAAATATGGCCTTAAATGACTTGGCCTTGGACAAGCCATTTAACCTCGGTTTGCCTTAATCCACTGGAAAAGAAAATTACAAACCACTCCAGTGTCTTTGGCAAGAAAACTTCATGGAGAGCGTTGGCAAGCTATGTTCCATAGGGTGGCAAAGAGGTGGACATAACTGAACAACTAACCAAAAACAACACTAAGAAAATTTTTCATATGATTAGAATTATCTAAAAGCAAAACAAAAGCTAATGGAGGTACTCTGGAGGGAAGAAGTACCATATTACTGGAAGTCCTCAGTTGGAAAGTGGTATATCCCCTTTACAGGGTGTATTCAAGGGTATGTTTTTTTTGGGGGGAGGGATAATGGATTAAACTAGGTGACACTGAGTTCTCTTCTGTGAGATTCTTCAGTCCTGTTACATGATTCTTCAACAATCACAGTTAACACAGGAATGTCTCTTTTTCCTTTTTCTGTCTTTTCTAATCGATTATCATCCCATTATATTGCAGCATAATACGTTATAACTTGAGTTGAAGTAATACAATAGTTATTAAACAATACTTAATATGTTTGAGTAAAAATAACACATTTTTACTTGGAGAAAATTTCCTCTGTCTACAAAATATCATGATATGATAAAATGACAGTGAAAACAGCTCTAAGGAAATAGAAAACAGTACTTCTCCAAAGAAAGCAAGGAATATGCAAATGTATGATACCTCAGTTCCAATTCCCCTTCATGGATCTGTAGTGGATAGGACATTGGACTGGAAATTTGGGTGACTGGCATTCTAGATCTGTTTCTGTTACCAGTTTTCTGTGTAACCTTTGACCAATCACTTACCCTTTACTTGGATTCAGTTTCCTTAGCTATAAATTAACAACTCATAGAATGTGACAATATTTTTAAGTCATACAGGCTAACATGTTTAACTTGTTGGATGAACTGTATCAAATCTAAACTCTTCTTTCTTATTTGTAGGACACTATACTCTCCATTTGGTTACATAATTTATAATTCATCAGAAAACAGTGGCTCCTTTTTTTTCCTTTCCTTTCCAAAGTTATGTTCAAATTCAGGAGAAAGAGAGTAAGTGATTTTTATCAAGTAAACTCAGTAAACCAAGTGGTTGCTTTATCACTACTGATTCCTTAATTCTTTCTAAATTTCCTTAATTCTCTCTAAATCATATATTTTGATTGTAACGAATTGCTTCTCTAAGATTTATCCTGGGCCAGCATCACTAATTTCACTTATTGAACTCAAGAAAACATCTTTACCTCTGTTTTTACTCTGATAGTTTTATATCCATATCTTTCACAAACAAAATCAGAGGCTGAGATGTCATAGAATTTAGAAATGATATTAATGTGTAGACTTCCCCAAAGAAAGGGGAAATATGTAAATGCATGATATCCCATTAATATGTTTACACAAACATCATGGTTTTCTTTAAGTGTTAATAGACTATTAACATTTGACTAGGTTAGTACTAGTGATTACTGTTAAATTATGTTAAATCTGATCACTCTTCCATCTATGATTTTCTTTCTTGAAAAAAGGAAGGGTTTTAAAATGAATACTGGCTTAACTAAATGTGTACTTAGAAAGGTCTCATAACTGAGCCCTGTTCTTGAGTGGTATAAGCAATTGCTTAGTGTCAAAATACCTTACTGGTCTGGTCTCAGTTATGTCTTTGATTCTTCAGGGACATGTGATTTAATCAGAATGAGTATTCTGTCCACCAACAAATACTCCAACCCCTCCACCCATCATCCATTCATCTCCATGAGGTACTATAGTATAAATATCCACTATATTGTGGTCAAATGAGTGATGAAGCTCTCAGTCTAGCTAGGTTGGTTCTCAGATGAAAGACATTCAATATGTCACTAGGATACATACAAGGTCCTTTCATCAGTTAGATCCTGAACTTAGGCTCCACAAAAAGATAATTCATTAAAGTAACAATTTGATAGAAATGATGAATTACTAATCACTGAAAAGAATATATTATCAGATAGTTCATGTGTCTGTTTTCATATGATAACACATCTGTTTTTCAATGAGTTGAATAAAGGATTGAAAAGTATGGATTGCAGTGTATGTATACAAAAAGAATGAAAAGACAGATTTTTCTTTGCATGTCATGAAATGAGTATTCCCTAGAGCTAACAGGCCCCATTCACTCTTTTAGGACTCAGTTTATGCTCCATTCATGACAAAATTCATCTTCCTGGGTTAGCTACTGGTTCTCCCCAAATTTAATGGCCTTACTCCCAACTACTTCATCAATTCATCTAAGGTGCAATCAAAAAATGGACACCACGGGGACTATAATTCTATAATTCTATAAAACTCATGGGAAAAAGGAACACAACCTCCACAAGGAATGCCCTTATGCATACTGCACTGTGGTACAAAAGAAGGAGAACTAGTTATGGCCTGGATTTAAATGAACCTATCACTTATCTTGGACATCTCAGCAACTTCTCTGAAGTCTATTCTTTTGTCTATCAATGAGAATAATAACATTTTATTGCATACCTGAAAGGAAATCAGCTTATATCAATAAAATATTGTACAAATATGCTACTACTTTTTATTATTTCTTCTTTCACATTAATAAACATTTAAGGAAGTGCCTTCTGTATTCTTAGGATATGTTTTTAACTCTACAAGGTGAAGATGCAGACTAATATTTTATTATAAATTATTCAATTGGTCTTACATTCTAACTTCTAGAAAATGTTTTTTTTTTCCTTTTGTCTCTAGTCTAAATTTGCAGTCAACAAATTCTTATTAATTCTATTTGGAGAAAGCTAAAATGCTGGAACTACAGTAACAAAGATTTCAGTTCAAAACTGGCTTTAGACTCTTATTAGCTGTGTGACCCTAAGCAAGTCATTCAAACACTAATTTCCTTACTTTCCATAACTGAAAATGAACTAATAATAGTAATTACCCAACCAGAATTATCACGAGTTTCAAATGAGATGTTTATAAAGTGCTTAGTACTGTTTCTGGTACACAGTAGGTACTTAATAAATCTTTCTTTTGTTCATATCTTCCTTCCTTCCTTCCTTCCTTCCTTCCTTCCTTCCTTCCTTCCTTCCTTCCTTCCTTCCTTCTTTCCTTCCTTCCTTCATTGTTCTACTTCTTCAGACTACGGAGATCAAGTTTATAATCTTACATGTGATTTTTATACATGTGTAGATTATTCTTTTGTCCTTCTCTAAGTGTCCTCTTCTTCAGAATAACTAACCCTAGTTTCTTCAACTGATCTCCATAGGGCACAAACTCTTATCTTGTCAGTCTTGATTGACCTTTGAACAATCACTAGCTTATGAATTTTCTACCTAAAATGAGACACCTAGAATTGAATACAAGATATGTAATCTATTGAGTGCAAACATATTCCTTCTGGGTTTTTTGAGTTGTATTATAATTCCTATAGATATCCTTTCCTTTGATCATTTTAGGGGGAAAAAAGATATTTAACATGGAAAATCTTGGTTATGTTCTTTTAGATCCCATGTGATTCAGTACAAAGAAGTTGAGCTCTGTAATCAGAACTCCTGGGTTTAAATCTCACATCTGGTAATTATAGTCTGTTCACCTTCGGTCAAGTAATAAGTTAATGTAGACATCAACTTCTTCACTTAGAAAATGAGGGAGTTGGACTAGATTGTCACTGTAGTCACTTCTAGGTCTAGATCCAGGCTCCTATATTGTTTAAACATTTTCTCAATCAAGTAGTTTACATAAAATAAAAGATGCATGAAGGAATTTCTCAAGTGAAATTATAATAAATGTTCACAAATTTTAAAAGTTTCCAACTCATTTTATGGAAATTTTATGTTAAATCATGCTCTCAAGTGGTTAGCAGCCATGAAAATGTGCCTTCTATACTATTCTTGGTTCATTTTCTTTTTTTAATGAATAATTCTCCTTTAAAAAATGTCTTCAATATAATATATTAACAATGGCTTTGGACATTTCTGGGGTGTTTTCTCCCCTCTGTATTGTTTTGATTAAGAAAATTAGTTTTAAATGTAAGATAGAAATTGGAGGAAATTTGATCTCAGACATCAAAAACTTGAAACATTTTCACCCCATTTGCTTCTTCTACATGTTACTGAATCATAATATTGCCTCGAGGGTTTAAACCAAGGGATATGTTGTAGTTGTACAGTCATTAAAAAAAATACCTGTAGAGTTGAATATTGAGTTCCTTTTCATACAGAAAAATTCAAAGAAATACATGAACCTTGCTGGAAGTGACTTTAAAATACACCTACCTTAGGATGCTATTTTCTGAAAAGATTAAGATATCTTAAAAATATATGAAAAAGAGAAGTTTTACGAAATACATGGGATTTCTAAACATTTCAAGAAATAATATTGAAAATCCAACTACTTTTTAAAGTTGAATTAAAATGAAAGTTTTGTCACTGAAGATGAGGTTTTTCTTCCCATCTGATCTGCAACTGATTTCCTAGAATTCATCCAAGTGTCTGGCTACTTCTTCTCTCAATCAATCAATCAATCAATCCATGATTATATTTAATCACTCAATATGTGCTAGACACTGTTCAACTTTAAATATACAGAGAAAAGTAAAAAGAAAACCTGAAATGACCAGGTGTAGATAAAAAATAATAATGATGATGGTGAGGGTGAATCATACACAATTCACATTTATATCATGATTTAAGGTTAAGAAAAAAATTTTTTGATAACAACTTTGTGAAATGGGTAGGGATAAAAATATCACAATTATTGCTGCATTGCTGGAAAGAACGTTGAAGGCCAGTCCCCAGATTAATAACTGTTCATGTGGCATGTGTTTTAAAATGTTCTATTGAATTGAAACTGAGCATAAAAGAGGATAAATAATATAATCAACAGTTACTGTAGTTGGTTGTTGTCCTTCATTTTCGAAAAGGACCAAAATGGCATCACCCTTAAAAAGTGAAATTTCAGTGTGTCCAGCTGTGACTGATCAGACCAATATGAGCTCAGAATGCTCTATCTCAGGTTGGGCACAGATAGTCCATATGAATTTTTGGGGTGGGTACTCCAAATCTGCGCATCCTAAGTTTACTTTTGCTGTCTCAATTATGCATTGCTCATAGAGAACATCACCCATTCTGATGTGGGCACACCATGCTGAATGATTCTGTGCCTCCCATGTTGCACAGTTAAATCCAAAGTTGTTGAGAGAGACCTTGAGAATGTACTTGTATCTCTTCTGACCACCATGTGATCGCCTGTCCCATGTGAGTTCTTCATAAAATAGTGTTTTTGGCAAGCATATATTTTGCATTCAAACAACTTGGCCAGCCCATCAGACTTGTGCTCTCTGAAGCATAATTTGAATGCTTACCAGTTCAGCTAGAGCAAGGACTTCAGCGTCTGATACCTTATTCTGCCAGGTGATCCTCAGAATCTTCCTAATACAGTTCAAATGGAAGTGATTCAGTTTCCTAGCATGGAGTTGGTAGACTGTCCATGTTTCACCAGCATACAACAGTAACGTCAGCACAACAGCCCTGCTGACCTTCAGTTTGATAGTCAGTCTCATACCTGTTCTCTCCCAAACTTTTCTTTGGAGCCTCCCAAACACTGAGCTAGCTCTTACAAAGCGCTCATCAACCTCATTGTCAATATGTATATCCCTGGAAAGTACACTACCAAGATAAGTGAATTTCTCCACATCATTCAAAACCTCCATTTGTTGTAACCAATAGTTCCACATATGGATGGCGTGGTGGTGGCTGATGGAGAACGTGTTTTTTTGGTGTTAATTATTAGGCCAAAATTAGCACAGGCAGCAGAAAATTGATCCATACTTTGTTGCATCTCAGCTTCAGAGGCTGCATTGAGTGCACAATCATCTGCAAACAGAAAAGCATGCACCAAAACTCCCTCCACTTTGGTCTTGCCTTGTAGCCTTTTCAAATCAAAGAACTTACCATCAGTACAGTAGTTGACCTTGATGATGTGTTCATCCTCACTGAAAGAATTTGACAACATGGCTGAAAACATCATGCTAAAAAACATGGGAGCAAACAGACAACCGTGTTTCACTTCATTGGTGACTGGGAAGGTACGAGAGCATTGTCCACTCTCCAAAACCCGGGCAAACATGCCATCATGAAACTGACGTACAATAATGATGTACTTCTCCAGGGCAGCCAAATTTTGACATAATTTTCCATAAGCCCTCATGACTAACAGCGTCAAAGCCATTGGTCAGATCTACAAACATTGTGTACAGACCTCTGTTCTTCTCCTGGCATTTCTCCTGGAGTTGTTGGACAACAAACACCATATTGATTATTTCTCGATGCTTTCTAAAACCACACTGGCTCTCAGGTATATGACCATCTTCCAGGTGAAGGATGAGCTTTAAAGGAGGACTCTAGTAAGAATTTTGGCAGCAATGACTAAGTCAGAGACCCCCTCACCTTGTGATTGTTGCAGGACAATCTATTCCCTTTACCTTTACAGAGATGTGCAATGGAGGCATCCTTGAAAGTCTTGGGGGTAACTTCCCAGATCTAGAATTAGAATCCAGATTTTTTGGTTCCAGGTTCAGTTTGTGCATTTAGTCCAATCCTTTCATTTTAGAGATGAAAAAATTGAGTTCCAGGAAAGATAAGTGACTTATGTAAGGTAACACAGATAGTATCAGGAGTGGATGTGAATTTAGTTTCTCTGACTCCAGAAGCAGTAGTCTTTCCTAACATCTGTGTAAGCTATCTGCCTCCCTTAATTAAAGGAACAAATCTTTCATTTTATGCCTTCAAGTGGTGGGGGTGGGGACTCGAAGTATATTTATATGCGGTCTTTATTGTCAGACCATAGATAACCTCACTTGAAGGTAGTTTCTAATGCATTAGTATCATAAGCTTATATTTTCAATCTTGAACTAATTATGAATTCAGATACAGAATGTACTGTAGCAAAGCTATTCAGACCATTAGTTGATTTTAATTAAAGGAAAGTCTTCCAGTGATTAAGGGCTAATTAATTTTTAACCCAAACCATAAATTAAAAGAAGGTTGCTCATTAACAACGAAGTCATATGTTATGTTATTATACAGGCATTGGTATTTGATGTGTATTCTGGTTCTAAAGGAATAGGAAAGGCAATGTAGCCCTGGGGGATACCTTGATAGAGGTAGAATGTTTTTGGTACAAAGCTTTCCCTTTTTGTTTGTTTGTTCCTCTGTTAGCCAGCTTTTCGTTTTTTGGAAAGAAAAACCCTAAAGGCACATTACACAGAAACAAGCAAGTCTCTATCCCCTCTGTGTATCTATTAGCTGGATTACCTTACTTTACAATATTCTTTCTTCAATATAAGTGCCAAGCTGAAATTCCTGCTCCTATTTAGATGAACATATAAGGAATTAAGGGAACTAATTGACTGAGCTACATTAAATCACATTGGTTACTCTTAAGAGTCAACATTATGTTCCATCTCCAAAGAAATGACAGGGTAACTATAAAGCAGTCCTTTGGAAGGTTTGTCATCAAAACGAATTCATTCCCATTGGAAGGTATATTGTAAAGTGTTAGAGTACTCAGGCAAATCTTGAAATGTAGTGAGAACTGAGGGAGGAAAAGTGCTTAAAAAATCACATTGGTGCTGGCTTAAATAAGATGATTCTCCAGCTTAATCACTCTGCTTTAGTGATCTGGTTATCACGGCAATCCATTCCAATTATTAAATTGATTCCCAAGCTTAAGACTGGATTTATAAAGGCAACCAAAATAAATAATCTCCAACTGGATAGTTGTTATTTCTGTTATCTTTAACATCTAATTTAACCAGTTGTTTAATTATCTGCTCAACAATTTGGGGTTCAATCAATACAATTGTCCAGAAAGTCAATTTGAATAGTAATCTAAGTTCATTGGATTCACTTTGTCCTAAGAAATTATTTTTTTTCAAATATACCCCACAAGGGGGACACAGCCAAGATGGCAGAGTAACAGCACAGATTTGTCTAGAGTGCTTCCCCTAAACCCAGGCAAATATCTGTAAAAAAATGGCTCTAAACAAATTCTGGAGCTGCATAACCCACAGAATGATGGAGTGAAGGAAATCTCCAGCTCAAGACAGCCTGGACAGTGCTGGAGAATTGTCTATCATGCCATGTTGGGAGCAGAGTGCAGTCCAGCATGGGCCATGAGCTCCAGCACAGAGAAGACCTAAGTAAGCCTTGAGGAGACTGAATCTCTCACATCTATGGTGGTTTCCAGACTTCATGACACCAAAACGCTGAGGATAAATTGGAAGGCCAGTGGGAAAAGCCTGTGGGATTCATGCAGGAGAGCGGAGTGGTCTGGCTCCAGCCCCACAGCAGCAGAGGAGGGAGGAGCCAGAGGAACTCACAACAGGTGGGGCAGCTAGAGCCACTGTTTCTGGAGTTCTACGCCTACAGAATGTGGGGGGATCAAGCAACTGACAGTACACCCTCCACCCCCATTGGAAGCAGAGAAGTACCTTGACAAATAGCTCAGAAGTCAGTTAAATGGCTGGGGAAATGAACAAAAACCAGAAAAAGAATCAGAGTATATATTCTCACTTTGGTGACAAGGAAGATCAAAACATGCAAACAGAAGAAAAAAAAGTCAAAATTCCTCCATCCAAAGCCTCCAAGAAAAATATAAATTGGTCTCAGGCCATGGAAGAGCTCAAAAAGCATTTTGAAAATTAAGTAAGAGAAACAGAGCAAAAATTTGGAAGAGAAATGAGAGTGATGCAAGAAAATTATGAAAAATGAGTCAACCGCTTGCTAAAGAGGACCCAAAAAATGCAGAAGAAAATAACACTTAAAAAAATAGACAAACCCAAATGCCAAAAGAGATCCAAAAAGCCAGTGAGGAGAAGAATGCCTCAAAAAGCAGATCTGGCCAAATGGAAAAAGAGATCTGAAAGCTCACTGAAAATATAATTCTTTAAAGAATAGAGTGGAGCAAATGGAAGCTAATGACTTTATGAAAAATCAAGAAATTAAAAAACAAAACCAAAAGAATGAAAAAATAGCAGACAATGTGAAATAACTTATTAGAAAAACAACTGACATGTAAAACAGATCAAGGAGAGACAATTTAAAAATTATGGGACTACCTGAAAGCCATGATCAAAAAAAGAGCTTAGACATCAGTTTTCATGAAATTATCAGGAAAACTGCCCTGATATTCTAGAACCGGATGGTAAAATAAATATAGATAGAATCCACCTATTACCTCCTGAAAGAGATCAGAAAAAAAAAAAAAAACTCCTAGGAATATTGGTGGCCTAGCACTACCAGATATCAAACTGTACTATAAAGCAGGAATTATCAAAACCACTTGATACTGGCTAAGAAACAGAAGGGTAGACAAGTGGAATAGACTTAGCACTCAAGACACAGTAGGCAAGCAATATACCAACTTCCTGTTTGATAAACCCAAGGACCCCAGCTTCTGGGATAAGAACTCAGTATTCGACAAAAATTGCTGGGAAAACTGGATAACAGTGTTGCAGAAACTAGGCATAGACCCATGCCTGACACTGTACACAAGAATAAAGTCCAAATGAGTACACAATATAGGTATAAAGATTGATACCATGGACAAACTGGAGGAGCAAGGAACAGTGTATTTATCAGGTTTATGGAGAAGGGAAGGATTTTTACTAAAGAAGAGATAGAAAGTATTATGAAATGCAAGAGGATAATTTTGATTACATTCAACTGAAAAGTTTTTGCACAAGCAAACCCAATGCAATCAAAATTTGAAGGGATGTAGTAAATTGGGAAAGAATTTTTACAGCTAATCTCAGGGATAAAGGCCTCATTTCTAGAATATATAAAGAACTGAGTCAAATTTACAACTATACAAGTCATTCCTTAATTGATAAATGGTCAAAAGATATGAACAGGCAATTTTCAGAGGAAGAAATTAAAGATATCTATAATCATATGTAAAAATGCTCTAAATCACTTTTGATAAGAGAGATGCAAATCAAAACAACTCTGAGGTACCACATCACACCTATCAGATTGGCAAACATGACAGAACAAGAAAATGATAAATGTTGGAGAGGATGTGGGAGAGTTGGAACACTAATTCATTGTTGGTGGAGTTATGAGCTCATCCAACCATTCTGGAGAGAGGTTTGGAACTATGCCCAAAGGGCTCCAAAAATATGCATACCCTTTGTCCCAGTAATATCACTACTAGGACTATATCACCAAGAGATCATAAAAATGGGAAAGGTTCCCACATGTACAAAGATATTTATAGCAGCACTCTTTGTAATTGCCAAAAACTGGAAGTCAAGGGAATGCCCATGAATTGGTGAATGGCTGAATAACTTATGGTATATGAATGTAATGGAGTATTATTGTGCCATAAGAAATGATGAATAAGAAGACTTCAGAGAGGCCTGGAAGGACTTATATGATCTGATGCTGAGTGAAAGGAGCAGAACCAGGAGAACTTTGTGCACAGCAACAAGCACACTGTGCAAGAGTTTTCTCTGGTAAACTTGGAACTTTGTAATAACACAAGAACTTAAAAACAAATTCCCAATGGTTTTCTAAGGCATAATGCCTTCCACACTCAGAGAAAGAATTATGGAATTCATTCACAGAACGTAGCAGATAATGTTTGTGTGTGTGTGTGTGTGTGTGTGTGTGTGTATTATATTTTGATTTGTTATATGATTTCTTTCATTTGTTTTAGTTCATCTACACAGCATGATTATAGTGAAAACGTACTCAATAGGAAAGTATATGTAGATCCTATGTAGAATTTTATGCCATCTTGGGGAGGGAGGGGGGTGGTGAGGGGTAGTTGGGGGGGTAAAAAATCTAAGTTTTATGGTAGTGATTGTAGAACATTAAAAAAATAAATAAAATAAAATAAAAAGTATTGTAGCCAAATTCCAGATTTCCCAGATCAAGGAGAAAATATTGCAAGCAGCCCAAAAGAAACAATTTGAGTATTGTGGAAATACAATCAGGATAACACAGGATCAACAGCTTGTACATTAAGGGATCAAAGGGCTTGGAATATGATATTCCAGAAGTGAAAGGAACTAGGATTAAAATCAAGAACCACCTACCCAGCAAAACTAAGTTTAATACTTCAGGGGCAAATGGTCATTCAGTGAAGTAGAGGACTTTCAAGCATTCTTGATGAAAAGACCAGAGCTGAATAGAAAATTTGACTTTGAAACATGAGAATCAAGAAAAGCATGAAAAGGTAAACAGGAAAGAGAAATCATAAAGTTGAACTGTTTACATTCCCATATGGAAAAATAATATTTGTAACACTTGAGATTTTTCTCAGTATTTAGGTAGTTGGAGGAATTATATTCGTATAGACAGAGGGCACAGGGCGAGTTGAATAGGAAGGGATGATATCTAAAAAAATTAAGGGGTAAGAGAGGAATATATTGGAAAAGGAGTAATGGAATGGGGCAAATTATCTCTCAGAAAAGAGGCAGAAAAGCCCCTTTTTCATTGGAGGGGAAGAGGGGAAAGGTGAGAGGGAAAAAGTAAAGTTTACTCTCTTCACATTTGGCTTAAAAAAGAAATAACATGCTCACTCAGTTTGGTATGAAAATCTATCTTACACTACAGGAAAGTGGGAAGAAGGGGATAAATGGAGTGTGTGGGGGGATAATAGAAGGGAGGGCAAATGGGAGGAGGGGGTAATTAGAACTAAACACTTTTGGGGAGGGACAAAGTCAAAAGAGAGAAGAGAATAAATGGGGAGCAGCATAAGATGGAGGGAAATATAGTTAGTCTTTCACAACATGCCTTTTATGGAAGTCTTTTGCATAACTACTTACGTATAACCTATATTGAATCGCTTGTCTTCTCAGTGGGGATGGGTGGGGAGAGAGGAAGGGAGGGAAGATGGAACTCAAGGCTTTAAAAATGAATGTTAAAAATTGTCATGCAACTGGGAAATAAGAAGTACAGGTAATGGGGTATAGAAATCAATCTTGCTCTACAAGAAAATAGAGGAGATGGGGATAAAGGAAGGGAGGAGTGTGATTAGAAGTGAGGACAGATTGGGGGAAGGGGTAATCAGAATGCACAGTGTCTTGGGGTAGGAGGAGGGGAGAGATGGGGAGAAAATTTGTAACTCAAAATCTTGTGAAAATGAATGTTGAAAACTAAAAATAAATTAATTAATTTTTAAAAAAAGAAAAAGGAAAGCTAAAAAATAAAAAGCAAATATACCCTATAGAGTTTTTGACTTCCATTTGAATTGGTCACTTCCCGCTTTCATCTTTTTAGTTGTTACCAAGTTGCTAATCTCCATGCTTAATTCTCAATATCAGGAGTTCCTATGCTATTTTCCTATGTTATATCTGTACCCTACATCCATTGTAAGAATATATTTTGCCTTCATAATATCTCCCTGATATTAGGTACAGATACTTTCTACTAAACATTGCTAATACTGAACAACATGCTAACCATTTATACCTCTATTGGTGGAAGGTTCCTGCTATGTAATACTTTGATGTTATAAACTCTGAATTAAAAGCTTTGAAAATCATAAAATTAATGTGGTTCTATAGTCTTTCTTTTTCCTTAGTTTATAAGTTACTCAATTAACTTAGAATGAAATAGCATTAAAACATATTACCAAATACATTTCTAGACTTCTATCTCAGTACCTTCCTTTCTTCTTCTTTTTCCCTCTCTACCTTCCTCCTTTTCTTTATCTCTTTTAGTTTAATACAAATAAAGCTTAATTCTTCTACCCATTTTTATACTAGCACTTAATATAGCAAAGAAAATCTGAGATTCTCTTGCATTTGATATCTCCTTCCCACTCCCATCAGTTTATGAAATGCTGTTAGAGTAAGGAGTGCCTTTCCACCCATTCCTGCCAAGGGGACTTTTTTTTTTTTTTTTTTTTTTTTTTTAATAAATGGATTAGATTGAAATATACAGAAAACCAAAGTGAAATAATAATTTCCCCTATGATCTTCTAGGGATAGGAGAAGGAGCCTTCCTTGATTTTATTGTGACTTCATTAGTAGAATTTAGGATAAAGAAACTTCCTCAATCAAGGGAAGTGACTTACTGACAATTTATAGTCTTAGAGAGTTGTCTAAGGCACTGAAAGGTCAAGTGACAGGGACACATAATCAATGCATTTCAAAGATGGGACAAACACTGGTAATCTTCCAGGTATAAAAAGTGACTTTCTAAGCATTTTTTTTTTTGTGCTGCTTCTCATGGCCATTTAAATTTCTTCCAACTACAGTATACAATTTTCCAAATGAAGAGAACAACTGATTAAATTAAACCTTAAATCATGCTTATCTCATTTGAAAAGACATTTCAGGTTAAAAATAGTTTTAAAAAAATCTCAAATTACTATGATCAAGTTCTAGAATTAGATGAAGCTATACAGATCATCTTGTTAAATCTCTAAGACATGAGTAGGTTTAACTGACCAACCTCAATTTCTTCATGAAGAAAAAAGATTTAGAACCAAACTCTCTTAAGTCCTAGATAACTATGTTAATTAATACAGGTAGCATCTACAAAGTAATATGAAGAGTGTCCCATGCACATTTTCTCAAGACATAATTTAACTCCAGAATCCTCATAATGGTTTTGTAATAAGAAATCCTTACTTCTTAGAACTCTTTGCGCCAGACAAATATGCCCCCCTCCATGTTGCAACTGAAGTATGTAAAAGGCGTACCATGCAACATGCATTTCTTTTAAGAAAAATAAATCTCCATAGCTTGCAGTGTTTTGAAAATCTTGAGTTGCAGGTTCCTTAGACCAGGCTTCTCCACCCTAAGAAGAGGAGAACGGATAGAGATGACAACACCTAGTGAATACCCATGATCACAACCCCTGACTCCAAAGGAGTCCCACAAACTTCCGCGGGTAGCTTTATTCTACCTATTTGTGATTGATATACTCAAAAGTTGTGGAGATTTTCTTCATCTGTAATGATGCCTTTGCAGAAGTCTCAAGTGCTTTTTGGAAACATCAATACAAAACTACTCTGCCCCTAAAATTTATAGAATAATTTATAGTTGTGTTTTATAACCTGGATAAAGTTGGCATTCTGGGAGCAGTTATATGTAATGTCTCATTTATTCAGGCCAAACATATGAAAAACCGGTATTTGGCAATGAGGCAGATAAACAAAACAAAAACACATTTTTGTGTACCCTTTATGAATGTGTGAATATGGTCGTGTTTTTTTAATATTAAAAATTATAGTTAGATCAGCCAAGTGTGATGCTGTAACCATAGCACAATAAATGTAATTAAATAAGACATTTATTAAGCACTTTCTATTTGTCAGGCACTGCACTAAGTGGTAGAGATATTTATACAAGAAAAATATATTTGCCTCTATACTTTTTTTGTTTGGTTAATATTTATTTATTTATGACATCTCATTTAAAGAAAAGTTCCAAGTTATATCTTTCCCTTCAGCCTCTCTTCCCCTACCAAGAAGACAAGTAATATGATGTCAGATATATGTGTAAGGTCATAAAAAATAAAATTAAAAAATAAATCCATATTAGCCAGGTTGCCAAAAAAAAAAAAAAAGAATCAAACAAAGCAAAACAATAGCTGCTTATATGGACTCTAAGATGTGAGAGAAGAGAACATGACTTCAATCCCATAGGAAATGCTGTTAGCAGGCAGAGCCCCAATAATCGGGAGAGTAAGTCCCTTTGGACTTACAAAAGACATCCTGGGGTGAGCAAAGCTTCTAGTAAGTAAGTAGGATGGTCTGGAGAGTAAGTCAAGCTGGGATGAAGGGGTAACTCCAACAGGCATGTTCTGATGCACCAGATTTTAAAAGTCCCAGGGCTCTTTTGAACATATATAACATAGTATATATGCATATAATCAAGGCTAAAGTAATATTTGTCTTTAGAACTTGGGGAAACCTTTTCATGAATTACCATAGTAAGTTACTTTTTTGAAACTATAATCAGAGGCCAAATCTTATAACTATCTAGGGGAAGAAGGCCAATATAATTATACTTAAAAGTCTTGTAGCATAAGCAAAAGAACACAGAGTCATTGAGTCATATATTTAGAGATAGAGAGGACCTTAGATATTTCTTTGAAGTCAGCTGGAATCCAGGGAGCTCCTATATCACTCAGAGCATTTGAAGTGCAAAGTCATCAACCTCACTTTATTCTCCTGAGCCATCTGGGTCCAGTGGCCTGATATTCATCAGGGGGAGTGGAGATGGCCCAGCATGCAATGTGAGATCCTGGCCCTTTCAGGCTAAGTTCTTATCACATCCTCACTTTGAATGAGATACACCCATTCAATGAATAGACTTCTTTAAGTAGTTACTCAAGGGATGGTCCCTTTAATAAAAATAAATCAAACTGTGAGGGGAAGACTCTCAGGGTACCTGGATAAAAGAGAAACAATTACTATTTAGTAATTACATTCACTCTGTGCTAGGTAGGTGGGGACTTGTTATCCAATCTATGAGCTCCAAATTGAATTGAGTTTAAGTCTTGATCTTTGAGCAAGAAATGTAATCAATAAACCCAAAGGGAAAAGGCAGCTTTTGGCCATAGAGTGTTACCTTCCCCTGGATAGAACACCAGAGGAGAGGAAAGGAGAAGATAAGGGAGAGTAGGGGAGGGAAGGAAAAAGTTGTTAATCAGTGCAGAAAAAACACAATGTACACACTCTACCAAGGTGAGTATGGGTGCATATAGAATAAAGTCACAGTCTCTACACCACCAAGGTATAACTAAGAAATATAATGTTCCTATTCTTCCTGGAATCTTTTCCTATAATCAAAAACTCCTGTATGGCTCACCCCTGAGATGCTCCCACTCCCAGTAATGAATTTCCTCAAGAGTATACTACTCATGTCTCCATTCCTTATTCTCTTCCTATGCACCTAAACCCTACCCACACAATGACACACTCCAGTTCTTCCTGACTCTCCTGGAACCCTTGCTTCATAATCAGCCAAATGCCCTTCGTTTTGTACCTCTTTTTGTGTTCTGTCCTTGTTCTGATATTAACAGAAACTTAAGTCCCTCTTGCCCTTGTCATACATTAGTAAGTGATGTCAGATTTCAACTCAGATTTTCCTGACTCCAGGCCTAGCACTCTATTCTCTCAAAATTCTTTCCAGTGATTGTTGCATCTTTTCTCATATTCCTAAAACACTGGGTCCTGCAAAGGCAATTGGAATATCCAGTGCTCTGTATTGTTTCTAGACTTCCCTCCACCACAATCACTCAGTGACTACTTTTCCTTTAAATTCACTTTATCCAATTTATCATACATTCCAAACTCTGCAATCTTTATGTACTGACTGTCAAGTTATTCCCTCTCTTTTCTCAAGGCTCACAATTTTCTTCTCTTACTCCCAACTCCTACCTATATTGTGCTAGAGAAATTCAATATAAATGCTACTGTTCCCTCAAACACCCTAACCTGACAGCTACTCTTCTCACTACTTTTAACTATTCAATACACATAACAGACTATTCTCCTGCAACTTAACTTCACAAAGGAACAGCATTGATCTTGCCATCACCCCAAAGAATTCTACTTCCACAATCAAGATCCCTGAAATATTTCTATACAATTACACACTTCTATTATTTTTTCTTCCCCCATGCTTTATTCTTCCTGAACTTATTCTCCATCTTCATTGTGACCTCCAGATTCCTTTAACCTCCACTGTTTTTTCAAGGTCAATGTCTCAATTCTTGCTTCATGTTTTTTTTTTTTTTACTTCCTTGACTTTTTAGTTAACACATTCAATTTTGTACTACCTTCTCCTCTGAAATAGCTTGCTCTCATGTTCTTGTTGTAGCACATATCTTGCTCAAACTAGATTGAATCCACAATTTGCCTTCTCTTCTATTCTTATTCAGGTTTTTCTAATGGAGATACAGATAGTGAAACAAGCTTGTTGATTAGATATAATTAAAATGTATGTTATCAAATAGTTCCTGGATCTTTATTGCAGATAGGCAAATTTATATGCCTCCCAAACTGATCCTCTTTCCTTCTCCATACAACAGGTATTGCAAACTTTGTCTTTCTCTTTAAACCACCCATTCCATGCCTCTACCATTCTTCATGGCTGAACACTTCTCTTTATATTTTCCTGAAAACATAAAGGCTACTTGTCATGAACTCATTTTTCACCCTCTGTCTTCATTGCATAACCCCTTGATATTAACCCACAGATCCAACATCTTCTGTTTCAGTCTGAAAAGAGATGAACTAAAATCACTCCCTGCTTCAATGCCTCCCTTTCTACTTGTTACTACTCTGCTGTCTACAAACATGTTCAAGATTCCTGGATTCTATCATCCCCAGAGTTATGATCTTCTTTGTTTCCTTGTCTGCTCAAACTCCTAACAAAAACAGTTATCTATATTTCTTGACTCCATTTCTTTTCCTTTCATTCACTTCTCATTCCTTTGCAATTTACCTTTCAACCCTACCACTCAATTGAAACTCCTCTCTCCAAAGTTAATAATGTCTTAATTTCTACTTTAGAGACAACTAGGTAGCACAGTGGATGGAATGCTGAGTCTGGATTCAGGAAGACATCAGTGCAAATCTGGCCTCAGACACTTACTAGCTGAGTGACCTGGGCAAATCACTTAACCCTGTTTACCTCAATTTCTTTGTCTGTAAGGTGAATCGGAGTAGGAAATGGCAAGCCACTCCCACATCTTGCTCTAGAAAATCTCAAATAGGGTTATGGAGAGTTGGATGTAACTGAAATGACTCAACAACAACAACAACTAAGTAAGAAAAATAACACTATCTACCTCCCAGGGTTGTTGTGAGGATCAAATAAGATGATATTAGTGAATCACTTAGCATAATGCCTCCTGCATAGTAGGCACCAAATAAATAAATATCCCCTTTCTCCCCTTCCCTTAAATCTAATGGTTTTTTCTCAGTTTCCATCCTTCTTGACAGATTTTCCCTCTTAGCAATCCTCTCCTGGATAGTCTGATCACTTTTGGATATCATGGCTTGGCTATTCTCTTTGTTCTCCTACTCATTATATGGTCCCTTTTCATTGCTGACACTATTTTACCATATACATGAAATAAAATTGAGGTGACTCTAAGATTCTGTCGTGGTCTTCTTTTTTTTCTCCTCTGTACTCTTTCATGGGGTCCTCTTTAACTTGCATGATGTTAGAGACGTGAATCCCTCCACATATATGAGATCAAAGACATAAGTATGAATTTACCATTACTTTTTGTTATTTCCCAATTAGAATAAGATTACAGTATCACACATTTTACATGAAATATGTTCGATGAATTTGAGATACTAGGATTCAGTGCACTATGAAAGAATTAAATGAACCCTTATCTCCTGACGCTATAACAACCCTGGTAGAGACTCTCATTACCTTATATATCAATAAGTACCGCAACATATACAGAGGGGCCCCCTACAACAGGTTCTTAGATATGCATTCATAAAGGAAAGCAACTTTCAAGGGGTTAACAATCATGTCAGTCAAGCACAGGTATCAGAGAAAAGCAAAATCAAAATTTCAGAGAAATCAAAAATAAATCAACAGACAGCACTTCCAAACTGACTGACCATTATGTACACACACATCTGACCATTACATACATACAAAGTTACCAGAGAAGGAAGCATCAACTTCTGGGTTTTAGTCTGAGGTGAGGGGGAGGAGGCTACTTAACTTTTTCCCAAAGTCTCTCTGGCAAAAGAAACTCTTCCACTCAGTAAGCCCCAAAGTAAACTTCACCCACAGAGTATTTATATACTTTTTAGAACCAAAGGGAATCCTTACCCAGGGCCTAAATAGGAAAAAAAAAGGTACTTGGGACGTTCCTACAAAACAACTTAGGACCCTTATCAAGCTTCTCATCAATGAATGGGAGAGATTCCAATCACATTACTCATTTAGAGGCATTTTAAAAATAAAAGCAGCAAAAGATCCTAATTTGATTGCCATTACACCTTGCACCTGGACTATTGAAATAAACTGGTTGGTCTCCCTGCCTTATCTCTCCCCACTCCAATTCATTTTCCACTAAACCAGACCTGAACAACATGCAGCCTACAGGTTACTTGTAGCCCCCTACAGGATTTCAGGCACCCTGGGAAAAATCTAGAGGGTGTAAAAAAAAAAAAAAAAAAAGGTGCAACAAGTGCTTTGTCCATGCCTGACTTAAGCTAGCTTCCATTAGTCACTGCTGTGCCCATCAAGTAACTTGGTGGATGGATTACTACAAGGTACTCTCCTGCCTGTCACGTGACTCACATCAACCAACCATCGTCAGTCCCTCTCTAGTCTGAGAGGAATAAGAGTGATATTTTTTTGTTGTATTTTTAGCCTTTACCAGATATAAACAGTAGGAAAACATGAAAAATGCATTAAAATTTGTAACACTTAGCAAAGTAATTTTTTAACATTAATGTGATGCTATGACAAATAAAAACTTTAATTAATTTGAAATGTACCTTTTAAAACATGGTTCATTTGCAAAATAGTTTAATTATTAATTATACCTTTACTTGGAAAGTGAGCCATTAAAACCCTGTCTGTGAAGAAGTTTAGCTTGCTTTAATTTTGGCTCCTATCTACTGACAAGTTGTGCAGGTCTGCACTAAGTTGTCAAATTGATCTTTTTAAAACAAATATCACTACCCGATCAATACCCCTTCAATAAAACCAGATAATTCTCTCTCATCTGCAGGATCAAATAGATATTCCATTGCAGAATGAATAATGAACTAGATGTGTTCAAATCAAATCTTTTGACGCAAATTTTTAAAATGGGCAAAAATACAAAATGTGCATATTGCTTACTCCCATTTTCCCCACTATATCATGAAAGTATTACTCTTTTTTCAGGCAAACAATAATCACTAACTTCCCTGACACTGAACTTTACATCTTTCTTTGAACATATTATTATTAATTATTAACATAATCATTAATTAATTATTAATTAATTACCATATTATTATTATTAATACTGCAGTTGTATACTTGTCTTCTTAGACTCTAAATTCCTCTGTCAAGGACAGTGTCTTATCATATTATAAATACATATGTGAATGAAAGGGAAAAGAAAATAAAAGAACAGATGCATAAAATAGAAAGAACCCATGAAGGTCAACTTTTAAAGAAAATTAAATTATTTTTTGAATGAAGTAAGATTTTATTATTACAATTTTATCATATTTAATTATTTTAAAATCAGATAAATTTATACCTGATTTTACATTTTGAATGATGGATTAATTTTGAAAAATTTTAGTGAGATTTTAAGAATTTTTATTTAATCATTTAATTTTGAACTAGAAAAGATCTAAGAAATCATCTAGGAGAAAATTACCCTTCATAGATTATTTTGATTGTTAAACAGCAAACATACTTTTTTTGAGTATTTTTTTGCATCAATTTTATTTGAATAAATATTATTTTCCTAAGAAGAGATCATCACTGGACAATAATGGGTATGTGTGTGTGTGTGTGTGTGTGTGTGTGTGTACACATATGTTTGTATCTGAGTTAGTGTCTTCTGTTGGATTCCTAACCTACTTTATACTTAAAGGATTCATTGCTGAATACTATCATATTCAGTACATTTTTTTCTTCTATTTATGTTTTGAAAGTTAACTGTGCCTGGTTTTTTAATACTTCAGCATCACACCCTAAACTACTAGTCATTTCTTGATCTCTAGAAAAATGCCCTATAAGAAAAAAAGTGGTATTTTCCAGATTTGGGTAAATTCAAATTACATTTTGTGATCTGACCTGATATTTTTTCATTGATTTCTCTGAAAATGAAAGATTTTTTAAAATTTATTTTTTAAGCAACATACTGCCATCCTGTGCATAAAAAACGATCTGCTAAAGTTGTAATATTATTCCTTAGGGGAAATTAGAAGAACTCTTAATACAAAATTTTGCTCTACATCAAATTAAGAACTATATTGCCTAGAGGAAATCTGCTTCTCCTTGAACAAATTCTGTGACTGAAAGATATGTATGCTAATGCTAATCTGTTTTTTATCTTGTTCATATCTGAAATCCACACAAAGAGTATAACCTTCTTATGCTTTAATCCAATTGAATGATAGTGCATCATATTAATTGGGTAGATTTTAAAACTTTTATTTTTATGTCTTGTTATGATGATGGGAAAGCAGAAACCTATGAAGGAAAATAAAAAAAGCGAAGTAGTGATGAAAGGGGAGAAAAGAGAAATGAAAAAGAAGAGGGAAAAGGAAGGAATAAAGAGATAAAGGGGTGAAACAAAAAATAGCTGAAGTTTGAGTGAAAGAGAGGGGGAGAGAGAAAAGAAGATAAGAGAGAGGAAAGAAGGAAGGAAAAAAGGAAGGAAGGAAGGAAGGAAGGAAGGAAGGAAGGAAGGAAGGAAGGAAGGAAGGAAGGAAGGAAGGACAAAAGACAAAGAAAAAAGGGGAAGAAACACATCACCAATTGAGCCTGGCTATATCATTCTCAATTATTTGAAAGAATTGCTTGTTTCTAGACAATAGTTTATGTTCTTTTAAAATGATACATTGAAATATCACTTTAAAGTTTTCTTTTGCTATATATGTTTTCATAAAGTAATCTAAACAGGATTCATTATTTATGATTTTTTATCTACTAAGAGAACATTTGGACTTGTAGTTTTAATGTAAGGTTAATGGTGGGTGGGGGCAAGAGTTAAAGATCTTCCCTGACTATTAATAGGCCTCAGGTGAAATTCATTAAGAGAAGTTTGATTAGGGGACACTTGATTTGTAGGAAGGCCCACACCTGACTCTGGGGAGCCATTAAGAAGCCTCCCAGCTTTGAAAACCCAGATGTTGGTGCTTCTCTCTCTGGTATCTATGTATGTATGTAATGGTCAGACAGCTGGATCTGCCTTTTGATCGTATTGTTCAGAGTCAGATAGTTGGAAGCCCTGTCTGTTTGTCTTTATTTCTCTGTTTGGATTTTCTCTGTTAGTGAATGTAATTAAAGTAGATTTTCAAACTCTCGAAAGTTGTTTTGATTTTAGAAAAGTATATCTAAGAATATGTATAGAAGGCCCTCTTGTATATGCCAGAGTCCTTCCTGATACAGGTATACTTACTCCTCCAGAGGAATCCAAGAGGAGCATTTCTTCAAACAAAGCTAAAAGTTATGGTTTGTGGACAACTAAGGGTTTTTCAAACCTTTGTGTCAACATCTACATCCTTTCCTGTCATTCCTATTCAACAAGTGGTGTATACATATAAAAGTTTAATTTCTGCAAAAGATTTTAAAATAAATTATAGCAAATACTAGAGTACCAATAAAATTTTTTTATTGTCTTCCTCTATTAGCATGCAAATTTCTTGAGAATAGGGATTGTCTTGTTCATTTTTATTTCATTCCTCAGCACTTACTACAGTGCTTATCATATTGTAAACACTTAGCCAAATGTTTTTTTCATTCATTCATTCACACTGGTTGAGGACAGAGGGGTTATAATTTCCTCTCTATAACACTAATCAAGCAAGTAAAAGTACATATTTTTGTACAAGTATGCAAAGGTAAACTATTCAAAGTTCTTTTCTTAGTCTCTGTGCTTAAATTATATTAGTGGTTTGCCTGTTATTATAGGAAAATCAGCCAAAAAATTGAATATTTTAATGAAAACCAACTTTTTTAGTGATATTTGTCTCTGACTTGACCATGACAAAAGTAAAAAATCTTTATGTGTGTAGTTACCACATTAGTATATAATTTAGGGCAAAATAAAAGTTAACAACCATATAACCACTTCCACTCTGGAAAATAGAGCCTGGTTACTCAGTTATTTCATTCCTTTTTTGACAATAATCATTCTTAATTTAAAGTGAAATATAAGAGAGACAGAGTCAAGATAGAAGACTACAGCTAAGTAATCTAAACTAAGCTCTCTTAGTATTCCTTTCCAAACAACTTTACATTAACAGTTCAAATTGAAATCTCAAGTAGCAGAGTCAACAAAAGTTCAGGGTAAGAAATTTTTCCAGTCCAACAACTTAAGAGGTCAGAAAAAGAAGTTATGATACTAGAGCAGTTATTGGTCTGGGATTCAGTTCACTGTACAGCAGCATTAGTAGCAGGCTTGGGACACACCTACAACAGAAGCGATGGCAGCTTAAGGAGCTCTCAGCCCAGAGATAGCAGGGGGGTCAGACTACTAGTCAGAAAGATATTACAGGGGACACTTTTCTGGCATTGGGTGAAGGACCCTGTTGTCTTATCTGTAACATAGTCTGTGGTTAAGGTTTCAGGGCAAAGAGGAACACTAGCACATGTGACCACAGGGGAGTAGGGGCCCTGGTCAAATTTGCAGGGCAGAAAAGAATGGTTATTGTTGTTTACAAGAGACCAAAGGCCCTGTTCTCTCAGACTGAAACACTATTGTTTGTGGCTGCAGGAAAGCATGGTACCTGGTTACATTTTGAATGCCAAGAGGAGTGCTACTACTTGCAGCTGCAGGAAAACAAGGCCGTTCCTAGAAATAAACCAGATCACTGGCCAGGAAAGCAGTAACTGCAACTCTCCTTGGATCAAACCAATTTTGAAGCACCAAAAACTTACTGACCTACCGAATGAGCTTTGAAAACAGCAGTACAAAAAAAATCTGAATGTTGGAACAGTGCCTCCTCAACACCAGAAGCAGATCCCAGCTGGGAAAATGAACAAACAGCAACAACAGCAAAATAATGGCAATAAAGAGCTACTATTGTGATAGGGAAGATTAAGACACAAACTTGAAAGAAAACATCAATGTCAAAACAGATACAAATAAGGATGCAAAGTTAAATTTGACATAGAAACAAGACCAATAAGAACTCCTGGGAGAGATTTAAAAAATGATTATAAAATTCAAATAAAGGGAGCAGAATAAAAACTAGGAAAAGGAATAAGACTACTGAAATTAAATTATAAAAATACAGTCAACAGCTTAGTAAAAGTGGCACAAAAGTGAAGAAATTAACACCTTAAGAAACACAATTGGTCAAATATTGAAAGGGCACAAAAAATCACTGATAAGAAGTTCTTAAAAAGCAAAAAAATAGTTGCAAAAACTCATTGCAGAAAATAATTCAATAAAAATCAGAATCTGGCAATAGGAAGATAATTTTCAAGGAAAAATACCTTAATATACTAGCAGAGGGCAAAATGCAAATAGTAAGAATCTACTGATCACCTCTTGAAAGAAATCCCCAAATAAAACCTCCCAGAAATATTGTAGAGACATTCCAGAGCTCCCAGGTAAAGGAAAAAATATGGCCAGTAGTCAGAAAGAAACAATTCAAATATCAATGAAGCTATAATGAGAATTAAAAATGATTTAGCAGTTATCATGTTAAAGAATCAGAGAGCTTGGAATATGACATTCCTAAAGCAAAGGCACTAGCGTTATAGCCAAGAGTAACTTACCTAGCAAAACTGAGTAATCTTTCAGGGGAAAAACGAATATTTACTAAAAGAGAGAACTTTCAGGCATTCATGATTAAAGAGAGCTGAATAGAAAATTTGACATCCAAATATAAAACTCAAGAGAAGTGTAAGAAGGTAAATACGAAAGAAAGCACAAGGATTCAATACATATGTGTCAGTTAATCTGACATTCTAAGTGAAATGGATGAAATATGTATACAAAATAAATTGTACAGATCAGCAGAAGAAACAGAATAGTTAAATAACATTAGAAAAAGAAATCAACAAGTAAAAAATGAGCTAAGAAAAGTTCTCTAGGATCAGATGTGTTCACAAGTGAATTCTACCACACACGTAAATACCTATTAATACCAATACCACTATTTGAAAAAAAAAATAGGTGAAGAAAAAGGCCTATGAAGAAAATAGACAAATATCACTGAGATCAAACACTGTAACCAAGTGGAATTTATATCAGGGCCAGTCAAATATTGGGAAAATTTTTGCAATAATTGACCATATCAATAACAATGGAAATGAAATTATGAAAGCTTTTGAAAAAATACAACACTCACTCATGTTTAAAAAGAATAGAATATTTTTATAAGAATAAATGGAGCTTTTCATAAAGTGATGTTACCTTTATCTAAAACTCTCAGCAAGCATTATCTGTAAAGAGCATAAGCTAGAAGCCTTCCCAATAATATCAGTAATAAAACAAGGATGTCTGTTATCACCACTGTTATTAAGTATTGTACTAGAAGTGCTAGCTACAACAGTAAGACAAGAAAATAAATTTTAGGAACAAAAAATAGGTAACAAGGAAGCAAAATTATCCCTCTTTGCAGGTGACATGATTGTTTACTTGAATAACCCTTGGAAATCAACTAAAACAATGAACTTCTACAAAGCTGCATGATAGAAAATAAACCTACACAAAAGATCAAGATTTCTGTATATTACCAACAAATCCAACAGGAAGAGATGGAAAGATAAATTATACTTTAAATAAATGCTAATGATTTAAAATGCTCTAGACTCTACTTGCCAAGACAAACTGTGGAAATAAATGAACACTATAGCACAACATTTTTCACACAAATAGAGACAGATCAAAACAATTGGAAAAAATATGTTAATTGATAATGAGCAGGCTGAGCCATAATAATAATATTACAATCCTACCTAAAGTAATTTACTTATTCAGTTAATTACCAATAAAATTACAGGGCTATACAGAATCATAAAAAAATCATCTGAAAGAAAAAAATGTATCAAGAAGAATATCAAAAGATTCAATGAAAAAAATTTGAAGGAAGACAGCCTAGCAATACAAGATTTCAAACTGTATTACAAAGTGGTAATCATCAAAACAATCTTATACCAGCTAAGTAATACAGTGATTGATCTGGAGTTCAATTTTCTTTTTTTTTTTTATTTAACTTTTAACATTTATTTTCACACAATTTGGGGTTACAAATTTTCTCCCCTTTTATCCCCTCCCTCCCCCCAAACCCGAGCTTTCTAATTGCCCCTGTGAATTATCTGCTCTCTCCTCTATCCTCCCTCCCTGCCCTTGTCTCCGTCTTCTCTTTTGTCCTGTAGGGCCAGATAGCTTTCTTGACCCCTTAACCTGTATTTCTTGTTACCCAGTGGGAAGAACATTACATTTGGTCCTAACTCTTTGAGTTCCAACTTCTTTAGCTCCCTCCCTCTACACCCCTTCCCCTTGGAAGACAGGCAATTCAATATAGGCCATATCTGTTTAGTTTTGCAAATGATTTCCATACTAGTTGTGTTGTATAGGACTAACTATATTTCCCTCCATCCTATCCTGTCCCCCTTTACTTCTATTTTCTTATGATCCTTTCCCTCCCCATGAGTGTCGACCTCGTATTGCATTCTCCTCCCCATGCCCTCCCCTCCATCCTCCCCCCCACCCTGCTTGTGCCCCTGTCCCCCACTCTCCTGTATTATGAGATAGGTTTTCCTATCAAAATGAGTGTGCATTATATTCTTTCCTTTAATGGAATGTGATGAGAGTAGACCTCATGTTTTTCTCTTGCCTCCCCTCTTTATCCCACCACTAATAAGTCTTTTGCTTGCCTCTGTTATGAGAGATAATTTGCCCCATATAACTTCTCCCTTTCTCCTCCCAATATTTCTCTCTCACTGCTTGATTTCATTTTTTTTTTAAGATATGATCCCATCCTCTTCAATTCACTCTGTGCACTGTCTCTATGTATGTGTGCGTGTGTGCATGTGTGTGTGTGTGTACTCCCACCCAGTATCCAGATACTGAAATGTTTCAAGAGTTACAAATATTGTCTTTCCATGTAGGAATGTAAACAGTTCAACTTTAGTAAGTCCCTTATGACTTCTCTTTGCTGTTCACCTTTTCATGGTTCTCTTCATTCTTGTGTTAGAAAGTCAAATTTTCTTTCCAGCTCTGGTCTTTTCATCAGGAAAATTTGAAAGTCCTCTATTTCATTGAAAGACCATTTTTTCTCCTGAAGTATTATACTCAGTTTTGCTGGGTAGGTGATTCTTGGTTTTAGTCCTAGTTCCTTTGACTTCTGGAATATCCTATTCCATTCCCTTCTATCCCTCAATGTAGAGGGTGCCAGATCTTGTGCTATCCTGATTGAATTTCCACAATACTTGAATTGTTTCTTTCTAGCTGCTTGCAATATTTTCTCTTTCACCTGGGAATTCTGGAATTTGGCCACAATGTTCCTAGGAGTTTCTCTTTTTGGATCTCTTTCATGCGGTGTTCTGCGGATTCCTTGAATATTTATTTTGCCCTCTGGTTCTAGAATCTCAGGGCAGTTTTCCTTGATAATTTCATGGAAGATGATGTCTAGGCTCTTCTTTTGATCATGGTTTTCAGGTAGTCCCAGAATTTTTACATTGTCTCTCCTGATTCTATTTTCCAGCTCAGTTGTTTTTCCAATAAGATATTTCACATTATCTTCCATTTTTCGAATCTGCGCGGTATGTTCTGAGATATGTCTTTCTCATAAAGTCCTTAGCGTCCATCCGTACCATTCCAGTTTTGAAAGATCTATTTTCTTCAGTGAGCTTTTGAATCTCCTTTTCCATTTGGTTAATTCTGCTTTTGAGAGCATTCTTCTCCCCATTGGCCCCTTGCACCTCCCTTGCCAGCTGAGTTAGGCTAGTTCTCAAGGTGCCAATTTCTTCAAGATTTTTTTGGTTCTCCTTTAGCAGGGAGCTGATCTGCTTTTCATGCTTCTCCCTCATCCCTCTCATTTCCCTTCCCAGTCTTTCCTCCACCTCTCTAACTTGATTTTCAAAATTCCTCTTGAGCTCTTCCATGGCCTGAGCCCATTGGGTGGGCTGGGACACAGAATCCTTGATTTCTGTGTCTTTGCCTGATGGCAAGCATTGTTCCTCCCCATCAGAAAGGAAGGGAGGAAGTGTCTCTTCTCTGATAAAGTACCCTTCAATAGTTTCATTTCTTTTCCCTTTTCTTGGCATTCTCTCCAACCAGTGGCCTGACCTCTGAATGTTCTCCTCACACCTACCTCGCCTCCTGGTCCTCCCAGCCAGCGTTTGGGGACTGAGATTCAAATGCTGCTTCCTGCCTTAGGGTTTTTGGTGGGGGCAGGGCTGCTATTCAGTGTTAAATTAAGTTCAGGTGCTGAGGTCAGGGGCAGGGCCGCCTCTCTGCTTCAGTTCCCTCAGGGGGTTTATGCACAGGCCTTCCACAATGGATCCAGGCTCCCGCCCGTTTGGGGAACCCCTGTCTGCAGCCGCCTCTCAGCTTCTATCTCCTGGGGGGGCCCGAGCCATGGGGGCACCCCACTCCCCTCTCAACCCACCAAAGAGACTCTCTCACCCACCCCTGTCATTCACCTGTTGGTAGGGGGGCTTGTGCCGCAGCTGAAGATCCTGTCTCTGGAGCCTTCTCAGATCTGTGCCTCTCGGAGCCGCGGCGCCACTGCACAGGTCCGGTCTGGGCTCCGCGTCTGCAGCACGACGGACCTTTTGCGAGAGGTTTGTAAGTCCCTCTGTGGGTGGGGGGACCCGCGTGGCCGCTGGAGATCCCGTCCCCGTAGCCCTCTCGGATCTTTTCCTCTCAGTGTCGTGGCTGCGGCGGGGCTGCACTCTGCTCCCCGTCCCGGCGTCCAGTCCACGGCGCGAAGGACCCCCCGCGAGAGGTTTGCAGGTCTCTCCAGAGCAGAAATCTCCCTCGCTCCAATATTCCGTGGTCTCTGGGTGCAGAATTCGCCCTGGCTTGGTCCCCTCTAGCCGTTCTGTGGTTTGTGGGTTCAGAGCTATGTGTATGTGCGTCTTTCTACTTTGCCATCTTGGCTCTGCCCCCTGGAGTTCAATTTTCAAAGAATTCTAGTGTGTATTACATTTTTTTAATTTAAAAAATATTAATATATTTAAATATGTACATACCTAGTAACATCATGTATTACATGTCTCTATAGTTGTACCCTTGAATCATTCTCCTTGAATGAGTTTCAGGAATTTGTTGTTTCCATCGTCCCTTCTCTCTTCATTTTCCAATATTACTTTAGCCACTGGATACTTTATGCTACCCACAAACATGCACAAATAGCACTTGTCTTCAAAATAATTTTGATTTGACCTTGTCAGTCCTTAAGATTTTTTTTTTTACCATGTCTCCCTTTCACGGCCTAATAGCTAAAGTGAAAAAAGAAAGGAAAATACAAAATAGCAAGAAACAACAACAACAAGACCCCACTTAAATAACTTCTACTTTCTTTTCTCCCAGTCCTCACCCTTTGCAGTTTGACTTCTCCTTCTATTTTTAATCTCCAAGTTTAGGACTAATCTATTTGCTAAATCCAATAGCCAATTTCTTTGAACATGCAGTCCCCAATACCTGAAATGGACTTCCTTACCTCTTTCCTTCCTTCTCTCCTTTCTGTCCTTCACTCCCTCCTTTTTCCCTTTCTTCCTTCCTTTGCCCTCTCCTTCCCTTTCCTTCCCTCCTTCCTTTCCCTGCTTCCTCCCTTCTTCTTCTTCTTCTTCCTCCTCCTCCTCCTCTTCCTCCTCCTCTTCTTCTTCTCTTCTATCTCTCTCTCTCTCTCTCTCTGGTATATGATCAGTGCTTCTTGAATTGAATAAGATTGGATTATGGCTTTTGTTATCTCTGATTTTGTGTATTATGCTGTTTCTATTAAAAATCCTGTATTCTTATCCTTCTTTTGTAACTCTCAGAGGCACTGACACAGGCTTCAAATACTACTTGCCATGAAATAAATGTTGACTCATTATTGATGCTTTCAGAAAACAACCCATTGTGTGTGATTTCTGCAAATAATTGCTTTGGGGTTCTGAAACACAATATTTGAATAAAATGTCTAAACTTCTCTCCAATGAAATAGACCAAATAATAAATAACATTTCTAAATTAACAGTTGCAAAGTAACAAATTTACATTTCAAATAGACTTTGAATGATAACAACAGCATGTTGAATAAATATCAATAAAGATGCAAACTCATTCATGGCTCCGTGAATAACCCTTGATGACTGTTTTCATGCTTTCAAGATTAGGTAGTTATATACATGACCCTGTGATTGGGATATACATACGGCCACATGGCTGAGTTTTAATCAGCCATTAATGTGATGCTTTCTGCAACCAGAAGGTTTTTAATTCCTAGCTGATGATCTTTATGTTCAGTTTTCTACAGAAGAATATGATGAAAGACAGGCTTGTTTCTGCATTCAAAATTCAGATAAACTGGAAGATGGGATAGATTTTAATCTGCTTAAGGAAAAATAACATTTTAATATATAATTTCAGCCTTGTTTTCCCAATATAAGGCTGCTCAAAATTTGTCAACAGCAATATACTACTTATATTGATTATACTTTATATAATTATTCTACACAATACCTTAATAGTTCTAATTTAATTTCCCTTCCATAAGGTAGGCTACAAAATTAGGAGGGAGTGGTGAACAGTGGAGGAGTAGTATCAAGTGCTGATGACAAATCTTTTCCTACTGGACATAAGAGAGTGATTTTTTTTTTCTTTTTCTTTTTAAAGAAATAAAACTTTAGTGAAAAAAGCTCAAACATCTAGGTAGTATCAAATATAAAATTTTAAGAAAGTTCTTCTGAAGGGCAGCTGGGTGGTACAATGGATAGAGCACCAGCCATGGAGTCAGGAAGACTTGAGTTCAAATTCAGCCTCAAATATTCACTAACTGTGTGAACCTGGGCCATTCACTAAATACTGAATGCTTGAATACCTCCCACCCCACCCCCCGCAAAAAGTCAGTCCTTCTGATATCCAGCTCAGTATTCTTTTGTTTCATGCTGTATCCTTACTTAGGATGACCATGATCATTAAACCAAAGCAGATTATTAAGTATAGTCTGGTTAGTTAGCATTAAAATTGTAATAGTATAGTGATATTTTCAAAGATAGAAGAAGAAATATCTGGAAAATGTCTGAGGTATTTTCTCTTAGAATGTAAACTCTTCAAAAGTGATTATTTCATTTATTGTAACTGTCACTCTAGGTATTTAATAAGTTACTTGATCAATAAATCTTTCATTCATGTAATTGCATTTTTGTTTGTTTTTCTTGGTTTTTATCCAAAATACTGGTATAATATCTTTCATTACGGTGCTCCATTATAGATATCCTTTTAATGGGAACTTTTTACATGTACAGTAGATTAACAGGGGACAAAGAAAAAATGTACAATTAAATGAGCCTCCTGTCATTCAGTAACGTACATGGAAACTCCTTGAGCACACAGCTTGTTTTGTTTGTTGTCTCTGTTTCCACACTCATAGTATAGTTTCTAGTGCATAGAATACACTCAGTAAATGATTATTGGTTGGCCAATTTACTTGCACTGTGAGAATTTGATTGTGATACTAAAGTTTAAATGATTACTGCAGTAAAAACAAATTAAATCTACTCAATCTAAGAAAATATTATCAAGAAGATTGTTGGTGTTTTCTGTTTTTGGCTAAACTAGAAATTAGGACCATTTTACCCTAGGCAGAGGAAGTCTAAGGTAAGATAATATGTGATGATTAATAATTTGATACATAGCTATCAAGTCCCTCTTTCTCAAATTTTCTACTGAAATTCTATAACTCTACTTACTTGAATTGATCATCTTTCTTCGTAAACACCAATATGTTTGTAAATGATAACACATTAAGACACTCATCTGCTTATGTCTTATTGTGACTTCCTTTCAGTTTAACAAGTATTTATTAAGTGCTTACTGTGTGCCAAGCACTGTGGTAGGCTTGGAATATAGAGACAAAAAACCAAAAACAAGAACACAGTACCTGCTTCAAAGGATTTATTTTCTATTGAAGGGAAACAATGTGCAGATAAACAGGAACATTGATCTACAGATTGAAGGGACTTCTGAGGTCAGCCAGTTCAATTTCCTCATTTTATAGATGAGGAAATCAAGGGCCAGGGATTGGCCTGTTACAAGATCACACCAGTAGTAAGCAAAGGATTGGGAGAATTATGTCAACTGAGGGAATAAAGAAAGGACTCATATAGGAAGTTGCCTTTGAGTTGATATTTGAAGAGAACTAGGTCTTGGTTGTTGTAAGGAGAACTCTAGCATGGGAGATAGCCTGTACGATGGCATGGGAGTAGATGAAGAAATGCAGGGGACATGGAGTTTAATCCATTAACTTTCTGCCTAGATGAACTAACTTCCCTGAGGAAATGGGATTTTTTTATGGAAGATAGAAGAGTGATAAATAATTATGGAGCCTGAGGCACTCTGTGAAATGCCCAAGACTAAGTGGGATATTGACATTATGGAAGACTCTCTGTTGTAGTTCAGTCATTTTTCAGTCATGTCTGACTCTTCCTGACCCTACTTGATGTTTTCTTGGTAGAGATGTCAGAATGGTTTGTCATTTTCTTTTCTAGCTTATTTTATAGATGAGGAAACAGAAGCAAAAATGGTTAAGGGATTTGCCCAGGGTCACACAGCCAGTAAATGTCTGTGGTTGAATTTGAACTCAGACCCTCCTGACGGTAGGTCCAATACTGTATCCACTGTTACTACCTAATGGCTCATGGAAGAATCTGGGTAGCCATTAATTAATATTAGGGTGTTAGAAAACATTGAAAAAAAGCATGGGAGGGTAAAAGTGAGTTGCAGAATAACTGCCTAAACATTCTAATTGGTTTGGTAGAGAAGGTGGTAGTGTCCTTCCAAAAATGTAGTGGCCAGTACTGAATGCACTATGCAAGATGTGGTCTGATAACACATGATGAAACGGGACAATCACTTCTCTGCCATGGACATTATTCTTCTCTTGGATTATAGCCTCCTCTAAACTCAAGAATACTGAGGTATAGAGTTCAGTGGCATTTAATGACACATCTCTGAAACTGACAAAGACTTTAAATTTAGTGGAACTTATATGGAAATCTTAGGCATTTTATTCATTGCTAAATGAAAGATAATCATACTTGTCATGTTATTTAAGTGAGGTTTTGAATTCATAACAATGTTACATAACACTAAGTAGCTCACAATGACAAAAATCCCTTCCTCATCATAAGATTATAGAGATCAAGCACATGGAGTTCCTCAAAGAATAAAGATGTCTAAATTTCAGCTCAGGTTTGACATCTAGGTTTATGAGACTCCTGGCCCCTGGCCATTCCACTGATGTATGAATAGATGTCTAGCTTTTCTTACACTTTTAAAGGATTGCTGAAGAGCATATGACCTTAGGTAAGGTGATTAAAGAGACAGATGCCTAGATGTATCAACCTTGAAGAAAATCCCTACCTAACACATTTTAGTTAATTTTTTAAAAGCATCTTATATTTGTATAGAACTTTCATTTTGTTTTTAAGTTTTAAAGTACTTTGTGTTGAAGTACTTTTTCCTAAATTATGTGATGTGATCCTTAATCAGTCTTATGATATAGCCAATTCCAGGTATCTTATGCTGATTTTACATGGGAAGAAACTAAAGCTCAGAGAGTGAGAATGAAGAGGGACAAACCTTGCTGATTTATAGCATTATATGAAGTGGGTGACACAGTTTGGAATAGGCACTAATAAACTGGGGAATTAAGAATTTTCAGTAGGCAGAGGAGAAAGTTTAGCTATGGCAGTATAATGTTTCCAAGTATTTGAAAGGCTATCACCTCCAGACTGAATGAGATTTATTGTTTTTGACCTTGTGAACAGAAATAGGAGAATTGGATGGACATGGAAAAACGTAAAATTCTGACTTTGTCAGAAAAAAATGAAAACTAAAATTCCTAACAATCTGTTCCATCTGTAACAAAGTGGAATAGGTTCCTTCAGAGTTTGGTAGCTTAAGAGAGTGAGATATGTTATAATTCAATTCAAAAGGAAGAAAAAGTATAGTATTGTGTGGTGGGATGGGGGTGGGGAGGTCTTCCATTAAATAGGACTGGTTTGTTAAATATTCCCCTTGATTTAGCAAGAACAAAGCTGAAAGTAATCGCATTAAGTGTGTGAACTGAGCTTTGAAGAAAGGAAGTTCTATTGCTTTTGCTGTTGCTGTTGTGATGGAGTACATTTCAAACTAGGATTTAGCAAGAATGGGCAGTCAATGTAGAAGTTATAATAAGGGCCCAAGATTTCCTGAAAAGTAAAGAATTTTGCATTGCTATTTGGTAGTCGTTTTGGTAAGGGAAAATTAGACTTCCCTCCTTCTTTCCTTCCTTCTTTCCTTCCTTCCTTCCTTCCTTCCCTCAAAATTGTCATTCACAAGGAGTCAGCTAACCTCTATGTGCTCTAGGCAACTTTGTAAAATTATAAGCTTTAGAGGGGTTAGTGATCTGCTACTCTTGATGACAGGAATTCCTTATGTTGATGAAATTCGAGTTTAGACTCAAAACAAAACAAACAAATCAATAAACAAAAAAAATATATCTTTAAGAGGTTTTTACACCACATAGTTCTCAATCACAAAGTACAACAGAGTCTCCATATAGAATGCAGAAGAAAAATATTTATTCAGATGCTAGAAAGCCAAATCCTAACAAAAGGAAATCAAATTCATCATTGTAGCCAAGAAGTCAATGAACATTAGCACTGCAGAGGATAAAAGCCATTCCCAAGCCTCCCTCCACCCTACTGGGGCCTTCCCACAAACAAACACTCATGAACCTAGCTGTGCCTGTCTGTGTCCTCTCTCTTTCGCCCCAACTGCTCTCACTCACTTCCTCTCAGTTCTGCTCTACCATTCCTGTCCTGTTCAGTAAGCTCCTTCCACCACATGTGACTTAGGCTTCCATGTGATTTAAGCAGGTCAGATAACCCTATTAATGAATGGAAAAGATCTTCCCATTTAAATTGTGTGTGTGTTCATCCTTCGTTGCCAAAGAAGATCATGCCGTTAGAAAAACGATGACATGACTTGCACTTGACTTTGTTTTGAGTGAGGGCTGTGCAAGTAACCAGTCTCACTTCCCCTCCAGAGCCATCTGAATCCAGTGACCAGATATTCATCAGGATGACTGGAGATGACCCAGGATGAGGCAGTTGGGGTTAATGACTTGCCCAAGGTCACCCAGCTAGTGAGTGTCAAGTGTCTGAGGTGAGATTTGAACTTAGGTCCTCCTGATTCCCGCACTAGTGCTCTATCCACTGCACCGCCTAGCTGCCCCCTTGGCCCGTTTAAATTACCATTACATGTGGATACTCTAAATTTGCACATCCTGCATTTCCTTTGAGCTGTATATCCTATGAACATTGCTCGTAGAGCACAGCACCCTTTCTGGTGTGGACATGCCATGCTGAGTGACCCTGTGCCATTGTCTCCCATGTCACACAATAAAATCCAAAATTCTTATGAGACCTAGAGAGTGTCCTTGTATTGCTTCTTCTGATCATCGTGTGAGTGGTTGCCCTACATATCACCTGTTTCTTTTTCAATTTGACATTTCAAGGTATTATGTTCATATAGTTTACCAATGCAAATCATAATCTGTCTTTTCCTTAGTTGATTGTTTAATGACCCAGTATCAAATGTTCTAATGATGACTCTTCCTCAATTTAACTAGGTTGGTTCTCAGATGACAGCTTCTTAAGGCCCATTACCTTGTCTATCTTCAAAGTGGTAGACTCCATCAGATCTTCTGTTTATATTACTAGTTTGGCCTTCAAGAAGCCAACTCTGCTTCATTACCAGAATGAGGTTTCCAAGTAGGACTTTAGTAAGAAGCATTTACCAAGTATGTGCTAAGCACAATGTAACTTATTTAATAATATAAGAAGCACTTCCTGATTTTAATAGCACGTGGTAGATTTGAGGTTTCATCTATTCTGGATGAAATTTGAGTAATGTATTTAGACTTTAACTTTACAAAATACTTTTATCTCTCATAACATATGGGTATTTATTCAACTAAGAAAACAGAATTTTGTTTTCTCATTGCCAACAAGACACTCTGAGATATTTCTAAAATTTCAGAGTAAAGTGTGCTATGTAATATGGATGAATCAAAAGGAGACAGTTATGAAAGATCCTGAAGGCTTCTCACAAAATTAGTAGTTCCCTCAGTATCAATTTAAAATAAAATGCAAATACATTATAAACAGATGGGTTGGGATTCACACAAGTAAATGTTAAGAGAAAATGTATGTTGAATCATGAAGGTAAAACATCTGTTGAAAGACAGATAAGAATTTATATTAGTTCGTGACATTTGCTAAACCTGCATTTACTCCATGTATGCACAATTGAATAAGTTACCAACAAAGGGGAAAGGTTAAGGACGTAATTTTCGTCAGCTACATATCAGGTGAAGATTTTGATTTATCAGTATCCATATGTGAAATTGTTGTGATATAATTTTCCCCATATTTGAGAAACTGCTTAAACTTAGTTTGTCATTAGATCAAAAATGTTTGCTTATTCTTTTTTTAATTGTGATTTTTGTTACAATCCAAGTCAGTAATAGTGATGAAATGTGGGACAACACTTGACCTACAGGCATAAGATCTAGCTTCAAGTATTATCTCTGCTGCTAAACAGCTATTTAGCTGTGTGAGTTTGAACAATGAACTTAAATACTCTGAGTTTCAGTATTCTTCTCTGTAAAATATAAGAGGATGGAGAGGAGGATTCAATGATGTCTGGCATTTTATGGTTTTATGTCTGCTTTGTATGAAATTGTGTTAACATATGCTTACAGAAGATAGCTAGATGGTGCAGTGGATATAAAACTGGATCCAAAGTCACAAAGACCTCAGTTTAAATCTAATATCAGACACTTACTACCTGTGTGACCCTAGGCAATTCCCTTAACCTCTTTCTGCCTTGGTTTCTGAATTGCTTCCATTTAAAATTTTCTTAGAAAGATTCTGAAGATCACCTGGCAGGATAAGGTACTAGACAGTGAGGTCCTTACTCAAACTGAACTGCCAAGCATTCACACTTTCCTTCAGAGTGCAACTCCAATGTTGACAACATCTCATCTTCTTATGGAGAACTCATGTAGGACAAGCTGATCAGAAGAAATAATACAAGGGCACTCTCTAGGTCTCATAAGAATTTTGGATTTTATTGTATGACATGGGAGACAATGGCATGGCATGCCCACACCAGAAAGGGTGCTGTGCTCTTTGAGCAATGTCCATAGGAAATGCAGCTCAAAGGAAATGCAGGATGTGCAAATTTAGAGTATCCACCTGTGATGGTAATTTAAACAGGGGAGCGGGGCAGCTAGGTGGTGCAGTGGATAGAGCACCAGTGCAGGAGTCAGGAGGACCTGAGTTCAAATATCACCTCAGACACTTGACATTCACTAGCTGAGTGACCTTGGGCAAGTCATTTACCCCAACTGCCTCATCCTGGGTCATCTCCAGTCATCCTGATGAATATCTGGTCACTGGATTCAGATGGCTCTGGAGGAGAAGTGAGACTGGTTACTTGCACAATCCTCACTCAAAACAAAGTCAAGTGCAAGTCATGTCATCATTCTTCTAATGGCATGGTCTTCTTTGGCAACGAAGGATGAACACACACACAATTTAAATGGGAGGATCTTTCCCGTTCATTAATAGGGTTATCTGACCTGCTTAAATCACATGGAAGCCTAAGTCACATGTGGTGGAAGGAGCTTACTGAACAGGTGGGATAGGAATGGTAGAGCAGAACTGAGAGGAAGTGAGTTAGAGAAGTTGGGGGGAAAGAGAGAGGACACAGACAGGCACAGCTAGGTTCATGAGTGTTTGTTTGTGGGAAGGCCCCAGTAGGGTGAAGGGAGGCTTGGGAATGGCTTTTATCCTCTGCAGTGCTAATGTTCATTGACTTCTTGGCTACAATGATGAATTTGAATTCCTGTTGTTAGGATCTGGCTTTCTGGTGTCTGAATAAATGTTTTTCTTCTGCATTCTATATGGAGACTGTTATACTTTGTGATTGAGAACTATGTGGGCACATTCATAATCACCACCAGTGCTGTGAATGTTGCCTGGGCGATACACCACCCCAGTTGTTTCCATAAACTATTTGTGTCTGACCTGTGGTAGAGCATTCTGAGCTCATATTGATCTGATCATCCATAGCTGGACACATTGACATAGTGAGGTCATTTTAGTCCTCTTCAAGAATGAAGGAAAACAATCAACCAAACCTTCTCCTCTTCTTCACCTGTAAGTGGGGAATGGTGGGGATAATAATAGCATCTATTTCCCAGGATTATTGTGTAGGTAATATCACATAATATTTGTGAAGTGCTTTGCAAACCTTAAAGTGCTATATTTTATTGTTGTTCAGTCATTTCTGTTATGATCCACTCTTTGTGACCTCATTTTGGTGTTTTCTTGGCAAAGACACTGGAGTGTTTCACCATTTCCTTTTCCAGCTCATTTTGCAGATGAGGAACTGAGGAACACAGGGTTAGATGGCTTGCTCAGGGATTCCAAGCTCTGTGTTATATCCAATCTGTTGCTTAGCTTTCCTTAGTGTTACATAAAATGCTAGCTATTCTTGTTGCTATGTTATGATGCCACTTTCCTGAGCGCTGTCTTTCAGTGCACCAGTGCTTTCATTTTCTGCTATATGTGGGGGAAAAACAACCTTAGGATATCTTTATCAAAAATAATTCGTTTATAGAGGAAGCCAGGAAATTACTTACTTCTATGGGGAATTATATAGCCTCAGAGACAGATGCCCTAAGAACTCTATCTTTCCCCACACTGAGGCTGTTTGTTGGTCTCCATGCTACTTTTCCTTTCATGTGAGGGTACTTTTCACGATGCTGCTCAGACAGGACCTCAATTTAAATCAACAAATATTTGATATTCAGTATTATAAGCATTTATTAAATATCACTGTGGTAGTACGAGATATGAAGAAGAAAAATGACAAATCTGTTTCCTTAAGGACCCAATAATTTTATAGGAGGTTTTGACAAGTACATAAATAGAGTTCAAATGAGAAAATAGGATTGGAGATGTGAAACAAAAAGGCATGAAGGATAAAGGACGGAGAGATTTCCTTAAGCTTATTATTTTAAATATTTGGATCTTATTTTTTTCAAGTTTCTAAGTACGTAAATCTTCTATTCATCCTCTCTCTCTCTCTCTCTCTCTCTGAACCTCCAATTTCTCCCTATTTGTTCTATTCCATTTGTTTCAAAATAAACAGAGATCACTTCTGCTTTAAATAAACAGAATTTAAACAATTAAATAAACACTTCTGCTTGACTCTGATATGTTTTCTAGTTATTAGTCAATCTTCTCTCTTCACTTTTTTTAATTAATTTATTTAACTTTTAACATTCATTTTCACAAAATTTTGGGTTCCACATTTTCTCCCCTTTTGTCCCCTCCCCCCACCCCAAAACACCGAGCATTCTAATTGCCCCTGTCTGCCAATCTGCCCTCCCTCCCTCCCCACACCTTCCCTTTGGAAGGCAAGCAATTCAGTATAGGCCAGATTTGTGTAGTTTTGCAAATGACTTCCATAATAGTAGTGTTGTGTAAGAACTAATTATATTTCCCTCCATCCTATCCTGTCCCCCATTACTTCTGTTCTCTCTTTTGATCCTATCCCTCCCCATGAGTGTCGACTGACCTCGAATTGCATTCTCCTCCCCATGCCCTCCCTTCCATCATCCCCCCCACCCTGCTTATCCCCTTATCCCCCACTTTCCCGTATTGTAAGATAGGTTTTCATACCAAAATGACTGTGCATTTTATTCCTTTCTTTAGTGGAATGTGATGGGAGTAAACTTCATGTTTTTCTCTCACCTCCCCTCTTTTTCCCTTCACTAAAAAGTCTTTTGCTTGCCTCTTTTATGAGAGATAATTTGCCCCATTCCATTTCTCCCTTTCTCCTCCCAATATATTTCTCTCACTGCTTGATTTCATTTTTTTTTAAAGATATGATCCCCTCCTCTTCAGTTCACTCTGTGCACTCTGTCTCTATGTGTGTGTGGGTGTGCGTGTGCATGTGTGTGTGTGTTATCCCACCCTGTACCCAGATGCTGAATAGTTTCAAGAGTTACAAATATTGTCTTTCCATGTAGGAATGTAAACAGTTCAACTTTGGTAAAGTCCCTTATGACTTCTCTTTGCTATTTACTTTTTCATGATTCTCTTCATTCTTGTGTTTGAAAGTCAAATTTTCTTTTCAGCTCTGGTCTTTTCATCAAGAATGCTTGAAAGTCCTCTATTTCATTGAAAGACCAATTTTTCCCCTGAAGTATTATATTCAGTTTTGCTGGGTGGTGATTCTTGGTTTTAGTCCTAGTTCCTTTGACTTCTGGAATATCCTATTCCACGCCCTTCGATCCCTTAATGTGGAAGCTGCTAGATCTTGTGTTATCCTGATTGTATTTCCACAATACTTGAATTGTTTCTTTCTAGCTGCTTGCAATATTTTCTCCTTGATCTGGGAACTCTGGAATTTGGCCACACTCCCTTCACTTTTCGGACAATTTTCTTCCAGAGACTGGATGACTATTTGTTAAGCAAGTTAAAGAAGTTTACTCGGTACTCCATTCTAATGTGGGTCAAACTAGATGGCCACTGAAGTCCCCTCCGATTCCCAAAATCTGTGATTTTGTGAATTACTGGTCTATACTAATTGTCCGCATTTCTTAACCAACTTTTCTTTCCCAATCACCTAAAATTTGACTCCTATTTTCATAAATCAATTTTAATACTTCACTCAAAGTTTGTAATTTTTCTAGTTCTTGCCAGTTCTAGTGGTGTTTAAAATATTCTTCTCCCCAATTTAAGGGACATTTTAAATAGGTTTTCATTCTACCTCTCTAATTATTCCTTTCATATTTTTTCTTCCTTTCACTTTTAGATACCCCAAAAGTTTATTTCTCAGTTATATGCACTTTAAGTTCTATACTTAATCCTTCAGAAAACTGGTACGTTCTTGGTTTCAACTTCTGTTTCTGTATGGATGACTTTCAAGTACCCATTTCAGCAATATCTTGTCATTCAAGATTCACTCACATGTTTTCTCTTGTCCAAAGGATCATTCTGCTACATAATATCATGGAATAAAATAGAAAAGGACCTTAGACATCAGCTATTTTGAGGCCCAAAGATGGTAAATGACTTGCACAATGTCACAAAGGTAGTAAGTGGCAGAGCATGGTTTGAACCCATATTCCTCTCATTCTGGATCCTTATCTCTTTCTCTTTCTGAACAATGCACTCTTCAAAACACCCATATATACCCACATACACACAGTTGTATAACTGTCCAAAATTCAATTTTTTTTTCCACAAAATGACCTCCCACTGTTATAGTTTATATTCTTCCAATTATCTTTGACTCAATTCCCTTCTTCATATATTTCCTTCCCAATATCTCTTCGAATTGAACTATTTTCTGCATTTCCATAGTTACTCCTCTGAAATAAGACCTCATATAATCTTAGAATTAAGTAGTTTACCAGGCTCTAGTATCACTTAACTTCAAAAAGATTAATTTAAGTAGGACATGTCACATCTTTTAATAATTCATGACAATGTCCTGTAATAAGATGTTCACCCACTATATTCATTACCGATTCCTCTGGTTGATAATCAATGCCCTATTTTCATTATCAACCTCAATTTATTTGCTATTTCTTTCAACATAAAACATCCTCTTGAATGAGAATCAAAAGCCACCTGCATCTGTGCCCCCAGTGAAATCAAACATGCAGGTAATATAACTTGGTTTGCTTCATGGGCAAAAATCTGTATTTTGGGGACTTTTGCATTTTGTTATAAAACATCGTAAGCCATAATAGTTGATATGTCAGGTACTTCAAACTTCATTGATGAGTCAGGTTAATTTGCTGTGAATTATTCACGCTCATTTTCTGTCAATGAGGTGTACATATACTAGCCCTTGAGAAAGAAAGAGAGAGAGGCAGACCGACAGACACAGAAAGAAGGGAAGATGTTGCCCTACTTATTTATAAGCTATTCTTAGACTCTAGAATTCAGTACAATGTGCTACAAAGCTTCACTTATTAATGTGTCCATAATAATGGCAGCAAGATGAGGCCCTTACAAAACAGTTTGTGACTTTAAGGTTTGTTTTACACTTATATAAGTGCTGGCATATCATACTTGTCAGGAAAACTTCATAACCTAACAATAACCTTTTGCTATCCTTTATGGAGTGTTGTCCAGACAAATTGTCATGTCGTTCAGCTGAACAAGATTGATGACACAGCAAACTGCCAAAGCACAGCTTAGGAGAATATACCCACTCAATGAACTTTGAGCCACTCTGAATCATTTTCCTTCACTGGGATGGCATGAGTCCCTCAAGGATTTTGATTTACAGGCCAGGGAATACAAAAAAAAACCAAAGAATGTCTACAAAATGGAGCAATAAACTTTCTCCTCCAAATATAGTTTATGTCACTATTTGGTGAGAAATTTTTCTGTCTTAAAAACCGAGGAGAAAAGATGAGAAAAGGTTGGCATAACAACAAGCATCATGCCAATAAAATGCACTTCTGTGACTTTGGGGCATCGATTCTCTTGCCCTTTCAGTAAGAGGTGCTTACACAGAGACAATATGCTTATTTTAAAAATCTTCTGCATTAAAAAAAAAATACTTGTTTGGAATAGCTACAATTTAAATGTTTTGCAAGTGTATTGTGGATACTCTATTGGGCAGCTCTCTCATGATTGCTTTATAATGGAGTTTTATTTACCTTGAGTAGCAAGTATGTTTCTTTCATTATACTCAATTCAGTTTTAAATGGGGTGTTGACTTGTAATTATGTAAAATAACATGCTGGGCAAATTGAAGTTTCATTCATTCTCATAAAAACATGTCAATGTGTGGCAACAAACAACAGTATTTCTTAGGCATAGGGACCCACCTCCCTCAGGAGCACAGAATTTAAAGCCTTCAACTTTCAGGAACTGTCATATATACAAAGCTGAGTTAATTCATGTGGCTTAGTATCCTCTCCGATTCCCAGAACTCTTTTAGCTTAAAAAAAAAAATGAATAAGCCATTCAGATATTATGCACATAGCCTTGGTCTGTCTAGGAAATTTGGTTATGTTCTTTCCCATCTAGCTTGTTTCTTCTTTTTATCCTGTAAGGCATCCATGATCTTTGAAGGATGTATTACATGAAACTGAGCTAATTTCTATTTGTTTGCACACTGTTGTCTGTATAGTGTCTTCCCCATTAGATTGTATACCTTTCTTTGTCTCTGAAGAAGCCTAGCACAATGCCTAGAATATAGTTAGACTTAGTAGGTGCTTATTTACTTATGTTGACTATGTAAGAATAGGGATCCTGTTGTGAAAATTAAAAAAAAAAGATATTTATCATGGTGTCACATAATTTTTTCATCAATAGGTTAGAAAACTGTTGTGATCTAGACCTAAACCTTGACCTTGACCATATTAGCTAAACAGTCAAAGCAATCTTAAGCTTCTTTAACATCTCCCAATGACCCTTATTGACTTTGTTCATATTATACATACATACATACATACATACATACATACATACATACATCTTCATTATAAAGTAAGACCAGACCCCCCTCTGGCCATATATTATTCCTTTTGAGGACTTTTGACTTCTCAGAAATAGTAAAGTTGGAAGCTCATTTACAATCTTTTCCATTTAATATTCAAAGATTCCTGGAATTAGGTATGAACTCATATAATTTAGTGGGAGTGTAAGACTTTTCATTAAGATTCCTGATTAGGACAAGAGCATTAATAGAGCTTTAAAGGTTATACAAACATAGCCCTGGAATAAAATGAATGAAATACCAAAACATATGCTCTAAAGGATCTGGTTAGAGGTGAAAGTCAGAAAATACAAGCTTACTTTGACACTGATGTCAGGTAAGGCCACTTAGTTCATCCCTTGCAAAAATAAGGATACATTTGAATCAGTTACCAAAAAAATGGAATCCCTTCATAATACTAACACAGACTTTAGAGCTAATTTTGTTACTTACTTGAGAAACAAAACACAGAATTGCTACTGTGAAAATCAATAATGTTATGGATTTAAAAAAATCAATATATAAGTAAATGAATCAAAGAATATTAGAGAAATTGTCATTCATAATTAAACATGAACTACATCATCATATGAACTTTTCCTTTGGATTTTGTATTGTTCTCTGAGTAGCTTAGTGAATTTTGGGTTATCTGACTCACAGTTTTCTTTCCGTATTCTACAATTTGTTCAATGTTCGAATAGGACCAAGCACTATAACAATTGATACTACTTTAGTCTTTATTATTATTATTATTTTAGCATTCATTTTTATTAGTTATTATTAAAAGTATATCTACATATTGTATGTACATACATGTATATGTGTGTGCTTATGTGTGTGTAAATATGTATACATGTGCATGTGTGTGTATGTGTGTATACACACCTCTTTTCTTCATGGCAAATTTTTTTGGCATAATGTAATTTGTAAAGGAAACAATACTTTTTAATACAGTATTGTGGCTAGAGACTCATCAAAAGTCATCCTGCTGTGTCAACTTTTGATGCCAGCTCATATACTAACAGAAATGATGGGTAGAGAACTGAGAGATTCTGTCACTCTTATTCTCACCATGTATATAAACATTATTGATTCTTGAAATAAAGTTCTCACCATTCAGGTAGACAAGACTATTTCATTCCCATATCTCTTCTTAAGTCATACAATTCCAGGGCTAAATTTAGATAGAGTATATTTAATTTTGTTTGATAGGAAAGATAAAAATTGAAAATTATCCTTGCGGGATGTCTTGGTGAGTCAGTGTTGGCAGAGTAGCAATGTTCTCTGATAAATCTCCCAGGAATTCAGTGTTTATACAAATTACCACCTAACACTTTATCCTAGTCCACTGTGGAACAAATTGGATCCATGTCACATATTATTAGACATTCATTCTGGCCACAGTTTTCCATCTTTACTTTGTATTGTATATAGGGCATTCCTTATGGGACAGTTATATTTAATTTTATAAAAATATACTACATATATTTTTACTCTCTAAAAAATACCAGTATAGGTGATAGTTTGCTCATATTAGTGAATTTAATTTCTACTCTACCATGCCTCTGGATTTGAAAATAATCCACATAAAGACAAGAAATATAGAATCAATGTTATATAATTAATTGAATTAGTTGAAGAAAGCTAATTAGGGAAGTAAGCATAAAGTCAAATCTTGAACAAAATAGGATAGAGATGGTAAGATATATTTTTAAGTGAGGATTTTTGAACAAGGAGAGTAAAAAGTTGCCAATTGAATGGTATGGACCCTATTGATTCTACTCAAGTACAAGGGGTAGGTTGAAAAAGGTAGATTGGAAAGGCCAGCAGATGTGAAAAGGACATAAAATCCAATGTGTAAGATATTGAAAGATAGGATGCATTTCATTTTTTCTCTTTGTATTCCTAGTACTTTGCACACTGACTTACATGCAATACATACTTGATAAAATTTGTTAAATTAAACTGAAATGAAAAAAAGTGTCAGATTGAGAAGTTTGCACTATCTATAAAAAAAAAATTATTGGGAGGCACGATGGTGGAGTAAAAACAGGGACTTACTTGAGATTTCCCCTGAAACTCCTCCAAATACTTGTAAAAAATGCCTCTAAACAAATTCTGGAACTACAGAACCAACAAAATGACGGAGTGAAACAAATCTCCAGCCCAAGACAGCCTGGAAGGTTGACAGGACATTGCACTGATGTGAAAGCAGAGCACAGTCTAGTATGGACCATGACGACACATACAATGCTGTGGTAGGCCTCAGGGGACTGAATCATTGGCAGCAGTGGCAGTTTCCAGATTTTTCAGGCCCCAAAAGCCAAAGACAGCATGGAAGGTCAGTGGGAAAACTTTGTGGGATCTGGGTGAGAGAAGAGTGCAGTCTGGCTCCAGTCCTGGGGTGATGGAGGTTGTTGAAGCAGTGGTAACAGCAGCAGAGGCAGCTGTTTCCAGAGCTACAGACAGGATAGGGATCATGCAGCTCATCAGATAGCGATTGCAGGAATCTCTTTGCCAGCATTGAATCAGTATTCACTTGCTTCGCCCTGCTTTCATCTACAATGCAGTCCTCAGTGACTTTCCTGGGAGGAGAAAGTGCACGGGTATGGTGGAACTAGTGGTACAGTGGAGATGGGATTATCCTCTGGACAGAGAAGAGTGCTTGTGGTCACTCATAGACCAGAGTACAGGCCAGGAAAGGAGTAAACACCTTTCCTTTAATCATACTACATTGGAGGAACTAAATTTTTACAGTCCCCTAGAAGTATCTCTAAAGACAGTTGCACAAAACCCCTGAAGGCTGGAACAGTACACTATTCCTCCCCCACTGGAAACAGAGTCCTACATTGACAAAGAGTTTGAAAGTCAAGTATTTGATTGAGAAAATGAGCAAACATCATTAAAAAAAAAAAACAGCAACCTTAGACTCCAGCATTTTGGCAAAAAAGATTAAAACATACAATCATAAAAAAAGAGAAAAAAGTCAAAGCTCCTCCATCCAAAGCATCCAAGAAAAATATGAATTGGTCATAAGCCAGGGAAGAGCTCAAAAAGGATTTTGAAAATCAAGTAAAAGAAATAGAGGAATAATTTGGTAGTAGAGGAACAAATGAGAGTAATGCAAGAAAATCATGAAAAACAAGTCAATAGTTTGCTAACGGAGACCTAAAAATGCTGACGGACATAACAACCTAAAAAATAGGCTAACCAAAATTGTAAAAGAGATCCACAAAGCCAATAATGACAAGAATGCCTTAAAAAGCAGAATTGTCCAAATGGAAAAGGAGGTCCAAAAGCTCACTGAAGAAAGTAATTCCTACAAAATTACAATGGAGCAAACGGAAGCAAACGACTTTTTGAGAAAACTGGAAATTATAAAACACAAGCAGAAGAACGAAAAAAATAGAAGAAAACGTGAAATATCTCATTAGATATCTCAGTGGAAAAACTACGGACCTGGAAAATAGATCCAGCAGAGAGAATTTAAAAATTATTGGACTACCTAAAAGCTATGATCAAAAAAAGAGCCTAGACATCATCTTTCAAGAATTTATGAAGAAAAACTGCCCTGATATTCTAGAGTCAGAGGGGATATAAAAATTAGAAGAATCCATTGATCACCTCTTGAAACAGATCCCAAAAGGAAATTTCCTAGGAATATTGTAGCCAAAATCCAGAGTTCCCAGGTGAAGGAGAAAATTTTTCAAGCAGCCAGAAAGAAACAATTCATGTATTGTGGAAATACAATCTCTATAACACAAGATCTACCAGCTTCTACATTAAGGGATGAGAGGGCTTAGAATATGATATTCTCGAGGTTAAAAGACCTAGGAGAAAAACCAAGAATCACCTACTGAGACAAACTGAGTATAATCCTTCCGAGGAAGAAACGAACATTCAATGAAATACAAGACTTTCAAGCATTTTGAAATACAAGAATCAAAAGAAGCATGAAAAGGTAAACAGAAAAGAGAAATCATGACACTTATTATAGTTAAGCTGTCTACATCGCTACATGAAAAGATGATAATTGTAACTTATGAGACCTTTCTCAGTATTAAGGTAGTTTGAGGGAATGTGTGTGTATGTATGTGTATATATACATGTATATATGTGTGTGTATATATATATATATACACAGTACCTGTATATATGTATATGTGTGTATATATACACATGTATGTGTACATATGTGTGTAAACATATGTGTACATGCATATACACACAGAGGGCACAGGGTGAGTTGAATATGAAGAGATGATATAAAAATAAAATTAAGGGGTGAGAGAGGAATGTAGCTAGAGAAGGAAAAAAGGGAGATACAGAATGAGGTAAATTATCTCACATAAAATAGATAAGAAAAATCTTTTACAATGTGGGTGAAGAGGGGGGAGGTGAGAGGGAAAGAGTGAACCTTATTCTCACTGGATTTGGCTTATGGAAGGAGTAACATACACACTCAATTGGGTATCTTACCCTATGGGAAAGCAGGGGGAAGGGACAAGAGATAGAAGAATGATAGAAAGGAGGATATATTGGGAGAGGGGGTAGTTGGAAGCAAATCTTTTGAAAAGGGACAAAATTAAAGGAGAGAATAAAATAAATGGTGGGTGGAATAGGACGGGGGAAATATAATTGGTCTTTCACAACATGACTGTTATAAAAGTGTTTTGCATAACTATGCATGTGTAACCTATATTGAATAGCTTGCCTTCCCAATGAGCGTGGGTGGGGAGAGAAGAATGGAGAGATTTGGGAATTAAAAATTTTTAAGACACATATCAAAAAGTGTTTTTACATGCAACTGGGAAATAAAATGTACAGGCAATGGGGTATAGAAATCTATCTTGCTCTACAGGAAAATGAGGGGGAGGGTGCTGGGGTAACAGAGGGAAGGGCAGACTGGGGTAGGCTCAATCAGAATGCAAGCCATCTTTGGGTGAGAAGGAGGGGAAGGATGGGGAGAAAATTTGAAATTCAAAATCTTGTGTTAATGAACGTTGACTAAAATAGATAAATTAATACAAAAAGAATTCTCATTTCTTTTTTCAAAAGGAAAGTGATGTCATGAAATGAATCTTTGAAGATGTATATAGTGATAGTTGTATAGACAAAAAAGTAGAGCAGGATCAGAAAAGGAAAGAATATCCAAGATAAAGCTGGATTTGAGAGGTCATGGGCAATATTAGTTTTTGAAAGAATTAACATTTCTGAATAATTTCATATGCCCTTTGGTAAATTCCTTATGAAATCAATGTGACATAAAATATTATCCCTTCATTCAATAGCTCATTCAACTGACTTACAGTCATGTTAAAATAATAATTCAAATTTATGCTGAATAAAAAGTTTAAAAAATTGTGACTCAATTTGATCTCAAAATATGCATACACATATACATATATACACATATACATGCATACATACACACATATATGGCTAATTTGTTTTTGTTTATTTTTAAAAATGCATGAAGATGGGAGTGAATTTTGGAGATTATATAATATTCCAAAACTGTGATGAAGAGCTAAATTGCTTTATTTTTCTCACTAATAACCAACAATATAGAACAGTGTTATTTACTTGGCATCTTAAAATAGAAGTCCATTATAGCCCATGTCTTAGGGGAAATAGTTTAGCACTGAAGAATAGGTTTTCTGCATACCAACAAAAGATTGATCTTCATCCCTATTCCAACAGCCTACTCTACATCAGGGAGTAATGTTCTATCTCATGTGAGTCACCCTCCTCTCTTTATCATGTTCTTTCTTTAGACAGTCATTATTGTATTTTTTCTCTCTTTCTGTAATGTCTCGACTACTGGACTAGTGAGTAATACACTATCATATGAAAAGCAGTGATGACTATGTCTTTCCCTTTTATACTCATGCCACCTGAGTACCTGGTTTCCTAATGCGGTATATGCTACCTGACACTTAGGACACAAAGGGACAATCAGAGCACTTCCTGCAATTTACTGACAAGCATATCCCTTGCCATATATTCCAATTTGTCATATCAGTATATCTGTCTTCTATTCCAAGAGTAAAGAGATGATTGAGGGGTAGAGGATGCTACCACACAGATACTACACTATGACTTTTATTGTTATCTCTGGAGATGTGAATTCTCTTATTTTGTAATGAAAACATTGAATAATTATCTATATTAAATCAATTTTATGGTTCTAGTGTTTTTCAGTTTGGGAACAGGGCAATAATGATAGAGATATGAAAAGCGAGAGGACTAGGATGAAATGAAGATGAGGATGAGGATGGAGGAGGAGGAAGAGGGGTATTTACTCACATGATGAAAAGCTATAATACTGTTAACCACTACTAATAATAAAAATTAAACATTTTTAAAAATTCTTTTTTTTAATTTTTTTCTGTACATCTCCAGCATTTGCCCAGTACCTAACACATTACATTTGTTTAATAAATGATTCTCGTTAGGTTGTTTGTAGACCATTGAAAAACTGCTTTTCATTCATCTGTTTTTCATTTTAACCTCAATTTGCTTAACATTTTCAATAAGTATCTTATTTTTGAAATTCTTCATCATTTTTATTCCTCTTATATCCCCATTAGATCAAGTAATCACAACAGAAATGCACTCAGTACTTGAGTTTTACTAGTATTACATCCAATAAGAGTATTAATGACCTCAGGATTCCTACATTCTCTACAAATCACACTACTCTAATTAGTTCATGTATGTCTTAAGACTAGAAAAAAATATTAACACCCCCCAAACTATCAATTGTTTTTTCTTGAAACATTAAATTTAAGAATACTGGCTGTGCCATTCTAGATAGATAGCATTGACACCATATTGTAAAACTTTTCAGATAGAAAACATCATAACTTCTCATTTCAAACTGGTTCTTATATCAAGGACGTCAAGATTGCTGCAGAAGCTTCAGGGAGAGGGGATGTTTTATCTGGCACTGTCTTAATTTACAGCCATTTTATAACTTCCAAAGAGCTTCTCCAGAGCTGACAAGTGTCCAAGTCTTCATCATTAGGTCATAAGTAGCTTAACTCCAAAAGAAGCTCTCCTGCCAATGAAATACTTTATCCTGCTTTTATCAGAAAAGAAGTTTACTGTTGCTGTGAAATGTGAAATCTTTAGCAAATTACCTGCTGTTGGTTTTTCTGTTCATATTAATGCAGCTCCCACAAGAATCAGTGAGGCATTTCAACTCCTTCAATATTTTCCATTAATATCATGGGCCTACTGAACATGCTGCTATCAATGTTCTTTCTTTTGGTCTTTAGTGAATCTTTCAAATGCATGCGTCTTCCAAGACTGCCTCTTAGTAATTCCAGTCAATAAATTACTAGAACATACTAAGAGTTGTTAAGGGAAAGTTAGAATGGTTTGAGAGAGGAGCACTAAAATAGTAAAGGGTTATAAAGCAGTAATTGTATAAAAAGAATCAAGGTATTGCAATAATAATTCCCAAGGTGAATGCTGAAGGATAGCTCATTGGACTTATTGTGAGTGAAGGACAGTGTCATGCTATTTTTTATTGAAGTACAATGGATTTGGGTAACATATAAAGAACATTAGCCAGGTTTAGGACCCTAGTGTGAGATACTGTAAAATCGTTTTCCCTGAAACATTTAAAAAAAATAAGTTTGAGCACTCATGTTGTTGAGGTAGTATAGGAAAAAGTCGTCCCTAAAGGTACAGAAGAATACAAGCAAGTTGACCTCTTAGAAGCCCTCTCAACCCTGTGAATATATGTTATAAATCATACTCCAAAAAGTGGAATAATGGCTGTTGATGGCCTTATGTTACTTTTGCAAATGATGTTTTTTGAAAATTTACGTATGGAATGCCTTTGGGGTAACATTTGAAATAATGTTATATAAAAGATTTTTCTGGGACTGTTTTTTGGTAATAAACTGCAGCAAATATTTCATTAATGATTTATTTAGTAAATTTGGATTTTCCTTTATTAGGTTTGCTGAAAAGTTGAGAGTACCTGTTCAGTGAGAAAAAATGTATTCTTTCAAATGGGATTGGATTATCATGTATTTACACATATAGCTGGATCTCAGAATTGCTTACTTGAAAGGGAGAAACTAGTAAATCAGGAGGACATTTTCAGTTTTATTATGTGACTTTTTGCATGTTGAGGCACATAAAAATGCTGTCTTCCCAACAACCGACTTGACTGAAATGTTGTGAGGACATTTAAATAGTAAGGTTATTTTCAAGCAAGGTGCTGTGTCACTACAAAATACTCTAGAATTACTGCAGCAGGGGGCATGAGAAAGTATCTAGAAATGTTGCAGTAGATGATTAACATAGGGCCCACCTGCCCTTACTAGGGAGATTGCAACTCTGTGTGAACTTGCTCAGTGCAAAATAAGCTTTTCACTACAGTAATTGATAGTGTTTTTGTTTTGTTTTTAATTTGAGAATGACATAAAATTCCACTTCCCATCTTGTTTATAAAGACTTTGGAATCTCCAGTTTCCTGATTCAAGAAAAAAACTCTGGAAAGTACTACACTTCAGGTAAGTATTGAAATGTATTAGTTTTACAATTTTCAACTCTTTAATAAAAACATGAAATGACATAAAATGGGATTCTTTGGTCTTTGAACTGAATCTTTGCCCTGATTTTCCCAGTGTCAGACTTAGATAGTGTCAGATAAAATGATTAAATGACAGATTCTTACTAAATAATGACTAATACTATTAAACATAATAATTCTTATAACTGAAAAATATTAATATATTTAAAATATCACTAATTTGTTTTCTATTACTTTATTTATACATTTTGTCGGTATTCAAGACATATTCCTTGTAGTTAAAAAGAGAGATCATGTATTTAACTATGTTTAGATCTAAAAATCTTATGTACTTTATAATCAAGAGAGTTTATACAATGAAAATACAATCACTGGAAAATTTTGCAGACAAATTTAGATGAGATTTTCCTTTGTTCTAAATATTTGAAAAGTAAATAGTTGCAGACACTAGCACAGAGTTCTGCACCTGGTAAATACACATATTAAAACAGAACTAATAAGGACCACCTAAAATAATGTGTGTGTATACACATATATATATGTATATAACATTGTATATAGTATATACTATATATAGTTATATGTATTATATATACATAATTATATATGTGTTTATATGTATTTATATATGTGTGTATATATATTTTTTAAAATAATTTCCAAGATCAATTTTAAAAGATACGTAATCATATAATCTTATACTTAGAATATTCTCTCTCAGTCATCTAGTCAAACTGATCCCAAAAGCCTGTCTCTCCCATATAGCATTCAAATCCAATTCAATAAAGTTTTTATTAAGAGGTTATTATGTTCCAGCCTCTGACCTATAGGTGACAAGTCTAAAGGGGAAGATGACACAAAAAAGGATGTAGGTGAGCAGAAGTGCATGAGTTGGATACCAGGTGATACATATTTGGGGGGTATCATTTTATATAGTTAACATCTGGAAGAGCAGCAAATACAAAGTCCAGTGAGTTTAGAGTTCAGTTTCTGCCCTCCATAAAGGAAGGTATTGGGAGGAGTTGAATACTCTACCTTTCAGCACTCCAGTCAGAGGGGAGAGGAGATTGAGGGATGGGGTGTCAATTAAGACTTGAATTAGCAATAAAGTAATGAATTTAGAAGCGATGCACTTAACCTGGGAGGTGCATCTTGTTTGTGGAGTTGAAACTAGCTAGAACAGAAAATGCAAAGTACAGTGAGAAGTTATGCCCTTTAAAGTTATTCAGCCTCCATTTGAAAACCATTCAATGACAGTCAACTCACTTCATTTTGTGATTATGGATGTTGTTAGGAAAGTTTTTCTCAGGGGCAGAGCCAAGATAGTGGAGTGCAAGCAGGGACTCACCAGCTCTTCCACAAATTCCTTCAGATACTTCTAAAAACTGAATCTAAAAAAAATTTTAGAGTGGCAGAATCCACAAGCAGACAGAGTATGGCAGATGTCCATCCCAGAACAACCCAAAAAGGTCAATGGGAATGATGTATTACACCAGGCTGGGGGAGGGCAGAGCACACACACCACACCAGCACAGACTCAGCCATAGCAAAGTGAGAATGGACAGGGGCAATCTGAATCACCAGCTTCAGTGCCCATTCCTGAAGCTCTCAGTGCAGGATGGAGTCTAGTGGAACTGGGTGAGGGAGAAGTGCACGCCCCACAGAAGCAACAGTTGCTACTCTTGGGGGTATCAGTCCACACATAAAATGTTTGAAAGCTATGTGCTTCAGCTTCTGGGAGCCACGATGGCAGAGTAAATTGTAAGTGCTCTCATGCTCCTTTGTTGACTTTGAAAAACCCAAAGAATACTGCCCCAGGAAAAATCCAGGAATACTGGAGCCAAAAGAAGGGGTACAGCAGTCTTTAGGTTTGGGAGGCTAGGAAAACCACTGGAAAGTGTCTATCATGGTGCAGGTGAAGGGGACCAGTACATGACTTGAGGCATCCCAACAACCTGCACCTCAGCAGATCAGCAGGAGATGATGAGACCTGGGGGGGCAGTTAAGCTGGTAAGTGACAACTTCAGGACTCCAGATATGCCTTAGCACAGCCAGGGGAATTGGGCAAGCACCAGTACAGAGTTCACCAGCTGCTGAGCCTGCCCATGCTCTAGCACAGCCCTAGGGAGGAGGAGACCTCCAGTTGCCAGACCACCCCTCCCCCACATCTCACTCCATGAGCCTCACTGTTATCCCAGCTAAACTCAGACTTTTCCTTGCCTTGATCTTGGCACACACTAGCCAGCTCAGCACCAGGTAAGCTGCAACATTATATAGCTTCTAGTTGAAAGAACCAGAGGTCACAGCACATAAAACCAGTAACGAGGACTCCAGCTTTCAGCACAAGAAACATGAGACAGAGACCCCTGTGTGCCACAAGAAGAGATCACCTTAAAAGCCAGAAAAAAAGGCAGTCACCATGTACAAGAAGCAAATTAGGAGAGCAAAGACCATAGCAACATGGGGACCAGGAAGATCAAAATATGAATTTAGAAGAGGACAGGATTGACACTATACCCAAATATGAAACCTCAAAAGGGAATATGAATGGGTCTTAAGCACAAAGAGCATTTTTGGAAGAGTTAAAGAAGGATTTTAAAAGACAAATTAGAGAGGTAGAAGAAAAGTTGATCAATAATTTCAAAAATACAATTCATTCCTTAAAAAGTAAAACTGCTCAAATGGATAATGAGGTACAAAACATAACTGGAGAAAATAATATCTTTAAAAAAACTGGACAATTGGAAAAGGAGGTACAAAAGCTGACTGAAGAAAACAATTTGTTAAAAATTGGCATAAGGCAAGTAGAAGCACTGACTCTATAAGGCATCAAGAATCAGTCAAAAAAAAATCTAAAGAATGAAAAAAAAAAAAAAGAAGAAAACATTGGAAAAACAACTGACCTGGAAACTTGATCCAGGAGAGAAAATCTAAGAATTATTGATTTACCAGAAAGCGAAGATGAACAAAAGAACCTGAACAGTGTCTTCCAAGAAATTATCAAGGAAAAATGCCCTGAGGTCCTAGATCCAGAGGGCAAAATAGTCATGGGAAGAATCTATTGATCACCTCATAAAAGAGATCCCAAACTGAAAACACCAAGGAATATTGTTGTCAAATTCCAGAATTATCAGGTCCATGACAAAATACTGCAAGCAGCCAGACATAAAAAAATAAAATATGGAGGAACTACAGTAACTCCACACAGGATCTTGCAGCTTCTACATTAAAAGATCAGAGGGATTAGATTATGTATTCTGTAAAGCAAAGCAGCTTGGACTACAACCAAAGATCAATTACCCAGGAAAATTGAGCATAATCTTTCAGGGAAGTAAACGGAAATTCAATAAAATAAGGGATTTCCATACCTTCCTATTGAAAAGGCAAGAGGTCAATAGAAAATTTGATCTTCAAATACAAGAGACAAGAGAGGCATAAAAAGGTTAACAGAGGAAAAAAATCTTGTTATTCAATATGGGCAAAGAGTTTACATTCCTGTAGGGAAGGATGATAATTGCTACTCTTGAGAATTGTAGATTTATTATGGCATTTAAAACAGATATGCATAAATAGAGGATGTGGGTACAAATTAACTGATGTGATAATAAAAACTTAATTAAGGTGTATGAAGGGAGAAGAGGAAAGGAAGTGGCAGAAAAGGATAATTTACATGAAGTGAAGAGGCACAAAAACATATTATTGTAGAGGGAAAGAAGGGAGGAAGATGAGCTTTGTTCAAGCTTTACTGTCATTGGTTTAGTTCAAGGAGGAAATGACATATTCAGTTATATATAAAAATCTAACTTGTGCTACAAGCAGTATTAGGGGAAAAGGGAAACAAAAGGGAGGGGAGCTGATAGAAAAGAAGAAAGATTCAGTGAGGTGGTGGTCAAAAGCAAAACTTTTGAGGAGGGAAAGAGAGCAAGGAGAAATAAAAGCATAAATGGGAATAGGAAAAAGGATGGAGAGAAAGAGATAGTAATCTCTTGTGAATGTGAGTGGGATAAACTCTCCAATAAAATGGAGGCAGATAGCACAGTGGATTAAAGATCATAATCCTACAATAAACACACTTGTTTGCAATAAAAACACTTGAAAGAGGGGGATACATACAGGATAAAGACTGGACTGGAATATATTATGATTCAACTGAAATAAAATGATAAGGGGTAGCAATCCTAATCTCAAAAAAAAAAAAGCAAAAGCAAAAGTAGATCTAATCAAAAGAGATAAGGAAGTAAACTATATCTTGCTAAAAGGCAATGCAGACAATGAAGTAATATCATTACTAAACATATATGCACCAAGTGATGTAAAAATCCAAATGCTTAGAGGAGAAATAAAGGGAATTACAGGAAGAAATAAACAGCAAAACTATGCTAGTGGGGTCCTCAACCTCCCCCTCTCTAAACTTGATGAATCTAACCTCAAAATAAACAAGAAAGAAGTTAAGGAATTGAATAGAATTTTGGAAAAGGAAGATATGATAGATCCCTGGAGAAAACTGAATGGAGACAGAAAGGAATATACCTTTTTCTCAGCAGTACATGGGGCAAAAATTGAACACATACTAGGGCATCAAAACCTCATAATCCAGTGCAGAAAGACAGAAATAGTCAATGCATACTTCTTTGAGCATGATGCAATGAAAATGGTATATAATAAAGGATCATGAAAAAGATAGACTAAAAATTAATTGGAAATTAAATAATCTAATCCTAAATATTTAGTGGGTCAAACAACAAATCAAAGAAACAATCAATAGCTTCACTCAAGAGATTGACAATAATGAGACAGCCTACCAAATCTTAACAGGACTCTGTGAAAGCACTTCTTAGGGGAAGTTTTATATCACTGAATGTTTACAAGAATAAAATAGATAAAGAGGAGATCAATGAACTGGGCATGTGACTGAAAAAGCTAGGAAAAGAACAAATTGAAAATCCCCAAATAAATGCCAGTTTAGAAATACTGAAAACCAAAGGAGAGATTAATAAAATTGAAATTAAGAAAACTATTGAATGAATAAATAAAACTGAGAGCTGATTTTTATGGAAAAAAAAACAATAAAATAGATAAACGTTTGGTCAGCATGATTAAAAAAAAAAAAAAAGAAAGGAAAACAAATTACCAGAATCAAAAATGAGGATGAATTTACCTCCAATGAAGAGGAAATTAAAATAATAATTAAAAATCATTTTGTATAACTTTATACCCATAAATGTGACAATATTAGTGAAATGGATGAATATTTACAAGAATATAATTTACTCTGATTAACATAAGAAGAAGTAAAATATTTAAATAACCCCACCTCAGAAAAAGATATGGAACATGCCATCAGTGAACTCCCTAGGAAAAAATCTCCAGGGCCAGATGGCTTTAGTAACAAATTCTATGAAACATTAAAAGAACAGTTTATTCCAATACTATATAGACTATTTGTGACAATTGGAGAAGGATGAGTCCTACCAAATTCTTTTTATGATGCAAATATGATTTTGATACCTAAACTGGGAAGAGACAAAACAGAGAAAGAAAATTAAACACCATTTCCCTAATGAATATAGATGCAAAAATTTTAAATAACATATTAGTAAGATATTACAGCAACTTATTACGAGCATAATACAGATCAGGTAAGATTTGTACCAGGAGTGCAGGGCTGGTTTGTTATTAGGAAAACTATCAGCATAATTGATCATATCAACAACAAAACTAACAGATACTATAGTGTTATCTCAATAGAGGCAGTAAAAGCTTTTGATAAAATCCAACACATATTCCTACGGAAAACAGTGGAGAGCATAGGAAAAAATGGAGCTTTCCTTAAGATAATAAGAGTACCTACCAAAAACCATCAGCAATCATTATTTGCAATGAGGAGAAGCTAGATGTATTTCCAATAAGATCAGGGTAAAACTAGCATATCCTTTATCACCACTGTTATTTATTCACCATGCTACTAAAAACGTTAGATTTTGCAATGAGACAGAAAAGAAATAGAAGGAATTAGAATAGGCAAAGAAGAAACTAAGTTATCACTCTTTGCAGATGATATGATGATAGAGAATCTTGAAGAATCAAGTACAAAAAAACTACTTGAAATAATAAACAACTGTAGGAAATTTGCAGGATACAAAACAAACCTACTTAAATCATCTCAATTTCTATATAGTACTAACAAAGACCAACAGCAAGAGATAAAAAGAGAAATCTCATTTAAAGTTACTGTAGACACTAAAATATTTGGGACTCTATTTGCCAAAAGAAACCCAGGAACTGTAGGAACACAATTGCAAAACCCTTTTCACACAAATAAAGTCAGATCTAAGTAATTAGAAAAAACACCAGTTGATCATAGGCAGGCTGAGCTAATATAATAAAAATGACAATTCTGCCTATATTAATTTACTTATCCAGTGTTATACCAATCAAATTACCAGAAAATTATTTTCTAGAGCTAGAAAAAATAATATCAAAATTCATTTGTTGGAACAAAAGGTCAAGAATATCAAGGGAATTAATGGAAAGAAATGGTATGGAAGGTGGCCTCACCATACCAAATGTTAAATTGCATTGTAAAGCACCAATCATCAAAAGCATTTGGAACTGGTTAAAACACAGAGTAGATCAATGGAGTAGTGTAGATACTCAAGGCACAGTAGTCAATAACTATACCAGTCTATTGTTTGATAAACCCAGGAACCTCAGCCTCTGGGATAAGTACCCAATGTTTGATAAAAAAAAAGTATTGGGAAAACTGGAAAATAATGTGGTGGAAACTGGGCATAGCCTAACACCTGACACTGTGTATAAAGTCCAAATGGGTACATGATCTAGGTATAAAAACTGATAATATAAACAAACCAGGGGAATAAGAATTAATTTATTTGTCATATTTATGGAGAATGGAGGAATTTATGACCAAAGAAGAGATAGAGAATATAGTGAAGTACAGAATGGATAATTTTGATTACATTAAATTGAAAAGATTTTACACAAACATACCCAGTGTAACCAAGATTAAGAGGGAAGCAGAAAACTGGGAAACTAGTGTCTGTGATAAAGGCTTAGTTTTTAAAATACATAGAGAAGTGAGTCAAATTTATAAGAATACAAGTCATTTCCCAATTGATAAATGATCAAAGAATATGAACAGGCAGCTTTTGGAGGAAGAAATTAAAGCTATCTATGGTCATTTGAAACAATTATCTAAATCGCTACTGATTAGAGAGATGCAAATCAAAACAACTCTGAGGTACCACATCAAACCTATAGGATTGGCTAACATGACAAAAGAGGAAGATAACAAATGCTGGAGAAGATGTGGGAGAGTTGGAAAACTAATTCTTTGTGGGTGGAGGAGTGAGCTGACACAACTATTCTGGAGAGCAATTTGGAACTATACCCAAAGGGCCATAAACACGTGCATCTCCTTTGATCCAGAAATACCACTACTAGGGTTGTATCCCAAAGAGATCATAAAAATAGGAGAAGGACCCACATGTACAAAAATATTTATAGCAGCTCTTTTTGTGGTGTCTAAGAACTGGAAATCAAGGGGATGTTCATCATTAGGGGAATGGCTGAACAAGTTTTGGTATATGAACATAATGGAATACTATAGTGCTATAAGAAATGACAAGCAGGGTGACTTCAGAAAAGGCTGCAAAAACTTATATTAACTGATGCTGAGTGAAGTGAGCAGAACCAGAAGAACATTTTACACAGTAATAACCACAGTGTGCAAGGACTGTTTTTGAGACAGCCCTTCACAGCAATACAAGGACCTAAAGCATTCCAAAGGATGCATGATGCGAAATGCCATCCATATCAAGAGAAAGAACTATGGGTCAGAATACAGAACAAAGCACACTATTTTCTCTTTTGTTAGCTTTCTTTGTTTTTGTTTTTTTTTTTCTCTCATGGCTTTTCCCATTCATTTTAATTCTATGCAATATGACTAATGTGAAAAATATGCTTAATAGAAATGTATATGTAGAGACCATATAAGACTTCATGTCATCTTGGGGAGGGAGAGTTGAGGTATGGGGAGAAAATCAGGACCTTATGGCAGTGATTCTTGAAAACTGAAAAGAAATAAATTAAGAAAAACTTTTAAAAATAAAATAATGTTTTGTTCATTCTGAACTTAATTCTATCTTTATGTCTTCTCCCCTTCCTACTATCTTTGCTCTGTCAAACTAATCCCTGATCAATATAGTATTGGTCTGGAGATGCGAAATAATCCATGTGAAACAGTCTTCAACCTGAGATCAGGTGACTCTTTGTCATAGATATTGTGTATGGGATGCATGTTTGAATATGAATTGAACTACATCATTATTCAAGCTCTTTCCAACACTTAAGAGTCTACAAATTCTGAAATATTTTAAGACAAAATTCTTCAGGTCTTTACTTTTGTAGGATTAAATTCCCCAATTCCTGTAAACCATCTCCTGAGAACATTATTTGGAGCTGTCCTGTTTTTCTGATTATCTTTATCTGATCAATAACTTTTCAGTACCTTTTTGTTTGTTTGTTTGTTTTACATGGTGGTGATTAAAATGTAATCTACTGCTTTGGATGTGTTCTGACTACATGTCAAAAGATTCACTTATTATCTTTGTATCTTCCCTCCACTGCAATGTCTAATACAGTAGTTTTCACACTGTGGTTGCTAATTTTAATTAATCAATAAGTATTTTCTAAGAACCTAATAAGAACATGGCACTATGCTGGATACAGAGAATACAAGTACACAGAATAAAACAGTGCCTACTTGCAAGAAACTTAGATCCTCACAAGGAAGAATGAGCATAGATAAGCATATAAACTTGTTAAATACAACTAAAATTATATTCACACAGAAGACAGCAGTTGAACCAACTATTGTGAACCTATTTAAATTTAGCTGTTGTTTATGTTGCTTCATTTGGTCTCCCTTAAACATTTAAAAAATGTAGCAACTTAATTTTGTGGCACTCAGAAAATGTATTTCTTTTTTAAAAAAATATGAGATTCTACAACAATCAGCCTTGATTTCTGACTTATTAAATACATCGCTCTCTTTCTCTGTCTCTCTTCCTTTGTCTCTCTCTCTTTGTCTGTCTCTCTGTCTCTCTCTCTCCATACATACACACACACACACACACACACACACACTTTGGGAGATATGTAAGAATTATGAAAATATAAGAATGATAACTAAATTTTATCTCTCTTCCTCCTCCTTCTCTCTCTTTCTCTTCTCTGTCTGTCTATCTGTCTGTCTCTCTCTCTCACTCCCCTCCCATATTTCCCCTCAAAACTTCAAATAATGTGGTGGTCCCTACAGAGTACAAGTCATTTATATTCATACTAGTGAAATATTACTTTATCTTCAAAGTAGTGGTCTTTTGTTGCTTAGAGGAAAGAAATATATGAACCCCTTTTTTTCATAAAGTACTGAAATATGCGAAGTACAGATCTTCAAAGGAAAAACAAACAAACAAACACTAAGAGGAATCCTATTGAAATTTGCATCACCATTCTCTCAATGCATTATCAATTAACCTTAGACACGGTCTCTGATCTATAACAACCAAGACACAAAAAACTAAAAGAAAAAAAATACAGCATAAACAACAAAATAAGGTAAATGTCCTTAGTCATTATTGTAACTACAGAACTGTGACAGTGATTTTGTAACTGTAGTTAATCTTAAGCAGAAAAAAATTCTGAAACCTCTAGAAGAGATGCTTCCCATGGTTATGGATGAGTCACACATGAAAAGCAACATTTTGACTATGAATGAATGTAGCATAGCATGCACTGCACTTTATCTTACACAAGCATAAAGATCTCAATTACAGTGGAAAAAAACAACAACTTAGTTTTTGGTCTAACAAAGTTCAAATTTTGTAGTAAAATACCTATATGAGGGATGGGGATGGAAGCAGTCAAGATAGCAGAGAAAAAGCAGGGACTTAACTGAGCTCTCCCAAATATCCTCCAAACAACTTTAAACAATACCTCAAAGCAAATGAATAAATTCTAGAGTTATAGGAACCCCCCCCAGCCCCCGAAAATGGAGTGAAATACTTTTCCACCAAAAGGCCACTCAGCAGGGTAATAGGAAGTGTCTGTCACAAAGGGGTAAGAGTGGAATGCAGTTCAGTGCAGGCTAGGCCAGCACAGGCTGGGCCCCAGAAAACCAGCAAGAGGCTTTGGAAATGACTAAATCAACAACTACTGCTTCCAGAGCTCTCAGTCCACAGATGGTTGGGGGTTAGACCACTGATCAGAGAGAGATTAAAGTGGTCATTTTGTTGACAAAGGGTACAGAACTCTGTTGCATTGACTTTGCTTGGATATAGTCAGTCTTAGGTCATAGTCCCACGATGAGAAGGAGCACTAGCACACCGGAGCTTGTAGTCCCAGGGGAGTGGAGACTTAGGTAAAAGCTCCAGTGCAGATGGGAGTGTTTATGGTCATTCACAGAGTAGAACGCAGACCAGGAGATTGTTAAACACACCTCTCCTTTTATCAGGCCTGCACAAATTAGCAGTAGATAGGGGCCAAAATTAAAAAAGGTTAAACTTCTTCTGGCTGTAGGTAGATTTTTAGCAGTTCATTTTCCAAGTAAAGATATAATCAATGATTAAAGTATTTTGCAAATAAGCCACATTTTTTAAAAGGGAAATATTAATTAATACCAATTAATTACATCTATTGCCTAAGATTTTTTTTTAACATGAAATCACTACTCTCAGACTAGAGAGAGAATGACAATGGTTGGGTGCCACAGGTCATATGAGAGAGTATGCAGTGGCAACCCACCTGCCAATTTACATGTTGGGCGCAATAGTGCCTAATGAAAGGCAGGCTAAGCTGGGCACAGACAAAACATATCCTCATATCCTCAACATTTTTCCCAGGCTGCTCAAAATCCTTTTGGAGGCTGCAAGTAACTCAGGCTGTAAGTTGTGTGGGCCTGCCCTACCTCTAAAGAACTGAAAATTTACAGATTCCCCCAGAACTAGTTCTGAAAACAATTGCATCCACATGCACACACACACACACACACACACACACACACACACACACAGAAGCACAAACAAAACTAAACTAAAACTCTCAAGCTTGGGAAAGTGCTCCCTCCACCTCTGGAACAGAGAGTCCAACTCTAACATCAAATTAAAAGTAAAAAAAAAAAAAATGGGTGGAAAGTGAGAAAAAACAAAAAAAAAAGAACTTGACCATGGAAAGTTATTATGGTGACAGGGAACATCAAAACACAATCTCATAAGCCAAGACAACTGTTGCTTCCAAAGCCTGAAAGAAAACAATCATATATTGGACTCAGGCAGTAATGCTCCCCACCTTCCCACCACCCCCCCCCCCAAAAAAAAAGCCTGGTGGAGTCTTAAAAGGATTTTTTTAATTGGGAAAGGAAATAACAGGGACATAAAAAAATGAAAAAAACAGACACACAGTGAATAGGCCAAGTTATAAAAGAGACACAAAAATCCACCAGAAAAAGAATTCCTTAGAAAGCAGAATTCACCATATGGACAAAAAGGTACAAAAATTTTCTAGAGAAAATAATTTCCTAAAAAGTTGAAGTGGCCAAATGGAAAAGCAAGCACAAAAGTTCACTGAAGAAAATTATTCCTTAAAATTTAGGATTAGACAAGTGGAAACTAAAATATTCAAGAGATACCAAGTAACAAAACAAAATCAAAAGAATAAAAAAGAAGGAAATATGTAAGATTTTATGAGAAAAACAACTGATCCTGAAAAGACTGAGAAGAGATCATTTAAGAATTGTTTGAGTACCTGAAAGATACGTTCAAAAAAAGATCCTAACAATCATCTTTGGCGAAATTATCAAGATATTCAGTCCTAGTATTCTCAAACCAGAGAATAAAATAGAAATTGAAAGAATACACCAATCACCTCCTGAAAAAGATCCTAAAATAAAAACTCCAAGGAATATTATACCCAGATTCCAGACCTCATAGGTCAAGTAGAGAATAGCACAAACAGCCAAAAGAAAACAATTCAAGGATTATGGAGCCAAAGTCAGGATAACACAAGCTTTAGCACTTTTTACATTAAAGGAATAGAGGGTTTAGAATATGATATTCCTGGGGGGCAAAAGAGCTAGGATTACAACCTAGAATCACTTACCCAGCAAAACTGAGTATAATCCTTCATGGGAAAAAATTAATTATTGAAATAGAGGGCTTTAAAACATTCCTGATAAAAAAGACTAGAACTAAAAAGACAATTTAATTTTCTAATACAAAAATTTAAGCTAAAAAAGACAAACAAGAAAGAGAAATTATAATGATTCAGTAAGGTTAAACTGTTTACATTTCTAAGATGGGATATGATATTTGTAACTCCTAAAAACCTTTCTCATCATCAGGGAAGTTAGAAGGAATGTACATAGACAGAAGACAGGGGTGTGAGTTGAATATGATAAAATAAAAAAAAAATAAGACTAAGTGGTGAGAGACAGGAGTGCACTAAAGTGAAAAGTAGAATGGATTAAATTACCCCAAATTATAGAGAAAAAAAGTTCTTACAATGAAAGGGAATGTGGAGGAAGTCTGTGTGTGTGTGTGTGTGTGTGTGTGTGTGTGTGTGTGTATGTGTGTGGTGGGGATTTGGGGGAGTTGCCCTTGAATATTACTCTCATCATAATTGGTTCAAAGAGGGAATAACATATACACTTAGCTATATTAATCTATCTAACTCTACAGGAAAGTAGGAGGGGAAGGGGATAAGAGAAGAGGCTGATAGAAGGGAGGACGGATTGGGTGAGGTGGTAGTCAGAAGCAAAACAGTTTTGAGGATGTACAGGATAAAAGGAAATTGAGAGCAAGTTGGACAAAAAGGGGAAAACAGGATAGAGGAAGAACATAGTTACTGTAATTGTGAAAAAATTACAGGAAATTTCTCTGATAAAAACCTCATTTCTCAAATATATAGAGAACTGAGTCAATTTTTTAAAAGAGTCATTCCACAACTGATAAATTGTCAATAGATATGAACAGGCAGTTTTCATGTGAACTAACCAAAGTTGTGTATAGTCATATGAAAAAATGCTCTAAATCACTATTGCTTACAGAAATGCATATATATATATATATACATGTATATATATATATACATGTATATATATATATATATATATATATATATATATATATATATATATATATATATATATAAGATAATGTTCTTGGCAGGCTATGTTAAGTAGAGTAATATGTATTATCCTCTTTTACCAATACTTTTACTCTCAATACCTAGTCAGTCATGCATAGCTATAGGGTTAAAGTGGATTTTCCATACAAGGCATCATTTATGGACTAATAACTTGTACAGATAGTATTTGAATGGTTTGAATTTTTTAGACAGTCTAATGACTGAACCTTCATCTCCATTGCCAGTTCAAGAATTATATAAATTTTATATAATCAATTAAATCATATTTAAGAAGTGAATTATAGAAATCAACTAAATTTTAAACAAATCTTGGACATAAAAAATGCTCTAGAATAAGTGGAAAGAGATGACTAAGAGTATGAATGGTGCATATTGCTCTTCTGAAGTTATATACCATTCTAGAGTCCAAAATACTGAAAAAAAAAAAGACATTGGACCTACATTCATGACATAGTCAAAGAAATAGTTAGGCTCACGAATTATATATTATATGGATGATACTTACAAACTGGAAAAACCAGATCCATGCTTCTGAAATGAGAAAAGTACATTTGTCAAAGTATCTGCAGTATGTTTTATAGGGCATATTGTTTTTGAGTAGTTAACATTTAGTGCCTTATACTTAGATTTTATTGTTGCCTACAGTTTTAGCATTATAAGCAAAAGAATATTTGATAAGAAATAGTTGTGTTTATCATAACATACTAATAGAGATTTAGAAATCAACAATTTCTGGGATATTCTTTTTGGTAGAAATTGAAATGTTCTAGAAAGAATTAATGCTCTTCCTTTTTAGAGTAAGCATACCATGAGTCTATTTCTTGAATAATGTGAATGATATTAGAATTCATGTTGTAGCTTAAGAAGCTGGCTTTGGAAGTTTCTGGTTTGCTTTTTCACTAGGCTCCCTTAGATGTTCAAAAGACATGACTTTCTGAAATGTTTCTATGAGTTTATAAAATGTTGATTCCATGACTTGGAAAATGACATCTAGGTGTTAAACCAAGGAAACTGTGTGTCCATGAAGTACCATACAATGTTAGGATAAACAAAGAATCTTAACTGAAAGTATTTAATTTAAAATATCCAGTTAACATTTGTATGGTGCAACAGCAAGATCACTGGGGTTTGAAATGAGGAATAATGTGGTCTGTGTTTTGACTGTGACATTTGCAGCTCCATGACTCTGGGAAAATCATTTCAGTTCTCCGAATCTTAATTCCCTCATCTATAAAATAAAGATAATGATGCTTGTAATTCCTACCTCATAGGGTTATTATGAAGCACTAGCTTTTTAAGCCATAAGACACTACATGAATTACTTTTTATTATTGATTCAAAAATTGTTGAATTGATGAGTGATCCTTTATTTGAACATCTACAATCTATTATCGATATTCTTAGACCAGGTGAAGTATTTTAAATCTCTCTTATTATGCTCCCCTGCTACCCTTACCGCATTAGAGAAAGGAATTGATAAACTACACAAAGTTGCTAAATTTGCAACAACTCTTGGAAATCATTCATCCCACAAAAACCCTAAGGCAGAGCAGTATAGTGTACAGGACGCTGAGCTTAGACGAAGAAATGCCCAAGTTGAAATGCTCCCTGAGATACTTACAGTTTACTGACTTTGAACAAGGCACTTGAACTCACTCTGCTTTAAATTCCTCGTCCGTAAAATGAAGGAGTTAGACTTGATGATTCCTAAGATTTCTTCCAGTTCTTAATCTATCATCCTATGATTTCATGTCCATCCAGACAAATTTACCATAAGCCTTACCCTATGAAATCATTAATGATATCCTCCCAAACTGGAAGAAAACAATTAGTACTCACCCATGGAACCACCCTGGAGTTCCTTTATATCGTGGTAAAGAACTGATTGAATTTTAAAATTACACACTGTGTAAGGTAAATAACTCTCAATGGGAAATTACAAGATTATACACAGGCCCAGTTATAAAAAAATATTAATTTTGTGGTTAAACAACCTAATACTAACATCTCCGGGATTAGTATTGCTGTGAGGTAGACTTTTCTAAGGATTGCCAGAATTGTAGCCTTCAAAGACCCTCCTAATAAAAGCAAACTCTAGTCCAGGTTGAGCTTCGCCTCGGTGCATCTGTCATTCCAGTTTCTTAATGGTTTTTGTTGAGATTGAAGGGCTCTGATTTTTTTCCCTGATTCTTGAAATCTGCTCCCTTCTCAGAAGGGGAGATTAGATCCATTGCATTTATCTTCCAAAAAGGAGACTATAAAGAAAATAGAATCATTCTAAATAATGACTTCCTAAATACAAGGAAGAAAAAATGCCCTTGGGTAAACAAATAAAATGGAAAAAGAAAAAAATAAAACCACTTGCAACTTTGCCTTTTACTTGTAGCCTTTTGCTTCAGACAATAAATTATCATCTCAAGATATGTTGTTTTGCCAGGGGCAGTGTTATATTGCTACTGCCAAAGAGGAGGCTAGTAGAGGGAGATCTATTTACAAGAAATCCATGTCATCAAAATTCTGTGTCCACTGTGAGCCTCCCTGGAAATATGAACAGTTCTTAATTCCCTTGATACAACACCCTCACATATGGGGAAATCATGTATTGTAAGAAGATTTTCTATCTAAACCCCTGGGATTCTCCACTCTCTAGTGAAATGCTGTTTCTTTACAGGCAGAGAAACAACCCAGAGGAATTGGTTTACAATTGAATATTGAATCTCTGTTTTATACTTCATCTCTGGTCAGTCCTAGGCAAAATTGTGAAGTAGATGACATCCATATCCATCAATTTCAGTCTTCTTTTCTGTCTCCTTTACTCTTTCTGAATGAGAGACATTTTCCCTTCCAGGTACTTAGTAGCCTCTTCTCATCCTCCATCCTCCCAAAAAGTTTCAATTAAAAAAAAGCTTCAAGATTGTGCATCATAGATTTAGTTCTAGAGGAGACGTCAGAGACCATCTAGTTCAAATTCTTCATTTTATAGATAAGAAACCAAGGTCTGATAAGGTTAAATGACTTGCCCAAAGTCACCTGGTCATAAAGGAGGTAAAGCTAAAAATTAATAACAAATAATCTGGTTATGAATCTAGTATTTTTTCCATTATGCCACCCTGGCTCTGTCATTTAGCTCTTACTATTTCACAGTGTTTTTTCTTTAAGAGATATTTGCATTTTTAACCTTTGCTTAGTAATAGACTGAACAAATGAAAAGTTTTGTCCCCTACTAAAAAATTCCAGATAATAGCAAGATGAGAGTACTTTTAAGAGGGCTGAGGATTTTCTTATTATCACTAGCTGGACATAATAGTCTTTTTTCCTACTTTAAAAGTACCTTAATGGAATATATGAAACTCATAAACCCTGATATTCTTACAGAGATCGTAGTATTGTGGCTCCAGACGTAAGTAAGTTGACAAGAAGGATAGCAACACAGTAAGGTGAGGCCTCTTCTGAGAAAAGCAGCAGATAGGCCAGTAGTGTGGAAATTGTCTTTTTATGGCACCTCTCCCACCAGTAAGTACATAGTAAGTAGGTATGTAAAGTTACTAAGTATTTATAAATAACCAGTATAAGGTACAATAAATAGGAAGTGGGAATTAAAAGTATAAAGAGAAACATAGAATTCATTTGCTAAATCTGTCTCCTAAATTAGTTTAAGGCCACATCTGGAGACTATGTGCTAAATGAGGAAAATCCAGATAGGCGCCAATAAACCATCCTTGGTTGTCTGCAAGCTGCAAGTTCCATACATGAGAAATAAAAACATGGGAACATTATACTAATACGGATAGCTTAAGCTAGCACTGATAATTTTGAGGAGATACTTATATTCTGATGAGCTAAGCCTACGGTGGTATGGAAAAGAGTTTGGCTGCCCCCCTCCCAAACCTTAAGAATGGAACCTTAAAATTGTCCATTGAGTACTTCTTTCCCTGCCACCAACTCTTATTCCAGTTAAGTGACCTCATTTAAGTAGTTCTAGTTAAGTAAGTGATCCCTCTGCCCTCTGTATCCCTCACACTGTTCCCAGGCTTTTTATCTGCCTTTGTATCCTCGGAGACTTATTAATGTGTGCTTGGTACATTAAGTCCTACTTACTGCCAGCATGATCTTTCCCTGCAAGTATCCTGATTCAACCAGGAACTCCTTCTGCAGTCTTCTTCTTTAAGCCCTAAACCAGATAGCTAGCGTAGAATTTTAATTTGTCAGCAGCCAAACCTATCCTACAGTGTCATGACCCTGGAAGCCTTGTGAATGCACTGAGAGAAAGCAATGACTGAAAAAGGAACATGTCTCTCCCGCTTCCCTCATCCTTGTCCACTCCCAGCCGAGAACTTCCCCATAATAGGCTGGATAGAACGTTAGCATGGACATTTATGAAAAATGAAAATAAAATGGTTATATAACTTTTAAGATTTACAAAACACTTTCCTAACAACAATTCAATGAGATGGCGTAGATATTATAATTTCAATTTAAAAGAAGAGAAAACTGCACCTCAGAGAATTAAAATGACTTGCCCAAGCTCATATATGTGAATGGTATAACCAGGATTCAAACCAAGGTCATTTTAAGTCTTTTATGTTTCCAACTATATAACCATATTCTGATAAGAATTTGGTTTTTTTACTTTTGGTGACTTTTTTCAATTTAGCTAATGAATTGTGGGAAATAGGTCCTTAATTTTTGGCTGTTCTTCCCAGTTTAAGTACTCTGTCAGAAACTTCTCTATGTTTGATTTCTTAGTGTGTATCTGAAGAAAATTTTTAAAAATAAATTTTTTTAGATATTAAAAATATGTAACCTGTGGCTCTATACTGCTTTATGTTGTTATTTTAATAAAGAGATAGTACTTTTTCAGTTTTAGAAAAATCATGTGAATATAAACACATTTTATCTTTGAAACGTAACTGTTAATAACCTGTTAAGCTACTGATGATTACTGCCACCTTGGGGCTCCGAACAGAATTGCTGGTATACAATATCAAGGAAACAACTATGAATGTAATGTAAAATTAATCTACTTTTACGAAAACCAGTGTCACATGGTAGTCAACCTTATTTTAATTATTTCCTACCTAAGAAGTGGCAGATTTGTGAAAACAACTTAATTTTCTTTAAATTGAGATGTTCATTTTCAAAACCATCTCTAAATCCTAATGATCAAGATATACACATAAAACCTGATATATGGAATTAAGATGTTTTTAGAGTATCTGTCTCTAGAATACATACATCCATACATACACACACACCCCTATCTGTCTATGAATGTAGACACATATATGTATGTATGTGTCTATTAACAGAGATTCTTAATATTATCATCTATGTACTACAGTATCTTTGAAATGTTATAGATGACCATTAGAAATCCATGTCTCATCTATACTTTGCATCTATTCCAGTAAATAGAAGAGAACTCTGCACAGTGAATAAGTTTCATAAATGATTGGTAAATTGAATTTCAATGAATTATAATTATAGTACAATGGATAAAGTTCTAGACCTGGCATGGCCTGCATGATCCCTTCCTCATGTGTAAAACAGGATACATTAATAACACCTATACTTCTCAGGATTGCTGTGAGTTGTAAATGGGATAATATTTAAGTAAAGCCCTTCACAAACTTTAAAGCAATACACGTATAAGTTCTACTAACAATAAAAATAATAATCACTATTTTCCTTTAATACTAAAATTTTTCCATGATGAAATTAATTAGTAATAAATTGCAGTTAAACTCTGTCCTTTTTGTTAACTTCAACTTATCTGAGATTGATAAAATGATTAAATTCCAAGTTTGGACTTAAATTGTCTACATAATCTTTAACATAATTGTTATATGGTTGACACAATATTTATTTGTAGGAGCAGTTGATAATTTCTGCCTTTTCCCCTGTTTATGTTTTCAATAACTATTTTATGGCATTCATTCTTCCCCCTTAAGAAAGCAAAGCAAGAAACTGGAGCTGACTTGATTTTTCTGAATTCTTCAAAATTCACATCACCCACTCAACATTAAATTTATAAGCCATAAAAGAGATTATAGTATCAAGTCCCCCTAAATCTCTTCTAAGAAATTGATATCATTTTATTTTGGTATATGCAATAAGATTTAAAGTCTGAGACTCATCAGCATCCTTGTAAGTAGTAGAGATGACTGCTTTTTTCTCCTGCTACTGAATGGAAACAATGCTTAGGGGCTGGCATCAGCAATAGTGTCTAGACTATGATTTATTCTACTTTTAATATCGCATTTGTGAAGCTACCATGTATCCTAGAGGTCATTCTAATGGTGATCATGGGCATTTGATGCTAAATTCTACAGTGATATTTTGCTAGATAATGAGAGAGAGAGGCAGGGGGACAGAGAAATATTTAGAAGCCTAATTCAATATTAGGCAATGTGCTTGACGGAGTAAAGAGCAACTACTAGATTCGCAAATAATTCAAAATTGTAGAAAACATTTATTTCTTAATGTAAATAAAATCTTATTCTACTGGTTATGTGAGAAAAAAAAACCAAACCCTGCATGTTTCAGTTGATCCTTAAGCCTTATAGTATAAGTATTTAAAAAGCACTTTAAATTTTCAAATACATTTTCATTTACTTCTATCCACAACTGATTTCACTTAAATCAGATTGTTTATATTATACACATGCTGGTTATACAAGGATGTGTGTATGTGTACATTTATACATATGTGTACACATGAATACATATGTATGTGTGTATGCACACATATACTGCCTCCAGGCTGCAAACTTGATAAGGTGTGAAATAGTATTTGTAGGAGGGCTCCTTGCTAAGTTCTAAAGGATGGTACTGTAAATATTATTTCAAGCATCATTTGAAATACTGCCTCAAAATGGATAGCCCAGCATGAATATCATCTTTCAAAAGGCTGGGTTTTGTTTGGTTGTTGGTTTGTGTTGTTTTGTTTTGAAATCTATATGACAAACTGGCTTTGTTGACTCAGGTAACAGCTTCATAAACTCATTGGCAACTCAATCCTCCATTGCCTGTAGGAGTTACAAAACATTAGGTGCTAGGGGTTGCTGTGAAAACTATTTTAATATACTAGTAGTTTTTAAAAGCTGCTTATTTTGCAGCAATCTGCTATGTTTCAAAACAAACATATAATGGTATACTTTCTTGAACTGTGTAAGGCATGAAAAATTATTTCACCTTTTCCCTCTGTTTATCGATCTGAATGATCACTGGCTTGTGCTAGGTAACATCTGTGCTCCTGTCCAAATCTAAAATCCCATCAATCTATAAGGACTTGTAAGAAACCATTTTTTATTTTTTACTTCAGTGTTTATTATGGGAAAGGTGATGCAGTTCAATCAAACTGACTGCATTTGAGTACCAGCATGCTGACATTTCTATGGGAAAATTTTGGCCAAAGAACTGCTACGTGATATACAACAGGTATATAGACCTAGGATGACAAAACAGGGCAAGATTTGACTGGAAAATTTTGTAAACAAGTCTAAAATTGTGTCCCTATAGCCATCTGGCACCTAAAGCATGTCAAAATAATTTTCTTATTTTACAAAACAATAATAGCTTGATATTTCATCAGTGAAAAAATTTGTTGTATCAAGACAGAACCCAACCCTTCTGTAACCTAAAGTTATAGAAACTTGTCTGAGGCTCAGAGTAGGTAAGTGACTTGGTCTCAGTCACATGCTCATGCATATGATTTGCACCAAAGCCTTTCTGATGCTAAACCCAGAATTCTAGTCACTGTACCATGCTGCCTATTCTCATACCCATAACACATTATGATTACAAATTGTTAGTTTATTCACAGATTTAATTGGAAACAGCCCACACTTTTCTTCTTTCTTCTGGCTCCCAGTTCTATCAAAAAATAGTAAAAAAATAAAACAGAAAAAAATAAATTTCACGAATCTCTCTTTCTGGTATTTGTACATATATAGTAGATGCTCAATAAGATTTTGGTAAAGTGAATTGGAATCTGCGAAATAAATTCATAAAATCATAACATCATAGTTTTAGAGTTGGAAGGTACCTTGGAAATGATTGAGTTTATCCCTCTAATATTACAAAGGAAGAAATCGAGGCTAAGAATGGTTGTCAAAGGTCATATAACTAGTATCTGATTCATGATTTGTGCCCTCTATCTACCATGCCATGATGTTTCATAATAATTTTTATAACACATTAGTATTTGTCAAACATTTTCAATTTATTATCGGAATTGATCTTCACAAAAACCCAGAAATGTAAATGTTCTTATTATCCCTATTTTATACATGAGGAAGTTAAGGAAGTTACCTCATTTGAATCTGCATGTATAGAGATTGCTTCTAATGTCATCTGATTGTTTCAAGGTCATCTATTTCAACTTGCATATGAAAAGGACCTCCTCTAAAATCCCTGTCTACTAGGTAAGCAGACTTGTTTTAGAGAACTCACAGGGACTGGGTAGCTGTTGTCTTCTGGGGCAGCCTGTTCTTTCCTTTACATGGCTAATTATTTCCAAGTTTTATTCATATGAAATGGAAACCCCTATATAATTTCCATTCACGATTTCTATATAAAACCCCTGGGATTAAAGAGAAAAAATGAATCCCTTTAACACTTTGAGCTCTTCAAATATTTGATGGGGGGAACTATGTGCCTCTCCTCCAATTGAATTTTATCTTCTATAGACTAAAACTGTCAGTCCCCGTAACAGTTCTTATTATAGTATGGTTTTGTAGTCACTTTGTCTATTCTCAAATTTGAAGATACTCATCCTAAAATGCAGATTTTAGCATTGACTGAAATGTGACATTACAAGTATACTGTGACCAAGAATAGAAGAGGGGGAATATTGTGCTCTTTGCCACAGATAACTGAGCTTAGTAGAAAGAATGCTGAATTTGGAGTTAAAGGACTACTGTTTTAATTTTAGCTTTGTCACTTAACTAACTGCATAACTTGAGGCTACTCTTTGGTCCTCAGTTTCCCCATCAGTAAATTGTTAAGATTTAGGTTAGATGAGACCTTATGTTCCTTCCATTTTAAATCAAATAATTCTAAACTTTGTCATATTTAACCTTATGTATCTTTGATACTGTCAATAACCCTTCTCCTTGATTCTCTGTTCTTTCTGGGTTTATTGATTAATTGATTGATTGACTGATTGATACTGCTCTCTCTGCCTCCTGTTTCACCTTTCCTTTGTCTGTTTTTCTGGCTCTTCATTCAGGTCGCATGACTAAAAATGAATGTCACCAAAAGCTATGTCCTTCTCACTTTTCTCTTCTTCTTTTATTCTATTTCATTTAATGTTCTCATTATCTCCAGTGAAATTATCATTTCTATGCAGATGATTATCAGATTTATTTGTCCATCCATTTCCTCTGTCCTGAGCTCCATTCTCGTATCTCCAACTGTTTATTAGGTATCTCAAACATGTCCAGTACTGAATTCATTATTTTGCCTCCATATTGAACCTTTCTTCCTAACTTTCCTGTTGCTGTCATCATGCTACCAGTTACCAAGGTTGCAAATATAGGTATCATATTTGACTCTACTGTCTCACCACCCATATTCAGTCTTTATAGCATCTCTCAAACACACCTCCTTCTGATCTCTAATACTGTCACTATCCTGATCCATACAATCACCACTTCAGACCTGGAATAATGCAATAGCCTTCTTACAGGTAGGTCATCTTACTCAATAAGCTCCAAAGACACCCTATTACCTCCAGATTCAAGTAAAAGGAAAAAAAAGTGTGTGGATAAAGTGTGTGGATAAAACTAACAAACCAACTTCCTCTGTTTGCCTGTTAAGGCCTTCCATAACTTATTCACTTCCTACTTTTCAAATCTGACATCCTACTTACCCCCATAAACTCTAAGATCTAATTACATTCTCCTCCATCCTGTTCTTCACACAAGATACTCCATTTTATGGCTGTATATTTTCATTGGCTTCCCTGGATTTTTCAACATGTAGTTAAATATCACCTTTTATAAGAAATTTTTCCTGATTGCCCCATAAGTGAATGCTTCTCCCTGAGATTATTTTCAATTTATCCTACATATAACTATGTTTATCCTACATATATCTGCACATAGTTGCTTGTATGTTGTTTTCCACATTATATTGTGATATCCATTGAGAATTGGGACTGTTACTGAGGTGCTTTGTAGTGTCAGCACTTAACCTCGCACACAATAGGTGCTTAATAAATGCTTATAGATTTGATCCTATATTTTGAGTACAAAGGATGACCAACAACATTTCAATATAAGCAGCTCAGATTTGCCTCTCTTTTTAAGAATGTCACATCTCACAAAATGTCTTTTCTCCCTTTACCTTCCCTTTTGTTATTTAGATGTGATATATAAAAGATGACCATAAGACTAATATGATTAAATTTTTAACAATCACTCTGAAAGTACATATTTTAATTTTTTACTGTACCCTTAAAATTAGTCACTTTGCCTACTATTGCTATGAACAGTTTTGGGTTTTTTTTAGCTTTTTGTTTGTTTGTTTGTTTTTTACTTTATTTTGTTTTTAGAATGGCCTTTAGAATTTGTGGCATATTCTTTGAAAGGGGATTGGAATTTTGACATAAAAAAGTTATTTAGGGTTTAATTTGTTGAAGAAGATCAATGATGAAGTTGAAAAATACAATTTTAAGCGTAAAAACTGAGACATGGATACAAGAGAACAAGACTGATTTTCTTGGTTACTTCTTAAGGGAACTCCAAAAAAATGCAAATGGAAAAAAAATGTTTTACACAATGGGGCAACATTCACATATGTATGTAGAATACTTATTGTGTCTTTGAGAAGGATGTTTCAGGGCTGCATAAAATAAGGTATGCTTATTTAAAAATAAATAGCTGTTTGGATAAACAAGTTGCTAAGTAAATAAATCCATGCTGTAGGAGCAACATCTTCTAAGGTCCCTTCTACACAGATAACGGTAAGGTTGTTTGTTTTTAAGGAAATGAAACTGTCCTGAAGGCATGTTTCAAGAGTAAAAAGGATCAGATTTCTGGTATAGCTTTCTGGTTACCTAATTACAGAAGCCCAATGCATGAAAAATCAAGGACACCCCAAGCTTGACACACTTCTAACTTGAGAAGCTACTATAGTAAATATGAAACCAATCTCATTTTATTAAGTCATATATTCAACAGATGTCACATTTCTTTCAATGACAACCCAGAATGCCATGAGTTTGGCCTGGCCCAGGATAACTCCCAATCCTTGCTAGGGTAAGGGAAGTAGACCTAGAAGCATTTATTTATCAAAGAGGTAAAAAAAGAAGTTTTCCTAAATGATTCATATAACATACATTTATAAGTAGATATAAACAACATACATTTAAGTTTGCAAAACAGCTTAAAATACTAATCTCTGTAAGCCAGTAATAGCAAATGTTTACTGATGACTTGATTAATAAAATAGTATTCCATTTGTTATACTAACAATTTATGGTTAATAAGATTACTTTATTTTCAGTTATATTCTCATTTTTTTTTCTTATAATAGAATGAAAAATAAAAGAAGCCAGGAAAATTAGTAGTCAGAGTAGAGGAGGGAAAATATTCCAGACATAGGGGAGAGCCAGGAAAAAAAAAAAAACACTCAGAGCCATGAGATCTCAAAATGTGTTGTTCATGGGACAGGTAGGAACAAAATATCCCTGGATATAAGAGTAAATGTTGTAGAGTAAGGTGTAAGTAGGTTAGAATGGTAGGCCAGGCTTTGGTTATGATCGACTTTGAATGTCAAATGGAGCATTTGTATTTCCTCTTGGAAGCAACTGGAAGTTAGTAGAGTTCACTGAGTAGAGGAATGACATAGTTGGACCTGAACTTTAGGAAAATCACTTTGGTACTTGAATGGAGGTGGGGTTGGAGTGAGGAGAGACTTGCTGCAGGTAGACCCACCAGGACCCTATTACTGAAATAGATATGATTATACATTATACATATTATTATTACATAATTACATATTATGTAATTACATATTAGATATATATAACCACTGCAAGGTATGAGGTAAAGAAAACCTGTACTAGACTAATTGTGGTTTCAGAAGAGAGAAGGGAGCACATTGGAAACGTTACCAATGTTAACTCAAAAGACCTTGGTTAAGAACATGGACATAACTGGGAAGAGTGAGAGATAGTAAGGAATCCAGGATGAATGCTAGGTTAGGAGTCTGAGGGACTAGCAGAACAGTGTTACCCTTTACACTGTTAGACAAAGCAAGAGTGGAGAGAGGATTTAGAAGGAAAGATAATGAGTTCTTTTTTGGATATATTGAGCTGAAAACATCTACTGGACATTCAGTTCAAGATGTTTGAAAGGCACTAAAATATGTGAGACTAGAGGTCAGTAGAGAGATTGGAGCAGGAAAGTAGACCTGAAAATCATCAGCATAAAAATGACAGTTAAATACATGAAAGTTTATGAGATAAGCAAGCAAAGTAGTATCGAGTGAAAGGAGAAGAGAAGACACAAGGCAGAATCCTGAGGAACACTACAATTTGAGATTATATTCAAGAGGATATGTGTGTGTGTGTGTATACATGTATACACACATATATATACATATATTATATGTGTATACATATGTATGTCTGTATACATACATTTGTGTGTACACACATACACACACACACACACACATAAAAGCCATAGGGTGAGCTGAATATGAAGGGAGAATACCTGAAATATAAAGTTTACTGTTGAATGGAAGGGACTAGGACTAAAAGAAAGAGAGAAGTAGAATGTAGCAAATCATCTCACATAAAAGATGGAAGAAAGAGCTTTTACAATGGAGGGGCAAAGGAGGGAGATTGAAGGAAATAATTGAGCCTTACTCTCATGGGATTTGGTTTAAGGAGGGAATAAGACACACTTAATTGGATATGGAAATCTATTTTACCCTGTAGAAAGGCAAGGGGGAAGACTATAGGAGAGGGAAGATAATAGAAGGGACAGCAAATTGGGGAAAGGGATAATCAGAAGCAAACAATATTATGGGACGACAGGTCAAGGAAGAGAATAGAATAAATGAAGGGCAGTATAGGACAAAGGGAAATGTGGTTACTATTTTACAACATAAATATTATGGAAGTGCTTTGCATTGTTACACATGTGTGACCTATATTGAATTTTGTGTTTTCTCAATCAGGGTGGGTGAGGAGGTAGGCAGAGAACATGGAACTAAAAGCCTTAATAATAAATGTTAAAAATTTTTTCAACATGCAACTGGAAAGTAAGCTATATAGGCAATGGAGTATAGAAATCTATTTTGCTCTATAGGAAAACAGAGGAGAAAGGGGATGGAAGAAGGGTGGGTAATACAAGGGAAGACAGACTGGAAGAAGGAGTGGATGGGGTGCATGCTGTCCTGGAGTGGAGGGTGGGAAGAGATGAGGGGAAAATTTTGAATTCAAATTCTTGTGGAAGTGAATAAATGTTAAGAACTGAAAAATAAATAAATTATATATAAAAAAAGAGAATAAATGGAGTTTTCCTTAAAATGATATAATCCATCATTTAGATAGCATCTGTCTAATGTCATTAGAAAACATTATCTAAAACCATCAGGAAGTATTATATGTAATGGGGATAAGATAGAAGCACGCCCAATAAGATCAAGAGTGAAACAAAGATGCCCATTATCCCCACTATTATTCAATATTGTACTAGAAATGTTAACTTTAGCAATTAGAGAAGAAATGGAAAGAATTAGAATAGGCAATGAGGAAACAATACTACCACTCCTTGAAGATGATATGATGTTGTACTTAGAGAATCCTAGAGAATCAATGAAAAAAGAAAATAAAATACTTGAAATAATGAACAACTTTAGCAAAGTCACAGGATACAAAATAAACATGTAAATTATCAGAATTTTTATATATTATCAGCAAAACCCAGAAGTAAAAGGTAGAAAAAGAAATTCCATTTGAAATAACTGTAGATAACATAAAATATTTGAGATTCATCCTCCAAGACAAATCCAGGAACTATATGAACACAATTACAAAATGTGTTTCACACAAAATCAGATCTAAACAATTGGGAAAACATCACATGCTGAGTATATATGTAGGCTGAGATAATATGATAAAAATGACAATTCTACTTAAATTAATTTATTTATTCAATGCCATGCCAATCAAAAACTACCAAAACATTATGTTATAGAGTCAGAAAGAGTAGTAAAAAAAATTTATCTGGAAGAAGAAAAGGTCAAGAATATCAAAGGAATTAATGAAAAAAAATGCAAAGTAAGGTGGCCCAGCCAGACCAGATCTAAAAGTATATTATAAAGCAGCAATCATCCAAACTATTTGGTACAGATTAAGAAATGGAGTAGCGAGTCAGTGGATCAATGGAATATATTAAGTACACAAGACATAGTAGTAAATGACTGTTGAAATGTAGTGATAAATAGCAATCTAGATCAACTCATAGATCAACATAGGTTGTTGCAAACTTGAGGACACATATGGCCTTGTAGGTTGTTGGGATTTGGCATTTTGACTGAGTCCAAGTTTTACAGAACAAATCCTTTTATTAAGGGGATTTGTTCAGTGAAATTTCGATTCAGTCAAAGGGCCAGTTTTTAGGACCACATGTGGCTTTGAGGCTGCAAGTTCCCCACTACTAGACCAACATCTCACACACTATGCCAAGATAAGGTCAAAATGGTACAAGATTTAGACATAAAGAATGATACCATAAGCAAATTAGGAGAGCAAGGAATAGTTTACTTGTTAGATCTATGGAGAATGGAAGAATTTATGACCAAACATGAGATAGAAAATATTATGAAATGCAAAAGCGATCATTTTGATTACATTAAATAGAAATTTTTGCACAAACAAAATCAATAAAACCAAAATTAGAAGGTAGAAAGCTGGGAAATAATTTTTTACAGCCAGTGTTTATGATAAAGGCCTTATTTTTCAAATATATAGAGAAATGAGTGAACTTTATAAGAAAATAAGTCATTTCTCAATTGATAATTGGTCAAAGGTTATGAACAGAAAGTTTTCAGATGAAGAAATTAAAGCTATAGTCATATGAAATGCTTTAAATAACTATTGATTAGAGAAATAAATGCAAATTAAAACAACTCTGAGGTACCACCTCACATATATAAGATTGGCTAATTGGACAGAAAAAGAAAATGATAAATGTTGGAGATGTGGGAAAATTGGAACACTAAAGTATTGTTTGGGGAGATGTGAGCTGATCCAACCATTCTGGACAGCAATTTGGAACTATATCCAAACAACATCACTATTAAGTCTATATCCCAGAAAGATCATAGAAAACAGAAAAAAAAATAAACATTCATACCAGCTATTTTGGTGGTGGCAAAGAATTGGACATTGAGGGGATGCCCTCAATAGGGAATGATTAACAAGTTGTGGCATATAAATATAATGGAATCTATTGTTCTGTTAGAAATGATGAGCAGGTGTACTTCAGGAAAAACTGGAAAGATTAATGTGAACTAGTGCTGAGTGAATTGATCAAAACAAGGAGAAAATTGTATATAGTAATAGCAATGTTGTGCAATGATTGACTATGACAGACTTAGCTTTTCTTAGCAACACAATGATCCAAGGCAATTCCAAAACATTCATGATGCAAAATGCTATCCATATCCAGAAAAAGAACTATGGAGTCTAAGTATAGATCAAAGCATATCATTCTCACTTGTGGTTTTTTTTTTTCCTTCTTGGGGCTTTTTCGTTTTGTTCTGATTCTTCTTTCATAGCATTATTAATATGAAAATATGTTTGACGTGATTATACATATATGATCTATACCAGATTGCCTTTTTGCTTGGAGAGGGAGAAAAATGTGCAACTCAAAATCTTACAAAATTGAATGTTGAAACCTATCTTGATATATAATTAGAAAAAAAAATAACTGGAAAAATAAAATACAGTTAAAGGGGGACAAAAGAAGAAAAAGCAAAAAAAAAAAAATCAGTATAACTTGCAAGGGGTTAGAATATCAGTCCTAAAGAGAGATATTCCATGTACTTTTTGAACAATTGATCTCATGGTGACCTTGGGCATCTTAAGTGCTGAACAGGCAAAAAGCAGGAAAGCTGAGCCACATAGGTCCAGTGGGATCTAGCCTAGAAAGTATTTGTGAAAGTTCATGCCAAAAACAGTAAGAAATACAAGAATCTAGGAAATATGTCAGAAATCATTATCAAAAGGAGAAAAAGAAAACAAGAAAAAAATACTCAAATGTTCAGTAATGTTCAAAATTTGTTATTTAGTCCAGAAAAACCAGCATCACCTAATTGCCACAGTAAGTATTTGAAAGAGGAGGTATTTCAGCTATATTCCCCATTGCTTATTATGCTGTTTTTAGGGTAACCCATCTGTCCAGGGCAGATGTCTGATGGTGGTCTTGGAAATGAGGCATTCTGTATCATGTTTTCCAGTGAGATTCTACTGATACAATAGAAGAGATTCCTCTGAAAAAAGTGGCAATTTTTGGAACTGGGACAAAACTAGGTAGAACATTAGCTCACTCATCATTTAACTACTTTACTACCTTGTATCACCAAGTATCCTGATATACATACATGATGACCTGCTGGCACAGGTTCACAGATCTACTTTCCTAAAAGGAAAGCAACTTTTGAGGGGTCAACAGTCTTTTCAAATCACATATACCAATAGAGAAATTACAAGCAGAGAAATAAAGACCAACAGACAGGGTTTCTAACTGCCTGATCATAAGCAATACATACATCACAGATCATCAGAGAGATCCAACTGTCTGACCATTATATACATACATAATTACCACAGAGAGAAGCACCAATATCAAGGGGGATGTGGGGGACTCCTTAAAAGCTGCCCAGTTTTGCATCTAGTACACTGCCTTCTTCCAAAGTGTAAGATCCCCTAAAGGAAAACCTTACCTTGGAGTATATATACACTTGTCAGAACCAGAGGGCATAACCTGTGTGACCCAGTGCCTCATTAGCAATTAACAAAAGTTATGGACCTTCCTACAAACAAAAACAAAACAAACCTCCCCAAATCAAGCTTCCCTTAATGGGCTCCATCCCAGGCCCATTAATGTGCTTGGAAGAGCTTTTAACTCACGTTAACATAAATCTCATTAACATTATACACCTTTACTCCTGGTATAAGTAAAGTGAAAAGTAGCTTGACCCAATACTAAACTCTTAATTTTTTTTGGATGGTAGTAGTATATAGTAAAAGATATGTTTAACTTGCAATCAGGGAATCTGGTTTCTAATACTAATAACACCTACCTTTCAGGGTTACTCTGAAGAACAAATGAGATAATATTTGTAAAGTCCTTAGCACAGTGCCTGCTATGTAAATGCTAAATAATACTATCATCATTATTATGATCCCTTACTATTATTTAATTGTTATGTGATTTTTTTTACAAGTCTACCTCTCTGAGTCTCAGTTTTCTAATTTATAAAAATGAGAGGTTTGGGTTAGATGATTTCAAAGATACCTTCTAGTGTACCTTCTGGTGTACCAACCTTGCTCTCCTGTCCCCTAGTCATACTATACCTCAATTCTACACCTGAATAGAATTCTCAATGAATCCACTGGAGATCCAGCAAAAACTGAGTAAATGAAGCACTTAGGTTTGAGCCACGGATTTTAATCTTTGTTAATCTACTCTTTACAATGTTGCTATTATCAGTGAAATTATCTCAATTGAATGCCAACCACCTAGATACTCTTTGTGATGTAATACTCTTCAGTGATGTACTCTTCAGTGATGTAAGGGATAGAGAAATGGTTAGCCACAAACAAAAAGGAGCAACATATTTTTCAATGACATTGAGATGGTACTCAAAAGAAAAAGCTGCAGTGGTGTGTTCCCAGTCAATGAAGGTCTTGAGTTGGAATTAGGCACAAATCTAAGTAGAAGAACTTCACTCCCTAGGGCTTCTGTTTATTTATTTACTTACTTACTTATTTTGTGCCAGGGGAGGGAAGAAAAGGAGAAACATTAAAAATACCATATATTTGGAACCAGAAACTCTGTCATTATAATAAGAAAGACCATGTTATCAGTTTCCAGAGACAGTCCAATTTTGTTTTAATCATGGCTTTTCTTTAAATTTAAATGTTTAGAAGCAAAATTTGAATTTTTTACAATGCATTTAAAAGCTGACTACTCTGTTTTGTGAGAATAATGCAAATTACTAGAGATTATGGCTTACTAGGTCTACAAGAGCAGTCTCCTACTTCTGTTATTTAATCAATACAGTTTTTTACCTAGATAAGCATTCCATTTAGTTATCATTGATAGGCATGGTGGGAGTTTGCCTCATTATTTCTATCAATAGATAATTCTTCAAAATAATCTTGTAATTCCAATGTCACTAAAAGATAACCATGCAATATAATTGCACAGAAAGAAATAATTATATTTGAACTCATCTGAAATAAACTATTTTCTACGAACAAACAAGGAATGCCCAGAAAATATATTTTAAAAAAAAGATGTTTTTGTTTCGACAGTTTCTGAAAAAGAGACTCAACCATAAAACATGCAAAACATGATAATTCTTAAAAATACATGTCAATCTCTCCCAGGAGAGCTGGATTTTTCTATAAGAGAATTTGCTAGAAAAGCTTTTTTAAACTGTTTAATGACTGATTCCACATTAAAGTTCATTAAATATCATGATTTATTTCAGTCATCCTCATATTTATAATCAGTTAAAATATAACATTGAAATAGTACAACTGAAGAAATTGACATTAAATATAACAGGTAAGAAAAAGCAAAATGAATGTATGAAAGTATGAAAGTATGAGGTGGGTTAGAAGCACAAATGTTTTAAAGATAACTTTTTTTTCATCTTTTTCATTTACATTTACTATAATACTATCCTAAGGAAAATAAATGAACTTATTCTGAAGTTGAAAGAGAATAGCCACAGGAAAGAGAGGAAGAAGTTGACAGCATTCCTGTTAATGCCTCTATAATCCTGCTTCATTATCTTAAGCAAATAAATTTCAAAAAACGATTGCCTTATTAAAAAAGAATTAGGAAACTGAATGTCATTTGTGCAGGAAAGCCTTCCCTTAAATTACAGTTAGGAAATGAATAGATGAAGTATACCATATTAAAATATAATTTTATTTTGGTAATCTTTAATAAATTTTAAAGAGGCATAAATGCTATACTGGTTTCAAGACAGACTGTGCATCTACCTCTTTTACATATATCTAATTCATTCACAATTAACATTTGAAATATTAAAAGATAAACTGTTCAAATTCAATTATAGGAATTCTTTAAAAATCTGAAAAGAACAGTATATTCACAGACATATATGTACAAAATGTACATATACATGTGTGTATATATATACATAAACATTTAATGGGAAGTTATATCAGTAGTTATTCTGTGAAAATGCAATATAGTAACTCTGCAAACATCTGCCAATTAAAAATTCACTCGTACTCTCTAGGACATGCTAAAGTGACTCTTTAAGATTTTTCAGCAACTGCACTAAAAGTTTTAAACAATATATGCATGTATCAGTAAATAACTTGTCATCAAGTTGAAATGTTTAAATGTCTATTTCCAATACTATAATTTTACTCACGCATAGTAAGTTGCATGTTAGTATGAGATGTTGGTGCTTTTGTTTAATGCTCAAAACAGTGGTGTTTAATAATCCGTGACTCCTGGATTAAGTTATCCAGATCCTAACCTAAAGTGTAACAAAGGTAGGGAATTCCAGGTCCAAGTCAAAACTCAGGCCTGACCTGATATTCCTATTGAAGCATCTCAGGTCAACTCCGATACTCATTTCAAGATGGGTAATATTCAAAACTCCATATATAACCTGAAATTGAATCCTTTGCTAGATATATTAATCCAACTGAACTTTCATAGCATGTATCTGTTTTGTAATGTATGTAACTAGAATTATGACAATGCTAAGGAAGATAATGACATAGGTGATAGATGTCATTGGCGATTCTGATTCCAGAATGTGCTTACCTAGATGGCATCAGAATTAACTCCTAGCTCTGAAATTATGTGTATGTGAGCATGTGTGTGTGTGTGTGTGTGTGTGTGTGTGTGTGTGTGTCGATCAATGAGGTTGAAGGGAGAACATATGAAGCCTGATAATCAGGAGAGAAGAGAAAGGAAGACACAAGAAATGACAAGAAGCTTAATAACTACATGACATTTTGGATGACAGCTGAAATCAGCTACTATTTGCCTTGGGGCTTTGGGAAAAATCTTCTAATTGTGGATTCAATATACTTGAGCAGTCACACAAAGCCTGTTGTATTTCAAGAAAAGGAATGGCTGAGGAAAAGGCAAGAAAGCCAACTAGAGAAAAAGGCTTGGTTGGAATTCCAGTGATAGTGACTGGAGTATGGAAAATAGGCAGCTTCTCATGTCAGGAGATTTAGCAGCAAGATCAACAGTTTTGATGATCTTAGTTTATGGAAAGATGGTACTATTTCAGGGAGACAGCTTTCCTAGCAATAGATAGACAGCTAAATAGCTGGATAGATGTAACATTTATATTAAGCACTTAGTATTTATCAGGATGCCAAGAAAACCCCAAATGTGGTCAGAGACAAGTGAAATGACTAAATGAGACTTGTCAGGAACTATATTAAATGTTGGGATGCAAGACAAGAAAAGAAGATGGTTCCTACCCCCAAGTAGTAGACAATCTAATGAGGGAAAACAAAACATTAAGACTACTCTAAAAGGAAGGGAGGAGGGACAACACAGCTTCCTGGAAGGACAAGTGTAGATAGCAGTCAAAACTAAAGCATTTTCATTCTGTCTATAATTTCTATGTTTTGTCTGTGATCCTGTTTATATTGCAGCCCATGCCCTTGCTTGCCACCTTCCTTTTGGCTGAAATAGAAAGTACCTGAAATACTCCTGTCTATTGAGGCAGGGATCTGCTAACAGCTGGTCCCCCAAATTGCCTTCCCTCTTACACTTGCCCTGTCTTACTCCCAAGACCCCAACATCAATCCCGGTCTAATCAAGATGTGTCTTGTACCCAATTCAACCACTGCCTAATTAAAATCTATAAAAGTCTTGTCCTTTTGTTCCTTGATGGAGTCTCTATCTGCCTGCATGTGGTTCCCATGCTGGTGAACTCAATAAACACTTGTTGGTTTCTAAACTTTCTGTTTCAGGTATCACTTTGTTCTCCATTGAAAATTAACCCCCGAGCAGACAGAAATGAGCTGAAAGTGAAGTAAGAAGCTTGTTTGGGCTCAAGATATGATGATCTCAATCAGGAACTCAACAATATCTTCTGAAAGCATTCTCCTCCCTTCCTCCCCACTCCCCAGGCCATTTCTGTCATTGTCAAGTAACAACTATATATTAATGAAGATTTATTTGTTCTATCTGTTAGAGGTGAAAATTTACAAGACTTGAAAAAATGTTTCTTTATCCTCCATCTTATCAAAGATAATGAGTTATTCCTTGAAAGAATTCCAGAAATCTTTCAAATCATTGCTGTTGTTTTAATCATGTACAATAGCAGTAGAATCAAAATGCATTCATATAGATCAGGTTATGGCAGACTAACATCAACTTTTTTTTCGCATAGGGTCACTAGAATGGTATGTCAGATGACTCATGGAGAAATTGTATATCTAGATTTTAGTAAGACATTTGACAAAGTCTCCCAGTAGACAGAATTAGAAGTATGGCCTAGAAACTAGAACAACCTAGAGGATTCAGAACTGATAGAATAAATAAATGGGCCCAAAGAGTAATTACAACTGAGAAGGCTGCTAGTAGAGAGCCCCAGGAAGCTGGTCTTGTTAAAGTTCTAGTGAACATTTTTTTTAATCAGTGTCTTAAATAAAGACATATATGAAATATTAGATAGGATAACCACCATGTTGAAAGCTGGGATCAAGATAGAATATTATCTTAGTAAGCTAAAGAAGTGAGCCAAATTTCATAAAATAAAAAGGTAATGGTTACAAATGTAAAGTACTTTGACAAAGCCTGTATATGAAATTATTTCAGCTTCGTAGAGCCTATCAGAGTTTGTACTTCATTGACATACACTTGAAGCAATCCAGGTTACTTGTTAACTATATCCTCACGACAGACTTGCAAGGTGCATGCTATCATCTGTACTCTCCAGATGAAAAAACTGACAGAGAGAAACCAAATGACTTCCCAAGGTCACACAGCTAAATAAACTATCTGAGGCTGTTTTCAAACTCAGATCCTTCTGACGTAAAGTCTAGTGTTCTATCCATAGTGCCACCTAACCTGCCTCCATATGTTATGCACAATATTCCAAGACCCCTTAGACAAGCACAATCTTATACTAGCTACTAGTACCAATTCCTAAAATAGATTGGTTTTCTATTTGTATAACAGTTTATTTGGTGAAAAATATGATAAATTAGATTTTAATATTGTACATTCAAGTAAAATAAGATGTTGCTTCTACAATGATTTCTTTTCCAGATTGTGTCTATAAGTAATAAATGTGATCAAACAGGGGTATAACTCTATCTTAAGAAATATCCCAATTAAAAGACCTAAATTAGTATATAAAATCATTGTCCAGGAGAACCCTTGGGGAAATATCTAGTCCAACCTTCTGCATCCTGACAAGTCTATACCTAAAGCTTCTTAGGTCACATTTTTTTAATTTTATTAATGAAGAATTTCCATAAATTTATTCATTGTTCATTTCTCCAATTAGTAAGGTCAGAACCTGATCACTTTAATGTAAAAAGCTGGAATTTAGAATGAGGAGACATGGCTCAACCTGGATTTTGCCACCTTTGTGTCCTTGGGCAAGCCACTTAAAATCTCTAGGGCCTAAGTCTATTAATCTCTAAAATGATGTTGAACTACGTATATTTGGTCTTTCAAAAATGAAATACTCTATGATACTAATATGACCATTAGGTAGAAACTGGGCGGGCCTCTCTAGTAGCAAAACAGTGTTGTTGCACCGTACAGAACCTATTAAAACATCAACAAATCTTGAAAGAAAAATATTTCCTTTGATCATCAATTAATTTGTAGAAACACAAAATATTTATTGGAAATCTTATAAGGATCTGAGAATTTCTCTTCATTGGAGGCAAGTGAAATTTTATAGACTAGGTGAGTAGGAGATTTATTCAGCTCATCCTGCTTATCACAAATCCAAGTGGCGTTAATATTCCTGCTGTTTTCAAACAATTGCTATTCTGCCTTTGCATTAGTGCAGGGTGGATCAATTCTTTTGCAAAGAGATGTACTGATTTGGCAACAGGGAGATTTTCTCATATGTGCCATGACCGTAACTAAACTCTGGCAACATTTTTTGTCTCATTCTAATATATTTATGATGGCAATATCTAATTTTTATCTATGTCTGTATGAATATATACATCTGCAGATATATCTAGATCACTAGATATAATTCCTATTATTTTGTACTATAATGCTATATTTGATGTTGCCTTAAATTTAGATCAACAAAAACTAAATAAAGTTGATTCAGTTTGTTAATTCTTTTGAGCTACTTTGCACAGGTTCGAAGAAGGCAAATGTGACTTGGGAAAGATTAAGTGAAACAAAATTAGTTTAACTCATGGGGAGTCCATCAGATTTGTTTCCTCTTGCCATTTTTTTTTTAATAAAGCTCACCTACAACTTTGGCTGTTTTTTAATTAAAGCATGTTTTTGTTGCAAACCATGAGAGCTCACGATGTTTGTTACTGTTTTTATCTGTATAGTCGATATTAACAACTCTCACAGGAAGCATTTAGAAATGTCCCTCTTCGAAAGAGAAGATGATGAGGATGTGGGAGTAATGCAGGTGCAAGATAGCAGATGAAAATTAGTACCTATGAGCTTGTAATCAGCATCTAAGAATAAAAGGCTTTAGAAAGCATGAAAAGGTACAGTTTTCTCTTCTTTACACAGGAGGTTAATATTGCATTCCTATACTTAAGTACACATCTCAGCATTTCTTTAGTTATAGAGGAAAATACTAATGAATGTATTACTACACAAAGTATTTTAAAATTCTAAATTAATAGAATACACGCAGATTTTTGCCTTCCCCACCTGCACGATGTTTCTTGAAATGGAATTAGTTGGAACATTCATAATCCTTAGAAAGTGAAAATTCAAGTAACAAATGTTTATAAAATGATAAAAATGACTAGCGTATATAGTGCTTAAACATTTGCAGCATACATTGAATATGTTACATCATGCCATCCTCACAACTCTGACAGGTGGGTTGTCTTACTATTTACATTTTATAGATAAGGAAACTGCAGCCAAGAGAGGTTAACAGACTTGTCTAGGGTCACATCTAATAAACATCTGAGGAAGGATTTGAGCTCATGTGTTTCTGACTCTCAGATCAGTGTTCTATTATGCCACCTACCTATATTGGACAATTTCATATGTATGTATGCACACAGATGTATGCCCATACACATGTTACATGCATATACACATGTATTGTAATATATATGCATGTACAATATGCACATATATGTATTGTGTATTTATATATGTAGATAGAATCATGTATTCCCACAAGCTCATCACTTGAGTTTCACTTTTAGAAGTACTAGAAGACACGAGGCATTGCTCCAATTAGTTATAATAATGAGGGTAATATCATTTATAGAGTGCTTTAAGATTTGCATAATGCTTTACAAATATTATATCATTTTGTCCTCACAACAAACCTGGGAGGTAGGTATTCTTGTTTTCTCCATTTTCAGATGAGGAAACAGAGACAGACAAAAGTTAACTGACTTGCCCAGAGTCACACATAGTAAATATCTGAGGATAAATTTGAACACAGATTTTTTGTGTCTCCAGGTCTAACACTCTACTGTACTGAATAAAGAAATGAAAAATAAGGGAAAAGATAAAACAAATTGCTAGATAATCACATTTTAGCATGAATTTTAAAAATACACTAATTGAAAAATTATAAGTAGGATGCTATTTTAGTTTTTAGCTTTTTCTTTTTTCTTTTAGATAAATACTAAAACTTAAATACGTAATAAGAAAAGAATAGGAAACATTTTAAACTTAAATATGAAATAAAAATAACATGCCATGTGCGCAGCAGAACATAGGATAGAATTCAGAATATATAGCAATAACAGCATTTCAAGAAAGTCTATATATTAAATACTATATGTTATGTTGAAAGTTGTCTATCTTTCCTTTCCTTCCTTTTAAATTTTCATATGTTTTCTGCTGTACACTTTTTACTTTGTTAATTTTTCCCTCTTCCTCCCTCCTACCCACCACCCCAAGGCTCTAATTGAGCATGGATATGTTTATATACAGGAATTGATATATACATATAGGTATACATATACACACACATACACACATGCATACATACATATACACACACATATATAAACATATACTTTCCCTGCTCCTAATTTTGTTTTTGTTTGTGCATATCTCTTTTTTCCAATGGCTCTTAACTTCTCTACTTTACTCTACCATCTACCTTGCCCTCCTATTACTTAACCTACTCCCACTCCAGCAATCCCTCCCTTATCCTCCCATTCTCCTAAATCTAAACAGCCCATTGATCTATTCTGTCTCCCTCCCTCTAAAGTTCCCTCCATTATCCTCCAATTCCCTGAAATCTGAAAACCTTTCTATGTCCCCCTTTTCAGCTATTCCTTTGTCCTCCTCTCTTAAGACCCCTCCTTTATCTTCTCCACCCTCCCTATCAGCTTAGTTTTATTTCTTTCTAAATTTAGAAGACTTTTATACTCTTCTAGATGTATATGTATTTTCCCCTAGAATTAACACCCTCCCTTTCACATCTAATTCTTCTATATTGATTCTTCCTCTTGCATGTCATTTATATAAGATAATTATTCTTTTAGCTCTTTTGAATGGTTTCACTTTTTGAAGTCATATCATATTCAGGTCTATCCCAGTCTTTCTTATTAACTACTTAATTACTAGTAACAATCTTAGACCTAGGGCTTACATTTTCCATACATAAAAGGTGAACATTCTATCCTTACTTAGTCCCTTGTAATTGGTCATTGGTATACACTTTGAATTTCTCTCGACTCTTATATGTCAAATCTTCTGTTGAGTGCAGGGTTGTTTTGCTTGTTTTGTTTGTTTGTTTTTTATAACAGAGTCCTGAAAGTCTGACAGTTGATCAAATGTCTTTTTTTCATTCATAATTATGCTTGTCTTTGCTTGGTATGAAGCCTAGTTCCTTTGCTCTTTAATATATAGTGTTTCAAGATTTGAGATCTTTAAATGTGGCCATTCTGGGTCTTGCGCAGTTCTAATTGTGGTACCATCATATGTAAATTGTTTGTTTCTTATGGCTCTTAATACTTTGTCTTATGATCTGGGGATTTCAGAATTTAACTATAATATTTCTGTGAGTTTTCAGGTAGTGATCAGTGGATTTTTTCTATTTCTACTTCCCCCTCTTGTTCTAATGCTTAAGGACAATTTTTAAAAATTATTTCTTGTATTATTGCATCAAGATCCTTTTTTGGATCAGAACTTTCAGGTAGTTTGATTATTTTTATGTTTTGAGTTCTTCATCCATTCTCCAGATCAGTTGTTTTTATTATGACATGTTTCATATTCTCTTCTATTTTGTCATTTTATATCTATATATAATCTATATCTATATCTATTTCTTCATTTCTTATAATGTTACTGGCTTCCTCTTGCCCAATTCTGATTTTCGAGAAGTCATTTTCTTCCTTAAGATTTTGAATCTCATTTTCTAATTGACTAATTTTCTTGTCATAATCTTCTTATTTTTCTTGTATTATTCTTATTTTTCTTTTTAATTTTTCTTCTATCTCTCTTATTTGAGTTTTGAAGAATTTATTTTAAAAAATTCTTTAATAAACTCTTTTTTTTTTTTTTGGACAGGTGACCATTTGACATTACTCTTTGGAGCAGAAGATTTCTTTGCTTCAGTATCCTCCTCTGAAGATGAACCCTGGCCTTCTATATTCCCATAATAGCTGCCTATGGTTAAATTCTTTCTCCTTTGCCTGTGTAATTTTTTAAGAATTTAGTTTTTGTAATCACCTCTAGTCATGGGATATGGCAGATGGAGACCCTAGCCTCTGATCCTCTTCAGTTCTCTCCTCCGACCTTGAACTCAAACCAAGGCCTCCAGCCTCCTGTAAGTGTCTACATTCAGCATCTTTCTGACCCACTGCTTTTGTACTCACTGGCCATGTGCTGGTTCCTTCTCACCCCTGCCACTCTTCACAGCATAGCTGGGTCTGGTGTTCCTTGTCAGCAGAGGTTCCCTAGGTCTTCCCCAGGTCAGATGCCCAAATCCCATCACTGTTGGAAGCAAAAGTTCCTGTGGCTGGAGCAGAGGCAGCCTCCCAAACAAACTAGCTCCAGGGTTTGCAGCTTGACAGTTTAAGCAGTTTGCTAGTTGTTAAAGAGGACCCCAGCCTGGAGGTGTTTACTCTTCACTGGGAGGAAATCTTGTCCTATGACTTTTTCTTCAGGTCTTCACAGATTGTCCCAAGAGAACCCCTGTTCTGCCCCTACACTTACTGTTTCACTGCTCTACGTTTGCCAGAGGCTCTATTTTAGCTCTTCTGTGGAACAAAACCTGAGAGCTTGAAATTTTCTGAACTGCTCTGCCATTTCCCTAGACTCCTCTCCAATTTTTCTTTTCAAATTAAAACTTTAAATACATTATTCTTTGTTATTATTTGTTTCCAATGTGTTCAAGAACTTCAAAGTAATATATTTCCTCATGCTTGCTTCTTATTCTACTTCTGAGAACCCTGTCAATCAACATATATATTTTTCTCATTAGTAATTCTAACATTTATGCTGTTCACCAACAGACATTACATATATGTATATAAGAATGCATACGTGTATGTATATATATACACACATATATATGTGCATATATGTGTGTATATACTTTTGAAAAGAGAAAAACTTCTTTTCTTTACTCTGACATTCAATTTCTCAAGAGATTTTCATGAGGACTTAGAAAAGAATGTCAATGCTTTACATAGAACAATAGATTCTTCTTAGTAATGATATCCAGCATATTTTGGATATCATTATTGTGTCAATGCTCAGCTACTCAATAAAAAGGAAAACACCTTTCATCTTAACATGGAGAAGCAAAATAGAAAAAGTGCTAATTTAACAAAATGTAGGGTAATTGCGAAATTCTAGAATCTAGGTGACTTTGATATCTGTAGAATCTCTCTAAGGATACTCAATATTGTATTACCATTTAAATACCTATATTTGTAATATGTCTTACTAAAAGAAAAAAATCCTCAAGACAATTTTTTCAGTACTGTAAATGTTACTTTCTCTTGGGACTTTTCTATTAAAGGTATCAGGTAATATCACATACAAAAAGAAACCAAATGCAAAAATTAATAAATTAAAAGAAAATAAAACATCAGCACATAATATATTAGTGATTACTGAGTCAATTTTGTGAATGCAAATGGAATAGAAGTCTTTAATTTGTTCAAAGCATGAAATAAGCATAAGATTTACATTTATACTTTACATTTTTTCAATGTGGACAATGCATTAGAGCAAACTTGCAATTTTTCAATTTAGTTTAGTCATTTTTCTGTCATATCTGACACTTTGTGATCCCATTTGGGGTTATCTTGGCAAAGATACTGGAGTGGTGTACCATATCCTTCTCCAGCTCATTTCACAGATGAGAAAAATGAGGCAATCAGAGTTAATTGATTTGTCCAGGGTCACACATTTAGTAAATGTCTGAGGTCAAATTTGAACTCAGGTCTTTCTAATTCCAGTCCCAGCCCTGTATTCACTGAGTTACTTAGCTGCCCCTTGCAATCATTCAACAATGTTTTAATGTTGTGATTGTGGGGCAGGGGTGGGGTGGTTTGGCAATCAGTTTTTCTTAGGTTTATGATAATTAAAAAAAACATAAGCTATCTCAACATTTTTCCTATGTTTACAATGTCAGAAACAGAAGATTTTGTTTTAATTCTCAGATGTGAGCTTATAGATATGACTGATTTAAAATTGAACATGTGGCCAAATTTGTGAAGAAGAAAACTGATGTATCCATCATTTCCAAACACACATTTATTGAAAGGATAATAGATGGATCGTGTCTGAGTGAGAAAGTATATCACAGGGACTCAAATAGGAATAATTGGCAGGGAAAAATTGTGTTCAAGTGTCAATAGTTAATATGACACATGTATTAAGCTAATAATTTGATCAGTGGTGCTAGATAGAATAGTATTACAGGAGACACTCCTTCCCTTAAGGTTTTTCCAGAATAGTAAGGGATACCAGGAAAACACAAACATATGATAATGAATACAAGCAACATACATACATAAAATCACAGGCATAATTGAAGAAATGTTGGAGGTGGAGTCAAGAAAACTCAAAGAAGTCAAAAAACTTGAAGAAAACTTCAAATTCTATCTCTAATATTCACTAGCTGTATGACACATTTATTTACTAAGTAACCTACAAACTCATAGCAATATAGGGAATTATCACTGCAATTTAAAACTGGTGAAATTATCTAGAAATTAGATGCTTACTGACTTGTTGGTTTATGTTTTTAAGAGCAACCCACAAAATATAATTCAGCTGCCACTTCAGATCTCTTGCATCCTTTTCAATGTTTTTGATATTTAACACATCAGCAACTCCCTTGTGTGATCATACAGTCAAGAAAAATAAAAGATTAATATTTATTTGCTTTGGTGGAGGGAATTACCACACCAGGAATTCCTTATATTGATGAAATCACTGATCCTGAGCTTATTCCTAAACTATTTGTAGTCATACATACATACATATACACATACATACACATATGCACATATATGTGTATGTATGTCAATGCTAAAGATATAAAGGGGTAGAAATGGTGAAGAGTCATAAGAGTAGGAAATGGAGTATAGAACTTCTGAATTAGGTGACCACAGATCCACTAGAGCTTCCAGAATAAAGTTTTTTGCAAATATGGAAGAAAAAAAGTGATACATATATTTGTGTTGCTCTCAAAGGGAGTTTAAACTCAGATGAACAAATATTCCAGATAGCTAGTGCTCACCAGTGAAATATTTAGTTGAAAACCAAGAACAATTACACTCTAGAGGATGAAGAATTTCACATAATTATTCCGTCTTTTTCTTGCCAAATCACTATTCTTATGTATTTCTTATGCTCCGTAAACATTTTTTGAATTCAAACCTTCATTCTTCATTATCCAGTTTTGCCCATGTTCCAAATAATTCTTTATCAGCGTGTAGGGTTTTTAAAAATTATTTTTATTTGCATAGCTACAAGATTTTATAGTAGAAGTAAATTTATCTATCTAGAAAACTGAATATAATTAAAATATAATAACCTTGAATGTTACTTTATTTTGGCCATGGTACATTATTGATTCAAACTCAATTTGCAGTTCACAATACACAATCTTTTACTTTCTTTTTCATTTTAAGTGAAAATATACAATGACAAAAGAAATTTTGCAAAATTTAAAACAAATGCAAAATAAGAAAAGAAAAAAATCATTGCCATGTGCACAGTAGTATGTAAGGGAGGATTCATGATATACAGTAATAAATTTCCATCTCAAGAAAGCCTGTATAATAAAGACTAAAAATTGAATTCACTACCATCCATCTTTTCATTGTTTCTTTTAAAATGTCTTTTGTTCTTGGCTATGCATGTTTTACACACACACACACACACACACATTTGTACATATATACATGTACACAAACATGTATATATACACATACCTATTTATCACACACATACACATATACATACACATATAATACACATACACACAAACATATATATATTATACACACATACATATGCACGAATGTAAGTTTTCTTTTGTTTTCTGCTATTCACTTTATATTTTGTCCTTTTGCCCCCTTCCTCCCCTCTCCACCAAGAAGGCTTCCATTAAGCTGATAGATCTCTCCAAAGACAGATATAAATATACACATAAATACATACATATGTACACACATATATAATATATACACACACACTCATATATGCATATCTATATATTAAACACATGTCACAATACACATAAACACATGCATAAACTTAAATATCAGTAATCACAATCACACAGAGACATATGCATCTATATAAGTCTATACTACATTTGTTTGTCCTCTGTTTCTCTGAGGATGGATAATATCTTTCTTCATTAGTCTAAGTCTATTTCATATTTTTCTAAGTCTACCAACTCATCATTTCCTGCACCACAGCAATATTCCAAATTTATAGTGTCTAGGTATTTTAAATAGTCTAAGATAATATTGATTAATATGATTAACATATAGTAGTTTCCCTATTTTTCTTTTTATTAAATATATTTTATCTTTAATTTTGTCTGAGCTAACAATAACTACCCTTACTTTTTTCCACCTAATAAATTGTACTCCTGATCTTTATTTGATGTTTGTGTGTATCTCTTATTTCCAATCCATCTGGACTCCTCTGTTTTATTCTATCCTCTACCTATCCCTCATATGACTTAACCTATACCTCTCCAAAGATTCCTCCCTTATTCTCTCCCCTACCTTTTCCCCTTACCCTCTTGTTTCTAGCCTTCCAAATATATATGCTATCCACTATTTAACCCATTCCTGTTAACTAGAAACCCTTCTGTACTCTCCTCCATTTGTGCTATCCCCACACCCTCTTGTTTCTTGTAAATATTACATATTTTATGTGATATGTGTGTATGTGTATATATATACATACATACATACATACATACATATATAGTTCTGTCTTTAACCAATATCTGATGTGAGTAGGATTTACTTTACAAATCCCTCCCTTATCCTCTCCTCCACCCCCTATCCCCTTAGCTTTTTATTTCTTCCCTTTTATTTCTTAGCCTTTATTGTATCCTTCTAGATATACATGTACTATTCCCTCTCTATTTCCAATGAGAGTAGAGTTCCAGAATTACCAACTATCAACCCTCCTCCCTTATCTAATTTCTCTATATCATTTCTTCCTCACCCTACTTATTTGTATAAGATAATTGTTGCTTTTTACGTTTTCCTAAACAGTTTTACTTTTTTGAATCATATCATATTCTGGTCTATTCTAAACTTTCTTTGAACTTCTCAATTGGTAATAACAATCTTAAACATGCATTTTACATTTCCTCATATAAAAAGTAAGCAGTTGGCCCTTCTTGAGATCCTTATCTTAGTCTTTGATGCTTATCTTATATTTCTCTTTGATCTTGTACATCAAATTTTCTATTAAATTCAGGTACTTTTACAACAAAATCCTGAAAGTCTGGCAATTCAATGAATGTCCACGTTTTCTTTTTCTGTTAATGATTAAATTTAGCTTTGCTCTGTATGATATGTCTTCCCAAAACCCCAGTTTTTTTTGCTCTTCAATATGTATGTAGATATACAGATACATAAATATCTATGTATCTATATCTATCTACATATCTATATGTAGATATATAGATATGTATATATATATATATATATGTAGTGTTGCAAGACCTGCAATCTTTTTGAGTAGCTGCTACTAGGTCTCATGTGATTCTAATTTTGGCTCCACCGTATTTTTCTTGTTGCTCATAATATTTTCTCCTTGAGCTGGGGATTTGGAATGTAACCATGACATTACTGTAGGTCTTTTTCATAGACTCTCAGATAATGATAAGTGTATTTTTTTTCTTCATATTTTCCCCTCTTGTTCTAAGACTTTAGGACAATTTCCTTTAATTATTTCTTTTGTTATTTTATCAAGATTCTTTTTTATTATAGCTTTCAGATATTCAGATTATTCTTACATTTTTTCTTCTTTATCTGTTCTGTATGTCAGTTGTTTTTCTTATGTGATGATTCACTTTCTCTTCTATATTTTTTTCGTTCTTTGTATTTTATTATTTCTTGCCTCTTGTAACTTCACTCACTTCCCTTTGCCTAATTCTAATTTTCAAAGAGTTATTTTCTTCCTTAAGATTCTGAGTCTGCTTTTCCAGTTAATTGGTTTTCTTTTCATAATCTTGTTTGGTTCTTTTTTCCCCTCTTAGATTGTTCTTTTTAAAATTTTTTTCCTCAATCTTGCTCATTTTATTTTAAAAGAATTTTAAAAGTTCTTCTATAAATTCCTTTTGGGCAAATGGCAATTTGAGATTACTCTTTGGGGTAGTAAAGGATTTTTTTTTTTTACTTCAATATCCCACTGTGAAGACAAGTCCAAGTCTTTTCTATTTTCATAGTCACTTTCCATAATTGAACTCTTTCTTCTTTGACTTCTCTTTTTTTTGGTAACAACTTATTATTGTCATCACTCTAGTCCTAGGGTGTGAAGTAATAGTGCCTCTGACCTCAGATATCCCTTCAGCTCTCCCCTTTGTCTTGGAACTCAACCCAAGAACTCCAACCTCCTGTGTTCACAACCATTGACATTCCCACCCCACTGCTTCTGCACTCATCAAGCATGTGTTGGTTCTTTCTCACCCAGAGCCTTTTCTCAGCAGCACAGCTTGATCTGGTGTCCCTTATTAGCAGAGGTTCCCTCAATCCTCCCCCTACACAGATGCCTGTCTCAAGACATTGTCCTGGAGTTGAAAATTCCTGTATCTAAGGCCAAGGCTACCTCCCAATCCAGCTAGCTCCAGGGCTCACCACTTTTCAACAGAACTAGTCTGTAAGTGTTTATATTTCACAGGGACCAAACATAGGTCCTGAGGATTTTCTTTGGATCCTTTCAGGTCGTACCAGGAACTCTACTCTTCTGCCCCTACTCTTGTTTATTTTTACTGCTCTAAATTCACCCTGCTGTGCTAGTTTTTCTTGCTTGTGGAGTAATCTAGAGAGTTGAGAATTTTCTGACATACTCCATCATCTTTCCAGAATTCTCTCCCAAAAAGAACCTTTTCCACACAACCTGAAATCCAGTTACACTTTCCCAATGCTTGATTTTTTCAGTTTTTAAACTTCTGTCTGACCTCTTACTTTCTCCTTTTAAAATTCAGTCAATTAGTTTTCACTGATTGTTCTAGCACATCAAGTCTCAGCGTTCATGACAATCCTGAATGTCATACAATGAAATTAACTATCCTTCCAAATTCTGAGTCATTTGCAAATGTGATTAATAGCTCAACTACAAAATTATGAAGTTTGTTTTCTAGCCTCCCTTTCTATTCTGTTCTTTATATTCATCTCTCAATTGTCTATTTCCTTTTAGATAATGATCTGATAAACTTCTTCATATCAAAGCATGCAAGGATCTAAAGTCAGAGGACCCGAGTTCAGATATTAATTATGACATTTCCTAGCAATGTTATTATGAATCCATCAAATAAACTCTGAGCATTATTTTGGGGACATATGAATATACATATGTATGTATACATTATGTATCTATGTATATATGGGTAAGTAAATATAAGTATATATGTGTTTATTACTAATAATATATTAATAACATTGATATATATTACTTCATGGGGTAGTTGTAAAAAACATTGTAAAAATAAGTCTTTAGTGCATTTGTGAGCTATGAGTATGAGGTTTGTTGCAATTTTTTAGAAAATTAATACTTTTCATTTTTGCTAAAATAACACCAGGATGGTGGCTATAAATTGTGCCTACTTCTTAAAGGCCAAACCTGTCGACAAGTCCTACATTTCTGTCAACATCTTATTTGGATTAATTGTGGATAATCATGATCAATGTAAGAGGAATAAAGCTAAATACTGTATTCCAGGAACTCTCTAGTGCTTTCTGAGAAATAAGTACATCTCTCTCTGTCTCTCCATATTTTATTTTTCAGACATAAGTATGAAGTCAGCTAAAAGAAGTAATGATTTGTCTGTGGTCACCAAACTAAAATCCACTGCGGCCTAGCAACAAATGACATTTCTTTGACTTCCTTTGTCATTTCCCCCCTAACTATTATGGAACTAGTATCCAAAGCAGGATATTAGTCAGTTCTGGGTGGAGGGGGAAGTGGACATCAAGTTCCCTAGATAATGGCATGCCTCTAATCCTCTGCCATATATCTTTCTCTAAGTATAAGGGACAAAGAGCAATCCTGAGATGGGCAATTTCTATCCTTGGTGGATATCTTATGAGTTTGTGAGTAAAAATCTTCAAGGTCTGGGTGATGGTTGCCCAGTAGAATGTCACCTCTGAAATAACCTCTTAAAGGAAATTATGACAACCATCAGAAGGATGAACCATAGTCATAGCTTATCTTAACAGATATGGAAGTTAAATGTGCTGCTCAGAGAAAAGACCAAGGTGAAATGCCTGCTTGGCAGTTCCATAAAGTCTTTCATGAATTAATGTTTAAAATGTCAGTCTTCTGAGAGAATATAATAGGAATTATGGGTTAATGTATCATTTATTATGTATTTGTCAATAGCTGATTATGAGTCATTGAGCCTTTTATGCTCTATTTATTTTGTTGCTTAAGATATAGCTACAAATTGCATACCTGTTCTACTTTGCTCATTGAGTATCACTCCAGAAGCAATTCTATCAGTCCCTTTTGGGGAGATCCTAGATAAGAGTTAAACCAAAGAGCTGTTGAAACACACATACATACAAACACACATGTGTATACACATATGTGAACATGTATGTGTGTATATACATATGTGTGTGTGAATGTCTCTAAGGTAGGAATAACTCAGTGGGAGAAGAGCATGAATCCCCTGTCTAAACCAAGTTCTGCTAAGGTGAATAAGATCCCATTTGTGGAACAGAAATCCCTAATGCCATGGCTATAAGTTTTTATAAATAAATAATTTATATCAAGTTAAATTACTCAAATCAACAAGGTATTTATGCCAGTGTTGTGATAAAAGAATTAAGACTTATAATCCACATTGGGGGAGTAGAATTAAACTATTTTTTAAAGTATATTCTTAAAAGATCCTACCTTTGGAGATGGAAGGGCAGTTTTCAGATTTATTTTGGACATCATGAAAAGCTCTTGTTTCAACATGAGACACGAAACTTTTTTTTTTTCAACCTCAAAATTCTACACCCACTATGGAGCATGAACACTTCACAAGTCTCATTTAAATAAAGAATCTGCCATATGGGCATTTTAATGTGAAAATATTCTGGAATTAATTACAGAATTGGAAAACTACAAAGCATGGAAATATATTTTTATTCAGAAGATCCTTCTTTGAGTGAAACTGAATGGCAATTTTTACCCTCCAAATAAAATATGTAGATGTAGAATATAAACTATCTCCCTCTTGCTGCAACATACTTAATCTCCAGGTCTCCTTTTTCACATTTACTTTCTTGCTATCCCCCAACCCATGTGAGATATTTCCCTTCAGTTTTGTATTGATTTAAAATTTTTACTTTTAATTACTATTAATAACTTTTGTTTGAACATCACTTTCATTTCCAAATATATAGCTCCTCTTTCACTACTCAATGGGGAATCTGTTTTCACAATGACTGAATATGTAGTGTGTGTGTGTGTGTGTGTGTGTGTGTGTGTGTGTGTGTGTGTGTGTGTGACAGAGAGGCAGAGAGAGAGAGACAGAGGGGGGGTAAGGGAGGGAGGGAGGAAGGGAGAATTAAAGAGAGAGATGGTTGAACAGTCAGAGACAAAGACACACAGAGATAGAGTCAGACAGAATAGCATTTCAGGAAAATCAACCAGCAATCTGCAAGTATATACAATATTTTATTTCCACAGTCCCCAACCTCTGAAAATCAGGGAGGGAGATTTTTTTTTCCCTCAGTTCTTATCCAGAGCTACACTTTTTGATCATTATACAGGATTCATTTTAGTTTTTTTTTTTTTCTGTATGTATTACTGTAGTCATGTATATTGTTTTCCAGTTATGCTCACTTTACTGTGCATCAATTCATATAAATGTTCCCATACTGCACTGAATTTTTTACCTTCATCATTTCTTGTGCTTTCTTATCCTAAAATACATTTATTCAACAAAGGACATGTGTGTTCTTTATCATACAAAAAAAAAATGATGGATGCTATTATGAATAGTTTGGTGATTATAGGATTTTTTCTGGTATTGTTTAACTTCCTTGGAGGTATATGAATAGCAATGGAAATTCTTTGTCTAATGGTATATTTTATTTACTTTTTTAATATAATTTTCTCCTTTTTTTTTTCCTTCTTCAGTATCCGCCTTCTCTCAGTAATCTTCAATCACTCCCTGTCTGTATGGCGCTTCCTGTTTCCTACAAACATGTCCATATCTCCCCCATCAAACACCAAAAAAACAAACCAAAACAAACAAAAAACCATCAACACTTTATTCCTATTGGCTATCATTCTATATTTTATCTTCTTCCTTCCATGGGTAAATTCCTTGAGAAGACTTTCTGTACTTTGTTCCTCCACTTCATATTCTCTCTTTTCACACAAGCACACATGTATACACACATATACATATATGTATATATACACAATATATGCGTGTACATACAAAATACATATATGTATGCACACACATGTATATATACATATATGCTATATGTACATGTATATGTAAAATCTAATCTGAGACCTTTTCATTTACCCTAAACTGTTCTCTTCAAAGTTATCAATAATCTCCTAATCACCCAAACTCATCCTTCTTGAGATCTTCGAAGACTTTGTCATTGTCAATTACGCTTGTCTTCTTCACACTCACTTCTCATTAGGATTTCGTGATACTTTACTCCATTGATTCTTGTCCTGCCTCTCTAACCACTCTTTCGCTAGATCATCTTATAAGATTGTACCTACTAAATATTTAAATTCCGCCAAAGCTTTGTCCTTGTCCTTTCTCTCTTCTCTCTCTATACTGTTTTGTTTGTTGATCTCATCAATGCCCAGGGATTCACTTAATACCGCTATACAAATGACTCTCTATTAATACAGATTTAACATCTCTGCTGAATTCCATCTATTAGATATTTTGAAAAGGATATCTGATAGACACCTCAAATTCAAAGTGTATAAAACTGTCCCCTAAATTCTCCTCTCTTCCTAACTTTTCTATTGCTGTTAAGGTTTCCACCACTCTCCAAGTAACCTAGGACAGTTGACAAATTTCTATAGAGTCTAACTTTATAATATTTCTCATACTACCTTTTCTGTCCTCTTCCTGGCATAGTCCCTTATTACCTAATGCCCGGACTATTGCATTATTAGCTTTCTGTCTGGTTTCCCTGCCTCCAATCTCTCCCCTCTCCATTCTATGTTCCACTCAACTGTCAAAATTTTCTTCCAAAAGTTCAGGCCTGACCATGTCAGTCCCCCTTTCTTTACTCCTATCCCATTCAATATAATCCTGTCGTTCTTGGTGACCTCCAGGAGCAAATATAAAATATTCTGGTTGGCTTTTAAAGCCCTTCATAAGGTTTCCTGTTATTCCTTTCAAGTCTTCTTACATCTTCTCCTCCTCCATGTACTCTAAAATCTAAGGACATTGTCCTCTTTGTTGATCTTCACATAAGCTATTTTATCTCCTGATTCTAGATATTATCACTGCCTTCCTCTCCTTCTGCCTTGAATTGTCTCTCAACTCATCTCTGCCATCCAGATTTCCTATTTCCTTCAGGTCTCAGGTAAAAATCCTAGACTACTCAAGAAGTTTTGCCTCCTAACTCTTAAAGTTCATGCCTTCTTCTAAGATTTTCTCTAACTTATGATGCCTATATCTAGTTTGTACATTGTTGTTTGCATATTTTCTCCAACATTAAACTGCGGTTTCCTTGTGAACATGGACAACTTTACATTTCTTTGTTTTTCTACGGCTTAGCAGGTTGCCTGTCACATAATAGACACTTAATCAATGTGTGTATACTTAACTTGATTTTTTTTCAGAAAGATATGTCTACTCCAAGAGTAAATTAATATGTTTTTCTACAACTCCTCCTCAACATTTGCTGTTCCTCTCTTATTATCTTTGCCTTTTGGGGTAGGGTAGTGTGCAGTGAAGCTTCAAAATTGTTTTGATTTTCAGTCTCTTATTGTTAGCAATTTAGAGCATTATTATACATGGTTGTTAATAATTCATGATTCTTATTTTGAGAGCTATTTGCTTATAACCTCTGTGGTTCATTCCAGATATAAGTCTATGTTCCTAACGCTTATCATTTGAGAAATGGTCCTTGGGTTTAGATATGTGTGTTAGTTCCCTGTGTAGTTCGGAAACTAAATTATTATTGAATTTATTTGGTAAGATGATTTCGTCCTTGCTCATTCTCTCTATCCTTATTCTACTTTTTAAAATTAATTAATTTCAAATTTAAAAACTAAAACACCTACAAAATAAGAAAAATATTTAAATGCAAATACTAAAGCAAATGCTAAATAAGAAAAGAAAAAAAAGATTTCCACTGTACACAGCAGTACATAAGAGAGGATTCAAAATATAAACCAATAAATTCCCATTACAAGAAAGTCTGTATAATAAATACAAAACATGGTGTTCAGAGCTGTCCATTTTTTCTTTGCTTCCTTGTAAGTTTTCTTTTATTCTCTGCTGTGAAGTTTTAACTTTTTTCCCCTTCCCTGCCTCCTCTGAGAAGAGGGCTACAATTAAGCTTACACATACACACATGTACATATACATGCATAAACCTATTAATAATACACATACATATGTACATACTTGTAAACATACACACATACTTATATAGATAAATGTCTATAATCATATACATATATACCCTTATGTACTCATACGCAGCTATGTTGGACTATACTATACTTATTTATCCTGTATTTTTCTGAAGAAGATAACATCTTCCTTCATAAGGCCAAGTTGTTCCATATTTTTCTAATCTACCAACTCATAATTTCATAAATCACAATTTTCCAACCTTATACGATCTTTTTATTTTAAATAGTCTAAAACAATGTCGATTAATAGGGTTGACATATAGCATAGTTTCCATATTTTTCTTCTTTGGTAGAATCCATTTTAGTTAATTTTGTCTGAAATCATGATTACTACCCCCTGGAGATCCTCATTTTTATTTTATGTTTGTATGTATCTCTTATTTCATATCCCTTCTGAATCCTCTGATTTACTTCTGCATGTCACCTTGCCCTCCTGTTATTTAACCTATCCTTCCTCTAAATATCCCTCCCTTATACTCTGCCCCCACATCCATATCCCCTTAGTTCTTTATTTCTTTCTGTATTTAGAAGACTTTTATACATACATACATATGTATGTATGTATGTATGTGTGTATGTGTATTATTCCCTCTTCAACCCATTCTCAATGAGAGTAGGGTTTAAGTACTACCAGTCCTCCTCCCCATCTCATTCCTTTGTGTCACTTCTTCCTCTTGCCCCTTATTTGTATAAAAGAGCTGCTTATTTTACCTTTCTCTAGGAAGTTAACTTTTTATCATCACATCATATTCAGGCCTACCTCAACCTTTCTTTTAAACTACTCAATTACTAATAATAATCTTAGACATACAATTTACCTTTGGTCATAAAAAGTCTGTCATTATTTAGTGCCTTGTAATTAGTTTTTGATGTTAACCTTATATTTCTCTTGCATCTTGTATGTCAAATCTATTGATTTCTGATCTTTTTGCAACAAAATCCTGAAATTCTGACAATTCTTTGAATGTCCATTTTTGTTTGTTTCTTTCTTCAGGATTGTGCTTAACTTTGCTTGGTATAATATTTTTGGTTTCAACCCCAGTTCTTTTGCTCTCTGATATATAGTGTTCTAACATCTACAATCTTAATGTAGCCACTCATAGATTTTCTGTGATTCTAATTGTGGCTCTGCCATATTTGAATTTTTTTCCTATTGATTGTAATATTTTCTCCTTAAGCTGAGGGTTTAAAATTTAGTTATGAAATTTCTGTAAGTTTTTTTCATAGGCTCTCTTTCAGGTGGTAATGGGCAGATATTTTCTATTTCTATATTCCCTTCTTGTTTTAACACTACAGAACAATTTTATTTAATTATTTCACATATTGTTTCTTTTTCTTTTTGTAAATTTATTTACTTTTGGTTTCCAACATTCACTTCTTTAAGTTTTAAATTTCCTTCCTCTTTCTCTTTTTCCTTCCCCTTCCCCAAGATGGCATGAAATCCGATATAGGTTTTACATATGCATTCACATTAAACATATTTTCACTTTAGTCACATAAAGAAGAATTAGAACCAATGGGAGCAACCATGAGAAAGAAGAAACAAAACAACAACAAAAAGAGAATAGATAGCGTGGTTCAATTTGCATTCAGACTCCATAATTCTTTCTTCTGCGTGTAGATGGCATTTTCCATCATCAGGCTTTTGGAGTTGTCTACGATCCTTTCATTGTTGAGAAGAGCCAAGTCGATTAAAGTCAGTCATCGTACCATGTGGTTGTTAACATGTACAACGTTCTCCTGGTTCTGCTCACTTCACTCGACATAAGTTCATGTTAGTCTTTCCATTTTTTTTCTAATCATCATTTCTTATAGCACAATAGTATTCCATTACATTCATATACCAAAATCTGTTCAGCCATTCTCTAATTGATGGGTGTAATGACAATCAGAGTAGGATCTTTTGCTCTGTTTGTTTTAGTATAATCAAGTGTTTCTAATTGAATCTTGCCTTTATATCAATCAAGAGTCTTTACTAGGAGTAAAGTACAAAAACTAGAGTTTCTTTAACTAGAAACAGTACATGTATTTGTGTTGTTAATATAATGAAAGATCTTCCCCACCCATTAATGAGTTTGCTCGTTAAGAGGAGTTTGATTAGGAAAGATCTGTAGGAACATCTACAACTTTTGTTAATGAGGCACTGGCTTTCAAGGGTTGGGATGCCCTCTGGCACTAAAAAAGGTATAAATACTCTGAGGGTTAGGTTTTACTTTGGGGCTTAGTTTTTGGTAAGGAGGTTTGAGTGCCAGATGAGGACTTGGGAAGCCACTAAGGAGTACACCCCACCCCCTCCAGCTTTGAGAGCCCACATGTTATGCTTCCCTCTCTGGTAACTATGGTCAGATGGTTGGGGATCCAACTGTCTGTTGAATTCAGGCAGAGGAAGTCATGTCTGTTGATCTTTTGACTTCTCTGAATTTTCTTTGAAATTCAGTGTGCTGACTCCCTGAACTAACTGAATGTATGTACTTGGTTAAAGGAATAATAATGTGCTTAATTAAAGTGATTGCTAACCCTTCAAAAGTTGCCTTTCCTTTTATGAATGCAGATCTAAGAATCTGTGATAGCTGCCCCCTTGTGTATGTTGGGGTGTTTGCTGATACAATGGGTATTCTCTTAATTTCCTATTCTTAGTCACCACAAAAAGAGCTGCTATAAATAGTTTTGTACATGTGGGTCCCTTTTCCCATTTTTATAATCTCTTTGGGATACAGTGGTATTGCTATGTCAAAGGGTATACACAGTTTTATAGCATTTTAAGTATAGTTCTAAATTTTTCTGCAGAATGGTTGGATCACTTCACAACTCCATCAACATTGCATTAGTGTTCCAGTTTTTTCACTTCTTCAACATTTATAATTTTCCTGTTATTTTCCTGTTAGACAATCTGATAGGTATGATGAGGTACCTCAGAGCTGTTTAGATTTATACTTATCTAAACAATAGTGATTTAGCACATTTTTTCATATAGTTACAGATAGTTTTCATTTCTTCATCTGAAAACTGCCTATTCATATGCCTTGATCATGTAACAGCTGGGAAATATATTTCATGAATTATTACATGAAGTTTTTCTTTTTATCATAGCTTTCAGGTTGTCCAATTATTCTTATGCTTTCTCTTCTTGATCTGTTCTCTAGATAGGTTGTTTTTCCTATGAGATGTTTCCCTTTCTCTTCTATTGTTTCATCTTTATATTTTGTTTTGTTATTTCCTGGTCTCATAACTTTTACGACTTCCCCTTGCCCAACTATAATTTCTAAGGAGCCATTTTCTTCCATAACATTCTGGATCTCCTTTCTAGTTGGGTGACTTTCTTTTCTTAATCTTTTTCTTTATTGGGTTTTTCTTACTTTTTAATTAATTTTTCCTCAATTTCTATCATTTGATTTTTGAAGTATTTTTAAGTACTTCTATGAACTTTTGTGGGGCAGGTGACCATTTAATGTTACTCTTTGGGGTAGGAGAAGCTTTATTTGCTTCAATCTCCACTTCTGAAGAAGAATCCCAGTATTCTCTATTCCCACAGTAACTTTTTTGGTTGTGTTCTTTCTCCTTTGCTCATTCAGACATTTATTTATAGCACCCCATTTATTGCAATTACTTCTAGCCTTGAGGTATGGATGATGGTGTCTCTGGTCTCAGATCCTCCTTCAGTTCTCTCCTCTGACCTGGAACTGAAACCAAGAACTCTTCCCTCCTGTAAGTTCCCACAGCCAGTGGTATCTCTGTCTCACTGCTTCTGTAGTCACCAGGTGTATGCCGGTTCTTTTTCATCATCTCAGCTGGGTCTAGGGTCTCTTATTGACAAATGTTCCCTCAGTTTTTCACTGCTCACATGTATGATTCCCCACACTGTCTGGGAGGTAAAAATTCCTGTACCTGTGGCTTAGGTAACCTCCCAACCCAGCTAGTTCCAGGATTTAATGTTTGGGATTTCAGAGGAACTAGTCTGGAGGTGTTTACATTTCACAGGGACCAAATCTTGGAACTTGTCAGGTTTTACCAGGAGGTTGACTGTTCTATCCCAACTCTTGTTCACTTGTACCATCCTACATTCTCCCTGAGATGCTATTTTTGTCTTGTTTGTGGAGGAAATATGGGGCAGCTAGGTGGTGCAGTGGATAGAGCACCAGTACAGGAGTCAGGACCTGAGTTCAAATCCCACCTCAGACACCTGACACTCACTAGCTGTGTGACCTTGCACAAGTCACTTAACCCCAATTACCTCATCCTGGGTCATCTCCAGTCATCCTGAGGAATATCTAGTCACTGGCTTCAGATGGTTCTGGAGGAGAACTGAAGCTGGTGACCTGCACAGCCCTCCCCTACTCAAAACAAAGTCAAATGCAAATCATGTCATCTTTTCTCTGATGGCATGGTTTTCTTTGACAACAAAGGACAAACACACAATGGAGGAAATGTGGAGAGCTTGAAATTTTCTTATCTACTCTGCCATCTTTTCAGAAACCTCTCTTCTTATTCTACCTTTATTTTTGTTGGCGTAAAAGATTTCCAAATTTATGTAATTTAAATGATCAATTTTATCATTTCTGATCTGATCTATTCTTTGTTTAGCAAATAATTCTCCTGGTCATATTTATGAAAGGGATATGATCTCATTCTCATCTAATCTTATATGGTATTATCTTTCATATTAAAGTTACATATACCATTATTTCTCTAATGTCATGATCTTCTTTGGCAATGAATGATGAATACACACACAAACACACATATATATTTTGAATTTGTTAAATGTGGTAATTTTTTTTTGACAAACTGCTTTGAAATTTTCACAACAGTTTTCAAATAAGGAATTATTTCCCATGGAATTTATATACTCATGTTTGTTAAACAACTGATTATTAAGGTCATCTATTTATTTATTTTAGCATTTTTTAACCTAACAAAATTTTTTTAATTTCTGTTTATTGAATAATTTGATATTTAGAAGCATCATTCCCCTACTTTCCCTACTAAAAATATTATTTTCCTTGAAATTTTTATATTTTCTGTTTCTTCAAGTCAAATCAACAAACATTTATCGTATAGTGTACTAGGATCTGGAGTCAGAAAGACTCATCTTCCTGAGTTCAAATGTGACCTCACACTTACTAGCTGTGTAAACCTGGACAAGTTACTTAACTGTGTAATGTTCAGGAAAAAGGAAATGGCAAATCATTCCATTATCTTTGCCAAGAAAACCCTAAACAGGGTCACAAAGAGTTGGAGACAACTGAACAAAACACTAGGTACTAGCAAATCTGCTAAGGACAAAGTATACAAAGAGTTCTCCTCTTTCCCCTCTGAAATGCTATTGTTCTCAAGGATATGACAGTTAAATGGGGCAGGCAATTAATCTCTTCAAATGAATTTTGTTACTATTTTGTACTATTTGTTTTTTGGGGTTTTTTTTGGTAGTCTGACTACTATTCTAATAAATCTGCTCATAAATTTATTATAGAGTATATGCTTCTTGAGGGAAGAAACTTCCATTTTTTTCCTTTTTATCTCTAGCATCAAGCTCTTGAAACATAGTAAGTACTTAATGGATTTTGATTTATTTAGGAAATATCACTGTTTATTTTATTAATACAGTATACCTGTAAGCAATAACTATGCCTCTCCTTAATTAGTTATATAAGCAATGTTTTCTAATTTATATGTGTTTATCTCCAAAAATTTAATTATTCCCTAGCAGATTGATTTTTCAGACACTTTTTAATAGTCATTTTATATTGGGCTTTCTACTATTTTCTTAATTTTATTGCTATATCAAAATGCGTTTGATTTTTGTGGTTTTATTTTACATCTTGTAAGTTAATGGAAGCCATAAATTAAATTAGTTTCTTCATTGATTCTTTCATGTTTTCTAGCTAAATCACCATATCTGAGTAAGACTTATTTGTCTTTGCTGCTTTTGGTTATGTCATTAATTTTACTTGTCATTGCTATCACGAGCATTCCTACAAGCATGTCAAATTACAAGACATATCTTTGAAAATTCCATACATCAATATTTCTATGTATATAATCAACATAGGGCATATCATAGCCTATGTACCCACTCCTATTTTGTATAAATCTTATGCAAGACCTTTCATAAATTCTATGCAACAGTTAAACAATGTGTTGAAGGACTCACAATGGGTTTTTTGATAATATATGTGTGCTAATACTATTGGGAAAATATACATTTGTTATCCTTTGCCCACTTTCATTATCTAACTAGCCCATCTAGTTTTCTTATTACAGATCTCTGAGTACCTATCACTACTACCCCACCACTACCACTGATAATATACTATAGCTTATATAGGCCTGGGATAAATTTCTCCACTGTCTTTTGAAGGACTAAAGATTTTAATTGTTCAAAGATTATAGTATTCCATGAATCGTAACTACAGTTTTATTAGAAAAAATATTTTAAAACATGATCTTATTTACATCATTACAAATTTCCAAATTACATTTAAAAATTTTCATTCATTTAAAAAAATAGTACCAAATTTTGTCTCTTTTTCCTCCTGTCACCCTTTCAGGACAACGATATAATATTGATTATATATACGAAGTCATGCAAAATATTTTCATATTAGCTGTGTTGCAAAAGAAAGCACACACACACAAGAATAATAAAGTGAAAAAGAATCCTTCAATCTTCACTCAGAGAGTTCATCAATTCTCACTCTGGAAGTGGATAGCATTTTTTTCCCATGAGTTGATTGGAATTGTTTTGTTCAGAGATGCTAAATATTTCAGAGATAATTATCGTTACAAGAAGTTGATATTGTCTACAATGGTCTTCTGTTTCTATTCACTTTATTTTTTTATCAGTTCATTTGACACTTCCTAGGTTTTTCTGAAACCATTGTTTTCTCATTCTCACAGCATAATAGCATTCCAACACAATAATATACCATAATTTCTTCAGCCATTCTCAAAACTGATGGGTATATCCATAATTTCCAAATTTTTACCTCCACAAAAACAGTTGCTAAAAATATTTTTGAAAGAAGAGTTCCCCTTTCTTTTTCTTTGATCTCCTTGGGATACAGACCTAGTAGTGATATCACTGGAGCAAAGGATTTGCACAGTTTTACAGTTTAATGGAATAGTTCCAAATTGTTCTTCAGAATTATTAGTCTAGTCTATAAGTACACAAACAGTGAATTAGTGTCCCTATTTTTCCACATCCCATCTAGCATTTATCATTTTCCTTTTCCGCCATGCTAGCCAATCCAATGCATGTGAGATAGTATGTCAGAGTTATTTGAACTTGAATTTATCTCATTAACAGTGATTTAGAGTATTTTTTCATGTGACTATCAATACATTGGCTTTCTTCTGAAAACATCTTGTTCATATTCCTTAATCATTTATCAGCCATAGAATGTCTCATTTTTTTTTTTATAAATTTGACCCAGTTTCCAATATATTTGAGAAATAAGGGCTTTATTATTGAAATTGCCTTAAAAATCCCCCCTCCCCAGTTTCTTGACTTCCTTCTAATTTTGGCTGCATTCCTTTTATTTGTGAAAGAACATTTCAATTTCATGCAATTAAAATTTTCCATTTGACCTGTGATTCTCTTTATCTTTTGTTTGTCATAAAATTTTCTGTTATTCAGATCTTATAGATAGATTTTTTCCAGGATACCCCAATTTACTTACCATATCACCCTTTAAGTCTAAATCATTCATCTATTTTTACCATATATTAGTACATAGTCTGAAGTATTGATCTATGCCGAGGTTTTTGAAAAACTGCTTTACTCTTTTTCCAGAAATTTTTGTCAAGTGATGAGTTCTTGTCATCAAAGTTTGAGATCACTGCATTTATCAAATTGTAGATTAATATGATCATTTACTACTATGTATTGCATGCCTAACCTATTCCACTGATTCACCACCTTATTTCTTCTCTAGTACCAGATTGTTTTCAGGATTACTACTTTATAATATATTTTGAAATCTGGCACTGCTGGGCTGTCTTCACATTTTTTTTCATTAATTCTCTTGACACTTTTAACCTTTTGTTCCTTAGATGAATGTTGTTATCTTTCTATCTCTATAAAATAAATATTTCTTAGTATGATTGGTATGGCACTGAATAAGTAAGTTAACACAGGTAGAATTGCCATTTTTATTATATTGATTGGCCTACTCACAAGTAAATAATATTTTTTCAACTGTAGATCTGTCATTTTTTGTGTGTGAAAAGTTTGTGAGTTGCTTTTTTTAATAATCATTTTCATATATTATCTATGGTTATGTTGATGCAATTTCTCTTTCTATCTCTTCCTACTGGACTGTGTTGGAAATATATAGTAATGTAGATGATTAATATATGTTTATTTTAAATCCTGCAACTTTACTGAAGTTCTTAGTAGTTTCAATAGCTTTTAATTGATTCTCTATATTTAAATATATTACCAGCAAAAAGTGATAGTTTTATTTTCTCATTATATACTTTTGTTCCTTCAATTTCTTTTTCTTGTCTAATTACTATAGCTAGTGTTTCTAAAACAATATTGAATAACAGTGGTGAAAATGGACAATTTTGCTTCACCTCTGATCTTATTGGGAAGGCTTCTAGTTTATCTGAATTACCGAAAATGTTTGCTCTTGGTTTTAGATACATACTACGTATAATTTTGAAATTGGCTCCATTTATTCCTATGCTTTCTGGTGTTTTTAATAGGAAGGAGCTTTGTATTTTGTTAAAAGCTATTTCTACATCAATATAGTCATATTTCTGTTGTTCTTGTTATTTATATGGTCAATTATGCTTCAAATTTTTCCTAATGATAAGCAAGCCCTGAATTCCTGGTATAAATCTTACTTGGTCATAGTATATAATGTTTGAAATATAATGTTGTAATCTCCTTCCTAGTATTTTATTTATTTATTTGCCCATTGAGATTCATTAGAGAAATTGGTCTACAATTTTATTTCTCTGTTTTTGCTTTCCTGGGTTTTAGGTATCAATACCATCTTTGTGTCATAAAAGAATGTGGTGGGACTCCCTTATCTATTTTTTTAAAATAGTTTATTTACTATTAAAATTAATGGTTACTTAAAATGTTTGGAAGAATTCATTTGTAAATTCATCTGGTCCTATGGATTTTTAATAGAAATCTCACTGTTTGTTCATTTATTTGTCTAAAATAAAACTATTTAAATATTTTATTTCTTCTTAATTGGGGTAATTTATGTTTTTGTAAATATTTATCCATTTCACACAGATTATCCATTTTAGTGGAATATAATTGATCAAAATTGCTCCTAAAATTGCTTTAACTTCATCTCCACTGATGGTTCACTCAGACTTTTCTGTTTTGATACTGATGGTTTCACTATCTTATTCCTTTTCTAAAAACAGATTAAACAATGTATATATTTCCATAAAATCAGCTCCTGGTTTGATTTATTAGTTCAATGAATTTTGCTTTAAATATTATTAATCTCTCTGTTAGGGCCCAGCTCTGGACCGTGGCCTCCTGTATGGAAAGTTGAGACACCTGGAGGTGCTAACCTGCTTACGTGGCATGCTAGCTGGTCTGGTAAGCTATGAGGTACTTGGAATGCCTCAGTAACAGGACAGGCTCCACCTACAGGGAGGAACATGGGAGGAGCTCAGGTGCCTAAAGATATACTGGGGCATTGGGGGGATCCCAGAGAGAGTGATGTAGCCATTAAAGTGTGTGCAGCTGCCAACTCGGGTGTTCTGTCTAGTTATTCCCCTCCCTCACCGGAGGGGGCCAGAGACATCTGAGGACCAATAAAGACATAGATCTTGAGGTAAGATTCCAAGCGAAGCCCAGGGAGGGAAAGTTAGTGTAGGGAGCCCGGGAGATTTAAATTAGTGAAGAAAGCCCGGGACATTTCATCTCTCTTTTATTTTTTTCAGAATTTCCATTTGGTGTTTAATTGGAGATTTTTAATTTATTATTTTCATAATTTTTATTTTTTAGTTGCATGCTAAAGTTATTGATATTTCTGTCTATTACTGATGTGCACATTTAGAAATATAAATTTTACCTGAGTATACTGTGGTTGCATTTCACAAATTTTGGTATGCTGTCTTATTGTTGTCATTCTTCTTAGTGAAATTATTGATTCTTTGTTCTTTGACCTAATAAATCTTTGGGATTAGATATATTTTCCAATTAAAACTTTAATCTTTGCTTCCATGTCCCTTTATTGAATATAATTTTTATTGCATTATGATCTAAAAGGGTATCATATAATATTTCTGATTTTCTTAAATCACATGACATATTTTGAAATTCATTATGTTTATGGGATTTTTATTTCCTGATGCACTGTCATTTGTGTGTGTGTGTGTGTGTGTGTGAAGGTGGCACGTATATCTGGGAAAACAGCTACACCTACTCCATTCATTTTTCTCCAGAAGTCTGTCTTAACTGACTTGCCTAAAATTCTACTCAACTCCTTAACTTCTAAAAAATTCATTTTATCATTAAATTTGAATAGTTCTGAGAGAAGAAAGTTGAGTTTAAATTTACTTTCCATTTCTTCCTATATTCTATTTCACTTTTCAGAATTTGCATGCTTTGCAATTTGGTGCATATATGTTAAGTATGTAGATTACTTCATTGTCTATGGTGCCTTCTAGCAAGAGGTAGCTTCTTGCTTATCTCTTTTAATTATGTATATTATTACTTCTGCTTTCTCTGAGATCATGATTACTACCCCTGTCTGTTTCACTTTATCTGAAGTATAATTGATTTTGTTTCAATTCCTTATTTAAACTGTGCATGTCTCTTTGTTTCAAGTGTTTCCTGGAAACAAATTATTGCTGGATTATGGTCTCAGATCCATTCTACTATCTGCTGAATTCATTCTATTCACAATCATAGCAATTATTAAGAACTGTGTATTTCCTTACATCTTTTTCTTCTGTTTATTCTCTCTCTCTCTCTCTCTCTCTCTCTCTCTCTCTCCTTTTCTTCTTTCTCTAACAACTGTTTTTTCTCCCTCCCTTTATCACCTCCTCCTTCTTGTAACTGTTCCTCTTGTACTTCCTTGTTTGATAAGATAGATTTCAATATCTATTTGTGTGTATGGATGTATACGTGCATGCACACATACACACACATACACACACATACACACACACACACACACACACACACACACACACCTCTTTGAAACAATTTAGATGACAATGAGTTTCAAGCATCACCCAACTCCATACCATTTTCCCTTCTACTGTAAAAGTTCTTCCTTGAATATATATTTTATATGAGATAATTTTCTCTATTCTCCCTTCCCCTTTCTCCCAGTTCATCCCTCTTTCTTGCTCATTTATTTTTATTAAACTTCATTTCAATAACATCAAATCATTCCCATGTCCTCTGTCTTTGCACAATCCTTCTAACTCTCCTCATAATCATAAAGTTCTTAGGAGTTACATGTATCATTTTTTTCATATAGCAATATAAACATTTTAATCTTATTGATTTCCTTACAAATTTTCCTGTTTACTTTTTTATGCTTCAGTTTTGTATTTGAAAGTCAAATTTCTATTTAGCTCTGGTCTTTTCATCTTGGATTCTTTAAAGTCCTCTATTTCGTTAAATATAATTTTTCCCATGAAGCATTATATTCAATTTTTCTGCATATGTTTTGCTTACAATCGTAGTTCTTTTGCCTTCTTGAATATCATACTCCAAGTCCACTGCTTCTTTAACCTGGTAGCTGCTAAATCTTGTGTGATTGTGACTGTGGTTCTGTGATATCTGGATGGTATTTTCGGGATCCTTATAATACCTTCTCCTTGGTCTGGGAGCTCAGAAATTTGGTTAGAATATTTCTGGAAATTTCAAATTTTGGATATCTTTCATGTGAATTTCTTTCAATTTGTGGTTCTACAATATCAGGGTGATTTTCTTTATAATTTCTTGACATATGATACCTAGGCTCTTTGATCATGTCTTTCAGGGAGTCTAATAATTCTTAAATTATTTACTCTATTTTTATGTCAACTTGTTTTTTTGTGATGAATATTTCACATTTTCTTCTAGGTTTTTTTTTTTATTCTTTTGATTTTGTTTTATTATATCTTGATGTTCCATGGAGACATTTGCTTCCACTGGTCAAATTCCAATTTTTAAAGAATTATTTTTTTCAATTAGTTTTTGTAACTGTTTCTATTGACCAATTTGCTTTTGAAGGAGCTATTTTCATCACTGAAGTATTATATATCTTTTAACTTTTGATAAATTCTGGTTTTAAGGTATTTTCTTCAGATATTTTTTATCTTTTAACAAGCTATTAATGGGTTTTTTCCTTCATAGTTGTCTTTCCTTTCTCTCATTTATTTACCCTTTTTTCTCTCTACTAGTCATTTAATTTTGAAAACCCTTTTTTATTCTCTTTCATGAAGTCTTTTTGGCCCTGTGTTCAATTCACATTTTTCTCCTTTGAGGCTTTGCTTATAGGAGTTTTGACACCATTGTCTTCTTCTGAGTTTGTGTCTTGATTGCTTCTGTCACCAGGGGAGATTTTATCACCACATTTTTTTTTTAATCATCTGCTCAATTTCCTAATATCTTTCTTCCTCTTTCTTTCTTTCTTTCTTTCTTTCTTTCTTTCTTTCTTTCTTTCTTTCTTTCTTCCTTTCTTCCTTTCTTGCTTGCTTGCTTGCTTTCTTGCTTTCTTTCTTGTTTTCTTGCTTGCTTCCTTGCTTGCTTTCTTGCTTTCCTGCTTTCTTTCTCTCTCTCCCCCTTGCTCCCTCCCTTCCTTCCTTACTTTCATTTTTGTTTTGTTTTGTTTATTTTACTTTGAACATTAAGCTAAAATTGAGCACTGTTCCAAGATAGGTGCAGGACATGGGTCTGTCCCAAGAATTAGGGTTTTTTTTTCTTTTAACACTTTTTTTTTAGAGCTAGTTGTGGGAATTGGAGATTTGGGAAGGTTTAAGTGTTTCCAGAGTAATGTGATCTGAGGAGTGGTGTGGTCACTATTCTTTTAGTCTCTGCTCTGGTTCTTTCCAAAGAAGAGCCCCTGATCCCTTGTGACCAAAAGGAATATTGCTCCTCAGGACCCTGTAATGTTGATAGAATAGGAAGATCTTTCCTGCCCATTAGTAAGCCTAACACATGGAGCCTGTGCTTATATGGAGCCTGCATTACTACATTTAGAAAATACTGACATCAAGCCCTGGAGCATTCCAGAGTCTCATATGTGAAAGTTAAAAAAAAAAATGCTAAACAGAACATGACCAAACTATCCCCAAGAGAAAAAAAAAATGAGATAAAGAATGCCTACTGTTTACACAGTGATATACAGTTGTATGACAAGTGTATAGAGATAGTCTACGTATATTGAACAGGGACTGTAGTGGAGAAGTAAATGGACCCAGAAGATCAGACAAGAGGTAGATTTCACTTGGCAAAATGAGCAGTCCTTTTAATGACTTTAAGAATACTCCTGAAAGAGATTCATTTTTCTTATTAACTATATTCTTGGATTCTGGGGGGGCAGGGGAACCAAGATGGTACAGTAGAGAAAGCAGTACATCCATACTTTTCCAAACTTATCTTACAAACAAATTTAAAATCACATCTCAAATCTTATTCTGAAACTACAGAGCCAAAAACAATTCAGGATGATATGATCTCCAGCCTATATAGGAGAAGGAGAAATCTATTTGGTTGGGAAAGAGGATGATTTGGAAGCAATACCAGTGGTGGAATTAGATGGTGGTTGACAAAAGCAGAAGAAGCTTTAGGAGATCCCACGCTAGAAATGTTAAGGGGACCTGGCAACTAGTTAGAAAGAGATTAAAGGAGACCTCTGTGTTAGCACCAAGCATGGCAACAGACACCATTTGACAACTCCATTGACTATACACATTTCTAGCTCACAGTACAAGCACAGAGTGGAGTACTTTTGGTGATGAGGGAGCAGGGATCTGTGATGCCAATGCAATACCTATAGCAGTCAAAATGAATACACGTGTATTTCCAAGGTAAATTTGAAAAATTTGATGAAGTCTCTTTTTTAAAGACAAAACCAAAATATTTATTTGGGACCTTGTCAGAAGACCGGGAAAAAAGATTTAACAAGGTTCTTACCACTAACTAAAAAAAAAAAAAAAAGGAGCATCTAGAAGATGTCACCATCAACACAGCATATATAATATATTTGAACTCTGTAGATGATAGTGGCAAATGCCTTTGATGATGGAATGAATGAATAAAGCATTTATTAAGCACTTGAAGTGAGCAAATCACTCTGAGAAGTGCTGGGGATAGAAATAGGAAAAGTAAGATAGTCCTTGCTCTCCAGGACCTCACGTTCAAATGGGGGAGGCAAAACATGTGGAAGTCATATGGAAAAGCTTCATGTTCCTTAAGATACGGCTGACAAACAGATGTTAATGACTGCTCTTTAATATTACTTTCACTGGGGGGGGGCGGAGCCAAGATGGCAGAGTAGAAAGACACACATACACATAGCTCTGAACCCACAACCCACAGAACGGCTACAGGGGAGTAACTCACGGTGAATTCTGCACCCAGAGGCCACGGAATATTGGAGCGAGGGAGATTTCTGTTCCGGAGAGACCTGCAAACCTCTCGCGGGGGGTCCTTCACTCTGCGGACTGGGCACCGGGACTGGGAGATGAGGGCAGCCCTGCCGCGGCCGCGGCACCAAGAGGAAAAGATCCGAGCAGGCTTTGGGGACGGGATCTCCAGCGGCCACGCGGGTCCCTCCACCCACAGAGGGACCTGCAAACCTCTCGCAAAAGGTCCTTCGCACTGCAGACGCGGAGCCCAGCCCAGTCCAGACCTGCTGCGGCCACGGCACCAAGAGAAACAGACCCGAGCAGGCTTCAGGGATGGGATATCCAGCGGCCGCACAAGTCCCTTCACCCACAGGTGACAAGGGTCGGTGAGAGAGTGTCTTTGGCGGGTCGAGAGGGGAGTGGGGTGCCCCCATGATTCGGGCCCCCCCCGGGAGGTAGAAGCTGAGAGGTGGCTGCAGACAGGGGCTCCCCAAGTGGGCAGGAGCCTGAATGCATTGTGGAAGGTCTGTGCACAAACCCCCTGAGGGAACTGAGCCTGAGAGGCAGCCCTGCCCCGACCTGACCACCTGAACATAATCTCATACTGAATAGCAGCCCTGCCCCCGCCAAAAGCCCTAAGGCGGGAAGCAGCATTTGAATCTCAGTCCCCAAACGCTGGCTGGGAGGATCAGGAGGCGAGGTGGGTGTGAGGAAAATATTCAGAGGTCAAGTCACTGGCTGGGAAAATGCCCAGAAAAGGGAAAAGAAATAAGACTATTGAAGGCTACTTTCTTGGAGAACAGGCATTTCCTCCCTTCTTTCTGATGAGGAAGAGCAATGCTTACCATCAGGCAAAGACACAGAAATCAAGGCTCCTGTGTCCCAACCCACCCAATGGGCTCAGGCCATGGAAGAGCTCAAAAAGAATTTTGAAAATCAAGTTAGAGAGGTGGAGGAAAAACTGGGAAGAGAAATGAGAGAGATGAAAGAAAAGCATGAAAAGCAGATCAGCTCCCTGCTAAAGGAGACCCAAAAAAATGTTGAAGAAATTAACACCTTGAAAACTAGCCTAACTCAATTGGCAAAAGAGGTTCAAAAGGCCAATGAGGAGAAAAATGCTTTCAAAAGCAGAATGAGCCAAATGGAAAAGGAGATTCAAAAGCTCACTGAAGAAAATAGTTCTTTCAAAACTAGAATGGTACAGATGGAGGCTAAGGACTTTGTGAGAAAGCATGATATCACAGAACAAAGAGAGAAGAATGGAAAAATGGAAGATAATGTGAAATATCTCATTGGAAAAAAAACTGACCTGGAAAATAGATTCAGGAGAGACAATTTAAAAATTTTGGGACTACCTGAAAGCCATGATCAAAAGAAGAGCCTAGACATCATCTTCCATGAAGTTATCAAGGAAAACTGCCCTGAGATTCTAGAACCAGAGGGCAAAATAAATATTCAAGGAATCCACAGAACACCGCCTGAAAGAGTTCCAAAAAGAGAAACTCCAAGAACATTGTGGCCAAATTCCAGAGTTCCCAGGTCAAGGAGAAAATATTGCAAGCAGCTAGAAAGAAACAATTCAAGTATTGTGGAAATACAATCAGGATAACACAAGATCTAGCAGCCTCTACATTAAGGGATCAAAGGGCATGGAATAGGATATTTCAGAAGTCAAAGGAACTAGGACTAACACCAAGAATCACCTACCCAGCAAAACTGAGTATAATACTTCAGGGGAAAAAATGGTCTTTCAATGAAATAGAGGATTTTCAAGCATTCTTGATGAAAATACCAGAGCTGAAAAGAAAATTTGACTTTCAAACACAAGAATGAAGAGAACCATGAAAAGGTGAACAGCTAAGAGAAGTCATAAGGGACTTACTAAAGTTGAACTGTTTACATTCCTACATGGAAAGACAATATTTGTAACTCTTGAAACATTGCAGTATCTGGGTACTGGGTGGGAATACACACACACACATGCATACATGCACACATACATAGAGGCAGAGTGCACAGAGTGAATTGAAGAGTATGGGATCATATCTTAAAAAAAATGAAATCAAGCAGTGAGAGAGAAATATATTGGAAGGTGAAAGGGAGAAATTGAATGGGGCAAATTATCTCTCATAAAAGAGGCAAATAAATGACTCATTAGTGGAAGGATGAAGAGGGGAGGTGAGAGAAAAACATGAAGTCTACTCTCATCACATTCCACTAAAGGAAAGAATAAAATGCACACTCATTTTGGTAGAAAAACCTATCTCACAATACAGGAAAGTGGGGGAGAAGGGGACAAGCAGGGTGGGGGGGATGATAGAAGGCAGGACATGGGGAGGAGAGTGCAATTCGAGGTCGACACTCATGGGGAGTGATAGGATCAAAAGAGAATAGAAGTAATGGGGGACAGGATAGGATGGAGGGAAATATAGTTAGTCCTATACAACACAACTATTATGGAAGTCATTTGCAAAACTACACAGATTTGCCCTATATTGAATTGTTTGCCTTCCAAAGGGAAGGGGTGGAGAGGGAGGGAAGTAAAGAAGTTGGAACTCAAAGTGTTAGGATCAACTGTAATGTTCTTACCACTAGGAAATAAGAAATACAGGTAAAGGGGTATAGAAAGCTATCTGGCCCTATAGGACAAAAGAGAAGACGGAGACAAGGGCAGAGAGGGATGATAGAAGAGAGAGTAGATTGGTCACAGGGGTAATTAGAATGCTTGGTGTTTGGGGGGGGGGAGGGGATAAAAGGGGAGAAAATTTGTAACCCAAAATTTTGTGAAAATGAATGTTAAAAGTTAAATTAAAAAAAATATTACTTTCACTGATAAAATGCCACTTTGTGATGTTTAATCATTTAACAATGTCAAAGACTTTTGTGGGAAGGACTTTCTTTTCTCAATATTCAATAGCTGTGACTGTAGCACCTGCAGGACCCATTGCCAGGCTACATCTTTATGGGTGCTACTTCCCAAGATTATTGAATATAATCACCCTGTTTTATTTCTTATTTGATAATAATAATGAGATTTGTCATCAGACATACAGTTGATTCTTCTGCTATTCAAGGTACCTGTCACAAATATAAGGTTCTCATTGTGTTGTACATGACTGCTTTCACCATTACTCACAATGAGTTATGTTTAACAAGTGAGTGCTATATCCTTTTTTATACCCTATTTTCCTCTAGGAGTTATATTGAATTCATGAATACATTCTGTTTATTAAGGTATATGTATGTCCACATCTATTCTTTATATTACTTGCTAGAATTCTCATTATTTTCACTCCTCTATTCATTTGCAAGCTGACATTTTTATCCCAGATGACAAGCTTCTCTTGTTCTGAAAATATGTTCAGTTATAGGATATCCCAACTAAGTATCCTTGTGTTTCTTCAATATTTAATATTTGTTGACTATTTTTGTTGTTCTATACTCATTTGGGGGATAATCATCCACCTGTTGTTCTAGGAGATGGTTATAGAAATTCTCTATCACATCCACTGATTAAAAAAGATCCCAGAAATGAATTATAACTTCACACAAGTTGAAAAGTCAAGCCAAATTAAGCACCAAATGTATACTAAAATCAAAATACCCCAGATGCAACTATTCTAAAAAAATAAAATCTGTTTTTGCGTGTATAATCTGTCCTCATATGCAACAAGACAACTCTAATTATAGTTAAGTAATTAAGAAGTAATGTGAAATTAAAAACAAAACAAAACATAAGCATGAAGTGGAGAATATAGGAATTAGATCAGGAATTCAAAGACCTTGGTTCTTTCACTTATCATTTGAGTAACATTAGACTAACTCTCTAAGACTCAGTTACTCATCTGTAATGTGAGAAAAATTATCCTTGCCCTGCCTTCCTAATAAGATTGTGAGGATCAAAGAGTATGAAAATGTGAAAATATTTTAGGTGCCAGTGTACCTTAAACTTCATTAGTGCTATATAAGTATAATGTTTCATTAAAAGAATTATTAATAACAAGAAATATATGAACTATTTTATAAACTATAAAACTTCTTCATTTAAGTGCTTACTACGTGCCACATTCTATGTAAGGCACTGAGGACAGACAGAATTAAAAATGACAGAGTCCCTGCCCTCAAGGAGCAATAAGCATTAAGGTACCTACTATATGTCAGCTATATGCTAAATGCTAGGAATATAAATCCAAAAGGAAACCAGTTCCTGCATTCACAGAGTTGATATTCTACTATACATTTATAGCAAAGTCAAAATGTGATGAAGACAAAGGAGTAATTCAGATAAAAAGCTTGTAGGACATTTTTTTTTGTAAAGAAAGATTATGTTCAACTAATCAGGGTCAGAGAGGACTACGTAAATGGGAAAGTGTGCTAAACCTTGAAAGAAGAATGCATTATCATGTGACCATTTCAGGTTTGGGAACCAGGAATAATATGCACAAATTCATGGATATACATCATATATTCTATCTACTTAAAAGAATTTTTCTTCATGGAATCTAAAATATCCTGGCATCTTCCATTTTTGACAGAATAATTGTCTCCTGGCATTTCTCCTTGGTATAAATCAATATGGAATTTAAACCATCAGCAGATTTAGGACACTTTCAGCACCTACAGGGGTCATCCATTGTCAATGCACTGTCCACCCTGATGTTGACAAGATTCTACTTAAAACATGACTTTTCAAGAAAGTCTGATCTTGTCAGTTTTTCACAGTCCCACGTCTTAATTAGCAACATGTCATTACATAAGGGTGTACTCATTAGAAGCGTTATTATTAGTGTTACTTACTGAGTACTTTTAAATATCTGTATTGATTTTTAAAGAAATCTAGAATTAAGAAATATTGTAGTATTTCAAATGATTTTTAAAATCTTTTAACAAAGTATTTGTTTGTTTTCTCTAGAAATCCAATACAGTAATATACTTTAAAACACCCTAACTGAAATTAATTCATTCTGGATCTTGATATGATACACACACACAAGTATGCATATATACATATATATATAAAAATGGGTATATGATAAAGATATAATCTGATAATATAGAAATAACAAACATAAGATATTAATGTGGCCATTTAGTCATTTTAACTTTCAGATTCTTATCTTCATATACATATATGCAAGTCCACAAATACATGTCCACATATATAAAGGGAAGCATATGAGCATATAGACTAATGTGTATTACACATGTATATATGCATTATAAATGTACACATATGCATTATACATACATGTGTGTACGTGTGCACAGAGGTATATCTGTGCCTGTATATGCATACACATGTATGTGTTTCATGAGTACAGATTAAGAACATTCCCCAGTGTGAATTTCCCTTTTAATAAGCAGAAGCAGATCGTTCATTCTATGATGATAATATCTGAAGATATTTAAGTTTTTGTCACATTTTCAAGAGAAATTCTTTTACATTCAAGTAGCAATTCCTTTCTCATTAATAAACGTAACTGTTAAAATTCACAGAGAAGTAGCAGTTTCGATCTAAGAAGTAGCAAACGATTATATATGGATTGTAAGGTATATGACTGAAAATTTAAAATATAATAGAATCTTTCGACTCAATGCAGAGAAAATATTCAATTCATCAATCTTTACATGTGCAAACATATTTTAATCAGACCCATGATTCCACTGGTGTAGTGAACTCTTAGTGAAGAAAATCTCAGCCAATATAAATCAGCAACTCTCCTGTAACTTGTATTCTTAGAGAGTTACCTTAGCACATTGAAACATGAATTGTCCAAAGCCCCAGAGCCAATTTATTGTAAAGGCTGGCATTGAAATCAAGTCTTTCCAATTCTATCATTCATTCCTCTACCTATTTTGCTATGTTCCTTCTCCTTTACCCATAAAAATTTCTATTTTATTTAAAAATGGTTTATTTGGTATACATACTTTGTAATCCTTTAGAATCCCTTGGTCTTTTTTTTTTTTTTTAAGTCTTTATCTTTCTCAACTCTTTGCTGCATTTTTCACTATTGACTATATTTTCCTCCTGAATACTCTGTCCTCTATTTTCTCCTGCTTATCTTCTTATATGCCTGATCATCCCTCAGTCTCCTTTGCTGGCTCCTCATTCATATCATGTCCCCAGTTGTGGATTCTCCTCAATATTCTGAATTCAGTTTTCTCTCTTAATACACTCTCTTGGTTGCCACATTAAGTTCAAATTCTTTAAAGATCATCCCTAAGTAGAGGAGTAGTTGACTATTCTAAAGTTTCCACTCTGTCTTCCAGCTACATTCAGCTAAAACTCCTCTCTGTAAAGTCATCAGTTATCTCTTAATTAACAAATTTAATGATCTTTTGTCAGCTGTTATCCCACACCTCTTGGTAGCATTTCTCATTCTTGATCACCACTTCCTGGATGCTCTCTTCTCAGTAGGTTTGTTTGTTTTTTTGGTGACACTTTTTATTCTTCTCTTATCTGTCTTACTGCTGCTCCTCTGAAGCCTCCTCTGACTCTTCATTCACCTAACGTCCACTCACAATGGGAGTCCCTGCAGAATGTCCTGGGCTTTTTTCACTGTATAGTACCTCACATTGCTATCTTATCATATTCCACATGTTCAATTAACATTATAGGAAGATGATTTCAAAATCTGTTCCTGCCACCTCAATCTCTCTGCTGAGCTACACTGATACTTTTCAACTGCAAATTCAACATGTTCAAAACAAGATATTATATCTCTTTCTCCCCATGTTCCTTTCATGTAAACTTTCCCATTTCTGTCAAAGGTATCACTAATTTTCCTAGCTTTATAATCGTTACATTATCTTTGATTGGGGCAGAGCCAAGATGGCGGAGTAGAAAGATGCACATACACATAGCTTCGAACCCACAACCCATAGAACAACTACAAAGAAGTAACACACGGTGAATTCTGCACCCAGAGGCCACAGAACATTGGAGCGAGGGAGATTTCTGTTCCTGAGAGACCAGCAAACCTCTCGCAAAAGGTCCTTCCCACTGCGGACTGGGCCCCGGGACCGGGACCTGAGGACAGCCCTGCCGAGGCCGCGGCACCGAGAGGAACAGATACGAGCAGGCTTCAGGGATGGGATCTCCAGTGGCCACACAAGTCCCTCCACCCACAGGTGACGGGGTTGGTGAGAGTCTCTTTGGAGGGTCGAGAGGGGAGTGGGGTGCCCCCATGGCTCGGGCCCCCTCGGGAGACAGAAGCTGAGGGGCAGTGGCAGACCAGAGCTCCCCAAGCAGGCAGGAGCCTGGATCCATTGTTGAAGGTCTGTGCATAAACTCCCTGAGGGAACTGAGCCTGAGAGGTGGCCCTGCCCTGACCTGAGCATCTGAACTTAATCTCACACTGAATAGCAGCCCTGCCCCTGCCAAAAGCCCTGAGGCTGGAAGCAGCATTTCAATCTCAGACCCCAAACGCTGGCTGCGAGGATCAGGAGGTGAGGTGGGTGTGAGGAAAATATTCAGAACTCAAGTCACTGGCTGGGAAAATGCTCAGAAAAGGGAAAAGAAATAAGACTATAGAAGGTTACTTTTTTTGGTGAACAGGCATTTCCTCCCTTCCTTTCTGATGAGGAAAAGCAATGCTTACCATCAGGCAAAGACACAGAAATCAAGGCTTCTGTGTCCCAGCCCACCCAATGGGCTCAGGCCATGGAAGAGCTCAAAAAGGATTTTGAAAATCAAGTTAGAGAGGTGGAGGAAAAGCTGGGAAGAGAAATGAGAGACATGAAGTCAAAGCATGAACAGCAAATCAGCTCCCTGCTAAAGGAGACCCAAAAAAAATGTTGAAGAAAATAACACCTTGAGAGTGGCGGAGCGAAGATGGCGGAGTAGAAAGACGCACATACACATAGCTCCGAACCCACAACCCACAGAACGGCTAGAGGGGACCAACCCATGGTGAATTCTGCACACAGACACCACGGAATATTGGAGCGAGGGAGATTTCTGTTCCGGAGAGACCTGCAAACCTCTCGCGGGGGGTCCTTCATGTTGTGGACTGGGCGCTGGGACTGGGAGCTAGGTGCAGCCCTGCAGCGGCCGCGACACCGTGAGGAGGAAATCCGAATGGGCTACGGGGACGAGATATCCTGCGGCCACGAGGGTCCCTCCACCCACAGAGGGACCTGCAAACCTCTCGCAAAAGGTCCGTCGCGCTGCAGACGCGGAGCCCAGCCCAGACCTGCGGCGGCCGCGGCTCCGAGAGGTACAGATCCGAGCAGGCTTCGGGGACGGGATGTCCAGTGGCGGCACAAGCCCCTCCACCCACAGGTGACAAGGGTCGGTGAGAGAGTCTCTTTGGCGGGTCGAGAGGGGAGTGGGGTGCCCCATGATTCGGGCCCCCCCCCGGGAGATAGAAGCTGAGAGGTGGCTGCAGACAGGGGCTCCCCAAGCGGGGGGAGCCTGGATCCATTGTGGAAGGTCTGTGCATAAACCCCCTGAGGGAACTGTGCCTGAGAGGTGGCCCTGCCCCGACCTGACCATCTGAACTTAATTCTCACACTGAATAGCAGCCCTGCCCCCCACAAAAGCCCGAAGGCAGGAAGCAGCATTTGAATCTCAGTCCCCAAACGCTGGCTGGGAGGACCAGGAGGCATGGTGGGTGTGAGGAGAATATTCAGAGATCAAGCCACTGGCTGGGGAGAATGCCCAGAAAAGGGAAAAGAAATAAAACTATTGAAGGGTAATTTCTCGGAGAAAAGACACCTCCTCCCTTCCTTTCTGACGAGGAAGAACAATGCATACCATCAGGCAAAGACACAGAAATGAAGTATTCTGTGTCCCAGCCCACCCAATGGGCTCAGGCCATGGAAGAACTCAAAAAGAATTTTGAAAGTCAAGTTGGAGAGGTGGAGGAAAAACTGGGAAGAGAAATGAGAGGGATGAAAGAGAACCATGAAAGGCAGATCAACTCCCTGCTAAAGGAGAACCAAAAAACTGTTGAAGAAATTAACACCTTGAAAACTAGCCTAACTCAATTGGCAAAAGAGGTTCAAAAGGCCAATGAGGAGAAGAATGCTTTCAAAAGCAGAATTAGCCAAATGGAAAAGGAGATTCAAAAGCTCACTGAAGAAAATAGATCTTTCAAAACTGGAATGGTACAGATGGACGCTAAGGACTTTATGAGAAAGACAGATATCACAAAACATAGAGTGAAGATTCGAAAAATGGGAGATAATGTGAAATATCTTATTGGAAAAGCAACTGACTTGGAAAATAGAATCAGGAGAGACAATGTAAAAATTCTTGGACTACCTGAAAACCATGATCAAGAGAAGAGCCTAGACATCATCTTCCATGAAATTATCAAGGAAAACTGCCCTCAGATTCTAGAACCAGAGGGCAAAATAAATATTCAAGGAATCCGCAGAACACCGCATGAAAGAGATCCAAAAAGAGAAACTCCTAGGAACATTGTGGCCAAATTCCAGAACTCCCAGGTGAAAGAGAAAATATTGCAAGCAGCTAGAAAGAAACAATTCAAGTATTGTGGAAATACAATCAGGATAACACAAGATCTAGCAGCCTCTACATTAAGGGATCAAAGGGCATGGAATAGGATATTTCAGAAGTCAAAGGAACTAGGACTAACACCAAGAATCATCTACCCAGCAAAACTGAGTATAATACTTCAGGGGAAAAAATGGTCTTTCAATGAACTAGAGGATTTTCAAGCATTCTTGATGAAAATACCAGAGCTGAAAAGAAAATTTGACTTTCAAACACAAGAATGAAGAGAACCATGAAAAGGTGAACAGCTAAGAGAAGTCATAAGGGACTTACTAAAGTTGAACTGTTTACATTCCTACATGGAAAGACAATATTTGTAACTCTTGAAACATTTCAGTATCTGGGTACTGGGTGGGAGTACACACACACACATGCACACATGCACCCATACATAGAAGCAGAGTGCACAGAGTGAATTGAAGAGTATGGGATCATATCTTAAAAAAAATGAAATCAAGCAGTGAGAGAGAAATATATTGGAAGGAGAAAGGGAGAAATTGAATGGGGCAAATTATCTCTCATAAAAGAGGCAAGCATAAGACTCATTAGTGGAGGGATAAAGAGGGGAGGTGAGAGAAAAACATGAAGTCTACTCTCATCACATTCCACTAAAGGAAAGAATAAAATGCACACTCATTTTGGTAGGAAAACCTATCTCACAATACAGGAAAGTGGGGAATAAGGGGATAAGCAAGGTGGGGGGGATGATAGAAGGGAGGGCATGAGAAGGAGGGAGCAATTTGAGGTCGACACTCAGGGAGAGGGATAGGATCAAAAGAGAATAGAAGTAATGGGGGACAGGATAGGATGGAGGGAAATATAGTTAGTCCTATAAAACACAACTATTATGGAAGTCATTTGCAAAACTACACAGATTTGGCCTATATTGAATTGCTTGCCTTCCAAAGGGAAGGGGTGGAGAGGGAGGGAAGTAAAGAAGTTGGAACTCAAAGTGTTAGGATCAACTGTCGAGTAATGTTCTTGCCACTAGGAAATAAGAAATACAGGTAAAGGGGTATAGAAAGCTATCTGGCCCTACAGGACAAAAGAGAAGATGGAGACAAGGGCAGAGAGGGAGGATAGAAAAGAGAGCAGATTGGTCACAGGGACAATTAGAATGCTTGGGTTGGGGGGGGAGGGGATAAAAGGGGAGAAAATTTGTAACCCAAAATTTTGTGAAAATGAATGTTAAAAGTTAAATAAAAAATAAATAAATAAATAAATAAAACATTATCTTTGATCACTCACTTTCCTTCAATCCAAATATCTAATCACCTACCACATATTGCTATTTCTTCATTCACAACATTTGTTTCTCTCTACTCTTATGGCTACCACCTTAGTTTGCACCCTACTAACTTCTTTCCTTGATTACTGCAATGATCTTCTAATTGATTGTGCAACCTCAAGTATTACCATTCCTCAGGACATCTTCCAAACCATTGCCAGAAAGTTTCAAGCACAGTGCTATGTGCTAAGCATACATATGCAAATAAAAAGTAAAACAGTCCTTTCCCTTGGGAAATTTATAGTCTAATGGGAAAAGACTACACACAGAAGGAAGCTGAAAAAAATAATGAGAGTATGGGAAAAGGTAACATGAGTCTTAAAAAAAAACGCATAGATAACACATGGGAAATTGGAGAATTCTGTTGGGCCCCTCCTTCAATGAAAGCCCTGGAGCCCATGGTTCTGCCCTTTAGTAACAGAATCCCATCAGAGGACCAAAGGAGACTGAGAAGATATGAGTACTAGGACTAAGTCAGTCTTAGGGCATATTGATATTTCCCAACAATGAATTGTGGCCCTGAACAAACTATGGCTTAGTTGCATTAACTGAAACTAAGGGATGATAATAATAGCAACTACATCCCAGGGTTGTTCTGAAAATTAAATGAGATAATATCATACACACACACACACACACACACACACACACACACACACACACACACACACACATATATATGTATATATATAAACTTTTATATACATATGGAGACCCTGACAGAGAAAAGATAGTGAGATACTGTGGATCTAATGATGCAAATAACATGTTGCTATACATTTTACACATGTATGTGCATATATGCATAACCAAAACAATTATATGTGTATTGTGGTTACTTGGTAAACAGAATAGAATAGGTATAAGAAAAAGGAAAGAAAAGCCTTTCATTCTTCTCTAGCTCAGACTATCAGAGCCATACTACTCCAGACTAAACTATAGGAGTTGCTACAAGTTCCTTTAAAGCTATCAGACTCAGAGCTGCCACATGGTATGTGTAACTCCCTGAATAGTTTTGTCATTGTCATCCAGAAGTTATCCTTAGCATCCAATTGCAAGACATCACCATCAGAACTGAGATTTTGGAAGACAAGGCACAAACATTAAATAAATATTCTCTGCAATTCAGAACTTCTGGGCAGTGTGGGCAGAAGATGAATGATCCGCAGCAGGATCCTTAAGCTGCTACTATGTCCTGAGATTGAGTGGGGTGACCATAAGTACAGAAAAACAAAAGCACGCTCTGAGGACATTCTCAGACCTAACCTTGAGCAATACAGCATCCTGTCAAATGTGGGGAAGCAAGAGAAGCCACAGTGATCATGGAAAGAGTCAATCCTGGCAACCTTCAGGGCACAATAATTGCAGCAGTAAATCAGAAAGTAAAGCCTCAATTCATCAGAACCTGGCTTACTGGCTGTCATTAGAGAAGGTAAAAGGGGAAAGGGAACTGTTTTGTGAGAAAATGTGACATTTCACATGGGTGAAGAGAGGAGCTGCTAATTACAATGAATTCTTGAAACCATAGATAAATAGCTATTGGAAATGGAAAGATTCTTAAAGGTAAGCTAGTTCATACCCTTCATTTTAAGAAGAAAGGAAACTGAGACTAAGATAAAGGTGACTACAAGGAAAGGAAGAAGAGAAAAAAGGGGAGAAGAAAGAAAAATAAGGGAGCAAGGGAAGAGGGAAGAAAGAAAGGGAAGAAGCAAGAGTTTATTATGGTCCTAATATGTGCCAAGTCTTATGCAAAGCCATTTACAAATATAATTTCATTTGATCCTAACAACTGTGGGATGTACATGCCATTATAATCCTACATTTACAATTCAGGAAACTGAGGGAAGCAGAGGTTAAATGATTTACCACATAGCTAGAAAGTGTCTAAGACTAGATTTGACCTCAAGTCTTCTTCGCTGTGTATGCCCAACACTCTGTTCTTTGTACCACAAGCTGCCACAGTCACGGAACCAGTCAGTGGCAAGTCAGTCTTTACTGACTTGATTTAAGTCTTCTGAATCTGTCCACTGTTCTTCTGAACATGTCGTGATGCATAAAGATGAATGAATTGTAAAATAAATCCTAACTGATCCAGGGGTTCCAAGGAATGTGTGTAAATTCATTTCTGTATGTGCACACATGTGTGTGCATGTTTGTGTGTATGTGTGTTTGTTTCAAGGCAGATCAGCTAATACAAATGGAATTACTGTTTTCACATTTCCTGTTGTTGTTCTGCAATGATTACGTTCTTTTTCATGGATGCCATGTCTTAACCTCGTGATAAGTGAAAAATTAGGGAAACTATAGCACTGATAAATTTAATTGTAACAAATGAAAATTTTGAAAGCAAAAATTAGTTACTAAGCTGAACTAATTGTTTATATTTACATGTAAGACACATTCTTGTTTCTCAGGAAAAAAATGCATGTATTTCTTTATGTAGCTTGTCCCAAAAGTCTTAGTGCAGGTTTAGGCTTTAATAACTTCAGATCTATAAAAGCTATAAAACAATTTTTGAAAGTATTATCATTTAAGCTTATATATTGATGTGTTTATTACCAAAATTAAATATCAAGATGGTCTTATGCTATACATTAGTCTAGTTTATTTTCAAACAGTAAAAACATTTATAAGTTGTTATTTAGTGTCTGAGAGAATTGCACTTATAATCTTAGCCTTCAGATCATTAAAAAAGTGAGGTTTTATGCAAGTATAAGAGTTACAATACTATTCTACAAGCATAATATATATATATATATATATATATATATATATATATATATATATATATATATCAGGTCACTAATACGTTCAAAGTAGAAGACCTTTTCTACTGATTCAATAGTCCAAGAATGTATCATTCAAAATCATCACATATAATGACAAGGTACATTGTCTTATTAAAATCAATATCAGTATTCAAAATTCACAAAATTAAGCATATAATATTACAATAATATATGCAAAGCATATATCATTATGTTAAACGTGAAAATGATAAACATCAAAGTTTCAAATAGTTTTTATTTTTTCAGTATTCATAGTTTTAAAATTATGAAGCATAAAACTTTGCTAAGATTTTAGGAACTATGAAATATTTATGGAATAAATATATGGAATATAATATGGAACATATTTTAGGAATCCATAAAAATATACACTGAATACATATTTGTATTTACGTGGTCATTAATAACTTCATTGCCTATTTTGAGGTCAGCAATTAAACTATTCTATAGAATTAAAGGATATATAATATAGTCAGAAAAAGAAGACTGTAATCTTCTGAGATCTGGGTTTGAAACCTTTCTCTGACTCATATTAGTTGAATGGCCATGAAAACATAATTTTCTTTTTCTGAGATTCAGTGTCTTATTGGCAAAAATTAAATATATTTTTAAAACTTTATTAACCATACATGTAAATGCATAAAATTAAGTTATTAAGTAAGTTAAATTACCATTTTGAATAAAATACAAGATATATGGGAGTTGTTATCAACCAAAGGGTAAGTCATTGAAACTCCAAAATAATTGTTTTAATTTTTTGATAATAACAATTTTAAAACATACTATATGCTGTCCTGCCTTCCTAAGCAGAAGATATAAAATTAAATATAATCTTTTTAAAATGACTGCATATAAGCCTTATGATCAAATATATTTTTCTCCAGGTAGAGATGGCATGCTATATTAAGCTAACTCCATACTAATTCTAGAAATAACCCAGAATTAAAAAAAAACAAATCATGCCAGCCTACTTTTATATTATATATACTGTATCTCTCTTGCTCTATCTGTCCATCTCTTCCCTTTGAGAAGCAAGACTAGCTAAAAGAAGGGAAAATGATAAAGGTAGCAATAATTCATAGGCAGCAAAGGGAAAAGTCTATGAAACAAGCATTTATTAAACATCTACATCTTCTGGGCGCTCTTCTAAGTGTCTATCAGAGGAAAGGGAGGGAAAAGGTCAACATAATGGAGATAGTTTCTCTCTATTTCTGGAGAGTACTTGGAAGCTCATCTACTCTACTATTAGAAAACTAGCTGTGGACAAAAATAATCAGATCTCTGCCAATGAAAGGATAACCACAATTAATGAAAATGTCAGCTTTAAGCAGTTTCATGTTACACTGGGTTTTGAATTTTATTCCCTATGATGTAAGAAGTCCTTAGTACCAAGATCCTGAGTCCTCATCTAAAAACTGAGCCTACTAGAAATATGACTCTGATATGAAGTAGGAATTCTGTTGTATAATCTATGAAGAATTTATCATCTATGACAGGAAAGAAGTTGTGGGAAAATGAAAAAAAATGAGATTATGTCTTTCGCATGGACTCCTGAAGTGAGAATACCTTATTGCCTCCAGTTTTGGGGGATCTAGGAGAGCAATGAGCACATGATTACTCTTGAGATGTATGTATGTGAATATATGTATATGTATATGTGTATGTATATGTATATGTATATATATATGGAGTTACTTTCCTGCTACATAAAATATGAGTACCAAATATGAGGCAGATGTGCATAGATGTATATGTGTTAGTATACACATATGTTTATATATGCATGTGCATATATGTATATACACATACACACATAAACATGTGTATACTAGCATATAGACATCTATACACACATCTATACATATTTATATGTGCATGTTACACATATATGTATATACATGCATATATGTGTGTTTATAATTGCTTTTAATTTTCCTGTACTAAGAATAATAACTAAATATTCCTGTCTGTTTCTCTTTATGTTAAGGTTAGTTGTTTAGGAGAGCAATGCTGGCACCTATCTTACGGGAGGTTTTGGAGAAAAATATCTTGAAAAACTTAAAGCACTACATTCTGTGAAGTACAGCAAATTCAGGAAAGAGGTAGAGTTTGCCTGAAATAGGCAAATCAGATTCTGATTGAGCAAATCCAGAAACCTACAGCTTCATGAAAAGGCAATCTCTACTGTGCTACAGAAAGCAATCAAGCTGGAGGCTTGACTTCAAGGACTAAAGAGAATTTGGCAAATCTTTAGCTCATCTGTCCTTTGAGGTAGAGGTTCATAAGTATGAGGCAAAGCATGTGAAGCACAGATTCAGAGCCTTTGGGTGAAACCAGACCAGGGTAGTGGTTCACAGTGCTATCTGGTGTTAAATTATGTACTCATGTACATAAGTAGCTTTACGGCTTCAGTAAGGAGCTACTTTCCTGCTACATAAAATATGAGTACCAACTATGAGGCAGCCTTTGTGCTCGCAGTAAAATCATCACTGTCTTTACAAGCACTCTGACTTTTTGATTATCACTCTAAGCATTACTTCTAAATCAGTAAGCATATTAATTTACTAGTCAGCTTCAAACTACTGTTAGCCTCATTTGTATTATTATTATTTTTCTTTGGGAAGGAAAATGAGTCACAGTTTGAGCCCCTTGCTGGGCAATTTGGCTTAGTACAGCAAAAGACCAGTCACATCAAGGGATCCGCTTCCAAATCTAATGTCATTAATTTGCTTTTTATTCAAATATATTATTAGGTAAAATAACCTACAAGGGGTCATTAGTACCATAAAAACAATTTTATAAATGAATAACTGTTTGGATGGTACTTTTTGTGGTTGGGGTTTTTTCTTCCTGTGTTGTTTTTCTGCACATAATTTAGTTTATACTACTTCATAATTACAAAGCTATGCATATATAAAGTGTTTAATAGACAAAAGTTATTTAGCTTAAGTGATTTTGGTAGGGAAGATCTAATGTAGGGATCATACACATAGACACATATATGAGTATATATGGATACACATAGATATATATGTATATATGTATGTATAAAAGAGATCTCTTTCACAATTATACATGTATATATGTGTATATAACTATATTATATCTAAATATCTACATCTATTTATCCTGTTATTGAGGTCATAGAGTAACTAATATATTTCCCCCTCTATGCAAGAGTATTTGGAATTTAATGACCATTCGGAGGTTGAGATATACTCTGATGAGAGAAGATGGTTTGAACTCTTCTTAAAAGCTTGGCCTACATTAAGTTCAGAATATAGAGTCAGGAGAATTGTCCTTTAACCTCTCACTGCCTCAGTTTTCTCACCTGTAAAATGAAGAGAATACTATTAGTTGGCGCTACCCATTTAACAGGGTTGTTGTAACAGAGTTACTGTCTTGCCATGCTTACTGCTTTATAAATGTATGAGATTTCTAAAGATAGTTGAGACAAATATGGGTCCATAGTTAACCTAATAAAGGGGGAAAAAAGAATGAACCAGCATTTTATTAAACCCCTACTATTTGTCAGGCACTGTGCTATGATCATTTTGCAAATGTTATCTCATTTGAGCCTTGCAACAATCCAGGGATGTGGGTGCTATTATTATCTTCATTCTACAGTTGAGGAAACTGGAAAGAACAGAGATCAAGTGATTTACTCAAGGTCATATAGCTAATAATGTTCTGAGTCCAAAGGTGAACTCATGTCTTCTGTATTCCATTTATATCCACTGCATCACCCACATTCCTAAGAAAGAATCAGCATTAGCTAACATTAATTAATGTTTTGAAACTTTAAGTTACTTAGGTAATTAGGAATAATGCTTTAAAATGATTAGAAAATATATACCCCTTCATAAGGAGATGTCCTTTCTGAGTGTATACCTCAAGGAGAACAACTAGGAGGAGAAAATGTGATTTTATATACACACATACACACATATGTACACATATATACACATATATACATACACACATATATGTGTATACATATCTATGTATGTGCGCATATGCGTGTATAGATACATGTTCATAAAAACATCTAGTTGTAGCATAGAATTGGAAACAAATCAGATTCCTAAAGAGTATACAAATTGTGACTCACAAATGTAACAGAATAGTACCATGTTTTAAGATGTCTGGCAAAGTGCATCCGTCTGATTCAAGAAGTAATGGGTTTGATTTCCACTTCTGACAAACTAGTCACAGATACTTAATATGATGAGTTCCCCATACTGGTAACAACACTTGCCTCACCCAAAAATATTTTAAAAAGGGGGAGAGAATAATTCAGATTCTTGTGAATATTTACATGAACTGGTAAAGAGTGAAATAAGAAAAATGAAGAAAATCATATATACAAATTACACAAAAGTGTTAACAAATAATAATTTAACTGAACACAGTTGACCACATTTAGAAAATGTCCCCCCTGAGGGTAGAAGTTTTCTGATAAGAAGGCACCAGTAACAGCTGCCACATGGCTGGTTAACTGACTGAGAGGCAGGTTGCAGGATTCAAAGAAATCTTTTCCCTCTTTGATCATGATGGAAATGGTCCTATAACAACAAAGAATAGTAATGAGGCCACATTGATAGAGCCCCATCAAAACTGCATTAATTGATAAGATTAAAATAGTAAAGTCTGTTATTTCTTCTAATATCAATGTCATAATTGACTTATTTCTGACAGTGATGGTAAGAAAATATGAAGGATAAAATGAAAAAGAAACTAAAAATATGTGTAGCTTTGAGAAGAATGTAACTGTTTATGGTAAATTAGCAAAATGTTTGAGTACCTTCGAAGAACTTCATTGTTCTGCTGACTTAAAGAGAGGTTAACAGACCAAGTGATAGATAGATCAGGGAAGCAGATGTTGATAATGATGGTTATGAATACTTTATATAAATGACAGCAAATGGAAGACACTGTATATGTTTTGTATAACTTCAAATACAGTACTGGTTATTTGCCTTCTCATTATTTGTAACTTATCTGCAAAAGATTTTCCTCTCTATCATCAAAAGCAAACACATGTATGGTAATCGGGACTTATTTCTGACATGTTTTTATTCCTTTTATCTTACTGTCATTATCCTGAAACTTTCATTATTCTAAAAAAAATCATTAAGTATCACGGGGCTTATTTTGGACATATCTAAGCCTTTCTGCACATCTAAACTTAGAGGGAGTACGTTAAATGAGGTGTAAAGAGTCAACAATGAAATAACTGAGGAAACAAAGGTTCAAGCTTCTAAGCATTTTGATTTATTAAGTAATGCATGCCAATTGCCTAACAAATTGGAACTAGTCACTTTCCTCAGTTTTGGCACTAGACCGTGAATACAGGAAGAGACACATTTTTATACATTAAAAACAATCAAATAAGACCAAGTGATTAAAAGAAAACAGTGCAACATTAATGATTTCTAATTTGAGGAAAGATTAGAGATTTTCCAAGTTGGAATAGGGAGAGTGAATGGGTACAGTTCCCCAGATTTAAATTAAAAAAGCCTCTCACTCCTCCCAAGTGTCAATGAACAATCAAAAAAGCATGGAAACTATAAATGTCAACAATTAATCAAGATGAGGCCGGTTTTCAGATTAGGCATATGAGATGTTTAAGATGTATAATTCTGAGAAAACTCCTTGAATCAATTTTTGTATGTGACTGGGTTCCTGGTTAGCATAACCTATGTCCTTAGCTAAGGGTGCCTAAACAGCAGGTAGAGGTAGTCTAGCTTACCAGCCTCTCAAGGTCATGTTTGGATGATGAAAAAAAAAAAAAAAGATTTTCTCCGAATTCCTACAAATGAAATAAAGTTTTCTCACAAGACAGAGGTTGGACTAGACACCAGACTCATAATTTAATAGAAAAAAAGAACTGAGCTAGATCCAGAATTGAGTCACAAAATGAAGTCAGTGTGGCTCATTCAGTTGCCCCAATTCCCTCAGTTTCCTCTGCCATAATTTGGCTTCTGAGATAAAAAAAAAAATCTTTATAAGGTCTGCCAGTGTATGTTACAGCTGCTGTTATTCTTGTGTGACGTTCCAACTCTGGATAGGTTATGTACAATCAAAAATACGATGCATTATTTCCAAATGGAAATTTTATCCAGGTATTCATAGACTACGACTTTGTGTGTGTGTGTGTGTATGTGTGTGTGTGTGTGTGCGTGTGTGTGTGTGCGGTGATGGTGTGAAGAATGCAGAATGCTACTGTTGGTCCTATATTAAGAACTATTTTCTTCTATTGCTACATGATTCAAAAAAAAATAGCTACTTGAAGAAAATCTGCTGATAGTATAGTTTACCTCAAATTTATTCCAAGTTTCACATTTATTTTCCCATTTAAAAAACGCAATTTGAAAAATTAGAGAAGGGCTGAAAAAATGAACTTCTCTCCCTGGAAAGTTCTGGAATGTGCTCACTGAAAGTTCCTTATTTATGTACCATTATTGCTACCCTCATGGTTTCCTATATCCAATATCGATCTGAATTTTGTGTATTATCATTAAAAAAAAAAAAAGCTGATGTGGAATTGAATGACCTGAGTGCAGTTTCTGACTTCATGATTGAACAACATTTCCAATGTGTATAACTTGTGGCAAGTCCCTTAACCTCTTTCAATCTCATGTCCTTTGTCTATACAATAGGAATTTTCTGTCTCCCTCAAAAGGTATTATAAAATATATAATCAGATATTACATACGTAACTATAAATGTATATATGTATGTATATGAATTTATAAATTGCTATGTGAATGTAAGGTATTTAAACAATAATTATTTTCTAAGTCTAAACATTGGATATACTTGATGTCATCTTCTCTTTCTAGGTTAATGAGAGCTTTATCAGAAATCAGAATTAAAGTAAAATAAATTACATTTTTTCATGTTTCATCATGCTCAAATAATTATATATCTGTTATAGCTCCCATCTACCAACGTTTGTGATCATTTCTATCTTGCCCATTTCAGACGAAGTGGTGGAATTTGACTCATTACATGAATGGCCTATTCTGATGTCATAAAATGTGTCAAACTAAGAGATCCCAGTCACAGTGGATTAAGGAGGCATAAAGAACTACATATCAACTCTGAAGGATCAGTCATAGCCATAATAGCTTTGAAGAAACAAGTCAGCCAATTTTGTACATAAAATATATAATCTAGGAATCCATCTCTGATATCCAGAAGAGTACCAGCTTTGGAGGAAAAACTCAGTTCTTAAGAAAGAATTGCTCTTTGCTCTTCCCCTTTCTCCTTTTCCAGAATAAAAGAATCAGGAGGGGGATATTTCTCTTTAGCTTTCTCAATGGCTTATTGTAGCAGTGCCACTTGCCTAATAAAATAAACTACACCCAGCAGAAAACAGATTCAGAAAATATAGCTGGAGCTGAGTTAACTGAAGTTGAGCTTCAGAAAAGAGCTACCCCCAAAAACATAGAAGAGTGAAATGCTGGTCAGAGATACTGCATTCAGGTACAGATGTATGAAGACATGAGAAGAGAAATGTCCATGAGGACCTCAGAGAGCCAGAGATGTGAATTACCTTGACTGTATGTGCTCTGACTCCTGTTCTTCTCTTTTACTGTACATCAGAAAGCATATTTAATTGAGAATAATCATTCCTCAAGATCCAACATATGAGAATAAGATAATAGAAAGTAGTCTGGAGGAGATGCTATATAGGTTTCACTGTAAACAGTTCTATACTTTTCTGTAAAAATATAGTTAGTGTCAGTAAAGGAATATTTCCCTCCTGTTCAGTTATGCCATCATAATTATTGTGCCTTAGCTTTGGTGATAGACTTCCGTTACTGTTTTGATCTGGCTCTTTGGTTTTATGAAGATGGTGAACTCTCAATCAGAAAACTCCTTCCACCAATAGAGATCAATCATGTGACTCATAGTAATATAGCATCCTGGTGCACATGTGACATGCTGAGCACATGGTCTCATACCTAGCAGAATTTGAATCTGATCTTTCTGATTCTAATGACAATGTACTGTCTCCTTCTAATATAACATGTCACATGAGATTTTTCTTGCTTCCTAAAGTTACTACTGCCTCTCCAAGAATGACTGATACTTAAGTGTTTATTTCATGAAATTATTTTTATTCATTTTGAAAATTCATGTTTACATGTTGTTTCCTCCAATAAAATGCAAGTTGCTTGAAGTCAAGGACAGTTTCATTTTTGTCTTTGTAATTCAAGGGTCTATCATATTAAGAACATATCAGTTCCTTAAATAATCAGTCAACAGGTATTTATTTAACATCTACTATGTGCCAGAAAATCTGCTAGGTTCTGGAACACAGAGAAAACATGAGATGACCCTTATCCTTGAGGATCTTGTAGTCTAGACAGGGAAGAGGACATGTTAAGTCTTTTTGTAGGAGGTAATTATGTATATATATATATATATATGCATATGTATATATATATGTATATATATACATATATATATACACACATATATATACATATATATATACATATATACATATATATAGCTTGGAGGGCAGATTAGAGAGAGAAGCAGAACTGAGAGAGAGAAGCAAGTGTGAGTGGACTAGGGGAACTTACTTGTGGGGAGGCTTAACAGAAAGAATGTTTGTGATGTTGGCACTCTGCCTGTTGATCTGTGTTAATTTCTCAGACAGAAGCCCTGCCTGTTGGTCTTCATGAATGAATTGAACAGAAGACTGGTGATCTGCCCATAGGAGGGAGGCTTATTTTAAGCCCCTTTTAAGAGCAGTTAAACTGAATTCAGATGATGGTGCTAATAATGTGTATAAGTATTGCTATAGCCCTGGTAAGCTTTGTTTTCCTAGAAACAGAAGCTTTGGAGAGAAGCCCCTGGAGCCTGCTGTCAAGAAGAAGCAGGAAGAGTTTGGAGTGGAATATTCACTGTGAGCTAAGACGAGGAGCAGGAGCAGAGAGCTGCCTGCAAGTGAACCCAGGCAAGAGCTGGGAGTGGTCAGCCCATAGCGGAGGAGTCATGGAATTTAGAAGTCAGCCTCCAGTCAAGATGAGAGAGGACTTTACTTGGATACTGTATATTGATTAAGGAAATTGTTCTACAGTGACCTAGGGGTGGCTGGTGTGGTATTTTCTTCTACTCCCTGTGGATACATCATGCTAGGGAAGACCCTAGCCTGGGAACTCCTGATTTTGGGGATGCATTGATACATGCTATGTGCCATAAGACATACTGAGTGCTATGAGATACATATATGTATTAGATGATATATTTTGCTTAAGAATGTTGCTATTAATGTTATGCTTTACTTAATTGAACAGTGTTTAGTTTATTGCTGAAAAAATAAAAAGTTCATTATACTATGCAATTTAGACACTTAAAACTAGTCACAGCAAGAGTCCTCAAGTGTACTGCTGTGAATTGGTGTTATGTCAATATTGACTGAACCTGGAAAGGTAGACTGAAACCAGGTTGTAAAGGGCTTTAGACAGCAAAAAGGATTTCATGTTTGATTGTAGGAATAATAGACAACCACTGGAGTTCACTGAGCAGGGAAATGACATGGTCAGAATTTCGCTTTAGGAAAATTACTTTAGTAGCTATGTGGACGATGGATCCAATGGGGAAGAGACTCAAGTCAGTAAGAGGATGTAAGAAGCTGATTCATTATTCTGATGGGAGGTGATAAGGGTCTGAAGCAGCTCGATAAGAGCAGAGTAAAGCTGGTCGTTGATAGGTCATTAATTTACTTTTGTTCCTGTGGAAATCATGACTTCTTTGTGGCCTGGCTAGTAAATGATGTGATTTCTGGCTGTTTTTTTCTGTTTTTTTTTTTTTTTAAGTTTCTAAAATCACTCACAAACTTTGAGAGATTTTATCACTAAGACTCATTTACCATGAAGCTTCTACCATGGTTTAATCCTTCACAAATTAAAGAAAAGCATGAAAATGAAAAAGAATGTTTTCTTCAGAGGGTATTCTTTGTATTTAGTTTCCAGTAAAAAGAACCATAAATGATTACATTATATTCAGAGATTCTCATGGTTTGGGTTAAATTTGCATATGCTGTATGATTCAAAAGAAAAGTTGATTCCAAAGGAAAAGTATTTACGGATTTGATATTCCAAAGATTGCTTATCTTTCAGCCTTGGAGTTATTTAATGAAATAACAAAAGTGAATAAAAGCATTGTTTGTACTAAGGTATTTTGGTACTTTGCTTTGTTTCTCCCCTCCCCACCCTCCTCTGTGATTTCCTAGTAAAAGGAAATTCAATATGAGAAAATTCCCTCTGCCAGTGTACATTTGCAATTACTTTGAGTTAACTGGTGCTATGGTGGTTAGAGCATTGGGCCTGGAGCCAGGAAGGCCAAAGTTCGAATCTGTCTTTAGATACTTGCTTGTTACCTGTGTGACCCTGAGCAAGTCACATGACCTCTACCTCCTCAGCTACCTCATCTGTAAAAGGGAGATAATAATAACATCTACCCGAAAGAGTTGTGAGGAAATGAGACAATATTTGTAAAAAGCACTTAGCACAGTGCTTGCACATAGTAGATGCATAATTATTGATTGGCTATATGAGATATGTGAGAGTGAGGAGTTGAAGATAGCAGGAAGGCTGCCAACTTGAGGAACTGTAAGGATGGTGGTATTCTCAGTAAAAGTGGGAAAGTTCATTAGGGTATTGTAAGAAAGAAAAATAGTTCCATGTAGACATATTGAGTGCCTATGGTATACTTAATTTGAAATGACCACCAGATATTTGATGGTATGCAACTTGAGCTCAGGAAGAATAGTTATATCTCATCCTTTGTTCACATAACAGTCTTTCAAATACCTGAAGATAGAGTGTCTATCCTTTCTTCACTCCTCTAAGATAAATATCTCTTTAAGTCAGTTTTTCATGGTAAGGTTTCTAGCATCTGTACCCTCCTGGTTGCTATCTTCATCATATTCTTGAGCTTGCAAAAAATGTGTCAACCAGAACTGAACAGAGTACTTTAAATGAAGTATGGCCAATGGCAGTGTACTAGGTGAGGTCTATATTCTCCTTCCTTGTTTTAGTCACTAGACTTCTTTTAATGTAGCTAAAGTTTTCATTAATTCCTTTGGCTACATGACTTACACATATTAAATTTCAACTGAAACAAAACCCATAGACCTTCGCCCACATGAGACTTTGTACTTCTACCAAATTCCATCTTATAATTTGACCCAGTACACTTGCCTTTGGAGATTCTTTTGGATCCTGATTATCATACACATTCTAGCTTCTTGCTAAGTGTTAGCTACAAATTTGATAAATTCTTTTATTGTTAAGGGAAATGTTTTTCTTTTTTTTTTTTTACAAACAGTATTTTTTTTTATAATTACACATAAAAATATTTTTCAACACCCATTTTTTCTAAGATTTTGAGTTCCAAATTTATTCTCCTTCCTTCCTTCCCCTACCCCCTGTCCAAGATGGTAAGCAATCTGATATAGTTTATTCATGCAAAATCATGTTAAACACATTTCCACAACAGTCATGTTACTAAAAAAGAAACAGAAAACAAGAGAAAATCATGAAACAAAAGAAAAAAGTGAAAATGCTATACTTTGATCTGCATTGAAACTCCATAGCTATTTCTCTGGGTGTGGGTAGGAATTGCCTTGGATCATTGCATTACTAAGAGCTAAGTCTATCATAGTCGATCATCACACAATGTTGCTGTCATTGTGTGCAGTGTTCTGGTTCTGCTCACTTCACTCAGCATCAAGAGGGAATGCTTTAAAACCTAAAGTCACTATATGAAGGTTAGTTATTATTGGAGTTTATTACTGTTATTATTAAAAGAGAAAGTAGTTTCAGTTGAATGATGAAGTTGGACACTAAATTGTAGACCAGTTAGGAAGAAAATAAGGGAGAGTGGATGTAATTTACATCTCTACACAGATGGCTTTCAGATCTATTTATTCTGTTCCAAACTTTCTCCTGACGTTCAATCTCCTCTCATGAACTGCCTGTTAGTGATATCTAATCGATGTCCTAGAGACATCTCAAATTCAACTAATACAAAACACGTTGTTTTTTCCCCACAAACCCTCTCCTCTTCTACACTTTCCTGTTATTTTCAAGAATAATATCATCTTCTCAGTCACCCAGGATCCCAACTTCAGTGCAGTTCTTAACTCATCATCCACACTCATGTTACATGTCCAATCTTTTGCCTGCTGTGTTCATGTCTACTTTCAGAATGTCTCTGCCACATGTCCCTTTTTCTTCACTTAACGCTGATTTCTCCTTCTCTGCACAGAACTACTTCCTGGTAGAAGTCATTATTTCCAGCCTGGATTATAACAATCAAATTCTTGTTGGTCTCTTTGCTGGAAATCTCTCCCCTCACCAGTTTATTCTTCACTCAGCTGCCAGTGTGATCTTCCTAAAATGCAGGCCTAATCATTTCACACACCCCAATTAATAATAATAAAAATATGAAGGACAATGATAATAAGGAACATTTACAATAAGATATTTCACATTATCTTCCATTTTTCGAATCTGCACGCTATGTTCTGTGATATCTGTCTTTCTCATAAAGTCCTTAGCGTCCATCTGTACCATTCCAGTTTTGAAAGATCTATTTTCTTCAGTGAGCTTTTGAATCTCCTTTTCCATTTGGTTAATTCTGCTTTTGAAAGTATTCTTCTCCTCATTGGCCCCTTGTACCTCCCTTGCCAGCTGAGTTAGGCTAGTTCTCAAGGTGCCAATTTCTTCAAGATTTTTTTGGTTCTCCTTTAGCAGGGAGCTGATCTGCTTTTCATGCTTCTCCCTCATCCCTCTCATTTCTCTTCCCAGTCTTTCCTCCACCTCTCTAACTTGATTTTCAAAATTCCTCTTGAGCTCTTCCATGGCCCGAGCCCATTGGGTGGGCTGGGACACAGAATTCTCGATTTCTGTGTCTTTGCCTGATGGCAAGCATTGTTCCTCCCCATCAGAAAGGAAGGGAGGAAGTGTCTTTTCTCTGAGAAAGTACCCTTCAATAGTTTTATCTCTTTTCCCTTTTCTGGGCATTCTCCCCAGCCAGTGACCTGACCTCTGAATGTTTTCCTCACACCCTCCTCGCCTCCTGGTCCTCCCAGCCAGCGTTTGGGAACTGAGATTCAAATGCTGCTTCCCGCCTTAGGATTTTTGGCGGGGGCAGGGCTGCTATTCAGTGTGAGAATTAAGTTCAGGTGGTCAGGGGCAGGGCCGCCTCTCAGGCTCAGTTCCCTCAGGGGGTTTATGCACAGACCTTTCACAATGGATCCAGGCTCCCGCCCGTTTGGGGAGCCCCTGTCTGCAGCCGCCTCTCAGCTTCTATCTCCTGGGGGGGCCCGAGCCATGGGGGCACCCCACTCCCCTCTCGACCCGCCAAAGACACTCTCTCACCTACTCCTGTCAGTCACCTGTTGGTGGGAGGGCTTGTGCCGCCGCTGGAGATCCCGTCTCTGGAGCCTTCTCGGATCTGTACCTCTTGGAGCCACAGCCGCGGCCGCTGCCGCAGGTCCTGGCTGGGCTCCACGTCTGCAGCGCGACGGACCTTTTGCGAGAGGTTTGCAGGTCCCTCTGTGGGTGGAGGGACCTGCGTAGGTCCCTCTGTGGGTGGAGGGACCTGCGTGGCCGCTGGAGATCCTGTCCCCGTAGCCCGCTCGGATCTTTTCCTCACGGTGTCGCTGCCGCGGCAGGGCTGCCCTCTGCTCCCCGACCCGGCGCCCAGTCCACGGCGCGAAGGACACCCCGTGAGAGGTTTGGAGGTCTCTCTGGAACAGAAATCTCCCTCCGTCCAATATTCCGTGGTCTCTGGGTGTAGAATTCACTCTGGGTTGGTCCCCTGTAGCCGTTCTGTGGTTTGTGGGTTCGGAGCTGTGTGTATGTGCGTCTTTCTACTTCGCCATCTTGGCTCCGCCCCATAAGGAACATTTACACAGCACTTTCAGGTTTGCAAAATAATTTAAAATATCTCATGTTTTATCTTCACAACAACCCTGGAAATAGGGGAAATTTCACAAATAAAAAAAACTTAGTCAGACAGAAGTGTAAGTGAGTTACACAGAGTCACAATGGTGCTTACTAGTTACTGGGAATCTGAGAGCAAATTCAAATCAGGACTTCCTGACTTTAAGTCCTGATTTCTAGCTACTATACCATCTAGCACCAGTAAAATTTGATGGCTCCCTATTACCTCCAGGACCAATCATAAAATATATCTTAGCTTTTAAAGTCTTTAACAACCTAACTCTTTCTTATTTTTTTCAGCCTTCTTATAATTAAGTCCCCTCCACATATATTGTATGACACATAAAACAGTCTTCTTCTTATTCCTCATGTGCATGCCATTTCCCAACTGCAAATATTTCTCTTGCCTACACCTGGAAAGCACTTTGGTTTCACTTCTGCCTCTTGTATTGCTTTAAGACTCAGCTCAACTACCATATTCCATATGAGAACTTTTTCTATTATCTCTACTTCTCGAGGTTATGACCCGTTTATACAGTATATATCTTATATGTACATTATTGTTTGCATAATTTCCCCCATGGGAATGTGAGCACCTGATGTCATGCCCTCCCCCACTTCTGTATTATTTTGGTATTCTACAACATGCTTGCCAGAGTAAGTACTTTTGTTGACTGACTGAGGACCAAGGCACCAAATGTAGATGCCTTTTTAAAGGAGTTTAGTTGTGGATAGGGGTTTGTAGGGGGTATGATCATGATTTTAATTGGTGCAAATGGTTGGATTTAGTGAGGGTGTTTTTGTTTGTTTGTTTGTTTTTTTAAACAATGGAGAAGACTTAGGTGTGCTTTTAACCAAGAGAGAAAGCAGCAGAAGATATGGAGGAAATGAAGATTTAAGAGATCTAATAATAGAGGCGTAATAGCAAAAGATGTATTTGAATGAAATTAAGGATAAATGTAGAAGGATTCACTTTAGTAAGGAGGACTACATTTTTATCAAATATAGGAATGAAGGAAGATATACTGCAGAATGATGTCAGAAACATATGAGATGAGCAGAACCACAGGTGGGGAAGCTAATGAGAAGTGGCCTCATGATTGTTCTGTTTTTTTGTTTTTTTTTTTTCCCTTAATGATGTATGAAATGAGATCATCAGCTGAGAAGATGGGAGAAGGGTGGTGTGGACAGATTAAGGAGAGAAGATAGAGAATCTTTTGGGATAGAGAATCAATTAGGGTTATCATATTGGGAAATAAGGATATTTGATGAAACATTAACATAGATACTGAATTCCCTATTATTAGGCTAAGGATTAAAGTGGAGAGGGTGACTAAGAAGCAGACACTGGAGTCATTGGAAAAGAATGATGCCCTGATGGATAACGTTTGTCAAGAAATGATGGCTATCTAGACAGAGATTGGATGATAACTTTGGATAAAAAGAACCTCAGAGTGAGAAAAGTTGTTGAGTGATATCAACAGAGGGAGAAACTGGAAGTGGTTTTAAGGAGTTAGCATTTCAGTTCTCCTAATATGACCAGTGATTTGAGGAGTGTTGTATAAGGATAAATCAGTTCTGGGGAGGACAGCCTAGATTTGTCAATTCTTTAATGTGGGTAAGCTAGACCATTTGAATTCATCAAAGACTACTAGGTGGTTGGTTACAATTTTATTTTTTCTTGCATATTATCTCCTATTTACTCATTTTTTGTTCTATTCTGTCTAGTGCAAAAAAGTCCTTCTCCTTGGCAAAGGAAACAAAATAGGAATTGAGCAAATTTCACTCTCGTCTGTTTTCATGGTCTAATTCACCATAAACAAATGTCACATCCCTTCGTTTATTGTTTTTCCCTCCTAACGTAGCTAAAAACTAAAACAAAACCAAATGTAAACAATTTTGTTACTTTTATCTTTCTTTACTAGTCTTTGCTTATTTTGGTCTTTAGAGCTTTTCATACTGTTTTTACAGGACCATCTCATACACTTACCTCTATAAGTTACCTGTGCTTACTTCCATCTTCCATCATCTCTCTCTCTCCCTCTGGCCTTCTGCCCTCCTTATTTATCAGCTCTAGGTTTTTTAGTTTCTTGTTCATTCGCATTGGTATCTTCACACAACTACTTTTTTTCTTCTTCAGAACTATTTCCCTTCCTGTCATTGACCAATCTTGATCATCTCCCATTCTAATTGTGCTGATAATGGCTATAGAATTTTACTCTAAGCAGTCCCACCTTTCCATCCTCTGAATTTTTTGAATTCTACTTTCTTAAAATCTAGGGCTCATGTTAGATTTTGTCCAGACTTCCTATCCTATATCATAGATGTAGGAAGATGTGGTTGCCTCTTCCAAGAGTTCCTATCATTTTTATCCAAGCACAAGTCCATCCTTGTTAGTGAGAATTGCACTTACATAATACAATTTCTTGCTGGTTCCTCCACCTTTAGAAAGCAGAATTTATCATTTCAGAAAATCAAAAATGTATGAGCTGTTATACTTGTGTCTGCAACACATATGTGGATAACTGAGGAGTCCTGTCATACTTATTTCATTTCCCTATCCAGATTGAGGATCTGTTTCCCAATTCTGTCTTTTACATTACTTCTTAGTCTGTACTTTTGATCTTTAGTATAATGTAAAGATAAAAGTATATAAGTATGTTTCTCCCTTCGTTATTCTTCATGCAAGTGCTACATCATGTTTTCTTGCTCTGGTTCTTGGATTTTGTTGCATGTATGAACTTTCTTAATATACAATGCTACTTCTCCTATTTTATTAACTGTAGTGTTTCTTTTAAATGAGGTAACACCATCTAAAACCCCATTCTAGTCATGGGTTACCCTACCAAGTCTCAGTGATATCTATGTGGCCAAAGTCTCTTGCTTGGGGTTGGCCCTCTAATTTCTCTCAGTTATTGCCTAAATCTGGGCCATTTGTGTATAGACATTTGAGGTTATTTATTTTATTGATGGGTCTTTTTCTCAAATTCTCTCCTTGGAGCTTCTGGATTTTTTACTTTCTATTCCTGCTGTATATAATATCTGATGTGGGGGAGTGGGGAATAGACACAGAAAATCCTCTTCTGGTCATTCCTTTTAGCTTAAAACTATCTTGATTAGATTACTACGTTATCCAGGTATTGTAATTTTATCAGACTCCCCCCCTCCCTCAGATGAACTTCATCTCTGACTTGGAGTCTGTCATCATTATATTTAATCCATTGTCCAGAAGAAAATTTGACATTCTCAGATATCACACTTTTAGCTGGATTTTTTTTTACTTCCTAAAACAAATTTTCTCATTTGTACTTCTTGTCTTCAATGGGCACTAATGGAGAAAATAAAAGCCACTGAAAAGTTTAGTTTCTTGAACAAGGCTTTGCAATATTTGGCAATTCTTTTTAAGTTCCTTCAGGCAATAATATTAGTGTCATATATTTTTCAGAATTGAGTAGCTGTCATCAATTTTAACAGCTCATGGAAGCATCTCTGTTATGCCTCACATACATACTCCAGAATAACACAGTACTTTCTACTGTTATTATTAGGTCATCAACTAGCTGCCTCATTCTGGCTGAGCAGGTAATCACTAATTAAATCTAAGTTGTGCAGAAGGTAGAGCAATTGATCTGAGTGAGAAAGCTCTAAGGTGAAATATGGCCTCAGAAAATTACTGTGGATGCTGTATAGGTCATTTTAAGCTATGTTTACTTCACTACGTTTGACTGCAAAAATGGGGATAACAATAGCACCTACCCTTCAGGGTTATTGTAAAGATCAAATAAAACAATGTTTGAAAAACATTTAGGATGGGACCTAGCATATATCAGATGCCATATAAATATTACCTGCCTGTTATTAATTTTAACACTTGACTTAAAAAAAAAATCACAAGCTGAAAATGTATGACTAGATAGAAGACTCGTTTAAAAAAAAGATATATGTATTTTTAAGTACAATAAGTTGCATATCAGTGAACAATGCTAAATGGTAGCCTTGAAAAATAAAAAGGTATTATGTTGCTTTAAAAGATATTGCTTACAGCTAAAAAAGAAAGGATTTGATGATTCTTTTGTATTCTACCCTAGTCATAATTCATTTGTAGCATTATTCTCAGTCCTGGGAACACAATTTAGGGGTAATATTCATTAGTGGGAAGCCACACAGGGAAGAGACTGGACGGGATGGTGAAGAATCTGGAGTTCATTCTTGAGGGTGAGGATTGGCTGAAGATACTGACGATTTTTTAGCCTAGAGAAGAAAAGACTTATGAAGAATAAGATGCAACTGTTTTCAAGTTGTTTGAAAGGCTACTATCTGAGGGTAGAAACTGTATCAGTGGCTAGAATTTGCAAAAAGGTAAACAGATGGCAGTTAAAATATCTTATCAAACAATGAAATTCTACGATTCTGTGAAAGTCTGAAAATGGCCATCTGCACTAGTGATAAAATATTTGAAAGGTATAATATGATAATGCTTAAGATTAAAAATATTTTTTCTTTCGGCATTGTGTATGAATGTCGTTTTTGTACACAAAACTCTCAACGTTTATTTTTCTAAATCCTGAAAAATTAGCTATTTGTTTTGAAAGGGATTGTCACACTCTTTTTACCTAAAAAATACTGAGCAGCTGGAGAAAAAACAAGAGCTCATTTAGGGTTATAAAGGATCATGGGGCAGAATCAACAGGTAGGAATTTAAACGTAAGCAACTTACAGTTTCTTCACTATATTCAGATCAAGAGCACATCTGTTGTTTCAACACAAACTGATTAAATTCTATTTATCCTTGGAGAACTCTTTTGTTATTTGGAAATATAATGTGACTGGGATAGGATAAATAAGAGATTAACATTGAACCAACTTTAATGTGAAAATACTTCTGGTAAAGGGAGAAAATATAACTAAGTTTAAAAAGGGAATTAAGGTTGATAATTCCCTGACTCTCAAAAATTGCTTTCTTTTTAATGCCTTTATTTTCATGATATTGTTCTTTTGTTCACAATGTAAAACATCAAAAATAAAATGACTCGCTTGGAGTTTTAGGGTACTTGAGTTTTGAGTATAAGGATTAACTTTGTCTCTCATGAATTAAAATGAATGATCAGTATGCACTTGTGTAATCTTTATAATCTACTAAGGCAATCCCAATTCCCAGTAAAAAATAGAAATCTTGTTAAAATGGGATAAGGAAATAGCTCCACATTACAGTCTAATTCAATGTGCCTTGAACAGCTCTTATGTAAGTAAGTGAAAGTAATAGAAGTTCAAAGCACTTACCTAATAAGTGCAAGATGACTCTGGATGGAGTTATTGTTGGAGGCTATCACCACACTGGGCTAGTTAACTCAGGAGGGGAATGAGGCTCTAAGGCCATGGCCATAGACATCTCTGCCAAGGTTAGTTACTTTCAAAAAGACAGAAACTGCTCCAAGTTTTTGAAGAAGTAAACAATGCTTAGATTTTATTTGGGGAGACAAGAAGCACATGCATAACACATATTTATAAAATGAATACACATGAATATATTCATAGTAGTTAAAAACTGCTGAGAGATGAGGTAAATAGAAGATAATGGGAAAATGAGGAGGTCACATCAAACTGGCCTCAGTCCTCTCAGTAAAGTAAGAGGCTAGTTCCTCCAATGAGTAGTTCATGGGGAATAAGAATTGAAGAGGTTTGCATAGCAAAAGAAAATCTGGAAAATTTCTGTGTGAAAGAAAATAGAAAATTAATTGAGCTGGGTATGTGTGTGAAAGAACTGTTATACTGCACTGAGAGCTCAAGTCAGGTTTTATATTGTGAATTTATAATATATCTAATCAACAGTTGTGAGATTTCCTCTAGCCAAATTCAGTAAATCATGCATAGGAATGGCAGATGGTGAGAGGAATTCAAGGCTGAGAATTTAACAAGAAATGAATGGTGAAAGGGCAAGGTGCATGCCATTTGAGAGTGAAGGATATCATAGATTTGAATTCAGTAACTCTTGGGTTCAGATTGGAGAATCAGGGATATGAAGTCAGAGTAAGAACAATGGTCAAGGATGATGATGACTATGTGCAGTTGAGGTAGAAGCTGATCTTGAGATTTAAGGATAATAAGGAACTTGGATATCGGGAAATTTGAAGGAATATTATGTGTATATTAAGATATCTTAGCAAAACATGTTTTATGGATATGAAAGTATCTTAGTGGAAGAGTAGGAGTTGGGGAGGAGAGGAAGATAATAAACCACATGCTGAACTTCTTGAGAAAGGAGGGAGAATGACCTCTGAGGCATTAGTAGACTAGGGTTACTATAATTTAGATCTGATAGAAAATTTTGATTGATTGGAGTATAAAGGAGGAAAAAATGGTTAACTTAGGTAAAGAGAGGGTTTGGAAGGGATAATAGGAAGCCAAAAATATTCTAATTGCCCACTGGAACAGGGGTATTTGTGAATGGCAGAGGAGGAGGCAGCAAGAAAAAAATAGTCAATGCTGGGCAAGGTAACTGGGGATGCAATTAAACCTTCATGATATTGACATCACATGGGGGTCTGCATTACATTCAATAAAAAAATCTTAATGCTATAGAATTTATAGACTATTTTTTCTTTGTAAGCATTTCCTACATAGCTGTATTCCTTTGCCCTTCTCCATAATGTCCCCAGGAGACTTATCACCTTGTAAGAAAGAATCATCCTTGGTACTTGTACCTCATTAACACCCTGATTACCCTTTACCCTTTTGTTTAGAGAGCAGAGCAAAAACAACTCCTCCCAAAGCCTCCATTTAAGAAGAGAGCCCAGGCCGATCATCTCTTCATTTTCTACCTCATCACAGTATTTTGGGCATCTTCATCATGCTTCTACTTGGGTACTCATCACCTCTTTCAGTTCTCTTCTTTGTTTTCTCCCCCCAATAGTTGTGAGCTTCTTGAAGGCCAAATGTATCTTTCTTTTTAGTATTTAAATCCCCAGCACATAGGCCAGGGCCTGGCACTTAGGCTTTTAATAATTGTTTATTTGTTGGCAGGTATGTGACGTAATATCACATATTGGGCAAAGTAGTAGTCTGAGCTGATTAATATCATTAAAATCTTTGCTTATATTTAGAAGGTTATTTCCATGTCCTACTAGAGGGTCAAAGGTCTTGCTTATGTTGTCCAAATAAATTCTGTTAAATGAAAAAATTTTAATAACGCAAATGTTCTTGACGTTCTGTCCATATAGGAGTTATTTTCTATAATTACTTTCCAGCCAGACTAGTACTACTAACTACATTCATGTATTTAGCTCTTTATTCCCTTTCCAGTAGGCATTCATAGAGGTTAATCATCATGCCTGTCATGACCTCCCTCTTCACCTCTGCCTATTAGTAACCTTTTTTCTTATAAATCCCAGTTCAAGTGGCCCTTTTATTATTGACTCTTTTCCTCTGTTGAACACTCTCTTCTTCCTCACATTTTCAGATGATCTCTTGTCTGTCTGTTTCTTTTGCTCTTTTCACATTCCACTCACTTTATATTATATTTAACTGTGTAGATTGCATTTCCTCCTTCCAAATGACAGACTAGTTGAGGTTCAAGATGGTCTTCTTTCTTCTTTCTATCTGTAATAACTGGCATACTCTTCTCAATTAACAGATGCTGAATCAATACTTTTGGAGCTGAATTCAATGAGGACACTGTGTTAACATTTATATGTATGTATGGTGTAATAAGAAAAGATAGAGGCTCTGTATACTGGACAAGCTGTGTGTAGAATATGGCTTTAGCTTGTTTTTATATTTCAGTGTGCTGATTCTGATGCTATGTAGTTGGGTGTTTGGGAAAGAAAGCTTCCCCTATGCATGTCAGAGCTAGAGAAGTACAAGAAGGAGATCAGGGTTACTGTCAAGGTAAGGGACAGAAGAGAATGAAAAAGTGGACCTCAGTGTCTCTTACCAGAAACAAAGACAAATTAAACTGGAATTTAACTAATCAATTTTGATTTTTCATTAAACTTGTAAAATACTGTTTGCACACACTCGTGAGGGAGGATGATGCATTCAGGATTAGGAATCTGGAGATCCTAGTTTAGTGAAAGTTCAACCAAACTTGTACAATGCCCTTCAACTTTCTGGGTCTCAAGTTTTCTCACCTGAAAATAAGGGGATTTGATGAAATGATCTCTAACTTCCTTTTTATCTCAATAACTTACAATGAACTATATTGATCTATTATAGGCAGCTAGGTGCAAAATAGATAAAATATATAATCTAAAAGCCAGGAAGACCTGAGTTCAAATCCAGACTAAAACATTTACTAACTTATTGACCCAGGGCACTTCACTTGACTTTTATCTGCATCAGTTTCTTCATCTATAAAATGGGAATAATAGCAATATCTCCATCACCAGAGTTACTGTGAAGATATAATGATGTACTATATATAAAGCCCTTTCCAAGACATGTAGTACTATGTAAGTATGTTAAGTATGCATATGTTTTTTATTATCATCATCGTTATCATCATCATCATAGCTTACTAACCGCAAAACTTTTATTTTTTTAGGCACTTCAAATGGACAGAGGATTTGCTCTAGCCTACTTTATGAAAAATAACTCTGTAATCTCTGAGAATCTATAAAAAAATTTCCTCTTCTCTTTCAACAACTCTTTGAATTATGACTTCACAGTTCAGGGAACTTCATTTTCTGTACAGCTAGGTGTAAGAAAAAGTAGCCAATTATGAAAGGAGCCAGGAGTCAGATTGTTTTTCCCTTCATTGTCTGTTTTTCCTCTGTCATTTCCCAAAAGTCTCAGGTGTCTTTAGGACATTTTTAAGAAGAAAAAAAAAAAGAGGAAAGTTATTTTGAAGAGCATAGGGTGTGGGGAGGGAGAAAAAAGAGAGAATGGTAGAAGTAGAATAGATTTTGCAAAACTGTCTTTTGTTTACCTCAGTGTCTGAATATAAAGGAGGTAGCTGAACTGTAGCCCAAGTGACACTCAAATTAGATTCTACTCTAAAGTTCAGACTAATTTGGGGGTGGGCATGAGAGACTTTTGACTAGTCACTTAAATTCTCTAGTCAGAGTTAAATTAAGGTATTTCTCAGGAGGCATTTGTAAATTGTAAAACTGTGTATTATTGACCACTGGAGGAACATGTGCCACTTAATTTATATTTTAAAAAATACTCATGTGGTATTACAAAAAAAAAGAAATCCATAGAGTAGGATTTAAGAAAAAGAACTTCTGTCATTAAAATATGTGGATTTTTGAAAGCAAGAAGTATAGAGTTTACCTTGCTGTGCTCCTCTTCATGTTACACAATAAGAAGTTACTGACTTTTCTTATTATTTGTGCCTACTGTGTCTCTGTGTCTCAATTTCCCCAGACAACTTTCTAACAGTATGAGTTTCAGAGTCTGTGTGAGCTTACATATGTTGATGGAATTCTAATCAAAAGGCATTAACATATAATCTTACACATAGAAAATGTTTAATAAATATTTGATAGATGAATGAGAGGGTTTAATTAGATGATTTCTAATTTCTATTCTAGATCTCTGCTTCTATCAAAACATAATAATGGCCTACGATAAAATCAATATAATCATGGTTGGAAGTATTATAGATTTAGAGGTAGGCGGGATCTGATTTGTTGTTCGGTTCACTACCCCTCATGTTATAGATGAAATATGAGGTACATAGAAATGAAATGACTTATCTTGGCTAGGTCAGGGATGTGTTGGTGAATATTCAACAACCTATTCTCAAAAAAAGGTACACTTTTACATTTTTGCATAATAAAATTTTCTTCCCCCTCTTTCTTGTTTAAATGATTAACAAAACAATGAATCAAATCCTAATTTGGAGCATCTTCCATTTTCCAAGATGTCAATGCTCACACTGAAAATTTAACAGTTGGTTCTTAGGCTGGTTAGAGCTGGTTCCAGCATACTTCTGGTCCAGGGTCACACCATTACTAAGTCGGAGAATCAGGATATAAATCCAGGTCTTTGCATTCCATATGCATTGTGCTTTCTCTGCTACTTCAAAACGGTGCCACATGAACCCCTCAGTTTTAGTGCTCTTTTTTTCTTGAAATTGATATTACTTATTCACATACATATTGTATTCTTACCAAATAGAATGCAAATATCTTAATGACATGGGTTACTTTGGTTGGTTTGTTGCTGTCGTGTTTGAATTCCTGATGCATCATGGTGTAATGGTTAGATAAAAAATGTCTCACCTTTGACACACACTGACAGTATATCTCTGAGGAAGTCAATAGACCTGTCAGGGTCTCTACCAGCTCTCTAAGACTGTACACTTATCTCTTCCACTTCACAACTTTCCCAATTGAGATTTCACAGGCTGGCATAAGAAATTAAAAGGGAATTTTCGTGGAATTTTATGCAGGCTACAGATACAAGAAGGCCAACAGACACAGAACAATTAGAAACTCAGAAATGCATAAAATATATGTATAATATTTTATAATATCAATCCAAATTTTACAGTAAGGTACTATAAATACCCATGAAAGAAAAAAAGGAAAATGAAAATCAGACTTCTCTGGTACAATGGAAAAGCCAAAAATTTTATGCTGATTTTCCAGAGTACAGGGGTACACATCCTCCAACCCACTTGATATTGAAGGGATGAGTTTCACAGAATATTTATACCTGCGTTGTTAAAAGCAATTTTCTTATCAGGAGATCCCTATATCATTGAAATAAGAGTTTCAGTCCCGTTTCTATTGTTATTTCTTTGCCTCAAACATCATATGTACTTAATAAACATTTATTGGATTGGATGAGTCCCAGTATAACTATATTGTTACAGAAGGTTGTCATATAAATACAAATTAAAGTGGTTCTTCAGACAGCCTTTCTAGTCACCTTCTAATACAACTTGGCATAAGAGACATAAGAGGATTTCATTTGTGCAAGGCAACCTTACTTTACTTCTAATTTAATTCATTTGGAAGCAAAAATAACAATAAGATGCTGCTCTAAGAAGAAGAAAGCACTCAAAGCATAAACATCCTCCAAGGGAATAAAAACTCCTTAGAGATTTTTAAAAAATCCTATAAAGCCTGACGCTCATTTATCCATCAGTCCATTAAAAGTCATAGTAATTGAAGTTCTTTCTCTGTCTGCAACAAGAGGATAGATTCCCTCTATGTCCTTCACAAAGGACAAGGAAATCAGAATACAGGCAATAGTATTAAGTATCCTAAATTAAATGTTCATTAAATTAAAAATAATAATGATAATAACCAAAGAATGTTAGGAGCTTTGGGGAAAGTACATTGAAAAAAGGGTACCTTCAAGCAATAAAAATATCATGGCTGCACTGATCTAAGAAGTACTGCATTTTGAATGTCTAATAAATAGGTATTCCTTTTATAAATCAGTTCCATATAAAAAAGAACGACCTGATATCAACTCCAATCAAAAACTCTTTAAATAACTGTTGTTGCTTTTAAAATAAAATATAAGAAACAAAATTTATAATTTCTGCCATTGAAAACTTCCAGCTAGTATTACTATCAAGTCATTTGCTTAAACACCATTAACAATTTGTGCTAAGATGTTTAAAAGAGAATAGATTAATTTCTGACTTCCCAACATTTATTTATAAGATCTGCTATGGTACTTGGGGCAATTTGCTTTTTGTCAAATGCCTTCCTGACTATCCTAAATAGATAATGGTATAGCATAATGGTATTTAGTAATTTTGAAACATTCTTATGGTACAATTTAATAATTTTCAAACATTTTCTTTCACTTTAATAAATTATAATCCAAGATCATAAATTCTACTCCATTGATTGTAGACCAGCCAACATTTCAGTCACAAGATAAAAGGTCAAGCAAAGTAGAATCTTTTGCTGTTTTTGTTTTACTAAAAGTGCCTCTGATTGAATAATGTGATTAAAGAAGATCTTCCCCATTCATTGATGGCCCTTCCCATTGAGGGAAGCTTGATTTGGGGAGGTGTTTTGTAGGAGGGTCCCAAGTACCTTTTGTTTTTTCTATTGAGGCACTAGGTCAGAGAGTCATGCCCTTTGGCTCTAAAAAGCATATAAAGATTCTAAGGTGAGGTTTTACTTTGGGGCTTACTTACTGCAAGTGTTTGTTTGGCCAAATGAGGAATCTGGGAAACTGCTAAGGAGCACCAACCTCCTTTGAAAACCCAAATATAGGTGCTTTCCTCTGGTAACTATGGTCAGACAGTTGGACTTGTCTGTTGAATTGTGATGTATGTATTGATTACAGTCAGACAGCAGAAGCCATGTCTGTTGATCTTTGATTTCTCTGGATTTTCTTTGAAGTTCAGGGTGCTGACTCCCCTGAACTAGGTGAATGATTAAAGGAATGACACATGTGCTTGATTAAAGTGATTATAAACCCCTCAAAAGTTGCCTTTCTTTTAATGAATGCAGATCTAAGAATCTGTGATAACAGGCTTCCCTGTATATGTTGGGGTGCTTACCGATATACAAGACCAATGTGACCAACCTCTGAATGGTCTTAGACTCAGTTGAAAGCACATGATTTAGTTTTTGTTTTTTCAAATCTGCACATAAGTTTATTACATAACTTGTCTGAGATGTCTATAACATAGACCTGTTTCTTAAATGTACTGCTCTGCCATTACACTTCTTTTCTGCCATCACACTATTTGAGTTTAACTAATGTTCTACAGAGTATTTCCAAAGAGAATGCAAAAGAAGATGAAACCTAATCTTGAATCTTGGCTCCATCATTCCCTAATTTAATGGATATAGACATATTGCTAAATATTTCTGAGTTTTAGTTTTCTTATACAGCCTTATAGTCCTGATTAGTGCAAAAAATGAATCACCTAATGTGGTCACATTCTATGAACTGACACTTGGCTCTATCCAATTATTATGCTTTTCATAAATATAATTTGGAATACTATGAATTCAAATATTTTTGGATGCTTCAGGGAATTCATCACTCATATAAACAATTACTACCTGTATAAAAAATTTAGGTAACAATTTTATAATTCCTAATATATATTATATATGTATATGCATAGATTATTATACATATGTTTATATATATACATGTGTGTATATCTATATACATATATATACATATACATATATACATATGCATACACACATAAATATATATATGTATTTTGCTATAAGGATTTTAAATCATAGAGTATCTTACAAATTGTTCTTATTATAACTATTATTAAATTGACTAAAAATATTTATGTTGCTTACCTGATCACAGGGTTAGGATCAGGGTAAAATGTAAAGTTCCATATTAATGTGGTTTGTTAGAATAATTACCATCATCATTAATAAAAAGTTTCAAAACATTACCTATGATACTTCATTAATGACACCAAAGGAAGTCAAGTGAAGGATTAATAGCTTTCAAAGACTTTAGAGATAAAGAGACCTTGGAGACCATCTAGTTAAAACTCTTCATTTAACAGATGAGAAAATTGAGACCCAAACAGGTTAATTGACTTGTGCAGAGTTATATAAGTAGTGAGTTAGAGAACCAGAAAAGAAATCTGGTTTTCCTGACCTAAAAATTGTTTATAAAATTTGATGAATGTCTACAATGGTGAGTAGGAAGAATGTATGATTTGGAGCCAGAGGAGTCAGTCACACAATAAGTGTTAATTGTTTACATATGCTAGACACTGGGCTTAGTGTTTGGCATACAGAAAAAAGCAAATAACTGTCCCTGCTCTCAATCAGCTCACAGTCTAGTGGAGGAGACAACATGCAATCAACTATGTAAAAATAAGAGGTAAACAGGATAAATTGGAGATAACTGATAGAAGGAAGGCACATTAGGGATATAGGAAAAGACTTCTTGCAGAAGAGTTAGAGGACCTTACAATCTTGGCTCAATCACCTGTACAACTAAGCTAAAGTTACATAATCTCTCTAGGATTCAGTTTCCTCATCTGTAAAATAAGAGAGTTGAACTAGATGACCTTTAAGTTCATTCAGACTTGAATCTAAGATCCAAACGTGAAATAATTTTATGGCAAATATTAATGTTCATATTGTCAACTATAGTAAAAAGAATGACAATCCATCACTGGCTGTACTCTGTGGCATAATAATGACCCTGGGTTCTTTAGTATCTTAAGATTTATAAAGTACTTTTTTTTTTTTTGAACCCATGGATTATGTAGATACTGAAACTCTCCCATTTGCAAAGTGGAAAATTGAGTGTGTTCATGTTCCTGCCTGAAGTATATATGTTCATAGGTGAATAAATGAGGACAGCAAATGTTTGTTGACTTGACTGTATACTTAAATCATAAAAATCTATACTTAAAGGAAATCTTCAAATGAGTCATGAATAGTTATTAAGTAGATATCTAGTCCATCTCTGAGCTCCGGGCTCAACTAAAAATGGTTATTTGAAACAAACAACAACAACAACAAAAACCTCACTTCATTTTCATTATATATTTAAATAATATTTGCTTATTCTTTTTACCCTAAAATATAATCTATTTCAACCTGTGAAAAGAATGCCAAATTTGGTGCTTAACTGGATACTTAGCATCTAAGCACTTTGAGCTTTGTAAACCCCTTAAAGATCTCATTTAATCCTCACAAAAACACTAGGAACTGGAAGCTATTGTTTTCTCCATTTTACAGAAGAGGAACCTGCAATAGAGGTTAAGCAACTCATTTAAGCACAGTTAATAAATGACTGAAGCTGGATTTGAACTCAAGTCTTACTCTGGGTCTAGCACTTTATCCACTATTACTCCTAGCTTCCAAGTCTACATATTTTTAATCAGGTGCCTGTGAAAATGTTGGATACATAGCAAGTATTTATTTGTTAAATTGTTTAAATTTGTTAAACTGTGTTTATTTTACAGAAAAGCCAACAAACTCAAAGAAGTGAAATGATTTATCCATGCCATAAAGCTAATTAGCATTGAAATCAGAATTTCACTCAATATATTTACAACTAACTGAAAATTTGGAGTCAGTGTCTAATTGACAGGAAACAGCACTGTGGGGTGGTTGACAGATTTATTCATTTGTTTCCTCTGCCAGTTAAAATAACAAGAACAACAAAATATTAGGTAGAAATGAGAGTATGCATTCTAAGGTTCCGAGGAAGGGTGCGTATCCTTGATTGTTGAGTTCATTTTGTCTTTCACCTTTAGCAATCTGGCTTCTAACTTCATCTCTCAACTGCAAAACTTATCTTAATGCTCATTCTTCTTGACCTCTGCCACATTTGACACTGTTGACTACTGTCTTTCCCTTTCCCTTCTACTTCAATGATTCATTATCTATACCATTCTCCCTAACTATGGATGGTCCCCAAGGTTTAGTCCTGAAAGTTTTCTCTTGTCTCTGATCTCTCAGACATCTCATCCACTCTCATGGATTGAACTATTATCTTTAGAAAGATAATTCACAGAGTTTTCTTTTGAATTCTAATGTTCTTTTTGAGCTGATTCAGTCTTGTACCACCAAGTTTGTTTGGGCATTTCATACTAGATATCCCAGAGAAACCTTAAAATCAACATGTCCAAAATAGAACTCCATATCTTTTACTACAAATCTACCCCTCTCCAAAATTCTCTATACCTACTGAATGTCATCTTTCTTCTAGTCTCTCAAGCTTGACACTTTAGTGTTAATCTGTTAGTCTCAAATTCTCACTCTCCTTCACTTCATATATCTGATCTTATACCAAAGCTTGCCATTTCTACTTTTATCTCTCTAATCACAGGTATCACTTAAATTAATGTCTACATTATCTCTCATCTAGATTATTGCAAACACTGCTTGATTGGTTTCAGTGCCTTAAGTATCTCGCCACTATAATATATCTCCCATATTGCTGGTAATCTGATTTTCCACGTGCACAGAATTGAACATGTCTCTCCTATATTCAATAAAATCCAGTAGCACCCTAATGCCTCTAAGATGAAATTAAAGTTATTTTGCTTCAGTTTAAAATACTTAACTACCAGTTCCAGACATATGTAGGCTCATTGAATATTAACTTCACTCAAACTCACTCTGAATTCCAGTCCAACTGGCCTTTTCATTCTTTCTCTCACACAATACTCTGTCTCCTGTCTTCTTGAATTTGTATTGATCATCTACAATTTCTGGAATGTTATTTATCCCCTCTACCCCATAAAACTCCTTTAAAGTGTAAGTCAAGTACCACCCTCTACATAAAGTCTTTCCTGATCTCTGAACTACAAGTGTTCTGCCTTTCTTGCATTTAATTACTTTTTGTTATCTTTATGCATAAGTATATGTATGTGTACATACATACATACATAAATACATTCATAAATATAATGAATATAGATAGAGTGAAAGATGAAAGATCATTTGATCATGTTTAAAATATCAAGTGAAAGGAAAGAAATTCATATAGAAAAAAGGAAAGAAACAGTAGTAGACAGATTTAAGAAATTAACAAATTGAAAAGTACAGTAAAATAGAGATCTCAAAGTAACGAATAGATATTAAGAGGCTAAAATATATAGGGATAAATTTCTTATGTTAAAGAATTCTTTTTATAAAAAGTTATAGTTACATTCCAGAAGTAGTTAGATTCTACAAAAGAGATTAGATTAATTAAAATGATCTCCAGATTTTTAGATTTTTAGTAGCTTTGGAAAACTGTTAAAGTTAGCATGTACTCTAAGGGACGATATTACAATCTCTTGGATAACACTACAAAAATACAAACAGAATCAGATGTTTAGAAGGCAAGAAATGTTAATCAATAGGTATACTCTCTGATAAAGACGAATGCCTGAGATGGAAAATAAATGCAAGTTTGGAAGAAACAACATTCAAATAAACAACAGGCTAGCAAAACCATAAAAAAACATTGAATATAAAAACTGGAAGTCTACATATCAAGCTAAATGACATTGAAGATAAATCTATGCTTACAATTTAATATTTATTGAATTTACATAAAAAGTTAATGCCCTAAAACTTTTTTTAATGTCTAAAAGTATTAGAAATAGATGTTAAATAGGGTACACTGGATTCCATAGTCTGGAGCAACTTCAAATGTAACTCATGAACATAAAAGTATGGAAATGCTGATAGATTTTAATTTAAAGGCTCTAATAAAAGTAACATTTCAAAAAAAGTAACATTTCAAATGAAGACCAAAACTAAATTGCAACTAGGATGCCAGGTAAGACAATTAGAAAAATAGATACCATCAAGAGACATAAAGAATGAAATTTTATTGTAGTTAAATGTATAATGAAATGATTCAATGATTTATATGATATAAACTGATGAACTGCCTATCAAATGATAATTTTTAATACAAAAATAAGTAATAGAAAAAGACTTTTATGAAGAGATGCAAAATGAAAAAAACATACGCAGTGAAGTGGGGATGCCCATCAATTAGAAAATAACTGAACAAGTTGTGGTATATAAATGAAATGGAATACTACTATGCTGCAAGAAATAATGAACAGGAAGACTTCAGAGAGGTATTTCTGAAAGACTTATATGATCTGATGCTGAATGAAGTGAGCAGAGCCAGGAGAACATTATACACAGTAGCAACCACAGTGTGTGATGACTGATAAGACTTAGCCTTCTCAGTAATGCAAGGTTCTAAAAACAATTCCAAAGACCCATATTGGAAAATGTCATCCACATCCAGAGAAAGAACTATGGGGTCTGTATGCTGAGAGAAGCAGACTATTTTCTTTTTGTTTTGTTTTGTTTCTTTCTCATGGTTCCTTACATTCATTCTAAATCTCCTACACAACATGACTAATATGAAAATATGTTTAATAGGAACATATATGGAGAGACTATCTCAGATTGCATGCTATCTTGGGGAGGGGGAGAAAATTTAAAACATTTAAAATTTAGCTGAAAACTAAAAATAAATAAGTTAACTTAAACAAATACTCATTTGATATTTGGATAAAATAATATCAATGAATTCAACATAATTGGCTCTATTTGTCTCAATTTATTGAAGTAAAAATGTTTTTTTAAATAAACAATTTATAAATTCCAAAAGTGAAAACTGGTATATATTAAAATTGCATTTCTTTTTTAAGATAGTTTTGCTTAATTATCAATATTGAGGAATATAGTTTGCAGGAGCATTGGATGTCTATTGTGTTTTTCTATGGTGTCTACAAAAAAAAGTATAAATAACTTTTAAAACAAGATAGAAAACAAAATGTCGATCTACAGGGGAAATTATTGTCCTTATTTCTTCATTCACATGCAGTATTTATTAAGATATTATAGAGGAATCAGGTATATATCACTTATCATTAAGAAGATTTGGAGGAAAATGTAGTAGGAAAAGATGCCTTTCTTTAAAATAAAATTTTTGAAAAATCCATTCACATATTATACTGCCAAATCATCCCTTAAGTCTTGATAGCTGATAATTTTTGTTCTGTTTTTGGTGCCTGGGAATGAATTCCAATCTCTTACGTTAAATGAATTGGTTATGTTCTAGTCAAATGGTTTCAGAAAGAACATTTCAAAAGGGATAAAAGATTTTTACTTTAGTTTTAAAAAGTGTTATTTTCCCATAAAATTATTTAAAAGTCTAATGAGAATCCATAATTCTGAATAGAATAGATTTGTGCCATTTAGAAAATGATTTCTCCAAAATTGTGTTCAAATATGATCACCTTTTTCTTCTTAAACATGTTTAACTTTATTGAGTATTTAAATCACTTTTGAGGGCACAGCATGTATCTTCATTCTTTTTATATTCTTTAAATAGAACAACCTCTTGTATTCTTCCTGTTTTCACTTTCCTGGTAATGCAGATAAGGCAAATTGAATATACAAAATGAGTTTACTGATAATTTGAAACTCACTCAGGCTTTTTTATCCAGAAGTGGTTGGAAGAATTAGGAGATCCTTTGTCATGCTATTTAAGTCCATTTTGGGAAAAGAATTAATAATGGCAATGCACTAAGAAAGTGAAAAGTGAAATGGGATGTTTCAATAAATAAGCCCATTGATCTGGCAAAAAATGGCAGTAACAGGGGAAATTCAAGTCAAATACGAATTAGAATAAATTTTCAATATTAAAAATCTGAATAATTTTATAATATTTGGTCTACAGAGAAAAATATAACTTAGTATACACATTTTTCTAATTTTCTAAAGTACAGAAGAGACAAAAGGACCTAATGGAAAGCTGATCAGGAAGATCGGGGCTTAAAAGTTTGGATTTGACACATACTCCCTATAGGCATTGGGCAAGACACTTAGACTTTCAGCCCCCTAGGAATTTGAGAATATAATTTGCAGAAATGTGTTGGTCTATATTAATGATGGGAATTTCCTTCACTGAGAGTTCCTCATATTAGTGAAATCACAGGTTGATTCCCCCATCCCTATTCTTATTCGTTTCTTTATAATTCCTCTTATCCCTCTCTTTTTAATGCTTAAAGACCCCTTAATTCAAATGTATATAGGAACATGGTAGAAACCACTGGATCTCATTTTGGCCTAATATCTTAGCTAGGTGAGAATATATCTGAATTAATGAATCAATCACAAAACCTGACTAAATGGGAAAAGTCTTTGAATATCATTTGAAGAAGTGAAATGAGGCCAGCCAAGATGTCTGTTTCAATTGTTCTCTGTATAAAACATGGAGGTAGGTGGAATGAGATGCTTTTTTGAGAAAGGGGAGCATTTAGCTTTCTACTACATACCTAGGAAGGAACCAGCAGGGGAGAGGAGGGGCAAGAAAGGCTTGAGAATTAACCTAGGCTTCAGCCTCAGTCAGATTGTCTTCCTTCCTGGTTTGACCAGAGATGAAGCTTCTAGCTTCAAAGTGTGCAGGTAATGTTGTACTTCTTATTTTCTCATAGGTTTAATAAACATCATCTCTGGATAAATTGGAAGCACTGTTCATTAAGTGTTGATGATAGACAAGACTAGTTGCTCGAAAAGCAGCCAAGAAAAGAGACCACCTCATGCCTAAGAGTATCTTTTTATGCATTCCATGAGGGGGATAAAATGAATTTCTAAAAACCAGAAGCTGAGTTACCCTTTTGCCATATGTGATGTCTAAATTTGATTCCACTTTCTCCTGGATTTTGTATATACTTGTGGAAAAATGTTTCTTGCACTTTGTGGAACATGTTCTACTCCAACTCTTTATTCAGCCACTGTTAGAAATATTTTTTTATAAAACAAACAATTTAAATCTAGTAGACTAAACTGATTCTCCACTGATAATAATGGAGGCAACCAGACCAGTAGGTACTTGAATATCAAGAATAATACCTAATACCCCTAATAATACCCCTAATGCCTCTTAGAGGAAGATGTAGCAAGTTTAGTTCTGGGAACCTGACTTGTCTGGAGGAGTGGGAGTTTGGACGAGGATCCCTAGGTGGTCTTATACGCTTCACATAGTATTAGGTAAAATATTTTATTTAAGAAAATGTGTTCACTTGGATTTAAGGAATCTTTGCTAACAATTTTTTTTTTAACTTGGTAGTAACTTTTATCTTCACTTATTCTTAAGGATATTGTGAAGAAAAACAAAATATTGTAAAGTTTCTTGATCTTTTAGGAGAAAAAAAAGTATTAGGTTAATTTAAAAAAAAAACCATATACCAAATAATTTCCTTAAAATATCAGAGAGCACAGTCAAACAATGAGTACACATTAAATTAACTTTCATCACTCATCATCAGTAAATGTAATAATGCTGCTTCTGCTATTTCTAGAGTATCCTAGATGGTTTGAGAGGAGGTATTATTCTTTGTATGTTGATATTTCTACTGCTATGGATTCCTACTGGCTACAGGAATACAGATTTAGAGCTGGAATGCAGTTAAGAAGCCATCTAAACCAAACTTTTCATTACATAGAAAGAAATCAAGGTTTCAACAGTCTAAGGGACTTAACAGAAGTTAGAGGTTGTAAGTGATCGAGCTAGGCTTTGAACCTAGTTTCATCAACTCTTCTAATTGTTTCTTGGTAACTAAATAAAGCAAGGAGAGTCATTATCATTTGTCCATAGAAACTGTAACTACCGTTGTAGACAGTAGAGTGCCGGTAAACAACCAACTCTCTTTCTCTAAAAAGGAGGCACACACTACAACCTTTTAAAGTTTAATTTGCCTTATTAATATTTTCTCTATCAGTTGTTTAAATCTAGATAACCAAATAATCAATCAGGCCCTAATTTATAGCATTTGAAAATTTCTACCTCTCACAGATTGGCTCAATTTGGGTCCAGCATACCCCTGGCTACTATTTAGTTTTTCCCTCCTTGTTCCACCTATAACATGAATATTCCATGGTCTTTTTTTGGTGAATTGGACCATTGACAATTCAATGTTTAATTGTTATATGTCACTTGTAACCACACAATCAAGCATTCTTTCCATGAAACATAATATAGTATGTTTATTACATGGCTCATTTCTTTGTAACAAATAATCTTTGTAATGAATATTAATTATAACAAGATTTTGTCCATGCAAACATTTGTCAAGGAAAGTTAATTAGAACACTGTAGACTTGATCTCATTTATTTTCATTTTTATTTTTTTTTGTGGTCCACCATAGCGGATTTTTAGACACTGGTGGTACTATAGTATCTTCATAAATTGGTAAAGGCCATAAGTTTTGTTATATTATGAAAACAAAATATCAACAAAGTGTTGTTGACAAGTAAAGCTATAAACATTTTATAAGTAGAAAACAGCCATGTATTTTGAGGACTCGCAAATACAAGCTTTCTGTTTTATCCATCTGGACCAGAGTCTGAGCCCTAGTCAAAATGCAAATCCTATTAATATTCCTATAAGATTCACCCACTATATTGTTGAGTGCCTAATACAGTGGGCACACACAAAGGGTGCTCAGTGAATACACAAAGATTGATTGATTATAATAGGTAATTAAAGCCAACTTCCTTAAAAATGGTTAAGAAGAGTGAATAATGAGATTCAGTGCATATTTTAAGATAAGACAAAAAAAAACCCAAAGAAAATTGCTTAAATCATGGAGTACACAAGTATTTTACATAAATTACCTGAGGATAAGAACAAAAGCTGAGGCTTAATAGTCCTATGGGGACAAGGCAAATGTGAATAGCCTGTTATTCACAGGGACCCTTTAGCAAAGAAGCATCTTCCTTGCCTGTTGCCAGTCAGTCAATCAGTTCAAAATGTAGCAGATATTTGTTAAAGGCTAATAATTTGTGAGTGAAATCAAGTTAAATGAAAACACCTCAGGCATGAATTCCCCCAAACACCCACCCTTCCTACCAAAGCTAAAATAACTAAATATTCCCCTTAGGCAAATAAAGGATAGAGGAGAACCACCAAAGTTCCAGTCACATGACCTGATGTACCCTTCCCTTTATACCAGCCACATGAGCATTCTTTCCTTAAGTTCCATATTTGGTAACAAAAACCCTCATGGGTAAGCAACGATTCTTTCTGTGTTCTTAGTCTCTGGGATAGATTCCTGCGCTTAGACTGTATGCCTGTATTTCCAGCCAAGGGAAGAGAGGCTAGTGGACTTCCACATTAGGGACTATATAATGTACTCTGCTCTACTCAGGTGCACTCCCTTGCTGACTCCACTCATGGTCTTGTGGGAAGTGCCCCTTCTCACGAGATTGTAATAAATTCCTTTTTAACTTTTACATTGAGAAGCCTCTAAGTTAAATTTGAGTAAGGATCGCTGTATCCCACACATTTGTGAGACATCATGTTAGGCGCTAATACACAAAACACATGTAATGTAATATTTTGGGGTAAGGCACAAGCAGATTATGGGACAGTGGAGAAGAGACCTGAAACCAGGAAATACAGATTATAGAAAGAAAGTGGTGTGTGAACTAAACTTTGAAGGAAATATTGAGGAAAGGAAAGAGTAGATTCCAGGCAAGGAGCAAAGTCTGTGCAAAGGCAAGTAAAAATTGCGTTGCAAGCAAAACATTCTGTGTGAGAAAAATCAAGCAGGTAGATTGTTTGGTTTCAGAGAGATTTCTTGAAGGGGAATAACATATTTAGCCTGAACAGGTAGATTGGATCCAGATTTCAGATCATTTTAAATGTCAAGGAAAGAATTTGCATTTGACCTTAGAGGAATTGTGACAGTGGATAGAAAGTCTGCCTTAAAGCCAGGAATCCTGAGATTAAGTTTCATCGTTGCACCAGACTGGTCATTTGATCCTAGGCACGTCACTTAACCATTATTTAATGTTTGAGACAAGTTTCTAAATTGCACAGGAAGGACTTATGAGTACCGGAAAATGAAATTCTCTTATTATCTATACCAAATCAAAAACCTAGTTCCTAGCCCTGTCCCTACAGCAGCATGGAGTCTAGACTCTATTGAACAGGAATATGACATGGTCAGAACTTTGCTTTAGGAACATCATTTTGTCAGATGTGTGGAGGATGAATTGTAGAGGAAAGAAACTTGAATCAAGGTGACCATATGGGAGGGTATTATTGTAGTACAGGCAAGACTTGATGTTGGTTCAAACTAAGTTGGTAAGTGTAGTAGTATAGAGAAGAAGGAAAATATTGAGGAGATAGAATTGACAAAATGTGAAAAGGATTAGATAGGCGTTATGAGGGATAGTGGAGAGTTGAGGTTATCTACGAGGCCCACAGATACCTTTCCAATGTTTTTGTATCTGCTGTAGTTTCTTGACCTCAGTCTATAAAATTACTAAACAGACCTATTCTGATTTTCTTGATATATTATATCTGTGTCCTTCATACTAGCTTGTATGAATTACAAAAATTGACTGAATTACTACAAAAGATCTGTGTTTGAATTTAGTCATGTCCCCAAAATCTTTTTACTTCTTAATTGTATTTTAATTACTCTTAATGATGGTTGAACTTTCTTACTGTCTTTCCTCCTCCTCCTCCTTCTTTCTTCATATGTGGGTATACATATGCATATATAAGCGTATAAATGTATGTGCTTATATAAATACATATATTCATACATGTAAGTATATATATATCATTTCAAAGTCAATACTGATGTGGATACAAATGGTTCCCTAAAGGTTAATACTAAAGGTTACTTTCCCAGGCACCCTGAGAGGGGTTTGAGGGTAATTCTGTAGCCCATTCTATAACTTGAGATCTGGTAACTACTTATAGGTGTCTTAGTGCCCTTTCCCCCTTATCTTGAAATACCATACAACTTCTACCAAAAGATTTGCCTCATCCTGTTGTCCCTTTCCTGATATTCATCTTCGTCATTCTGTGTCATGACAGTTTTTCCTTATCTTACAAGCAACCATGTTCCTCACCTTGTTTGTATTTATCCTGTCCCTAAATCTCCAACCTCCATAAGAAATATTAAAATCACATCATCCTCTTACAAGCTATATAGCTTTTTACCTATATAAGTTTGTTTTTTTTTTCCTGTATCTGGTTCTTTGTTTATCTCCTTACTAAATCTCAGGTCTGTATGCTTCAGGTAATAAATGTTCTAATGAATGGCTAAGAGAAAATTGTCTAAGTGAATTCTTTCATACCTGAACCAGCTCTCCCAACTGGCAGCTCAAAAATATGATACTATCGCCTCTCCTCACAAACACCAAAATTTGACTAGCTGTTCCATAGCCTTCTGATACATGCTCCCACCTTGGCTTTGATTGACCTTGAACATTAGGACCCTATATATAATCAGCATGCCACTCAGATTCAAGATGTTTTACCCTACTGTCCAGGATTTAGCATTAGTTGGCCTAGGTAGTGACAAATGTGTATCTATTAGTGATGATGCCTTAATAATTGGATAAAAATTTAGTTACAGAATCAGAAAAGTATGATCAGACCCCATCCTGACTCATACAATTTCCCATCTCCCTTATCTTGTGTTCCTAAATCTCCAACTCCCATTAGAAACACAAAAATTGCATCATCATCCTACAGGCTCTCTATATAAGTCCAGTTCTTTTCCTGTAAAGGTCTCATTGCCTAAAGAGAAACTCTAAGTGAATTCTTTCATATCTGATCCAGCTCACCCAACTCTAACCTCAACACTAGCATGAGCCTACTTTTAATGCTCAAACTGTTTATTACTGGAAATTAAAGAATTTTACTTTATTGAGGTTCCAGGACACTACTCCTTTTATATCTAGTGCATTTAAATATCAGCAACTTTGGTGGCACATGTCAGCATGTTAACTGAGGATAGGTATTTGGAAATGCTATACAGAATATTCTTAAAATCATTAGGTAAAGAAAGTTAATTCTACCCAGAAATCTATGGAAAACAGTGATACTCGGTTAAAAATATCTGTTCTAAGCCAATAAGGCAGTGGCTTGATCTGAATTAACAATAAAGGATGTCTATCCAGATGTGACCAGAGGGAGTAAAGTATACCTTTACCTGTGAAAGTACAGACATTCACAAAAGTGACTTCAAGTTATTCTATATGAAGCTAAGCAAAGAATTTGACCCTTGTTAAATCTCAGAATTTTCTTTAAGTCTTTGTGCTTGGAAACATGGCAGTTGCTAGTTACTACCATTATCAAATACAGAGAAACAAAGCATTAAGTGGAAATAATTCCTGAGGACTTAAAATGTAGTATAAACCTGATTCGGTAAATTGAATTGGAAGACCTGGGCTTAAGTACTGGTTGTTAGGCCATGGGAAAGATGGTATGGTTCAGGGGTTTGCAACCTGTGTCCTCGAGACCCCATTTGGTCCTCTAGGTCTTCAAGTGGAGCTCTTTGACTGAATGCAAACTTCATAGAACAAATACTTTTATATTAAAGAAATTCAAGGTCACAGGTTCCCCATTCCTGGTATAGTTGAAAGAGTCCTGAATTGAGAGACATAGAAGCTGGATTCAAATCTCCCTTCAGTAATTTTCTTTCTATTTAACATCAGCAAGATATTTAACATCTCTAGGCTTCATTTTCCTAATATTTAATGTGGGGGTTTGGGCCAAGATGATTTCCAAGGTCCCCTTTAGGTGTAAACCTCTATTCCTATGATCCTAGTAGTTTTTACTGACCCTCAGTGTTTTCATCTGTAAAAATGGGGATAATACCACTACTCATTTAAGGTTGTTGTAGGTAAATCATATGATTATGAATTATTTTTGTTATTATATTGATTTTTTTGTTGATTTTTCTCCTCCCTTCCCATCCCAACCATTTGACTTGGTGGAATAGAATATAATCTTAAAAACTCTTCACCTGCAAAAATTCTCATGATAAAATACCAAAATTTAATTATTAATGTTATTTCTATATTTTCCTATCCCCTCTGTAGATGGGGAACTAGAGAAATACATTACCAAATTCTACTTCATGGAACTCAGAACACTGCTGAAGTTGTAGATTAATTTTTCCAATTTTGCAAAGTTTTGTGAAAGATAGATTACCTTTGCATTTTCATTAAAAAAGAGTCCATCTCAGAGACTTGATAATACATACAAAGACTTTTGATTTATAGCCTCATCTTAACTTGTTAAAAAAGCAGTAACTATTTTTTTTGTCAAAATATTTAAATATTCCTGGAGCCTAAGGAAATAGGCATATTTACAAATTGACAAAATAATGTAAATGTATGCTAAACCCATAAAAATAAAACTCAGTTGAATTCCTGTTTTATTGAAGAGTTCTAAATAATTACTTCTGTCAAAGAGAAATGTACTTATAACTCTTCTTTTAACTGGTACTTGGTAATCAGCTTTCACTCAATAGCTTCAAAAGAAATAAAAAAAGATATGTTGCAACATGAGATTTTATCATTAAATATTGTACATCAACAAATCCCAAAATAATTGCTAACTAAGGAGGTTTATCTTTTTCCTACTAGGAAAATTGGACATCATGATGTGCTCTGATCTGTCCAACATCATATAGAAATAAGTAGAAAGATTTTTAAAAAGGTCTGATTACCTACTCGGCCCTCCCGCTGCATTAAATCAAGTCTAGCATTTCTAAAATAAAAATTTCGTACCAGATCAACTTTTCTCCCCATCTTTCTTATCTTTGCCAGTGGTATCACAAATTTCCCATTTGCCCAACAATGGCCATTGGAATTTTCTTGAACTCCTCTTTGTCTAGAACTCCACCCCCTCACTATCCAATAATAAGGTTTTGTTGACAATTTTTTTCCAGTCAAATTCATTCTTTTCTTTGCTTTTCCAGGCATGGTAATAATCCAAGCCCTAATTACTTTATATCTGGATTGTAGTGAGGCATAATTTTAAAAGTGCTTTAAAAGTGTGAGTCAATTGTTAGTTATTTTTTCAATAACAAGCTCATTAGCCTTTTTGCCTTCACATCTAATCAATTCTATACTATAAAATTAATTTTCATAAAATGTTTTCTCAAATAACAACACTGAGAGTTATGTGCCATCATTGTCATCATTGTATTTAACAAGGAAGAAATTGAGCTTGAGAAATGACCAGGGTCACCCAACAAGTAACTATCTGAGGCCAGATTTGAATTTAGGTCAATCTTATTCTGGGTCCAATGCTCTATTCATTGTGCCATCTAGCTATTTGTGTATTCCATAAGATCCATTGTATTGCTTAACTCTAAAACTAATTTCTAATTATACACATAGACGGATAGGCTTATGAACGGACACATACACACAATCTTTGGCCTTTCTTAGGGTATGCTTTAATGATACTTCTTATCATACATTAGAAAATAGAAAAATAGATGAATTTAAACATTTGATAGTTTTGATTATGTTTCATCTAAATTCTGGTTCATTATGATAAAGATCTTGTGATTCTCAACACATTAGTAACACAATATTAGAAACTCCCCAAAGCAAATCAAGTAGCTCATTACCTCCTGCTCTCCCTCAAGCCCCAACAAAAACAGCATCTTTCCTGAATCTTGGTTCCACTTCATCAAAAGGGTATAACACTTGCCTTTGACTAAGTATGTAGAAATGCCCAGTTCATTTATTTACAATGAGTTTTAAAATTTAAAAATAAAATAAAATAAAAGATCTTTTGACTGCTTCACTTTGACATCCTTTAATAGCACATTAAACTTATTCTGCTTTTAAATACTTACTAGATCTATTCATGTCTATATCTGTGTGTGTGTGTGTGTGTGTGTTCGTCCTTCATTGCTGAAGAAGACCATGCCATCAGAGAAATAATGACATGACTCCCACTTGACATGGTTTTGAATGAGGGAGGGCTATGCAGATCACCAGCAACACTTCTCCTCCAGAGCCATCTGAATCCAGTGACCAGATATTCATCAGGATGAATGGAGATGACCCAGGATGAGGCAATGCCCAAGATCACATGGCTAGTGAGTGTCAAGTGTCCGAGGTGAGATTTGAACTCAGGTCCTCCTGACTCCTCTATCCACTGAACCACCTAGCTGCCCTCATATCTATATCTACCTTTTCCCTAAAGACCACAAATAGAATTTATTTCTTAATTTAGGAAGTCAAATGTAAGAAGTTTATCTTCCACCTGGTAGTACTGACATTTATCAATGATTGCAAAGACTTTCTAGTAATATGTCTGCATTTGTACCTCTCTCTTCCCTGTCTTTTGTAATTTTTGTGTGTGACTATTTATTACATCCACATACCCTAGTATATTACTTGCTAAACAATAAAATTGGTCAAATATTGTCAATTTTGCTTTTCTCCCCTCTCCATGAACAGCTTAATTTTTATTTTTCATTGGGAACTGTGCTTGCAAAGAATGGCCTTCATTCAGTTCAAATAAGAGAATATTAAGTGTAGAAAGTGAGACCACAGTGGCTCTGCCCCTGAATTCCATCAATAAGACTCACAACTTCAGTTCCTCTTGGTTTCATTTTGTCTTCAATGTGAAAAAAATTCCATGAGGGATAATTTCAATGGGAAACAAAATTACCAATAGCAAAGGTTTTGGATTAATAAAAGACTCAAGAAGGAGGACAGTCATTTAATTTTTAGGTGAGTATTGCCTCATAAAGGCAGGAAAAGCAAAATATCTGAATATTCTATATGGAAAATGCCCTGGTTTCCTAAGATTTCAATGTGTGGCTCTTTTCAGCAAGATTAAACCCCAAACTGCTTACAGTAATAGAGACCAGACAGAGAAATAAGCTCTGGATTCCTAACCTGGGTTGTATTGGAGAACATTATAAAGCTGGAACTGCTCCATTTCTTCCCTAATTGATATAATCCTGACCTAGAAGAAACATATGGATGTTGATAATGACACAAAAGAGGGTAGGGTGACTTGAAACTTGGAAAAGGAGTTGAAATCAAAAATTATCTCAACAAGCTAAGAATATTTATGAATAAAACACTTAACAAGTGCTATGTGTTATCCCTTGTGTCAAGTATAGGGAATATAGAAATAAACAAAAAAGTTAATATCTATATAAGACAGATTAACACAGCACACATGAAGGCTACTAGCACAGGTTCACTCACGATTTGGTCAGACAGGGGAGACACGAAGAAAGGGTTAATAAGTTTAATTTATTCTATTCTAGTTTTCTCAGAAGAGGATTGCTGATAATGGGAGCACAAAATCCTACACCATTCCCTAATCACTCTTCTCACAGGGGCCAGTGAGAAGGGGTGGAGGGGGAACTACGCCTATGTCTCAGTAGGGTCAATCAAGACAGGCACAACTTGGGCTTCCCCTAAATTCCCTCAAGCCTCGATGGGGGTCAGTTGAGGCAAACACAGATTCCCCCCAAGTCTTGATTGGAGCCAGTGAAGGCACACACAGCATTCAAGCTTGTGCACTCAACCTTAAAGTTCCCTCCAAGCCTCAATGGGGGTCAGTTGAGACACATAACAAATGCACAGCATTTGTGTATTTAACCCTAAGGGTTCCCCATTCACTGCCTAGTGACCACCTGTTTTATAGACATACAGACAAAGAAAGTGTCTTGCCAGCAATATCTTCAAACATTTACATCACTCCAAGACTGTATCTCACTGTGCAGCCACATTGGATTTTTATATAATTAACCATTTTATATATATATGTATATACATACATTTATATATATATACATATATATATAACAATTATTATTATTAACCATTATATAACTGGACAAGCACGATGTTTTGGTGTTTTGAACCGTAGCCATGGAGACTCTTATCTAGTACCTGGGAACTAGATATCATTTTGGCTATGGATGCTGGGAAACTGAACTCTGAGACATAATTACAAAAATTTACTTTACACACACTAAAATTCATTTTACATATAATCTACCATCAAGGAACTTACATTCTTTTTTGGGGAAACAAGACATGAAGGGGAGTTGGAATGCAGGGAAGGAAGAATAGGGCAAGGAGATGAAGATGTCTAGAGAGTGAAGTACAGACCTCAGAGGGAAGTGAGCTTGAGCTGTCTACCTCTCCATATGGAATGAAGAATGGTGTAGTAATAAGTGTAAGATCATTCACTTAGGGCAAAGAAAAAAAGATCAGCAGAGAGTAAATGTGGGGCATCATTGGTTTTACTCAAGTTTTGAAGAAAAGCTATATATAATTTTGCAAAGTTAAAAATAACTATAGAACTATGCTTTATAATTAGGTATATGTTATGTATAATAATTATATCAAGGTACGGTGGGAAAAACAGGTGAACTCTGTTACAGAAACTTTACAGATTCTAACCGTATTGCCCTGTCCCAGTTTCTTCACCTGCTGAATAAAAAGGTTGGACCAGATGATCTCCAAGACCCATTGCAAGTATTAATTCTTCTACTAAAGGTTGCACACATTTTTTTTTTCTTTCACACACACACACACACATGCACACACACATACAAACATCCACATGACATTTTCTCCATATATCCCTGTAAATTGTTTGCAAAGAATTTCTACCCAATATGATGGGAATTTTTCTCATTCTTATACTATACTGACAATATCCATACTCTTACTGTGTATTTGTGGTTGCTTACCTTTTTCATATACTGATCATCTCCTTTGTAAAAAATACGATTTTTATATGGAAAATTGAGATTGCATAACAATCTAGAAAATTATTAGAAAGTCTTGCTGAATAAGCTGTGGCATATGATTGTGATGAAATACTGTTATGTTATAATAAATGAGCTCCTACTAGGTCTATTTCCAAAGATGATTAGGGAAAAAGGAAAATAATTTATATGTTACAAAGTATTTATAACATCTCTCTCTGTGGTGTCAAAGAACTGGAAATTGAGAGATGTATAGCAATTGGAAAGTGGCTGAACAAGTTGTGGTATAAGATTGTGATGGAATACTACGATGCTGTAAGAAAGGATAAGCTCAATGATCATAGAAAAAAAAACAAAAAAACAACCCAAGAAGAGAGTTACACAAAATGCTGTGTGTTCATCATTTGTTGTCGAAGAAGACCATGCCATCAGAGAAATAATGATATGACTTGCACTTGACTTTGTTGTGAGTGAGGGAGGGCTGTGTAAGTCACCAACCTCACTTCTCCTGCAGTGCCATCTGAATCTAGTGACCAGATATTCATCAGGATGACTGGGGATGACTCAGGATGAAGCAATTGGGATTAAGTGACTTGCCCAAGGTCACACAGCAGTCTGAGGTGAGATTTGAACTCAGGTCCTCCTGACTCCTGCACTGGTACTCTACCCACTGCACCACCTAGATGCCCTGACTTACACAGAATAATGAAGAGCCAAATGAACAGAACCAAGAAGACATTGTACATAGTAAGAGCAATATTGTTTTAATAACAGTGTTGAGTGAATATTTTGACTTATTATCAATACTCAAATTTCCTACAAAGGACATATGAAGGAAGACGTCTGTATCCAGAGAAAGAGCTCATAAACAGAAGTTTGGATAAAGTGATCACACACACATACATCTATGGATGTGTATATATGTCTATGTGTGTATACATACACATACACACACAAACTCTTTGTATCTACTAGTAGCCATGTTGAGGCAAGGAAAGAAAGGAAATTTAAAAAAAGGACAAAAATTTTTAAAGGATAGCTTTATTATATATTTAAAAGGAATAGTAAGTTGTACATAATAGCTTTGCAGTTTCATGCGCAACCATCTTTTTTTTACTATACTCTGTTATGGAAATGCTTGCTTTATTCCATCAGTTAAAAATAAAATATTCTTTTAAAAGAAAGTATTGCATAGGCCATAATGTGGCAGCACTTGTTATAAGCAGCTGCCCTTCATTTCCCTTGAGGAATAAACCAAAAGAGTAGTTTTAATCTGCAATGGGTTGGGGAGAGCTTAGATTTCCATAACAGCTCCCTATTTATAAGAGTCAGGAAATACTATAGAACACATTTTCCAAAGATGGTGGTAAAATCCCCTTTGATGGAACTGAAGAAAAATAAAGATAATTTTGTTACTAAGGTAGCTAAAGTGAAGTCTCATTGCAATAAACAGATGGCTTCACTAACTTGTTTAGCTCTCTTCCAGTCAGGCTAAATACTATTTCTGAGGAAGGTGATTGTATCTATATATCCTTTTTATGACAGATGTGTATGCGTTTCAATTTTCATGCTTGAACCCTATAGTTTAATTAGCTTGGGATTTCTTGTTCTTGTCATTTTGAATTAATAAACATCTTAAATTTGTTTAGCAGTTGCCTAGTGATCTTATTTTCTCAAAGCTAATTTCAAATTTGTAGTCATTTCTCCTCATTGTTAATATTCTCCTTTACAAAACAGATAACAATTGATCTATGAATTCTATTCTATATTGCACATATTATACATAAATATATCATATATTCATATTTTTCCCATATACATACTTATGAAAACCATACACATACAAATTTGAATAGGTATCCATATCTTCCTTTATGCATATATACAGATATATAAGATGAGAATATATACTTTGAATTTTAAAGATAACATGGACTTTACATTAAATACTGAAAAATTAAATGTAAATGGATTAGAATAATTTTATTTAATAATCATATTTAACACATATAGACATGGATAAATTTATGATTTGAAGAAGGTTAGTGATCCTCAGAGTTCAAGGATGACTAACTGAAGTATTTCTGCATTCCAACTAGCTACTGGTCAGTCAAATATTATGTAGAAGGAATTGAGCTAAGTGCTGGGGATATAGAAATCAAGAATTCTCAAAGATCAAACATTCTAACGGGTCAGGAAACATTTCCATACCTTGGTACAGAGAGCATATAGAGAAAGGATATGAAGGTAATCAAAAAGAGGAAGTCATTAGCAGATATTCTGTGTGGTAAAAGACCTCCTGCAAATGGGGGGAAGTGAGTTGAAACAAATCTTTATTTTGAAGTATAGATGAGCATTCTAGACACAGGGTACGGTCAATGCAAAATCAAGACTAGAGCTAGAAGGTCTTGTTCTCAGAACAGCAAGTAAGTCAACATAGATAAGGGGGTGAGGCTTAAGAAAGCTTGAAAGGTAGAAAGGAGCCAAGTTACAGTTAGGGTTCTTCTGCCTTGAGGTGATAAGAAGCCAATGCAATTCACTGATGAGTAGAGTGGGAAAGACATGGTCAGACCAACTTTTAGATTATTTACGGTACCCTTTATAGTGCAGAGGAAATGGTGTGGGAAAGAACATATTGCTGCATGTAGTGAGGTTATGATGAAAATGAAGAACAGAATTTGAAGTTGTAAGAAATGAGAAACTGTGGAGTTATAAAATGTTATGATTAAATAAATGAACTTCGAAGTACAAGATAATGGGGTGTGCAACAGTTGATGGTGTGATCATCTTCATGTGAAGTTGATGTGGAGTGGAGTGGAGTAGGTCATTGGAATTGATTTTGTCCTTCATTTCTTGAAAAATTAAATTATTTTAATGAATGTCATAGCTTTATTTACTGTTCAGTTCTGCCAGAGAGGGATTTCTAGAAAGCTGAATTTTTTCATCTTTACTACATCATGCCACTATTTCAAGTTTGTGACATTTTCCAAAATCGTAATTTATTTTGTCATTTTTTCCATGTGGAAAAATATATAGCAGAGTCCTACTACAATAATGTTTGTCTTTCTCTGTATTTCCAATTCTTACCTAAATGCTTTTTACTATGCATCCTTCTTTTGGTTCACAGAATCTTTTCAAAAACAAAGATTCTTAATATATGGATTCTCCATTCAAATGTGAACTCCTTGCAGGCATGGACTCTGTTTTTGCCTTTCTCAGTATTTTTAAGACTTAGCACAGTACTTGTCACATAGCAAAATTAAATATTAATAAATATTTGGTAACGGGTTACTATACAAAGTCTTTTATCAAATCCATTTATTTTTTAATTATCTTCCACATCTATATTACAGACAGAAGTACAACCCCAACAAATTTCAATTATGTCCATTAGATCAAATGGATCTCCTTGCATTTCTTTTCTTTTTCATGCTGTTTATTAATGTAAAATATTTAAGTATATACAGATTAGTGTCTTGTGAATATATAGTCCTCACCTTTTCTATTTCTCTATCTCTTACATGGGGTCTTATCTTTAGCATCTGACTCTCATATATGTATATATGCACTTTTCTGTTCCTTCTACTTTTATCAATTGACTTTTTTAAAATTGTTTTTTTCATTTTTCAAATTTCTCTTCTATCTCTCCCCTTCCACTACCCTTATTAAGATAGCAAGATAAACAAAACTCCTTGTTAGAAACATTTGTAGTTAAACAAAAGAAATTTCCACATTGGCCATATAAAAAAAAAGTTTTAATATTCACATAATTCATTATCTCTGTCAGGAAGTAAAGCTTATTTCATAAGTCCCTGGAATCCCTGTTGGTCGTTTTCCAGCTCATTGAAACTTCATATCCCTTGTGGTAAGATTCACAAGTTTCTAAGTAAAATATGCATATGTATGTGTGTACATGTGTATGTGTGTCTTTTATAAAAACATTCTATTTTTGTTGTTGTTGTTGAAGGGTATTATACTTCTCATATTAATCCATGGTCCAGAAACCCAAATTTTCTTAGACATTATTGTAATAGTACATTGTAGAGAACAGAGACTTTATCTCAGACATTAAGACTTGCCAAAAGCTTTTCCATTTGATCTTGCATGTATTAACCTTGAGGATATGAAATATGCCCCAATAGTCATCAGGTTTTTGGCCAGGACTTCATAAATCTTAGAAAGCCTGATGACATATTTTATCATCACATGGATTACAGTAGTAGTAGTAGAAGTGGTAGTAGTAGTAGTAGTAGTAGTAGTAGTAGTAGTAGTAGTAGTAGTAGTAGTAGTAGTAGGTTGTGGCTGTGGTGATGGTGGTGGTGGTGGTATGACAGTGGTAGAGGTAGTGGTGCTAGTGGAGGTGGTGGTAGAAGTAATAGTAGCATTTATAGTACTTTAATGTTTACAAAGAGTCATATATATTTTATTACATTGGATCATCACAACACTCCTGTGAGGTTGGTGCTATTATTATCTCCATTTTATTATTAAAGCCATTTAGGCAGACAGAAATTAAGTGAATTACCCAGGGTCACATCGGTAGTAACATTTTCAGAAAGGATTTGTATTTAGTCCTTCCTGACTCTTAAGTCTAGCAGTCTTACCCACTGTGTCATCTAGCTGTTCTGTTACCTTCTGAGTCTATAACCAGGTAATACTCTACTGCTGTGATTAGCACAAGATCATCTATGAATAAGAGTAATTATAACACCTTGCCATTAATAGGAAATAGGTTTTTAGGTTTTCAACCATGACAATCCTTGAGCATAAACAGTTTTAAGGAGTGGTAGCACAGAGTAGTTTGAATTATTTGGATAATTTCAACATCGTAACTACTTTTTCCTTGTATAAAAATAATTTAATGTGGTGAAATATGTAAATGAAGCAACAAAAATAATTAATTACACTTTCTCCTTATATTATCAACTTGAACCTGTATTTATTATAAGTGTATAAATCACTTTTTGGTTCAATTATTTCCACAGTTTCACGACAATTATTGTTCATGTATAAAAATACAACATTGTAGGTAGTTAGGCAGACTTGAAGAGTGAGTTCTGGTTGGTATGAGTAAGGTTTAATAGCTTATCTATCATTCACTCAGTGCCTGGACAGATGGAAGCCTTAGAATTAATGCCTTGGAATTGGTAAATTAAATGACTTTTTTTCTTATTTTTGCCTCCCAATATTTTGTGGGATGAACAAGTATATCACAAACAAAGTGAAGAAGAATATAGAACAACAACAAAAAAAAAAACACCTAGAGACAATCTATGGGCCAGATAATTTAATTTTGAATAATCAGGAATGTAGTAATTCATTTAAAACTGAATACTTTTGTAACATTTAGTAATAATTATTTTCAACATTTCCTGATTTACAATGACATATATTGTCTAAGGAGTCAGAAAATTTAGGGAATTTATAGATATTCATCATAAAAAGTTTGTCTGATCCTAGCATTTAAAATTAATCTCTGAAGGTACCGTTTTGAAAATGTCAAACCACCCCAGAGATCTGGGAAAATTAAAATAATAGAAGATTACCAAGCTGATGTTGTAGAATGGTTTTAGAATCACTTCAAGAAGAATTAACTGTAGTAAAGACATAACTGTAGTAAAGACTCATATAATGACATGAGGCACAGGAGAATCTACTATCTACTTCACTTTCTGAGAACCCTAATATCCTATAGAAGTGACCCAATGGTCTGAATAGGACAAGCAAATCTTATCCTTGTAATGTCTGATTATCAGCCTACTTCCAAAATTAGATTGCATTACCATATCAGGTATATGATAGTGCCCCTATACAAATGGGAAAAAAAGAATATAGTGCTTATTCATTATTTCAAGATCACACAGTAGAAGTCTCTAAATTCCCCCTGCATGTTTGTCATTTTCCTTTGCAACAGTCCTAAAGATAATTCTTTTCCTACCACACAGGCTTAGGGCAGCTAAAACTGTCATTCTAACTCTGATCTCTGCTTAAGTGATAATAAATAATGAAATCTAGTGTAAGGTTATATGGCAGAACAACAGTAATTCTCTGAGCAACTCCAAGATTTATTCTATGCATTTTCTGATAATTTTGCTAGAATTTAATAGAGGTAAAATTACTCCAAACCTCCCTGGTACACCTGCATCCTGATAATCACTTAGGTTAATGAAGATGTTTTCAGTGTTTCATTTCAGATCTTTGAAGATGAGTGAAGGCATTCATTAAAAATCATTATCTCAGAGAACTAATTTGAGCAAAATTGGAAAACAAGTTAGTGAGGTATTCTGGAGAGAGCACCATACTAGTGATCAGGAAACCTAAGTTTTTATTCCATCATCTGTGCCACTTTCTACAAAGTTTATGTGAGTTTTAGCTTGGTCAGTGTGAAAAAAAAAATGAACCAAATGATTCCAATTAGGTTCTCATTATAATAGTTACCCTTTTATTTCTCCTTTACTGATATAACTCATCAAAAAAGCTATTCCAAGCCTTCTCTTCTTTCTTCAAGTTTTCCATACCTCTGCCACTTCCATTTCTCTTAACTAAAAATATTACCTATTTCATTACTGAGAAAATTGAGACCATATGATATGACCTCATTCTCTTTCCCTTCTCTTCAACATAATCTCTTTTAAAATCATTCCTCAATCACTCATCCTTCATTCCAATTTCTAATAATGACATGGTCCTGCTCCTTGACAAGGTCATCACTTCATATGCCTTCAATTCCATCCCCTTGCTTTTTCTCCAGTAGAAGAAAACAAAATCTTTTCATCTCTTTTCCTAGTCATTGATGCCTTCCTTATTGACTTCAATCAAGCCTAATTTTCTCTCATCCTAAAAATAAAAGAATAAGTAAATAAGCTTCTCTAGACACTATTATCTTCCTATGCTATTTTCCTGTAACTTTCCTTCCTTTCTCAGCCTAACTCTAAGAATAAACTTTATGGGCTTATTCTTACTATTTCCTCATTCACCACTCCACTCCATGGTATGACTATTGACATCATCATACCACTGCAACTACTTTTTCCAAAGCTGGCAATTGTGTCTTAATTGCCTAATCTGATTGCCTTTCCTCAATTCTCATCATTATTGATCTATTTGATACATTGCACACTATTTACTACCCTCCCCTCCTGTCTTCTCTTCTCTGGTTTCTTCAAGTTCTATTTTACCTGCTCCTTCTCAGGTTCATCTGCTCATCTTCATCATCCCTCATCATCCCTCACCAACAGAACTCACAATTTGATTCTCCTGACTTGAGTCTTCCCCCTGAACTTCAGTACTTCATGAATAATTGTATTGAACATTTCAATCTGGATATGCTGGAGATATCTTTAACTTTCTATGTCAAAACAGAATCTATTTTCTTTTCTCACAAACTCACTCCTCTTTCAAACTTGTCTACTTCTGTTGAAAGTATAAGCATTATTCCAGTTTCCCAGGTTTATAATATCAGCATTATACTCAACTGTTCTCCATCAAAGTAGCTATCTAAAATTTTGTTACATCTTTTCTCTTTTAGGACCATAACATTTTCTACTCACCTAATCACTTGTTAATTTCAGGTCCTCATGACATCTTACCTAAATTATTGTAATGGCCCCTTAAATTGGTCTCTGTGCCTTGGGTCTGTCTCTTTGCATTCCAATTCATTTTCCACAAATTTTCCTTATGTTATAGTTTAATCATATCACTTTCTTATTCAGTTAAATACTATGGTTCTTATTGCATCTAGAACAAAATAAACTCTTCTCTTTAGTTTTAAAGCTCTTCCAAAGTCTGAGTCCAACTTATCTTTCCAGTTCCATTATTTGTTATTCCCCCTCTTCCACTCTTCACTACAATCAAATGAGCCTTTTCTCTGTTCCTCATAGATGGTATTTTATTGTTCACCTCCATACCTTTACACTGGCTGTCCCCCATGGCTGGGATATAATTTTTACTCAGTTCACCTCTTTGAGTGTCTCTTTCTTCAATATGCATCTCAAGTACCACCTTCTACAAAAAACCTTAATGTTGAAAGGTAGGAGAATTGACTAAAAGTCCCTGTACGACAAAATTAAACCTAAAGATTCACAAAAATCTGTGTATTTCACTATTCGTTAATTACCAATACAAAGAGAGACAAAGTATAGCAAACAATAAAATATTTTTTCTGAGGATTTGGCAAAATCAAAGCAACCTCTAAAGTTATTACACTGCAAATAATTAATAAGGCAAAATTAAAACCTTTGATTGAAATAGTTTGGGGTAGAAATAAAGTGTGTGCGTGTGTGTGTGTGTGTGTGTGTGTGTGTATTGAACATCTTTCCTCTAATTAAATTTCTATAAGACTAAAATCTATGATGTTTTTTCTTGAACATCAAGGCAAGGAAAATGTGTACAATAACTAAACAAATTCAATGATTAAAAAGAAACAGTAACAAGTATTGCTATTGGAACACATAACATTGAAAACAGAGTTCATGGAGATTTGTGTGCCACCATCTGCCAATGGATACAGAAAACAGGAAACAATTACGACAATGATTAATCGTTGTTATCTTTTTGAATGATTTGAAATAAATAAAAGAGTATTGTTGGTACTATATGTCCAAAACAATATACCAGTGCTTTCTTGTCATATGATTAACGTACCCTGTATGTGTATGTGTGTGTGAATGTTTTATTATACAGTTAACACATGCTTTTTAAATTTTAGAAAATATTCCATTTCTATTTAAGAACACGTTAAGATTCTGAATAATTGGTGCTCTTAAACAGACAACATGATGAGAAACCTGGAATCTTCATGTGACAGTCAGCAGCAGTCAATATATTTCAAAAGACCTCAAATCTGCACTCAAAAACTTCCTTCTGACTGGAGGACAGTTGAAGCCAAATAAAAATATTTATATGTATATCTACTTCAGTTCCTAAATATAATAGATTCTGACTGAGAAAGGCACTAAGCAAAGACAAACTAGATTCATCTGACAACAAGAGCAAGAATTTTTCTTTTTCTCACTAGGAAGAAAGGAAGGAAGAAGCATTTATTAAGCACTACTACAGGGTAGTCACTCTGGTAAGCACTTCACAAATACTATCTCACTTGAGTCTCACAACAAATCTGCTAGGTAAGTGCTCATTGAGGAAGACAAGTGATTTTCTCATGGAGCTCACATTTCCTATCTCAGACTGGTCTTTAACTCAAGTCTTCCTGACTCTGGGCTCAGATCTCTATTGCACTGACTAGACTACTGCATTCATAATGCATTTTTACATATTGTTAATATAATTTTACTTCTTAATGAGAAGATCTTTCCCATCCATTACTAGGTCCCTGTGACCCACTGAAGTCACATGAAAGTCTAAGTTATATGGAACAGGAAAGGGTGGAGCAGGAAGGGTTGATGACAAAGTGGCAGAGCTAGAACAGAGCTGAGAGGAAGTTGGTCAGACTAGTCAGAGCTGGAAAGGACAGAGGAAGCAGACAACTGAGGCAGCAAGTAGCATGAGTGGAAGAGCTTGTTTGTGATTTTGTTTAAGGGAGTCTGTGATTTAAAGGAGTTGGTTTGTGGGTAGCCCAACAGAGGGAAGGGTTGGGGATGGTAGTGCCCCCTGCATTGTTATTGTGTATAAAATTCTTGATTACTCTGATGGATCTTTTTGTTGCTATGATGAATTTGGTTTCTTGGTGTTGAGATTTTGCCTTCTGGTGTCTGAATAAATGTTTTGTCAATGTGGAATCTGTTATATTTTACCATTCAGAACTGTACCAGCATGTTCATGGTTTCCATCACCACTGTGTTGGTACTACAACTACTCTATTTAAGATAAGTTATGTAGCTGTTTAAGATAAATAAACTTAAATTAATGGAATATCATTAGGTAAAGGGACTGCAGATACTAACCTGTGAAAAAAGTATTTGATGAAAGACCCAAGGTAAGTATGGGGAGAAGGATCTATGAAACTAAGTGAACAAATTTTAGAACTTTAACAATTTACCATGGTTTCTGTAGAACTTCTAAAAATGTGTGTGTGTATGTGTGTGTGTGTATATACATATATTGGTATACATATATCTATAGATATACATTTTACTAGGTTTGCTCATATCTAAAATTATCATCATCAACATAAAGTATTCATTGTTTTAGAGACTTCCTTTTTGCTAAATAAATATATTTCATTAGTTTTCAACATAAACTTTTTATAACATTTAGAACTCCACATTTTTCTCTCCCTTCCTCCCTCCCCAAGATGGAAAGCAATCTGATATGGGTATATATGTAAAATCATGTCAAACATATTTACATATTACTCATGTTGTGAAAGGAGAATCAGAACAAAAGAGGAACACCATGAGGAAGAAAAAAAAATTAAAATAGTATGCTTTGATCACATTCAAACTCTATAGTTCTTTCTCTGGATGTAGTTATCATTTTCCATCATGAGACTTTTGGAATTGTCTCGGATCACTGTATTGCTGCAAAGAGCCAAGTATATCATAGTTGATCATTACACAAAATTCCTGTGCCTCACTTCATTCAACATTGGTTCATGCATTTCTTTCCAGGTTTTTCTGAAATCTGCCTGCTCATCATTTCTTATATCATAACAGTATTTTATTACTTTCATATACCACAACTTGTTCATCCATTTCCCAACAATTGATGGACATCCCTTCAATTTCCAGTTCTTTGTCACTGCTATAAAAGAGCTACTACAAATACTTTTGTACATGGGGGTCCTTTTCTATTTTTTATGATCCTTTTTGCATTACTGGATTAAAGGGTATGCATAGTTTTATGGCCCTTTGGGCATAGTTCAAAATTGCTCCCCAGAATTATTGAATCAATTCACAACTCCACCAATAAAGCATTAGTGTTCCAGTTTTACCACAATTTCTCCGAGATTTATAATTTCCCTTTTCTGTCATATTAACTAATCTGATAGGTATGATGTGGTAACTCAGGCTTGTTTTCATTTGCATTTCTCTAATCAATAGTGATTTAGAGAATAGTTTCATGTGACCACAGTTAGCTTTATTTTTTTTTATCTAAAACCTGCCTGACTCCTTGCACTTTGCCAGTATAGAAAGTTTAAGAAGCCCTGATCTAAGACTCACTATCATCTATAAAGTGTGATAGTTTTGTTTCCTTATTGCATATTCTAATTTCATCAATTTCTTTTTCTTCTCTTATTTTTATAGCTAATATTTCTAATATAATATTAAAGAATTGAGGGGATGATGGACATCATTGCTTCACCCCTAATCTTATTGAGAAACCTTGCTTATCCTTATTACATATAATGCTTGCAGATGATTTTAGATATATACTACTTATCATTTTAAGGCAAATTCCATTTATTCCTATGCTATCTAGTGTTTTTGATAGGAATGAGTTCTGCATCTATTGAGATAATCATATGATTTCTCTTAGTTTTGCTACTGATGTGGTAAATTATATTAATAGTTTTCCTAATATTGAACCAGCCCTACATTCCTGGCATCCTACCTCATCAATATTATATTATCCTCATAATAAATTGCTCTAATATCTCTATTAATATTTTATTTAAAAATGCATAAATATTCATGCACTGAGGCAGGAATCAGTTGTTTTGCCCATACTCAGATTCAGAGTGTAGTCCTAGGTTGCAGTTCCAGGGTGAGGAGGAGCACTAGCACACTAGAGCTTGCAGCCATAGGAGAACAGGGACTTTAGTCTCAGTTCCATGGTAGAAAAGAGTGCTTGTGGTCACTCACAGGCCACAGGATAGTACAGCAAAGTAATAAATTCTGTTCTCCTTAGATCATACCACCTCAAAAGAAGTCAAAAGTTACAGGTCCCTAGAAGTATTTCTGGAAACAGTTGCACAAAACTCATTAAGTTTGGGATACTGAGCATTCTACCATGGAAGTGGAGTTCTACTAAACCATAGAGTTAAAGTCAAGAAATAGGCTAGTAAAATTAGCAAACAATAGGAAAATACCCAAAACTTCTGAACATAGAAAGTTACTGTGGTGACAAGGAAGATCAAAACATACACTCGAGGAAAAAAACAAAGTCACATCTCCTATATCCAAAGCCTCCAATATATGAATTGGTCTCAGCCCATAGAAGAGCTCAAAATGAATTTTGAAAATCAAGTGAGAGGGGTAGAGGGAAAGTTGGGGAGAGAAAAGAGAGTGCTACAAGAAAATCATGAAAAATAAGCCAATAGCTTGGTAAAGGTGACAAAAATTACTCAAGAAGATAAAATTTTAAAGAAGAAATTAGATCAAATCATAAAAGAAGATATACAAAAATCCAGTGAGGAGAAGAATATAGAAGTGGCCAAATGGGAAAAGAAGCAGAAAAATATCTTGAAAAAAAAAACTTCTTAAAAATATAATTGGCCAAATAGAAAAAAGGTACAAAAGGTCGATGAAGAAAACAATTTCTTTAAAAATTAAGATTGAATAAATGGAAGCTAATGACTTTATAGCAAATCAAGAAACAATAAAGAAAAAACAAAGGAAATAAAAAAATAGAAAATAATGTTAAATATTTCATTGGAAAAACAAGGGATCTGGAAAATAGAATCAGGAGAGATGAATTAAAAATTACTAGACTGCTTGAAAGTCATGATAAAAAAATAAGAACCTAGGCATCATTTTTCAAGAAATTATCAAGTATAACTGCCATTATTTTCTAGAATCAGAGGGGAAAAAATAGAAATTTAAAGACTCCACCAGTCATCCCCTGAAGTAGATCCCAAAATGAAAAGTCAGGAATATTATAGTTAATTCCTGACCTCCCAAATCAAGGAAAAAATATTGCAAGTAGACAGAAAGAAACAATTCAAGTAATATGGAGGCCCAGCCAGGATAAAAAAAGATTTAGCAGCTTGTGCATTAAAGGATCAGAAGACTTGGAATATGATATTCTGGAGGGGGCATCTAGAATTACAATAAAGAATCTCTTACTCAGCAAAACTGAGTATAATTCTTTAGGGGAAAACATGGACATTCAAAGAAATTCAAGCATTCTTGATGAAAAGACTAGAGCTGAATAGAAAACTCGACTTTCAAATCTAAGACTCAAGAGAAATATAAAATGGTAAACGAGAGATCATAAGGGATTTAAGGTTAAACTATTTCCATTTCTACCTGGGAAGATGGTACTTATGACTCATAAGAACTATTTCATTATTAGAACATTTAGAAAGACAGAAGGTATGAGTTGAATACGACAGGATGAAATCTAAAAAAATTAAATTAAGTTGTGAGAGAGGAATGTATTGGGAAAAAAGGAAAAAGAGGCATAATTTGGTAAATTATCTCACATGAAAGTGATTTTTTTTTTTTTTTGCAGTGGAGAGGAAGAGGCTGAAGAGAAGGAAAAATGAGTAAACATCACTCTCATGAGAATTGGCTCAAAGAAGGATTATCAAACACACTCAATTGGGTATAGAAATCAATCTTACCCTACAGAAAAGGAGAAGAGGAAGGGGATAGGAGAAGGTGTGGTGGTGATTAAAGGGGAGAGGTTAGTCAGAAGCAAAATATTTTTGCAGAAGGACAGGGTAAAAGGAGAGAGAATAGAATGAGTGGAAGACGATGGAGGGAAACATAGTTAGCAATAGTAACTGTATGTGAAAAAAATTGAAAAAAGTTTCTCTGATAAAGGACTCATTTCTCAAGTGTGTAGAGAACTGAGTCAAATTCATAAAACTAAAAGCCATCTCCCAAATGATAAATGATCAAAAGATATGATTAGTTTTTAGATGAATCAATCAAAGCTATCTGTAGCCATATTAAAAAATGCTCTAATTTACTATTGATTGGAGAAATACAAATTAAAACAATTCTGAAGGACTATCTCATACCTATTAGATTCACTCATGGGAGAGAAACAGAAAATGACAAATGGTGGACAGGATATGGGGGACAATGAGACATTAATGTACTGTTGGTGAACTTGTGAACTAATTCAACTCTTCTGTGGAGCAATTTTGTGCTATGCCCAAAGGACTATAAAAACATTCATACCCTTTGAACTAGCAATACCACTACAAGGTCTGCATCCCAAAAGAGAAGAACAGCAAAAAGAGAAGGACCTATATGTACAAAAATATCTATAGCACCTCTTTTCTGGTGAAGAAGGATTGGAAATTGGGGAAATGCCCATAAATTAGGGAATGGCTGAAGAAATATGGTATGTTATTATGACAGAATACTATTGTGGCATAAGAAATGATAAGTAGGATGCTCTCAGCAAAACCTATAAAGACCTACATGAGCTGATTCAAAGTAAAATGTACTGTGTACAAAGTAACAATAACACTGTAAGATGTTCAACTGTTAATTACTTAGCTATTTTCAGCAATACAGTGATTCAAGGCAATTCTGAAGGACTTATGATGAGAAATGCTATCCATCACTAGAGAATAACCTGATGATGCCTGAGTACAGATTGAAGCATACTTCTTAAAACTGTCTGTATTTTTCTTGAGGGTTTTTTCTGTTTTTTCCCCACAAAATGACTAATATAGAAATGTTTTGTATGACTACATATGTATAACCTATATAGGAATTGTTTGACTTCTCAATGAAAGGTTGAAGAGGGAAGAAGGGAAAGAATTTGAAACTCAAAGTTTTAAAAATGAAAGTTAAAAATCACACATGTAACTGGGGAAAATAAACACAATTTTTTTTAAAAGCTCAAGTAGGTTAATTCACAGATGACCATTTATCACTAGTCACAAAACCATTACACTTTATCCTGGCAAGGCTTTCTAGCTCTCATGTCCTTCTGGCCAAGCTTTTAAGAAATCTGGATAGGTTTTTGTTTGTTTTTCTTCCCCCAGGGGAACAGCAAAACTTTTATTTTTATTAATTCATATGTTTGCAAACACAGTTAAGTGGTTCAGAAACTTATAGAAAGCTAATACTCACGTGATAGAGGATTATATAATTATTTATATAAAATACATACTTTACAGGGTAAATATTGAAAATGTAAGTATTTATCATATGTTGCATCCATTAAGGGAACTCTACTGACTTTTGTCTTTCTAGTGGTTGTGTCTTTGTCCCTCATTTCTGAAGAGGACCATGGCATCAAGATGATGACATGACTTGCAGTTGACTTTGATTTAAGTGAGGAAGGGCTGTGCAAGGTCACCAACCTTACTTTCTTCTCCTGTGCCATCTGTATCCAGTGGCCTGATATTCATCAGGACAGCTGAAGATGGCACAGGATGCAATGTGAGAACTTGGGCCTTTCAGGTTAATATCTTATAGCATTCTCACTTTGAATGAGATACATCCATAATAGGCTTCTTTAAAGAGGTGCTGAAGGGATGGCCCCCTTAATAAAAAAAAAAATCAAACTGGGAGGAGAAAACCCTCAGAGTTCCTGGGTAAAAGAGAAACAATTACTATTTGGTATTTAAATCCACTCTGTGCTAGGTGGGTGGGGGCTATGAGCTCCAGAGTGATTTGGGTTTGAGGTTTTATCTTTGAGCAAGTAAACCCAGAGGAAAAAAGGCATGTTTTGGGGGTGAACTACTGGAGGAGAAGGAGGAGGAGGAAGAGGAGGAAGAAGAAAAGGAAGAAGAGGAGGAGGAGAGCTGCTACTCATTCACAGGTTGTGTTTGTCCTTCTTTCTTGAAGAGGACCATATCATCAGAGAAATGATGACATGACTTGCAGTTGACTTTGATTTGAAGGAGGGAGGGCTGTGCAAGATCACCATCCTCAGTTTCCTCTCCTGAGCCATTTGGATCCAGTGGCCTGATATTTATCAGGATGCCTGGAGATGGCCCAGAATGCAATGTGAGACCCTGGCCCAGGCCTGTAGATAGTGAAAGGATAAGGACTATGAATTATTATGCATTCTGACATTTCCTAGCTAAAAGTACTTCCTGGAAAGATGGCAAAATGAATCAGCCTAGAAGTAGAGACTTCAATTCCCAATAAATAAAAATATATAGAATTAAAAATCTGGACAGAATTACACAATTCTGAGGTTACATGTGGCTTATTTGTTTTAGAATACAGGTGAACAGTTTGAAAATGATCGTGTGTCTTGCTAATAGAGTATTCTCCTTATGTTACATTTTAGAAAATTGGAGATGCCAAAAAAATATTGACTTAGAAATGTTCAAAATGCACATAAGGAATATCATGATTTTGGCTGCTGCTTCTTCCATAAAAAGAAATGCTTTACGATATCTTTTCATTAAAGTGACACATGAAAAATCAGTTTTGTAACTTCTTTATACATATTAATATAATAACAATAATGCTTTATACTTAATAGTTTTTTCAAGTGCGTTGGCATATATGATCACCTTTGATTCCAAAAAAAATATTAGGAGGTAAACAGGTTCCATATTTTTAGTCTATTTTAAATTTAAAATACCTGAGGTTGACAAATCAAGTGGCTTATTTAATCCATAGGATTTGACAGCTAATAATTCTTGGAGTTATGGCTACAACAGTGGTCATTGGGTTACTTCTGTAGTTGTCCATTATACTTATGTTGCCTCTATTTTAGGTAAAATATATCATAACATCAACTGATAATCACTTCTTTGTTTTGTGAGCATTGATCTTTAGGAATATCGATCTGACTTCAGCTTTCAATTGTCTAGGAATAAATTGACTGTTTACTCTATTATCAAAGAACTCCCATCACAGTTAGTCACATGAAGCCAAAATGTGCATAGGTGAACTTTTCCAAAGGGTTGTCAATGATAGTTAAGTGCATCTAACAGACACATGCCTGTGATTAACAATGCACAACTATTTTACAGCTAAAAGTAAAGTGGTCTGAGAATTTTAGAATCATTTTGGGTGTCCTCCCATGGATTCATTTCAACACAATTACAATTAACTTCATTTCTATTTGTATACATAAGTGACAGACTGCACAGAAGGTATTTGAGCATCATTGTTTCCCATATCGTTTTTAATAGACATTGTTTTGTGCAGAAATATATTTTAAAACTAAAATAAGGACCCTAAGAAAATGAGCTAAATGTGTTTCTCAGCCAAGAATATTTCATTTCCTATTGGTCATATCTTTGGAATATCTAGGACAAAATGTTATGTAATACATATATGTTTTCTGGTCTAGTGGAAGAGCAAGGTGATCATTTTTCACATATGCATGCTACAATATAAGCACAACCATAAAAAGTGATGAACAATTATGAAAATGAAACATTCAGCAACAAAAAGGTAGTGTATTCGAATTTTCAGGCATATTCTTTAGTTTAAAAAAATTTAAATTACTAATCCAAATTTAAATGCAAATTTGTATAATAAATGCACTTTATGTAAGGTAGATTTTAGTTATCCTTTTTAAATAATAGTTCTCAGGGTTTTAGATACTAGTTCCCAGGATTCATGAACACAGCAATCTACTAATTCCCAGACTCATGACTTGTAAACAATCTCACCACATTTGTGCTCATATTATAATTTTAAAATAGTGTGAATATTTGAGTAAATTCATCATGCTAATTCACCATAATATGACTAAAGTTAATGTAAACTTGTGAGGCTATTGCTGGTAAATTGCCTTCTTTGTGTGCTTCTCTATAACTCAATTGAGCTTTGGTCAGTAAACGGGGAATATATATGCACAAGGAAAATGTTCATGCGTGCATGCCTTGACTGGCCCCCATCAAGGACTGAGGGGAATGTACAAGCTGGAATGCTGTGCGCCTCTCAGTTGGTCCCCATGAAGATTTAAGGGATCCTGTAGGATATGGAACTCCCATTCTTGCCTGCCCCAGTTAGAAGAGTAATTAGGGGATACTACAGGAGTTATGCTCCCATTATCAGCAACCCTTTGAGAATGGAATAAAATAACCTTAATTAGCCTCTTATAATGCCTCCAGTATTTTCCTTCTGGCTTCACAGATCAAGAGTGAACCTGTTAGAGGCTGGAGACCAAAAGCTCCTTTGTCTCCTGACACATCATAGTGTTTTCTGTGTCTCCTGTATTGCCTGCTAGAAAAGTTCCCACTCACACTCCTGTGGCTCCTGCCCAACACACATCTACACTTAACATATGCAGAGAAGCACTTTGAAGCCATGGGAAGACTTTTGTGCTTAAACAAGACCTGAATTTAAAATGTCCAGACACATGAATGAATGAATGAAGGAAGGAAGGAAGGAAGGAAGGAAGGAAGGAAGGAAGGAGGGAGGGAAACATCAAGTACTTACTATGTTCAAAGGACTGTGTTAAGTGTTTGAGTTACAAATGGAAAAATAAGCTATTTTATATATATATATATATATATATATATATATATATATATATATATATATATATATATATATATATATATATATATATATATATATATATATATATATATATATATATATATATATATATATATATATATATATAAGCTTATACTACTACAGTCAGGTGGAAGGGTACTTTGGTCTATATGATATGATGGGGAAGCTGATGGTGATACCTTTTCTTTTTGATGTCATTTCCATTAATAAAATTATATCAGCTTCAATTGTTGAACATTTTGACAGTACAGGGACTCTGGTAGCAAGAACTTTATTCTTTCAGTCTTCTGTGATCTGTGAAAACAGAGCTACACCTCCACAGAGGTTGCTTTCCAGGATGACAGCTGCAGATATCAGACTGGAAGCATTGCTATTGCAAGACTTGGGTTCATGGTCAATCCTTGTCTCTATTAGGATCTAAGGACAGATGGTAGTGATAGTTTCACCTGCCTAGCACATGCTACCTCCTGTCTCTCCCTCAGAGTGCCATGCTTATATAGGTAGGCAGGCTGTGAGGTAAGATGTTTAGCAGGTGGTTGGAATGGCTTTCTTTTGTCACAGGAATTTCTCCCTCAGATGATGACTGAGGACTAGGCAAGAAGCAGAACTGGTACTTTGGAGAGGGGAGTACTGTCATTATCAGAACTTGTGACCATCTATCTATCGATTACAGTTCCTTACCAATTGTTTCCTTTATTTGTGAAGAAAGTGGACCCTTTTTCCAATGATCTCTCCCTTTAATAATGGCTGAGGGGGAGATCTTGGAATTGAAGTCGGTGGCTTGCGGAAGGGGCACAATAATTCCCAGGGTTGTTATATTCAAGGTCCTGTGCTGACTCCCTCAGTGTCTTAGGGGAGATGGTGTTCAAGGTGATGGTGGTGGTTTGTGTTGCCTGGCATATGCTGGCTCCTGTTTTTCCCATAGTGTATCTTTCTGTTTCAGCTAGGCTGGCTTGAGTACTAGCCATGTGACCTAGAATGAGTTATTCAACTTCAGTCATTTCCTTAAGACTCTTATACTAAGTTATAGTCAGGTTAAAATACGTAGATTAAAGAATTTCTCACAGATAAAACCCCAGATCACACGATCATAGCTATAGACTTGGAATAATAGATAGATCAATAAACAGACAGGCAGACAGGTAGATAGACAGACAGATAGATAGATAGATAGATAGATAGATAGATAGATAGATAGATAGATAGAGAGATAAATAGGTAGATAGATAGATAGATAGATAGATAGATAGATAGATAGATAGATAGATAGAGAGATAGAGAGATAAACAGATAGGTACATAGATAGATACATAGATAGATAGATAGATAGATAGATAGATAGATAGATAGATAGATAGATAGATAGATAGATAGATAGATAGACGGATAGATAGACAGACCGTAGAATAAGGAGGCAAGGGAACAACTAGGAAAATCAGGAGATACATCTTAAAGAAAGCTTTAGATTAGACTAGTGGGAAACTCATCAGAGGTTTCTCTAATCTAACCTCTTTGTATTAACGGTACAGGAATTGAGGACCACAGAAATTAAATGACGTCCAAGGTCACTCAGTTAATAAGTGGCAGAGTTGGTATTTGAATGAAAGTCCTTTGACTCTAAATCAACACTTGACTTTTTCACCCACCCACTTTTTCCCAAAGTACACACACAAATTGCAACACAATTAAATACTACTAAACAAGAAAACTAATTTACCTAAGAAGGAATGGGTGTATAATAAAAAAAAATACAAAAACAAGTAAACTAAAAAACTAAAAACACAATCCATGCCTAATGGTCCTCTTAAGTGGATGTAAGTCTTCTGCAGGAAGGAAAAATGAGTCTCCTTTTCCCTGCTCCCATATACTTTTCAAGAAAAGCTAGTATAAATCCCCACAATCCTTACTCTACTGTGTAAAGGCATGGCCATATTTGCTAACAATGATTGCCTTTTTTGGAAACAATCTTGTGAAGTTACTATGAATGTGTCAGAACCACTACCCAGGGCTTTTTACCAAGGTCATAGCATTCCCATGTTGCAAGCATCATGAGAGATCTAATAGGGTTTGGTCTAGGGCACTGACAGGAAAAATAACTTCTATCAAATGAGTAAAATGTGTCCAGGCAGTGAATCAAAATATATCCAGGAAAATGATTGACTTTTTCTCTTCAAAATGTCAAAATTCTGGGTTTGATCAAATTTTTTGTGTCATGGGTACACATACTCATTTGAGCATTCTTGAGAAATCATTATTAACATAAAAATTAAAGGATTTAGTGTGAAGAAACCTAGAGCTTGTAAAAATATAATTCAATGTCACAAAATCAGTAAGACAGAAAACCATATACTCTAATCAAGGGTGAGTAAGAATTTTGGAATTACATTAGAGTCAGAATCTTGCACAATTACTTAAAATGTGGTAACTTAGGACGATGTGATAATACCTGCTTTCTTCCTTTCTGGAAGACCATTTATCTCTCCAAAATAATTAAACTCCTTGAGTGCAAAGTCTATTTCATTTTTATTTTTATATCCCCTGAGCCTAGTACTATGCTCAGCAAATAGTAGTTATATAATAAACTCCTACTCATTGATTTTGTGATTGAAATAACCCTCCATGAAATACAGTGAGATATGCACTTCTGAAATTTTTGAGTGCTTCATTTGTAGGATAAACATGTAGCTGAGAGAAACTAGTCCCATAATATAATGGTCATGGAGCTGAAATTGACCTTAAAGATCATCTGATCTATTCCAATCCTTGATATTTTCTATCCAAAGAAAAGCAATCAGAAAGAGAAAGTACATTACCCAAGATCAAACAGGCAACAAACAGTAGTGTTGGGGATGGAAGCTCAATTCCAGGTGGACAGTCTTGGGCGGGTAAAGGTGGGAACTTCTAAATCTTAGAGTTCTCATGAGACCCCCCAGGAAACGACTGGGAATCGAGGTGAACCGAGCTATCTCGTGTATTTTCGCCTCTTCCCGTGAGAAACGTGATGGGAGAGAGCTCTCCCCGCCCTCGAGATTGTCCCGGATCTGGGCACACTATTGTTATTTAACAGCACGGTATTCAGATGCAAACTATGCTGCTGGAGGGTTTAAGTAGGATCAGGAAAGCCTGAAAGTTCTCTTGGGCGGAGGGGCGCGGAGCGGTGAGGACAACAAGGCTCAGCTTTTCCTCTCTCTTCTCTCCCCTCCCCCTCTCTCCCCACTTATACTTCTACTTCCAATCTCTTATTGTAAGATCTTTGCCTCCTTGGGAGATCTTTCTCTTTCCCTCCTAAGGAAGAATTCCCCTGCACTTGTAACTAGACCCTGAAATAAAGCTCAACCCTTGTTAGACTCTGGAACGTCCTTTCTCTCATACGAGCATCCAGTTTGGCCAACCGAAGACCTCCAATAGAGGTAAGGGAAGACTCGGGTAGCCCACAGGCCTCTAGGCCTGGCACAGTAGACCTAAGAGTCCAATTTCCTGGTTCTTCTCACTCTGAATCCTCCAAGTGTGTTTCCACTTTACTATTTTATACTTTAAATGTTCTGAAAATATAACTACCTCCATATATGAGTGGAAATAGAAAATCCCCTCAAGCATTTCACTTAATAGTTATGGAAACCATGTTCATTCCTTGTCCTTTAACATGTTTGAATGATAATAATTTTCCTTTGGGATCATGGTGATGATGATGATAATGATAAGAGAATAAGGGAATGAGAGAGAGAGAGAGAGAGAGAGAGAGAGAGAGAGAGAGAGAGAGAGAGAGAGAGAGAGAGAGAGAGAGACGGGGGGAGAAAGGGAGAGGGAGAGAGAAAAGGAGAGGAAGAGGGAGAGAATTTTCAAAACTGTTTTCTGATTATCCTGGCATGAATAAAAGGTTGATTACCTTTCCCCATTCACTAGGGATTTTATGGTACATATGATCTCAGCAAGTCATAGGGAATGAGATTTCTATACTGGCAATTAAAACTGGCTATTCTTTTTTTTTCTTCTTGCATTCCTGGCAGTAATCCCTAACTACAACTGGAGTCAATCTTTTTGATCAACCAAAGGATTTCTAGGGTGAGTCAATGGCTTTTCGATCAGAGCTCCTGCCTTTGCACAAGGAAGACCCAAGTTTCCAAAACTGTGACTATAGAAGTCACATCAGAAATTACTATAGCCCAGAACTCCACCTAACAGAATGAGAACATTGTGGAGGAGATTTTGTTCTTGGCACAGGGACTGAGACTAAAGCAGTCAAGAGGGGAACCAAGATTGCTGGCTCTGGTTACTCAAGTTGGATTGTGAGACAAGGAAAGAAAACTTATTTTCAATGCTCTTAGCCATTATCTTTCATTGCTTTTGTCTCTGATTGTGGGACAGATTCCAGACACAAGCATGCCCTTACCCTACTGTTTTACAGGATCTGAGGATACAGGTGATTCAGGAATTTCCTCCACAAACTGCTGAAGGGTAAATGGGATGAACTTTTTGAGGTATTCTGAAGTGGATGGCTCCTTACAGAAATGTTTAGCCCATTTTCTTTCTTTCTTTTTTTTCTTGGTATATTCAAGAAACAATGTGATCACACTGATGCGTCTGAGTCCTGAGAATATGGGAAGATTTCTTAACAAAACAGAATCTAGACATGAGGTAGGGGCTCTAGATCTGTATGGGCCATAAGTTCTTTAACTTTAGAACATAGTAATATTTAATTCAAATTTCTTCCCTAGCCTGTTTCTAAATATGTCAAGCACTGCACCTTAAAGTTTGAGAATTGGGCTTGGGGAAGAGAACAGTATAGGAACTGACATATTGAGTGGCCCCTGGAGGCTCATTAGGATACTTCAAGTTGTGCAAAAATAATTTTTGTGCCCGAGAAGCAGCTGAGACAACAGGGTTGTTGGCTTAAATACACTTACATCTTGTGAGCAACTCAGATATTGAATTCTCTCACTGTATAACTGATGCGATGATATGTTTCCTGTATTTAAGTTTAGAGGCAATTTGAACTTCTTGTAGTGGGACAGGCAATATAGGCATACTAATTTTTATTAAATATCTATTATGTGCACATCATGACAGGCTGTTACTCTCAAGAGTTCATAGCACTTCTCAAATAGGAATGATTTTGTTTTCTTGTAAATATTTTATCCAGCTGCTTAATGAATTCTCACCTTTAATTCTAGTATTTGATCTCATACAGAGATTTGATCTTACAAATTATCCTATATCTGTCCCTGCTTTAGAAAAGAAATCAAATATAGTTAAAATGGCCTCATAAAACTGTAGTTATATTTAAATAGGAATTTATTCTATTTCATTGTCTCTCTGTGACATTGTGAACCCAGAAAAATGTTCAGTTCTGCTCCTAGTAGATATAAACAGATATAAATATAACTTCTCTCTGTTTGAGGGGCTTCAATATAAAGTCACTCACTTCAACCCAACAAGTATTAACTTCATGTTTATTTATGGATACAGTGGAAGAACAGAGTGAGAGGTATTAAAAATAATTCTGACAGTCACTAGCTTAAAGCAAGTATGTTCTAGAAATATATTCCTGAAAATTTTAGAGAATGATATTTAGAGAACATAATTCAGGACTGAAATGTGTCGTATATATAGATAGTATGTATAGTATCCTAAATCAGGAAAGGGAGATATCAAGGAAAAGCTTTTGAAGGGAAGGAGAGTAAAACATTCATAATGATAGAAAACATTTTGTTAGGAGGGCAAGGAGAAGCATCCAGTCAGATAGAATAGCATGTTAGGGGTATAACATTTACAGTATGAAGACAAATAATGAAATAAAATTGGAGAGGTAAAAAGGGATCTTCTAATAGAGGCATCTACATGCCATTATAAGAAGTTTTTATTTAATTTTAGGAAGATATTCTAGATATCTAAGCAGATAACTGATATGACAAATATATTCTTTTCAAATGATTGATCTTATAGATTTGTGGTATGCAAGATTAATTAGATTGGGGCCATAGGGATGAATTAGTAGATGAAATCAAGAATGTAGGCACGCTTATGGTGATTTAGAATAAACTATTAGTCAAAGAAACAGAGAAGACTAAGACAATAGACACCATGCATGAGGAATCAGCAAAATTTGGTGAGGGTACAAACCACTGAAAGAGGATATAGTCCAATGATTGATTACTCCAAGTATTCAAACTGGAGACTTGGGAGAATGGTGTTGTAATTTGTGTATGGAAGTAGAATTAAAATAGTCTATGTTCTCTTTTAAACACGTTGAATCCAATGTTCCAAGACAATACTAATTCAAGTTGTCTTAGAAGCACTTAAACATATCTGACTGTAGAAACAGGGAGAGATTAGTGGGAATGAGAGCTGAAACAGATTGATAAATCAACTCTAGGATAAAAGCTGAAGCCATCAAAATAGCTACAAGTTCTAAAAAAAATACAGTGCAATAAAAATAGAGAACTATGGATAAAATTTCTTCTATGACATCTTTTTTTTATTCTCTTAAATTACATATTAGCTGTACCAAAAAGTATAACGTGAAGGAAGTCAACTGAGAAGGAAATTTTGAGGGTGACGGCTAATTGTCGGTATTCAACAAAGAAAGGAAAAGAAAATGTAAATAAGGAAGAAAATACTAAATTCAAAGGGAAGTTCTAATTCTACCATGAGTCTTATTTCTAGAAAATAATATTCAAACTAATCTCTGTAAGGTAGCATTTACTGAATTATTTTATTTGTTGTTATTGTTGGTATTGCTGCTACTGCTGTTATAATTAGACTAGGTCTCCATATTTTTCCTTTGCCTGAAATAGATCAGCCATTTATGGATTCCTTCCCCTTGCTAATTTCCACAGGGGCTTTAGTCAGTTTTCACTTCACTGGTTTGTCCCCATTAAGCAACATGGGGGTTCTCCACTCTGTGGAGTTTATCCTATTGGTGTTAGACCTTAGTAAGGGCATTCAATTAGCTTAGCCTATTTTGGCTCAGAACTTCCTACCTCAATTCATTCAATACTAGCAAGCCTAAAAACTAGCAAGAATTATATACCTGTACCACCAAGCCTGTAAATTTATTATATCATAAAAGGAATTGCTTTACTCTAGGTCCTCTTCCATTGAATTGAATTAAAGAATACTAGATTTGGGGATATGATTTTTGAACATATTCATCAAAGTTACAGTCTCACACTTTATTACATGTATTATCCTCAAAAAAAGATTGCAGCAAAATACATGATCTCATAGGTCCTACCAAAGCTAGGGAGAATATAAGGATGGAATACATACACCCATACACATCAACCTGACAGCTATGGGCCATCCTCATTAAGTTTAGATAATCTCATCTTCAGAAATGATGCTAGATGTGAATGTCTCAGAACATGAGTGTGATAGAACTGAAACCTTCCTTGTCTTGCTGGGTGCAATGTATTGCCTGAGGAAAGACTGCTAGGGGCCAGGCTATATGTCTTCAATCTGCCCCAAAGCCACTAGTTCTATCTGTGCCAGTAGAAGTCAACTTCTACCTTCTGTTGCCATGTCAATATCCTAACTGTGAGGTGGAGAACCTTCACCAAGAACAATCCTCCCCTGGATTTCAGACCTCCCATCTCCTGCTGTGCCTGTCCTTTGAGGGTAGAATATTGGTACCTTCTACTCAATAATAAACATTCTCACACCTGGTCATATCCTTCACATGTATGAACTCCCGTATATCATAATCCACACTCCAACCCCTAGAACTCAAGTTTTCACTCCCATCCCTCTCAACCCACCCACCTCAAAGTTTCAGCCTAATTTTAGCCAGACCTTTCAATGCACCTTCTGAATATTTTGTTCCATTAGGAAACAAATTTTATAATATCCCAAATATTTTCCTCTCCCACTCCTTACATGTACTATTTATTGCTGAAATTGGGCTTGCCCCTGATAAGAGAATCTCCCTGGTCACTCTACAATAATGGCTGAAGTTTCAATCATTCTCCTCAGCTAACTGAATTAGGCAGGGAATCTGGAATGTTCTTTGCTTATCTTGTCCCATTGCCATTTCTAGGCTTTTCTCCTTCCTCTATCATTCGATAACATCTCTTTCTCTGAGGTTTAGGACACCCATCTCAATCACTCAATGAAAATCTTGGTAGCAGTTGCCTATAGAAATGCCCCCAATCCCCGTAACCCCCACCCCCTGCCCTTTTTTTACACAATGAGTTTGATTACTGACTCACAATGTTTCTTTCCTTTCCAATCTTGCCCTCATATTAGGGTACTTCAGTATACACATTGATTCTTTCTCAAATACCCTAAACAGTTATTACCTAAACTAATTTATTTCCCATTTGCTGTTCCTCCACACAACCTTAGTCACCCATAAAATGGTCATACCCTTGATCTTGCCATGATCCAGAAAAACATCAACTCTATATTCAAGAATTCAGAAACCCTCTTAACCAATTATAAATCTATTGACTTTTCATTTCCCCTTTTCCTTCCCTTAGAAAACTCTACTCTTCATCCACACTGTGACCTCTAATACCTTGACCCCTCAGTTCTCTTTCAGGCAATCTCCTTGCACTATCTACTCTCTCCTCTTTTTCCCATCTTGATCCTTTGGTGAACCATTTCAATTATACACTGTCCTCTCTTCTTCTCTCTTCAATTTCTAGCCCCATTATCATATTTCTGATTATTCCCAGTCAAACCACAGCCTTGGATCATAATACCATTCACACCTTTCTTCCTACACATGCTCTTGAGGAAGGGTGGAGAAAATCATATAATTATTCTGACTGACTGTACTACAAATTTATTTTGTATAACCTTAATTGAGCTCTCACTGTTTGTAGACAATCATATTATACCTTCCTTATCAACTTACTATCCCGCTCTGTATAGTGGTTCTTCTAAACCTCTTCATCCCTCTCCAAACATCCCATGTCTCTCCTTCCCCTTACTTTCTGTTGGGAACCTTGTCTCATATTTTACAGGAAAAATGAGACCATTCACTGGGAACTCCCTTTGCTTCCCTCTTCCTTATATTCTATCACCCAAATGCTTTCTGCCATTTTCTCCTTCTTTAGTCTTGTTTCCCATGATAAAGTGGACTCTTTATCCAGTCTATCTCCTCTCCCTCTTGAGCTGATCTCATTCCATCCTTTCTCCTCCAACAGACTGCCTGCCATCTCTGTCCTCCTGATTCTTTCACTTATTTTCAGTCTTTTCCTGTCTATTATCTCTCATATAGGCCTAATGCCTGTAAACATTTTATAGTTTCTATTGTCCTAAAAAAACCCAAAACAACAACACAACAACCTTCACTTGATCCTTTCATCTCCACTAAATACCATCTTATATCACTTCTGTACTTTGCAGCTAAACTCCTTAAAAAGGCAGTCTATTACAGATGACTTACCTCACATTCTCTTCTTAATCCCTTATAGTTTGATTTTTGATCTTATCATTCTAATCATTTACGAAGTTACTAATCTTCCCTTAGTTACCAAATCCAATGGCTGTTTTCTTGATCCTCATTCTTCTGGACCTCACTCCAGCATTTGCACTCTCTTTCTTGATACTCTCTTCTCTCCAGCTTTTCAGGATACCCTTTTCTCCCATTGTTCTTGTCCTATCTCACCTCTGTTTTTCTGACTCCTTTGCTGGATCCTCTTCCAGATTGTACTTTCCAACTATAATTGTCCTTCAAGGTTCTGTCCTGGCCCTTCTTTTCTTCTTTCTTTATATTATTTTACTTGGTGACCTCATCAGCTACAATGGATTTAATGACCATCTCTATGCTAACAATTCACAAATTTATCTGTAATGTCCCAATGTCTGCTGAACTCCATTCTTACATCTTTATCTACCTTTCAGATATATTGAAGAAAATGTCCAATAATAATAATAATTAACATTAATATAGCACTTACTATGTGCCAGGCAGTTAAATGTTAAGCTAAATGGATGGAGCACTGGTTTTGAAGTTAGGAAGTTCTCTGTTTAAATTTAGCTTCAGACACTTACCAGCTTTTAAGACCCTACACAAGTCATTTAACTCCTATTTGCCTCAGTTTCTCAGTGTAAGTTGGGGCACACTGGAGAAGGAAATGACAAACCACGTCAATGTCTTTGCCAAGAAAATTCCACAGATGAAAGTCCACGGGGTCATATAGAGTTGGCCATGATTGAATAACTAAACAACAATAGATGTGCCAGGCACTGTGCTAAGTGCTTAATAATTATCTTATTTGATTCTCAAAATAACCCTGTAAGGTAGGCACTTTTATTATTCCAATTTTAAAATGGGGAAACTGAGGCAAAAAAAGGTTAAGTTACTTGCTCAGGTCACACAGCTGATATGTGTTTCAGGTTGAATTTGAACTCAGGTCTTCCTGACTTCGGAATCAGTGTTCTATCACTTTGCTACCTAGCAGACATCATGTATTCAGTATCTTTAAAACAACTTGTTATTTTTCCCTCTAACTCCATTCCTCTTCTGCCTTCTCTATTACTGCAGAGGACAATTACCATCTTCCCAGTTTCTCAGGTTTTCAGTCTAGAAGTTCATCTTGGACTCATCTCATCCACCATATTCTGGCCAAAATCTGTTGATTTCACCTTTGTAACAGCTCTCAAGAACACTCACTTCTCTCTTCTGATACTACCATCATTCCAGTATATGCCATAATCACACGATGTTTGAGTTATTGCAGTAGTTTGCTGGCAGATCTCCCTGCCTTAATTCTCTCCTTCTATTGTAACTCATCCTTTGTTCAGACACTAAAGTGATTCTCTTAAAGTTTCAGATCTCATCATGGCATATTCTTACTCAGTGACTTTCAGTGACTTATTAATGTCAAATGCTCTGTTTGGCTTTCAAAGTCATTCACAACCTAGTTCCCCCTACCGTTTCAGTCTTTATTATACCTTATTCACTGACACATATTTTTCAGTCCAGTGGTATAGAGCTATTGGCAGTTGCACAAACAAGATACTCTATTTCTTGGCTCAATTTGTTGACAGCCTATGCAACCCTTGAGGCTACACTACACAGACATCTCTAGGCTTGGGGTCTTCCCTACATTATCAAGTTCCATTTTTCTAAGTACACTCATAATCTTTATCTTTGTATCTCCCCAAAGGTTAAAACATTGCTCTTTTTATAATAGGCACAGTCATGTTTGTCTTCCATGTCTTACCTTCATTTTCTCTGCTACATCTTTGCTAACCAATTTGTAAAGCAATTTGCAAATCTTAAACTTCTTTATAAGAGTTATCATTTATTATTTTCTCTGGCTGTCCCCTATGGAGCACTTTCCACCCTCTGCAACAAGACTGAGCCCCCTGGCTTCCTTTAAGTTGCAACTAAAATCCCACATTCTGTAGGAAGTGTTCTCCAATCCCCCCTTAATTTCAATGCTTTCTCTCTGCTAATTATTTTTTCTTTATCCTTTATATAGATTGCTGTGTATACATACATACATACATATTTGTGTGTATATGTGTGTGCAGTGTATATGTACACATATACACATCTGTGTGTATGTATGTGTGCGTATGTATGTATATATGTATATATATATGTATATCTATATGTGTTCGCATGTTGTCTCTCCAAATTTATTGTAAGCTCCTTGAGGGCTGTGACTCCATTTTGCCTCTTTTTTGTATCCCTAGTGCTTAATCCAGTTCTGGGAAAATTGAGAGCACTTATTAAATGTTTAATGAGTGATTGAATTCTTATTAAGGAGTAGAAATATTGCCATGTGAATAGGTTAAGGAAAAATGAAGGCTAATTACATCTTGAATCCTTAATACACTGAAGACATATTGTAGAGGCAAAATTTTATAGTGGAATTTTGGTGAATCTAAATTTTGGTGATTCACCAAATCCATTAGAACATTTTGGATCGTATAAAGGAGTAGCCATAAAAAAATATCTTTATCTGAAAATCAGTTTAATACATGTAGAAAAACTAAATACAACACATCTGTTATTCCTGGCATATAATTTCAACTAAATACTCTGAACTTCCATGTCTTAGAAGTAGCCCATTCAGCACAGTACTCTTCTATTTATTGTGCTAATATTATTGCATTAATGTATTAAGTATTGTTGGATTGTATTAATGAAAGCCTTAACCAAATCCAAGAACCTTCTTTCTCAATTCACCATAACTACATTATTTCACTGGTGCAAGTACACTTAGTAGCAAATAGAGCTTAATGAATTGAGGGACATCAATCTTTCACAATTATAATAAAACCATCCATCTCATGAAGTAACACTTTCACATTCATTGTATAATTTTATCTTCATAATAATCCTGTGATTTAGGTATTCTCATTTTTAGATGAATAAATTGAAGTGTGGTGCAGTTAAGTGATTTGCCCTAAGTCATAAGCCTAATAACAGGTGGCTGAAGCAGAAGAAAATTCCAGATCACCTAACAGTTGAGTCTATTTTACACTATATCAAGATCATTATATGATAAGATATAAGTTACTAGCTGTGAGTCACAGGGAATAGAATGTTAGACATGGAGAGAAGACTTGCATTAAAATCCAGTCTCAGACACTTTTTATACGTATTACACTGGCCAACTGTAATGGTAATTTAAATAATGTAATGGTAATTTAAATGAAAAGATCTTTCCCATTCATCAATAGGCTCATGTGACCTGCCTAGGTCACATGGAAGTCTGAGTCATATAGAGCCTGTGGTGGGAGGACTTTGCTGAATGGGTGGAGTGAGAAAAGTGGAACACAGAAGGAGACAGGAGAGAGAGAGAGAGAGAGAGAGAGAGAGAGAGAGAGAGAGAGAGAGAGAGAGAGAGAGAGAGAGAAAGCAGGCAGCTGACTAGTGTGAGTAGGAGAGTCTGTTTTTGATTTTGTTTAAGGGAGCCTATATACCATTTGTTTAAGTGTGCTGGTTTGTGGGAAGGCTTGGGGATGGTACTGTCCCCTGCATTGCCATTGTATGTAGATTTCTTTGTCACTGTGATGGATTTGGCTTTCTGGTGTTTGAATAGATGTTTTGTGTCTGTCTTCCATGTGAAGAGTCTGTCGTATTTTGCAATTCAGAATTGTGTGAGCATGTTCATGGCTTCCATAGGCATTGTGAATATTGCATTGACATTACACCAAGTCATTTGAGCTCTGTCTGCCTTTTCCTCATCTAAAAAATAAGTATAATAATAGTATCTACATGCCAGAGTTATCATGAACATAAAATGAGATATTAATTAAGCACTTTGCAGATCTTAAGTTCCTTTAAAATAGCTATTATTGTTGTTGTCGTTGTTGTTATTACATCTCTACAATGTATTTCAAGAATATGATACTCTTTGAATTTGCAAATGTCTAATTTTCAAGCTTACAAACCTTAAAATTTCAAGTATGACAAATAATTCTTCAAAAGACTATATAATCTCTGGGTTTCATGTCCTATAAAGTTTATGGATAGCTTGAAACTACCTTTTCACAAATGAAAGGGAAAACATACATTTAAATTTTCTATTTGAGAACTATGAAATTTCAGAACTGATGAGAAAATAAAACATGGTTAAAGGTAAGACTGGGCTAGTAGAGAATGCCCTGGACACAGCCATGTGGATGACTATATGCCTTTGGACAAATTACCACTTTTTAAAATATGTTTCTTCATTTTTTTTAAATGGAGGTGATGTCTGTTGTACCTATTACAATATACAGGATTATTGTGAGGCTTAAATGAGATGATATAATTAATGTAAATTATAAAAACCATTACATAATGGTTAGTTTTTTTCATAGGACAATATACTTTTGGTACTTGCCAAACATGTGCAAGGCTCAGTACTAGATAAGAGGAATACAAAACTAAAATAAGATAATCCCTACTCTGAAAGGGGAAAGCAATATGTTGAAACAAAAATACAAACAATTTTAATTGACAGTAATCTGTTTGTTGGATCTTACTGGCTAACATAAATATGGTATTATAACAAGATTTTGTTTGTTTATTTCTGTAGGTAAAAGTTAAACATATTTGCAGACCTAAAATGTGCAGAGTAGTATGCTTTTACTAGGGCATATAAATGCCATTTATGTATAACAGCAATCTCAGAGCACAAACTTTACTTCTAGTTCATCCTGGAAGCCATTGTCCAGAGAAGTAACCTCCAGAGAGTCAGGGCCCACCATCCCTGTCTTGTACCAGCACAACCACCAATACAACTGCCACCAACATGCAGGCAAGAACATATTCTGGGTTGACCTAATCTCCTTTACTCCCTCAATCATCACCTCATACTAAATCCTGATAAGAAGAGCGTAAAATTCTATACCCTATCACTGAGGGAATAAGATAATTCCCACTCACCTAGATTGTAGCCCTGCTCCAAGGCCTGCTCCCCAATCATGTTTTAGGAAAAGAATGAATCTGCAGTTTTGACCTGACAATGACCTCTGCAGGTGCTACAGCTATTTCCTCTTCAGTAGCCAACACTACTTCTGGTCTAGAAAAAAAGGATGTTTTTGCCATTTATATCCTTGGCACTGTAGTGTGGCTCAACATCAGTAAGGGATATGATTCTTTGACTACAAATAACACTAAAAAGGGTGATGTGCCAGTTTGCCCTAAAGAGTACTTCCCATCTTTATAGTAAATCAGCCTAAATGTGTTGCCTCTTCCATTTGAATACAAATTCTTAGAGCAGGGATTATCTCAGGGTTCCAAATATATACTCACTGCTTTGGACATTGTAAGGACTTAATAAATACTTTTTGCATCATTCCTTCATTAACAGTTTTCATATCTTGTAATCTCTGCTCCAAAGCCCATTGATGTGAACTCTGCTCATTTTGGGGAGCATAAATGCCCTGCTCCTTGGAGCACGGTTGGTGACAGCAAGAGAGCTCCAAGTTTCTTCAGTCTCATTCAAAATTCTCCATTTATCTTTAGGACTCCTCAAGCTTTGGGTCTTTGTGGAGCTTTGAATCGCATCAGGTCTGTCACCAGGTGCTGCTTAAGGAAAAGTCTCTAAAAGAACATGAGAGGAACTATATCCCTATTTCTAGCTAGTATCTGTAGAAACCTTCAATGAGTTTTGCCTTGAGGGAATTAAGTTACCTCACCTCCAACTGGGAAAGATCCTTCACTCTGTATATAAAGATCCTGGGCTGTCCTATCAGGATTTAGTGGGAGGTGGTGACAGAGGGAGTAAAGGAAATTACGTATATATTTTCCTATGCATACCTTCTCTGATATGTTTTGCTACTAATTTAGACAAATGTATTTCTTTGTTATTAATTGTGTGGAACTGGTATTCTGTAGAAAAGGGGTCAAGTCTTGGTTATAAAGCTGAGGATCTACCTTTCTCACAGTAATAATGACAAATTGATAAGAAGTTAGGTTGGACGTGATTATATCTGCTAGACTAATACTATATAGGGGAACAAAGATGCAACACTAGAGTAAATAGATGTTATACTAGCCTAACAATCACTATATCTGAGGATATCAGAGTGTCCAAGATTTTAGCCCTACCCAGTTCCCCTCCTGGCAAGAGTTAAAGTCTCCCTTAGAGAAGGATGGAGGGAAAAGAGGCAAAATGTGTCTATTCTGTCTCCATCTGGGTCACACAACAATACCCCCATGCTACTGGCAGGGGCACAGCCCTCATAATCCATGAGACCTCATCACACAGGACTTTTTATACCACAGATCTTCCCTACCCTATCATGTCTCATTTTCCCAACTAAAATTTGTATCTCCTCTAGGCTTAGAACATTGTTGTACATATACAATAGGCAGTCATACTCATCTTCTGTCTTGACCCTGTTTAGTCTGCTACATCCATTCTAGCTTTAGGAAAGCTGGTTAGAAGCTCCATCCTTTGTCCTCTGTGATGATTTTGTAGCTACTTTTCCTACCAACAATTTCTTGAATATCTAGTTTGGAAGTAGAAAGACCACAGAACTCATAGAAACTGCTATCACACTTCTCAGCTCCAACTTCCACACTACTTTTGATATATTTTTGACTTATGGATGCTGTGGAACTTACAATATTTTGAAAGTTCCCATAAATATCTAGAGTGGCCTACATATGTTAAGATTTATATATCAATCTTGCTTTTAGGAAAACAAACATTGCATAAATGAAACAAACACAACTTTTGGTTTGTATTTCCACTGTTGCCTCTATAAATGTGAATTACTTCTCCAATTTTTAGGTAAATTGTCTGAACCTGTATACATTCATGGAATAGTTATTAAATTATAGTTCAGACTCATTTTGGGGTTCTAAACATTGAAAACCCATTTTCATTCCTTCATCTGTATTTTCCAATCCTTCTATAGGCTCTTCCCCTTCCTGTTATATTCATATGTAAGAAGACATTCATGTTTAATATTGTTGTGTCTTGATAACCTCTCAAGGGCAAAAAGGGTCATTGGGTCAAATGTGCTCATTTTTTGTTTGTTGGTTTTCTGTTCTGTTTTTTAAAAGAGTTTACCTTCTTCAAATGAGGAAGGCCCATTAATTTTTTCCCTTAAAAATCTACCAATTTGTTTATTTATTTTAAACATTCTTTTTCTCTTACTCTTGGACTTCGAATATACTCATTCCCTCCAGTGTCTCCCCACCCACTGAGAAAAATAGTAGAAGCATATTAATTGTATATGTGAAGTCATGAAAAATTTCTGTATTAGCCAAGTTGAAAAAAATAAAATAGTGAAAAACATATGCTTAAATCTGCAATCAGAATTCCTAAGTTCTCTCTCATGAAGTAGATAGCATTTTTCATCATGGGTCCTCTGGAATTGTTTTGGATAATTGTGCTAATCTGAGTAGCTAATTCATTCTCAGTTGGTCACCCTTACAGTACTGTTGTTACTGTGTACTATGTTTTCCTTGTTCTGATTAATTCAATTTGCACTGGTTTATATGTCTTTCCAGGTTTTTCTGAAACCAACACCTCTGTCATTTCCTATATCACAATAGTATTCCATCATAATCATTTACCACAGCTTGTTTAGTGTTGCCTAATTGATGGGCATCCTCTCATTTTCCAATTCTTTGGTACCATAAAAAGAGCTTACAAATACATTTGGACTTATGGGTCTTTTCCTCTGATCTCCTTTTTTCTTAGATTTATTTATTTATTTTTAAATTTCAGCATTCATTTCCACAAAATTTTGAGTTCCAAATATCTCTCTATCTCTCCCCTCCCCCCATCCCATAACACCTTGCATTCTGATTACCTCTTCCCTTAATGTGACCTCCCTTCTATCACACCTCACCCTTCTCTTATTTTCATCTTTTCTCTTTTCTTGTAGGGCAACATAAATTTCTATACCCCATTAACTGTATTTCTTATTTCCCAGTTATATGCAATAACAATTCTCAACATTCATTTTTAATACTTTGAATTCCAGTTTCTCTCCCTCCCTCCCCACCAATCCCCACTGAGAAGGCAAGCAATTTAATTCAGGCTGTGCACATGTCGTTTTGCAAAAGACTTCCAAAATAGTCATGTTGTGTAAGACCAGCTATATTTCCCTCCATCCTACCCTGCCCCACCTTTGTTTCTATCCTCTCACTTGATCTTGTCCCTTCCCAAAAGTGTTTACTTCTAGTTACTCTCTTCTCCCATTTGCCCTCCCTTCTATCATCTCACTCACTGCACTTTTCCTCTTCTCAAGCACTGTTTGAGATTTACTCTCATCATATATGTTTCAAGGAGGGAACAACGGACTCAGTTAAGTATAGAAATCTAGCTTGCCCTGTAGGGGCAGGGAGAGGAAAAAAGGAAAAGTGGTTAAAAGAGAGAGAATTAGTAAGGGAAATAAAAGGGATGGCAACTGATAGAAGGGAGGAACGACTGAGGAAGGCCATGGTCAAAAATTAAAATTCTATTGTGAACAGGAAGGGAGGAGGGAGAACTTAAAGCATAAATGGGGGGAAATATGATGGAGAGAAAGATACAGATAGTAATCATAACTGTAAATGTAAATGGGATGAACTCTCCCATAAAATGAAGGCAAATAGCAGAGTGGATTAAAAACCATGATCCAACAATATATTGTTTACAAGAAACATATTTGAAACCAGGGGATACATATAAGGTAAAAGGTTGAAGGAGAATATATATGTTTCAGCTGATGTAAAAAAAGCAGGGTTAACAATTCTAATCACAGACAAAAAAAAGTAGAAATAGTTTATAATCAAAAGAGATAAGAAAGGAAATTATATCCTGCTACAAGGTACCATAGACAGTGAAGCAATATCATTAATAAACATATATGCACTAAGTCCATAGCATTCAAATACTTACAAGAGAAGTTAAGGGAGTTACAGAAAAAATAGACAGCAAAACTAAACTAGTGGGGAACCTCAACCTCCCTCTCTCTGAACTTAAATATAATCTCAAAAGAAAAAGAAAGATGTCAAGGAGGTTAATAGAACTCTGGATAAGGTAGATATGATAGATCTCTGGAGAAAATTCAATGGGAGTAGAAAGGAATATACCTTTTTCTCAGTGGTACATGGCACATATACAAAAATTGACCATGTACTGGAGCATAAAATCCTCACAATCTAGTGCAGAAAGGCAAAGGTAGTTAATACATCCTTCTCAGATCATGATGAATAAAAATTATATGTAATAAAAGGCCATGGAAAGATAGACCAAAAAATAATTGGAAATTAAATAATGTAATCCAAGAAATGAGTGGGATAAAATACAAATCATAAAAACAATCAGTAACTTCATTCAAGAGAATGATAGTAAGCAGACAACATATCAAAACATATGGGATGCTGCAAAAGCAGTTCTTAGGGGGCAGTTTTATATCATTGAATACCTACATGAGAAAAATAGAGAAAGAGGAAATCAATGAATTGAACATTCAGCTGAAAAAGCTACAAAAAAGAACGAATTGAAAATCCCCAAGTAAATACTAATTTAGAAATACTGAAAACCAAAGGAGATATTGATAAAATAGAAATTAAGAAAACTATTGAACTAAGAAATAAATCTAAGAGTTGGTTTTATGAAAAAAAAAAAACAATAAAATGGAAAAACTTTTGGTTTTTGATTAACCAAAAAAGAAAGAAGAAAATCAAATTAACAATACGAAATATTAACAATATGAAAAAGATGAACTCACCTCCAACGAGTAGGAAATTAAAACAATAGTTACTAATTACATTGTCCAGCTGTATGTCCATAAATTAGAAAATTTAAGTGAGATTAATGAATATTTCTAAAATATACAAATTACACAAATTAATAGAAGAGGAAGTTAAACACCTAAATAACCTCATTTTAAAAAAAAGAAATTGAACAAGGCATCAGTGAACTTGCTAGGAAAAGAAAATTTCCAGGGCCAGACGGATTTACCAGTAAATTCTATCAAACATTTAAAGAAAAATTAATTCTAATACTATGTTGAATATTTGGGAAAATTGTCAAAGAAGGAGTCCTATCAAATTCCTTTTATGAAACAAATTTTTGTGATACATAAATCAGGAAGAGCCAAAACAGAGAAAGAAAATTATAGAACAATTTCTCTATTGCATATAGATGCAAAAATTTTAAATAAGATATTAGCAAAAAGAATACAGCAACTTATCACAAGAATAATACTTTATGATCAGGTAGGACTTATATGAATACAAGACTGGTTCAGTATTAGGAAAACTATCAGCATTATTGACCATATCACAAACAAGACTGACAAAAACAGAAAAATATGATTATCTGAATAGATGCAGAAAAAGATTTTGACAAAATATCCATTCTTATTCAAAACACTGGAGAACCTATGAATAAATGGAACCTTCTTTAATAAGCAGTATCTACCTAAAACCATCAATAAGCATGATATGTAATGGGGACAGGCTAGATACATTTCCAATAAGATCAGGGGTGAAACGTGGATGTCCATTATCACCACTGCTATTCAATATGGTACTAGAAATGCTAGCTCTAGCAATAAGAGAAGAGAAAGAAATTGAAGGAATTAGAATATGCAAAGAAGAAATTAAGTTATCATTCTTTTCAGATGATATGATGACATACTAATAAAATTCTAGAGAATCAAGCAAAAATTACTTTAAATAATAAACAACTTTGGCAAAGTTGCAGGTTACAAAACAAACCTATGTAAATCATCTGCATTTCTATACATTACAAATAAAACTCAACAACGAGAGATAGAAAGAGAAATACCATTTCAAATGGTGGCAAACATAAAATTTCTGGGATTCCACCTGCCAAAACAAACCCAGTGATTATATGAACACATTACAAAACATGTTTCGCACAAATAAAGTCAGATTTAAGTAAATGGAAAAGCATCAGTTGCTCATGGGTAGGTGGAGATAATATAATAAAAATGACAATTCTACCTAAATTAATTTACTTATTCAGTGCCATACCAATCAAACTATCAGAAAATTATTTTCTAGAGATACAAAAGATAATATCAGAATTCATCTGGAGGAACAAAAGGTTCAGTATATCAAGGGAATTAGTGAAAAGAAATGCTAGGGAAAGTGGCCTACCCCTACCAGATCTCAAAAATTATTATAAAGCAGCAATCATCAAAACCACTTCGTACTGTCTAAGAAACAGAAGAGTAGAGCAGTGGAATTGTTTAGGTACTCAAGACACAGTATTCAATGAATATATCAATGTACTGTCTGATAAACACAAGGACCCCAGCTTCTAGAATAAGGACTCACTATTTGACAAAAACTGCAGGGAAAACAGGGGAATAGTGTGACAGAAACTGGTCATAGACCAAAGCCTAACACTGTACGAAAGAATAAAGACCAAATGGATACATGATCTAGATATAAAGGCTGATACTCCAAACAAATTATGGAAGCAAGGAATAGTGTATTTGTCTGATTTGTGGAGAATGGAGAAATTTTTGACCAAACAAGAGATAGGGAACATTATGAAGTGCAAAATGGATAATTTTGATTACATGAAACTGAAAAGTTTTTGCACAAACAAACCCAATGAAACCAAGAATAGAAGGAAAGCAGAAAACTGGGAAAGAATTTTTATAACTAGTGTCTGTGATAAAGGCCTCATTTAAAAATATATAAAGAACTGAGTCAAATTTACAAGAATACAAGTCGTTAAATAATTGCTAAATGGTCAAAGGATATGAACAGGCAGTGTTCAGAGGAAGAAATTAAAGCTACCTATAGTCATAAGAAAAAATGCTCTAAATCACTGTTGATCAGAGAAATGCAAATCAAACAACTCTGAAATATCACATCACACCTATCAGATTGCCTAACATGACAAAACAGGAAGATGATAAATGTTGGAGATGTGGGAAAGTTGGAACACTAATTCGTTGTTGGTGGAGTTGTAAGCTGATCTAACCACTTTGGAGAGCAATTTGGAACTATGCCCAAAGGGCTACAAAAAAATGTGCATACATCAGCAATATTGATTCTAGGACTGTAATCCAAAGAGATCATAAAAATGGGAAAAGGTTCCACAGGTACAAAAATATTTATAGCACCTCTCTTTGTGATGGCCAAGAACTGGAAATCAAAGGAATGCCCATCAATTGGGCAATAGCTGAACAAGTTGTGGCATATGAATGTAATGGAATACTATTATGAAATCAGAAATGATGAACAGTAGGAGTTCAGAGAGGGCTGGAAGGATTTATTGCAACTGATGCTGAGTTAAATGAGCAGAACCAGGAAAACATTATACATAGTAACAGCCATAGTATGCAAGGACTGTTTCTGGTAGACCTAGCACTTGACAGCAATGCAAGGACCTAAAGCATTCCCAAAGGATTCTTGAGGCAAAATGCCATCTATATCCAGAGAAAGAACTATGGAATCAGAATACAGAATGAAGCAGAATATTTTCTTTTGTGTTGTGTTGTGTTGTGTTTTGGTTTGTTTTTTCTCATGATTTCTCCCATTCATTTTAATTCTGTTTTACAACATGACTAATGTGAAAATGTAGTTTATAAGAATGTATGTGTAGAACCCAGATAAGATTGCATGTCATCTCAGGGAAGGAAGGTTGAGGGACAGAGAGAAAATCTAAGACTTATGGAAGTAATTGAAAAAGACTGATAACAAATAAATTATTAAAAAAAACCTGCCTGTTCATATCCTTTGGCCAGTTATCAATTGGTGAATAAATGATTCTTATTTTTATTAATTTTGCTCAGTTCACTATCTATTTGAGAAATGAAGGCTATGTTAGAGAAGCTTACTGTAAAAAATTGCACTGGTAGACAGATTCCTCAGAATGACCTTCCTATTTCAATGAAATCACTGATTCATATCAAAATACAAAACAACAAAATCTGCAAACTAGTGTGCCTTTTGACTTTGCATAAATTCTTCAGTTTGATAATAATAAAAACAGTAATCCATGAAGTTCATATTTCAGATATTATTAGATTTTATAAATGAAGAAACCACGTCGCATAAGGTCAAATAAATTGCCCAGGGTCCTGCAGTTAAGTGGAAGAATAAAGATCTGAAATCAGATCTTTCCAACTCCAGGTTCTATGTGCTAACCATTATGCATCACTTCCTCTCAGTCTGAAATATGTTTTATGAAACATAGCCACATCTTCCCTTTGTAGCAATAGGGTTTTAACAAGGATTTCTAAACTTAGTGGTTATTTACTATTTATGTACATACAGCATATATTAAAATATATTATTGATGTCCATTGACATTATTTTAGGCAGTGTTCAAAATAAGTTATTGCAATACATGGTCACAGTTAGGGCAAAATTTTTGTACTAATGACAACAATGAACATTTCTACAAGGCTCTAAAATTAGGAAGGACTTTCATATGTGTTATCCCTTTTTATTGGTAGATGGGTGATGGAATATTATGCCCATTTTACAGATTAAGAAACTGAAGGGGGTTAAATGACTTGCCCAACATAATGGGATTATAGATCATATAAACTTAGAACTGGAAAGGATCATATACTTTAATCCTCTTCTTTTATTTTTAAAGAAGAAGAAGATCAAAACCAATAAAAGGAAGTTCATTGCCAAAAGTCTTTTGGTCAGTGAGAGCAAATCCAAAATCAGATCTCACATCAACCAACTCTAAAAATCAGTTCCCTTTAAACTGCACCATGCTGCTTCAACATGTAGAAAATATTAATCAGGACACAAGGCTACATATATGAAACTAGACTTCTAGATTATTTTAATTGTTTGGTCATATCAGTCACGTCTAATTCTTTGTGACTCCATTTGCGTTTTTTGACAGAGATACTGGAGTAGTTTGCCATTTCCTACTACATCCGATTTACAGATGATGAAATGGAGGCAAACCGTGTTAAGTGACTTGTCCAGGGTCACACAACTACTAGTTATCTGAGGTCAGATTTGAACTCAGATCTTCCTGACTCCAGGTCTGGAATTCTATCCACTGCCCCACTTAGTTGCTAAATCATTAAAAAAACTATGCATCTCACTCCATTAAACCTTTAAATAATTTTGAGATCCATTCTCCCAGTGCTGGAAGTAGAGTAATAACCATTCTTTCAGACCCTTTTACTGTTGTTTGAAGTTTTTTTCTCCTTCAAGATATTATCAATTATTATTTGGCTTTTGTAATATCCCAAATACTACTGTATTGCCTAGAAAGAACAATGAATTTTTCTAGACACTGTGCATTTATTTCCAAAGAGTTTCTCAGCCAGAATTGCTCATTTATATTCAGTTTGGTGATTCCAATCATTAAAATAAGGAATTACTAGCCAATTGGTTGTATCGTTGCACAATCCATCCAATTTGCTCATCAAAGTGATGAAAATCTTTAGGTAGTTAAGAAAAAGGCTAATTCAAATGGATCATAGAGAAAAACAAATGTATAGTTCATGATGGATAGCTACTGTTAGTTGATATGGGTCTTGGAGACCCAATCTGTAGGGAACAGATTCCAGTAGTGTGAAAAAATCTCAAACTATTGCACAGGAAAATGGGATAAAATATAAATTATGAGTGCATTACTAAATTAGTATGAAGCACCCCTACACAATCTAGAGAGGGAGACAAATAAGGCTTTAAGAAATTTTCAGTAGAAATGTTAGAGTTTTCTTCATTAGCTGATCCCTCTGTTGACAGGGTTGACGTAATAGGATAATTGGGGACACAGGTTTGACTATCAGAGAAAAAAACATAGGGGAGGTTAAGGTACCCAATACTTAGTCCTGGAAAGCATTTACTTTTAATTATCCATTTTTATTAAAGTTTATTTTTCTTTCAACGTTTAATTCTCTTAGCCATATATATCAGTTTTATTATCAAGGAAAATATGATTAAGTACTTAGAATTACTCTACATAGAGGCAATTTCAGATTTGTATTTTTATTGTTGTCTTTCTAAACCTGATTATTGCAATACACATTCTCCAGCTGCCCTTAAAAAACTGTCAGTAGTATTTCAGATATCCAATCACATTAAAACAACCTGCTATGTACCTATTTTCATGGAAATTTTCTTCTTTTTTCCCAACTTAATTATTTAGTTTCAGTTTTCAACATTCATTTCCACAAGATTTTGAGTTTCAAGTTTTCTCCAAATCTCTCCCCTCCTCCCACCCCAAAACACTGTGCATTCTGATTATCCCTCCCCCAATCTACCTTCTCTTCTATCACACCCATCTCTTCCTTTAGTCCCATCTTGTTTCTTATTTCCCAGTTATGTGCAAAAACAATTTTCAACATTCGTTCCTAATACTTTGAGTTCCAACTTCTCTCCCTTCCTCTCTACCCATGCATCCCCACTGAAAAGGCAAACAATTCAATATAGGCTATATATGTGTAGTTTTGCTAAAGACTTCCATAACAGTAATGTTGTGAAAGACTACCTATATTTCCCTCCATTCTATTCTGCTGCCCCCTTGATTCTATTCTCTCTTTTGACCTTATCCTTCCCCAAAAGTGTTTACTTCTAATTGTCCCCCTCCTCTCATTTGCCCTCCCTTCTATTATTCCCCCACATCTCCCTTATCCTTTTCTCCCCTACTTTCCTGTAGTGTAAGATAGATTTTCATACCCAATACCCAATACCCAAATTTTCATACCCTTAAGCCAAATGTGATGAGAGTAAGCTTCACTTTTTCCCTCTCACCTTTGCCTTTTCTCTTCCATTAAAAAGATGTTTCTTGCCTTTTTTATGAGACATAATTGCCCCTTTTCATTTCACCCTTTCTCCTCCCAATATATTCTAGTCTCACATCTTAATTTTATTTATTTAGATATCATCCCATCCCTCTCTATTCAACTCACCCTGTGCCCTCTGGCTGTATATCAATATATATCAATATCTATCTATCTATCTATCTATCTATCTATCTATCTATCTATCTATCTATCTATCTGTCTGTCTGTCTGTCTGTCTGTCTGTCTGTCTGTCTGTCTATCTATCTATCTATACACATAATCTATATCTCTCTCTCTCTATATACATATACATATATACATACACATATATGTATGTATGTATGTATAATCCCTCCAACTCCCCAAATACTGAGAAAAGTTTCAAGAGTTACAAATATTATCTTGCGATGTAGGAATGTAAACAATTCAGGTTTAGTAAGTCACTTATGATTTGTCTTTCCTGTTTACCTTTTCATGCTTCAGTTATTCTTGTGTTTGAAAGTCAGATTTTGTATTCACCTCTGATCTTTTCATCTATGCTTGAAAGTCTTCTATTTCATTGAATGACCATTTTTCCCTTGAAGTATTATACTCAGTTTTTCTGGTAGGTGATTTTTGGCTTAATCCTAGTTCCTTTGACTTCTGGAATAACATATTCCAAGTCCTTCGATCCGTTAATGTAGAAGCTGACATATCCTGTGTTATCCTTATTGCATTTCCACAATACTCAAATTGTTTTTTTCTGACTGCTTGCAATATTTTCTCCTTGACCTGGCAACTCTGGAATTTGGCTACAACGTTCCTAGGAGTTTTTCTTTTCAGATGCCTTTTAGGAGATGATTGCTGAATTCCTTCAATATTTATTTTATCCTCTAGTTCTAGAATATCAGGGAAGTTTTTCTTGATTATATCATGAAAGATGATGTGTAGGCTCTTTTTTTGATCATGGCTTTCAGGTAGTCCCATAATTTTTAAACTGCCTCTCCTGGATCTATTTTCCAGTTCAGTTGTTTTTGCAATGAGATATTTCACACTGTCTTCTATTTTTTCATTCTTTTGGCTTTTGGTTTCTCATAGTCATCAGCTTCCATCTGCTCCATTCTAATTTTTAAATAACTAATTTCTTCAGTGAGCTTTTGAACTTCCTTCTCCATTTGGCTTATTTTGGTCTTTAAAACATTCTTCTCCAATTGACTTTTTGGGCCTCTTTTGTCAATTGAGTTAGCCTATTTTTAAAGGTGTTATTTTCTTCCACATTTTTTGGGGGGTCTCATTTAGCAAGCTGTTGATTTGCCTTTCATGATTTTTTTGCATCGCTCTCATTTCTCTTCCCCATTTTTCCTCACCTCCCTTGCTTGATTTTCAAAATCCTTTTTGAGTTCTTCCATGTCCTGAGACCATTGTATATTTATTTTGGAAGTTTTGGATGCAGAAACCTTCACTTTTAGGTCTTCCTCTGATGGTATGCATTGTTCCTCCCCATCCAAAAGGGTAAAAGAAAATACTTGCTCATCAAGAAAGAAACCTTCTGTTGTCTTATTCTTTTTCCCTTTTTGGGCATTTTCCCAGGCCATTACTTGACTTTTGATTTCTTTGTCAAGGGGAGGGTATACTCTGAGGACCTACAAGTTCTCAGTTCCTCCAAAGTGGCACAATCAAGGGAGAGGAGTTTATTCCTTTCCTCACCTGTGATCTGGTCTGTGAGCAGGTTTCCCTCTCCAGAGCCTCCACCAGCTCCACCATGCCAGTGCTCCTCCTTACCCCAGGGCAGCCACTCAGTGCTGAGATCCAGATCAGTTGCTCAATTCCCCCATGGGCTTTAGGCCAGGGTTCCAGCAATGGAAGCTGTTGTTGCCTGGGGTCAGGTATAGAAGGATGCATTTCCTTCTTACCCAAGTGAAGGAGCTTTCTCAATGACCTTTATCTTTAACATTTGTGAGTTGAAGAATCTGGGACCCACAGCTACTGATGGTGGTGTGGTGTCTTGAAGCCTACTCCAGCCCTGTCCTTACCTGGTGCAGCCCACACTGGACTGCACTTTGCTCCGTGCCTGTGTTGGACTATGCTCCTCTCCACACCTGTGTTCGACTGTGTTCCACTCCATGCCTGTGCTGGGCTGCATTCTGCTCTGCACCTGTTCTGGGCTCAGAAATTTTCTTCTTTTTACTCATGTATGTATAACTAGGGGAACTAATAATAATAATAACAACATATATATGTATTTTGGTTGCTGTTGTTATTCACTTGTTCTAATCATGTTTGATCCTTCATGACCCCATTTGGAGTTTTCCTGGAAGAGATGCTAAAGTGGTTTGCCATTTCCTTTTATAGCTCATTTTACAGATGTGGAACTAAAAGAAACAGGGTTAAGTGACTTGTCCAGGGTCTCTCAGCTAATAAAGCTAATGGGTGTTTGAGGTCAAATTCAAACTCAGAAAGATGAAACTTCCTGATTCCAAACTCAGGGTTCTTTTCCCTTTGCCACCCCCCCCCCACACACATATGTGTGTGTGTGTGTGTGTGTGTGTGTGTGTGTATGCATATATATATAATAGTATTGTAAATTGTAAAATGTTTATATTATCATAAGCTTGTTAATTAGATAGTACAAGTGTTATTATTCTCATTTTTTCCTCACAGTCTCAGTGTAGTAAATGTCAGTTCTAAGACTCTAACAATTATTTCCTGACTCCAAGTTCAGTATTTTCTTCACTGTATTATGAATATTTTATTTTCCTACTCAGGTTGATTTTTTTGCAAGAGGCAGCTTAACTAAATATTTTTTTTTATCAAACTTCATTAAAGATATAGCCAAAACCTCATGACTCATTGATATAATTAGTAAATCAAGGACTTACAGGCACATAATTTTGGAAATGTTGGATTCTCAAGTAATCTTCAGGTAAGATGATGGATAGAATGGCTTTTAGAATACTACCTAACAAAATAATAATGCTAGGGAAACATGTGCTTCTCCACTTAACTCCAGTTACAGTCCATGTCATTATAAAACAATGAACATCCTCTACATCCACTTCTGTAGTGAAATTGCCTAGGCTTCACTGTCCTGGGAGATAAATGTAGACACCTTTTTGACTGAGCCATTGTTCTTTTTTTAAAGTGTTCCCAAATCCAGCTCATACTTGGCATAAATGAAATTGCTTTGGCAGATTGCTTGCTGCTTCCCTCTCTTTTCTAGAAATATAGGCCAAGTACTGAATAATGTAGTCAAACAATCAAGGTATTTAAAGTGTTCATATTTTCCCTCATAATAGAAAACCCTTCAGTTATACTGAAACAGAGCAAGTTATGTTACCTCTACTTCAGGTAATGCTCAATTCTCATGCCTTAAAGTATTATGCTTAGGTCATTAGACTTTTTAGATTAAAAAGTCCAGTATGACTATATATATATATATATATATATATATATATATATATATATATATATATATATATATATATATATATATATATATATATATATATATTTTACATGACAAAGAATTACTTCTGGATTTCAAAATCAAGTTTTAAAGTATGCATATAATATATTCTGAAAACCAATTGGAGAGTTTTAAGGAGTGAGGTGGTAAAATGTCTTTGATTTTAACTGAGCTTTTTGCTATAGCTTCCCCACCAATTGCTCTAGTTTTCATTTTCTGTCAAATCAGCTTATAAAGGGAGGAGGCATCCAATGAAAATGAATTTATGTTCTTTACTGAAAATACACTGTTTTATTATAGTTTTGCTGAAATCATAAAATTGAATTTTTTTAATTATAGAAGAAATGCTTCCTGCTGACTCAACAAATAGTTTTACATGATGAAACTGCAGCTCCCTGAACATTTTTACTGTGAGTTATTCTATTTGATATCAGAATCCTAGAATACTATAATTCAAAAGGATCTTAAAAGTCATCAATTCCAGTGCCTATATCTGATATACTAAGTATTTCTACATGAACCCAAGAAATGAACATTTAATTAGTTCATAAGCCCTCCTAATGAGAGTTAACTCACCCCCTCTTAAGTCAGAACATTCTATCTTTGAATGCTCAGATTATTAGAAAGTTCATATTTTGTTCCAAAATGTACCCTTCCCTACATCCCCCAAAGAAGAGTTGAAAACAATGTAGAGAGACAAATGATAATACCCTCCCTACAGCTAGGAAAGAGTTTGTCGAACTGACTTTGATGAATTAAACATGTAAGTATGAATTAAAGTGATAAAAGGATAATTTTTCATCTATAGGCTATTGAGTTTGACTGCCATAACCATTCTAAAACATTGGTAAAATGATAGCTTATCTGATCTATATACATAATTTCTTTTTCTTTCAGCAAAAAAATAAGCTGTCATTTTTTTATCTTGTATCTTCAGTATCTTGCGCCTAGTAATTATACAATAAAACTATGTTAACTTGAAGTAAATTGAATTGTAAGCTCTTAAAATGGAAATGATTACTATTACCCAAAATAAGATCATCAGGGAGAAATCATACCAGCCCGGTTGTATTGTCTTTTTATGATATGGTTACTAAATGGTTAGGAATTCTTTTCTACAATACCATGCCTTTGTCCTACTCAAGAACTTATACATTTCACTTACACCATCTTTCTGGGCAATATGAAGAAAGCAGTGATAGACGATATTAGAGTTAAGTAGATTTTACCTAATTAATTCTACTAAAAAAATTAGTCTGATGAAGCCCTATATCAATTTAAATGATTAGCAAAGTGACATTTCTGGTAGAGTATTTTCCATGACCCTGTTCTACTCAATATCAATCCTTTAATCAAAAGAATTAGGAGTATTTATCCCAGAGAACAAATAAAGTAAGAAGAACATTATAACTTATCAAGAAGTCCTTAAAGGGATGTCATGCAAGTATGGAAGGAGAAATTGAGTGCAGAGAAAGATGAAATTTCTTCTGTTTGGATATTTGATGTTTTCTCAAATAGCCTAACTTCTCAAATCTCTGATGTACTCAAATCCTGATGACCTATTAGTGCTGTTATATCATTGTTATGGGATATTATAATTATGTCATAAAATTATAAACACTATTGTAATAATCTACAGGTGTTTCACCTCCATGTTCAATGATTTCCAAATTACTAAATCTTTAATCCATAATATTTTATCTTTCCATTTATCTCTCTGCATTATTTCTTCAAAAACTACTCCTGTTTCTCATCATGAATGCCAATTCCTTTCTCAGTATTTGCTTAGGTGATCACTCCTGCACTGGCTACTTTCTCTTTTCCCTTCCCAGTCTCAACTCCTTTGTGAACCAACTTTTCACTCTTATTTCCTTCAATCCCTTGTTCTCTGATACTGTCACCAGTTGTGCCTTATTTGCTCCTGAACCGAAATTATTTAGACAATCTACTTCCTTCAATCCCATTCACATGTATTAAATGGACTTGGAGAAAATTGCAAAACCATGTTGATTTGGATCACTAAAATTTTATGTTATCAAATATCATATCCTTTTTTCAGCAAGTAAATTATTTTACTTAATCTCTAATACACACACACACACACACACACACACACACACATATTTTCTATGTTCCATAGCAGTTGTTCAAAACCTTCCCTTCTCAAGTCACCCATTCTGCCTTTCTACTACCTTTTCAGCTGAAGGCCTTGCTTCATACTTCACTGAAAAAAGAAAATGAAACCATTTGTCATGAGTTCCAGAATTTTAATTTCTCCTTATCTCATAACTTTATAATATCATCTCTTGCAATTTGCTGCTTCATTCCGATTTTTGATATAAATGATCCTTCTCCTTACTACATGCAACAAATCTACATTCACCTTTGATTGTCCCTTTTCCCATCTTCTTTAGTAGATGTGGCAAAATAAAACTGGCTATAATACTGAATTAGATTGTGAATTTATTGCTATTCCTATCAAATTATCAAGGTAGGGGACACACTGTGGAAGGAGAAAAATAATAACAAAATTCATTTGAAGGAATACAAAAAAAGGTACCAAAGAAAAGAAACAAACTGTAAAATGGAAGGGAAGATCTCAAGCTACATTACAAAGCACCAACAGTAAATCTATTTGGTACTAGTTTATAAAATAGGGGAAAAAAAGCAGAAAAATTTACACAAGAAGCAAAAACTAATGAAAGAAATAATCCAGGGTATGATATACCCCAACACACAAATTTTAAAAACAAAAACAAATCCTTATATGACAATATTTGCTAAGAAAACTTCGACATGATCTCTTAGAAATAAATTTTAGGAAAACATCTCATACTATGAAAACACTAACAACAAAAGAAACAAATTAAAAATGCACATCCAAAACTTTAAAGATCATACCTTTAAAAAATTACAAGAGAACAAGATAAATGAACTTTAACAATTGTTTCAAGGGAGTGACTTCTTAACCAAACAAGGGATAGAAACAAATACTGAAGAAAAAATAAATTATTTCATTTATGTAAAATTGAGAAGCTTTAATATAAATAAAATTAATAAAACTGACATGTAAAGAAGTAACTGGCTAGGAAAAATATTTATGTTAAATATGTTTCAAAGAGTTCTGATATCCAATGTGCATATAGATGTAATAGAAACATAAAAAAAAAGTCATTGCCCAATAAAGGAAGTGTAAAATCTTAATAACAATTGTCAAAAACTATAAACTAATTACAACCATAAGAATAAATACTCTGAAATTAATATTAATAAGAAATTGAGATCCAATAATTCACTTGATACCTAGCAAAATGGCAGAGATGATCAAAGAGTGGGAAGATATATTCCAAGATACTTCTGGAAAGAGAATATTAATTCTTTATTGGTGGAGCTATGGATTTTTCCAACCATTCTTGAAATTAATTTAGAATTAAGCAGATAAATAAACTGATATATTTCTGTTATTATTAACAAAGATAAAGAAACTAAAATATGGCCCAGAGATTCAGTGGCTAGGTATATGATCTGTGAAAAGAAAAAAAAATAGTATTACCTCTGATTTCTACTGAATTGATTTTACAGTGTAATTGATTTTATGCTGTCTTAATTTTTATTGAGTTATTATATCCTGAACTTACTTTGCTCAGTTTGTTTTCCTCTGAGTTATTTAAGTTGTGGTTGAACAGGAATGCTGTTATCATTAATGTAGTTAGTGCCTGGGACATCCCCTTGTTGTCTGGAAATCCCAACCAGCTTAACTTGATGCCATCTTACCAAAAGAGAAGTCTTCTGTCCTTGCCTATCCTTGTGCAATGAGGGGAAGTTTGATCTCCCCCAAGGGGACAACTACCCTGGTAGTTCTGTTCTCATTGCCAAAATTACAAGAAGCAGATGAGTACAATAACACAATTAACATTCCTTAATTGTCACAGCGAAATGTGATTAGCCACACCTGAATGCCAACCTACTTTCCCCAGTGTCCTGATTTTAATTTTCCTCAACTACTCAGATTCTTCCCTTTCTTGCCTGTCAATCGAGCCCCCTACCCCTGTCACTGGGATTTCTAGTCTTGCTGAGATGCCCTGTCTGAAATGTGTTGTTATAGTTATGTGTCACTATTATTCTTACATTTTTGCATTAACTCACCACATCCCCAAGGAAGATTTATCTATCTATCTATCTATCTATCTATCTATCTATCTATCTATCTATCTATCATCTATCTATCTATCTATTTATCCATCTATTTGGCTAAATGTATATTTATGTGACCGCAAACATAAACATATATACACATACATATATACATGCATGTATATATGTGTATGCATATGTACATATATCTGTATGTGTCTATATACATAGATACATACATAGATATACACACAGATAGACAGATGATAGATAGAAGATAGATACATAGATAAATTCATTCTTTATGATAAAGTTTCTTTTTCATAATTCCTAAGAACTAGAAATATAGTAGACATCCTTGGACTGTGATTCAGCTAAACAAGTTATGGTACATTAATGCAGTAGACTATTACATTTCTAAATTAAACAATAAACATGATGATTATAGAGAAGTATGGGAAAACTTTAACGTGTAGAAGCAAAGTCAAATAAGTAGCAACAGAAAAAGAAAATGCACAATGATTACAACAAAGCAAACAGAAAAAACATTAGAGCAATAAAATAGAGTCCTTTAAATTCTAAAGACTAACTTGTCTCTAAAAAAGAAGGAAAGAACAGAAAAGACACCTCCCTCCCTTCTTTGCCGAAGTCAGTCAAATAGTTTTCGCAGATGGAATGTTATGAATAAGACCATTATAAAACTTCTGATTTTTTATATGTGTTTTAGTTCCTTTCATTGAAAATCTCTGTCTCTTCTCCTTTTTGTTGTCTATTATAAAGGATAGCCCTCTGGGAAGTGAAAGATACATTTAGAATGTAGGTAATAGAAAAAAATAAATGCAGGGTGTTATGACAAGCAATGGGAATATAAACATGAAATAAAGCATTAATTAACCTAAATGACCTGAAATTAAACCTGAATGACCCTACATCTAGAATGGGGGTTAAAAATAATAATAAAATTCATATTAGCACAATGTTTAAAGTATGCAAAGCATTCATAATATAAAATGGTGAATAGGTAAAAAAATAATAATAATTCAGGATATAAAAACAACAAATATCCAGTTGCTTAAAAGTCTACAATGTGAACTAGAGTTTTATCTAGTTTTCCTAATTGCAGTTAGCTCCATACAATGTAAAGCAAGTATTATAAGAGTTAAAAAAAGAGTTTCATACAATGTAATTAGAAGCCTAATGTAACAGTTCAAGTGAGATGTTGTTGGGGACTGATTTAGAGTTAGAATAGAATAAGATGGAGAGATTGGAAGATAATTCAAAATTTCAATGTACAAAAGATCAAATGACAAATCAGACTTGAAATTCAACAATTACATTCAACGTATTATAATAGTAAACAAGAAATATGTTTAAATTGGCTGTATAACATTTTATAAAATGAACAATTTCATTTTTCAATTGAACTGATTGACTTAACTAAGTTATACTGCAATTAGAGTAACTTGCTCTTAGTGTAACTGATGGAGACATAGTTCACAATGAAATTACTCTCACTTTGAAGATGAAAACTTTCTTTCAAACACAGAAAATGAATGATGACAGATAGCTACGTTTAATTTTGTGTGTCAAAATTATTCTTTTATTGAATCACTATTTGAAAATATACCCTTTTTTGTAAACCATTTAAGAAAAACATGTGAAAACAATAATTAAAGCTCTTGAAATGAATGTTGTAAATCATAGAACATCATAAAATTATTAAAATTATAGAAAGTATCTGAAAACATTTTGTGAACTGCTTAAGTCTAGGTAGGGAGACAAAATAACTTATGTTCATTTATTTATTGGTTCACTATTCAACAGTGGTTTATTGAGCACTCATTATGTGAAGGACATTGTGGAATTATATTTCCCCTCAATGAGTTCATGATTTGTTTTGGAAGAGAGAAAAGGTAAGCAAAAAAAATTGATAAATGACTAAATTTTTAATGATAAAAATTGGAGGAAAAGTAAAAATAATGCCTTAAATTTACTTATTATTCACAGTTATAAAAATGCTTCTCAGTATGTCATCTCTTGATCTTCCACACAAGATAAAACAATTAAAAGCTGGAGTGGCCCCGGAAAATGTAAAATTTAAGCAGGCTTTATAGGGATGAGTAAAATTTGGATCAATTAACCAATTAATCAGCAGGTTTCTCTTAAGTGACTACTATGAGCAAAATATTGCTAGGCTCTGGAGATATAAATAGAAAAACAACACTATCACTATTCTTGAGGAGACTAATTTCTACTAAGGGAATACAACATGTTCAATGATATATAAATTCATGATACACAATAAATAAGAAAACATTCAGTAAAGGGGCATAGAACCAAATATCAATGGAATTAGGAGGAACCATTTGAAGTAAGTGGCACCTAAATGGAACCTTGAAGAGAAGGGAAACAAAAGAGTAAGACAATATTGGTTGAGGAAATGGTATGGGATGTACCTGGCTTGTTGGTGGGATAGTGAGGTTCAAGGTAGAGATATATGTAGAAATAAATAGGGAAAGGCAGACTGAGGTGAGAAAATAGAATGCCTTGATTTTATTCTATAGGTGATAGAAAAATTCACTAAAGGTTTTGGGGCAGAATGAAACATAATCGGTCTTTAGGGAAGATGATCGTGTGTGTGTGTGTGTGTGTGTGTGTGTGTGTGTGTGTGTGTGTGTGTGTGTGTAAGAGAGAGACAGAGACCGAGAGATAGACAGAGACAGAGGCAAAGAAATAGAGACAGAGACAGATAGAAAGAAAGGCACACACACACACACACACACACACACACACACACACACATTCCTTAAGGGAGAGACTGAAAACAGGGAGACTTTTTTAGGTAATCTTTATAATAATCCTGATTCGAATAAGAAAGTCATTGATAGGGACTGTGGTAAGGAATACTAAATGAAACATCAACAAAGGCTAATAAATGATCAGATATATGAAGCAAGTAAGCAGAAAAAATCCATAGTGAATTCAACACTTTGAGTTTAGGAAACTGGGAGTATGATGCCATTTTTGATGTAAAGTCAGAGAAGGAAACAATATGTGATGAAAGCAATCAAATGACTAGTCAAGCAATAAGAATTTATTATGCACATCTGGGTGTGCCAGTATGTTGCTAAACCCTTCACAAATATTGTCTCATTTGATCTTCAAGGCAACTTCTGGAAGTAAGTGCTCTTTCTTCTTGCATTTATAATTAAGGAAGCAAGTACACAGAGATTAAACGGTTTGTCAAAGGTCATAGAGCTAGTAAGTATTTGAGGTCAGATATGAACTTGGGTCTTCTACAGTCACCTTCTGCAGCAAGTATTTTAGACACTCCCCCTTCCCCTACAAATACTTTCACTCTAACATTCCATTCCATTTATAAAGCGTAATCTTATATGTACTATTTTTTGCATGTAAGCTCCTCCAATAGAATTTTGGTTCCTTAAGAGGTGTATTCTCATGATTTAGTATAGAGCAAAGAACATAAAAAAATTAATAAATGCTTGTCAGAGCCAAGATGGCAAAGTGAGAGTAACTACTCACATAATTCTAAGAAAAACTTCTTCAGATACCAATAAAAAGAGAATCTGAACAAATTTTAGACTGGCAGAATCCAATAGGAGACAGAGTGTGGCAGATTTCCAACCTAGGATAGACTGGAAGGTCTGGGAAGGGTCTGTTGCATGGGGCTGGAGGAGTGCACAGTGCACAGGCTGTACCAGTGCAGACCCCGACATAGCAAAGCTGAGCAGGAAGCCCAGAGCTGTCTCAAGCAGCAGCAGCCCTATAGAATCTCAAATATACCAGTTCAGGACAGGAGTCCAGTGGAACTGAGCGAGAGAGAACCACAGAACCCCAGGTTCAGGAGCAGCTGCTCCTGAGATTATCAATCTGCAGATTAAATGTCTGTAAATTACCTACTTGAACTACTGAGAGTGAAGATGGTGGAGCGATCAGTAAATGGTCTACTCCTCCCTTGTTGACCTTGAAAAACTAAGAGAATATTTTCCCAGGAAAATCCTGGAACAATGGGATCAGCTGAAGGGGTAAATAGTCTCTGAGCCAGTGAGGCTAGGAAAATCACAAAAGGGGTTAAATCTTGCTGGGACTGAAGGGGATCAGTGAAGGACTGGTGCTGTCCCAGAAAGTCCCACCTCAGTGAACTGGGAAGAGATCCTGAACCCAAAGGGGGTGGAACTCACAGTCATCAACACCAGGACTCCAGGTGTGCCTCAGCACAGCCAGAGGAATAAGGGAGACACTAATGCAAATGGGGATCACCAAACGCTAACTCTGCCTGTGGTCAGGAAAGGACACCTCCTGTGGCCAGACCACCCTTCCCCGACACTTAAAGCAGTGAGCTCCAGGGTAACTCCAGGAAAACTCAAAAAGACTTTAATTGGATGCTGTTTTGACACATCAGCCAGCTCAGCACCAGGTAAGCTACAGCATTCTAGCTTCTAGCTGAAAGAATCAGAGACCACAATACACAAAGCCTCAAGTTCTAAGCACAAGAACAGTCAGACGGAGTCCCCTGTGCCCCAGAAACAGAGCACCAATTTAAAAGCCAGGAAAAGGGTGATCATCATGAGCAAGAAGCAAACCAGAAAAGGTAAGATCACAGAATCTTTCTATGGGGGCAGGCTAAAACACGAATACCAAAGAGGTCAGCACTGAGACTGTACTTCCATCTGAACCTTCAGAAGTGGATATGAACTGGTCTCAAGACCAAAGAACATTCTTGGAAGAGCTCAAGAAGGTTTTTAAAAGCCAGATTAGGAAAGAAGGAGAAAAACTGGCCAATGATTTATAAAATATGAAAAAATAAATCACATAAGAATTTATTTATTTATTTTTAAAGTATATTTTTTCATTCAATTATTTTATTTGTTTTCAGTGTTCTACAATCGCTTCCATATATCTTAGATATTTTTCAACTATCTCTCTCTCCTTCTCCCCTCCCTCACCATTAGCTTCCTGAGATGACATACACTTTTATATAGGTTCTACAAATACATTTCTATGAAATACATTTTCACCTTAGTCATGTTGCACAGAAGAATTAAAATGAATGGTAGAAATCATAAAACAAAACAAAACATAATACAACAGAAAATGGTCTGCTTCATTCTGTGATCAAATTTCAAAATTCTTTCTCTGGATGTGAAAGGCATTTTGCCTCACGAGTCCATTGGTAATTTTTTAAGTCCTTATATTGCAATAGAGTACTAAGTCTACCAGAAAAATTCCTTGCACATTGTGGTTGTTGCTGTGTACAAGGTTCTCCTGGTTCTGCTGCTTTCACTCAGCATCACTTCATATAAGTCTTTCTAGGCCTCTTTGAAGTCTTCCTCTTCATCACTTATTATAGTATAACAGCATTCTATTACATTCATATACCAGAATTTAGTCTGCCGTTCCCCAAATGATGGGCCTCCCTTTGATTTCCAGTTTTTGACCCTCACAAAGAGAGCTGCTATAAATATGTTTGTACATGTGGGACCCTTTCCCATTTTCTGATCTCTTGAGGATACTGTTCTAGAAGCAGTATTGTTGGGTCAAAGGGTATACACATTTTGGTAGCCCTTTTGGTAGCCATTTTGGTAGCAAAATTCCAATTTGCTCTCACAGAAGAATTTAAAAGGAAAATTGGACTAATGGAAAAAGAAGCATAAACCCTAACTGGGAAAACTGGACAAATGGAAAAGGATGTACTAAAACTAACTGGAAAAAATAACTCCTTAAAAGAAACAATTGGACAGATGGAAAATGAGATGCAAAAGTTAACTGAAGAAAATGATTCGATAAAAATTAGAATTGGGCAAGTAGAAGCTAATGAATCTATGAAACATCAAGAGTCATTCAAACAGAATCTAAAGAACAAAAATAGAAAAAAATGTAAAATGTAAGATATCTAATTGAAAAAACTACTGAACTGGAAAATAGAAGCACGACAGAAAAATCTAAGAATTATTGGTCTACCAGAAAGCCATGATGAAAAAAAAGAGCTTGGAAAATATCTTCCAAGAAATCATCAAGGAAAACTGCGCAGAAGTCCTAGATCCAGAGGGCAAAATAGTCATCGAAAGAATCCACCTTTCATATCCTGAAAGGGATCCCAAACTAAAAAACACCAAGATATTGTTGCCAAATCCCAGAACTATCAAGTGACAGTGAAAATACTGCATACAGCCAGAAAGAAACAATTCTTTTATTGAGGAGGTACAGTCAGGATCACATAGGACCTTGCAGCTTCGACATTAAAATATCGGAATGACTGGATATTCTGTAAGGCAAAGGAGCTGGGGCTACAACCAAGGATCAATTACCACGCAAAATTGAGCATAATATTTCAGTCACGAAGATGGGCATTCAATGAAATAAGGAATTTCCAGACCTTCCTAAAGAAAAGACCAGAGTTCAATAGAAAAATGGTCTTCAGACACAAGTATCAAGAGAGGTATAAAAAGGTATGTGGGGGAAAAAAACCCAACAACAACTTGTATTTCAATATGGGCAAACTGTTTACATCCCTATAAGGGAAGATAATACTTATTAATCTTGATCATTGCATATTTATTATTATATATATTAAAGGGATATAAGTAAACAGAGGGAGTGGAAATAAAGTAAATGATGTGATGATAAAAAATGTGATTTAAGGGTACAAAGGGATTGCAATGGGATATGTGAAAAGGAGGTGGCAGAAAAAGTTAAATTACATCACAGGAAGAGTTACAAAGATATATTACAGTAGAGGGAGAGAGGGGAGGGACATGGGCATTGTTGGAGATTTACTCCCATCTGCTTTGTTTTAAGGAAGGAACAACAAACTCAGTTAAGTATAGAAGTCTAACTAGCTCTACAGACAGTAAGAGGGAAGAGGGGAAAGAAAAGTCAGGGGAGCCTAAAAGGGCAAGAAGAAGTAGTAAGGGTAAAGGAGAGTAAAAGGGAGAGGGAGTGAAAATAGGGAGGTAAGACTGAGAGAGATGGTGGTCAAAAATTAAAATTCTAATGTGGAGGGTAAGGGAGAAGGGAGAACTAAAAGCATAAAGGGGGGGAAAGAGGATGGAGGGAAAGAAAAACGTAGTTATTATAACTGTGAATGTGAATGGGATGAACTCTTCCATAAAATAGGGATGGGGAGCAGAATGGATTAAAAATCACAGTCCAATAATATATTGTTTACAAGAAACACATTTGAAATCAGGGGATACACACAAGGCAAAGGTAAAAGGTTGCAGTAGAATATATTGTGCTACAGCTGATGTAAAAAAAAAAAAATCAGTGGTAGCAATCCTAATCTCAGAAAAGCCAAAAGTAGAAATAGATCTAATCAAAAGGGAAAAGGCAGGAAACTATATCTGGTTAAAAGGCAACATAAACAATAAAGCAATATCATTACTAAACATATATGTTTCAAGTTGTAGAGCATCCAGATTCTTATAGGAGAAGTTAAGAGAGTTACAGGAAGAAATAGGCAGCAAAACTATGCTAGTGGTGGACCTCAACCTCCTCCTATCAGAACCTGATAAAGCTAATCTGAAAATAAACAAGAAAGAAGTTAAGGAGATGAATAGAACTCTGGATAAATTAGATATGATAGCTCTCTGGAGAAAATTAGAAAGTATTGTACCTTTTTCTCAGTGGTATATTGTATATATACAAAAATTGACAATGTACTAGGGCATAAAAGCCTCACAATCCAGTGCAGAAAGAGAGAGATACTCAGTGCATCCTTCTCAGATCATAATTCAATAAAAATTATATGTAAAAAAGGCTATGGAAAAATTAAAAAAGTTGGAAATTAAATAATCAAATCCTAAAAAATGAGTGGGTCATCAAGAAATAATAGAACCAATCAACAACTTCAAGAGAATGTCAAAAATGAGACAACCTACTAAGTCTTATGGAATACTACAAAAGCAAATCTTAGTGGAAGCTTTATATCCTTGAATGCCCACATGAATACAATATTGAAAGAGGAGATCAATGAATTGGGCATGTAGGAAAAAAATCTAGAAAAAAAAAAATTGAAAATCCCCAAAGAAATATCAAATTAGAAAAACTGAAAACAAAAGGAGAGGTTAATAAAATCAAAATTAAGAAAACTTTTGAACTAATAAAGCAAACTAAGAGATGGTTTTATAAAAAAAAAACAATAAAATTGATAACCTTTTTGTCAATTTGATTTAAAAAACAAAGAAGAAAACCAAATTACCAATATCAGAGATGAAAAGGGTGATCTTACTTCAAATGAGGAATAAATTAAAATAATAATTACAAATTACTTTGCCCAAATGTATGCTCATATATTCGACAATCTAAATGAGATGGATGAGTATTTTAAAAAATATAAATTGCCCAGATTAAGAGAAGAATAAGTTGAGTACTGAAATAACTCCTTCTCAGAAAAAGAAATTGAACAAGTCATCAATGATTGCTCTAAGACAACACCTCCAGGGCCAGATGGATTTACAAGTGAATTCTATGAAACATTTAAAGAACAGCTAATTCCAATATTACGTAGACTACTTGGGAAAATTGGTGAAGGACCTCTACCAAATTCTTTTTATGATACAAATACGGTTCTGATGTGTGTGTGTGCATGTGTGTGTGTGTGTGTGTGTGTGTGTGTGTGTATTCGTCCTTCTTTGCTGAAGTAGACCATGCCATCAGAGAAATGATGACATGACTTGCACTTGACTTTGTTTGGAGTGAGGGAGGGCTGTGCATGTCACCAACATCTCTTTTCCTCCAGAGCCATCTGAATCCAGTGACATTCATGAAATTCATCAGGATGACTGAAGATGACCCAGGATCAGGCAATTGGGGTTATGTGACTTGCCCAAAGTCACACAGCTAGTGAATGTCAAATGTCTGAGGTGAGATTTGAACACAGGTCCTCCTGACTACTGCACTGGTGCTTTATCCATCCACTGCACCACCTAGGTGCCCCTTTGGTTCTGATACCAAAACCAAGAAGAGCCAAAACAGAGATAGAAAATTATAGACCAATTTCTCTAATGAATATAGATGCGAAAATTTCAAATTAGATATTAGCAAAAAGGAAATAGCAACTAACTATGAGAATAATACATTATGATCAGATAGAATTTATAGCAGTCATGCAGTCCTGCAGTTCAATATTAGGAAAACTATCATTATTATTGATCAAATCAACAATAAAACTTACAGAAACCAAATGATTATCTCATTAGATACAGAAAAAGCTCTTGACAATACACAAAACCCATTCTTATTGAAAACACTGGAGAGCATAGGAATAAATAGAACTTTCCATTAAATAATAAGCAGTATCTATCTAAAATCATCAACAAGAATTATATGCAATGGGGATAAGCTAGGTGCCTTTTCAATAACATCAGGGGTGAAACAAGGATATCCATTATAACCAATGCTGTTCAACATGATACTAGAAATGTTAGCTTTAACAATAAGAGCAGAAAAAGAAATTGAAGGAATTAGAATAGACAAAGAAGAAACTACGTTATCACTCTTTGCCAATGATATTATGATATACTTAGAGAACTCCAGAGGATCAAGCAAAAAGCTACTTGGTATAATAAACAACTTTGGCAAAGTTGCAACTTACAAAATAAACCCATGTAAATCACCTGCATTTCTATGTATTACTTACAAAGTCAAACAGCAAGAGACAGAAAGAGAAATCACCTTTAAAGCTATGGTAGATACTATAAAATGTCTGGTAATCTACTTTCCAAAACAAACCCAGGGAGTATATGGAAAATTTTGATTACATTAAATTTTAAAGATTTTACACAAAGAAACTCAATGCAGCGTAGATTAGGAGGGATGCAGAAAACTGGGAAAGAATTTTTGCAACTAGTGTCTGTGATAAAGGCCTCATTTCTAAAATATATAGAGAACTGAGTCAAATGTACAACAATACAATTCATTCCCTAGTTCATAAAGGTCAAAGGATATGAACAGGCAGTTTTCAGAGGGAGAAATTGAAGTTATCTATAGTCATGCTCTAAATCATTGATTTTGTTCAGGAAAATAAAGCATAATGGTGATATGTATTGAAAACATGTTGCTTTTTTTATTCTTATCATAGAAAGTTATTATGTTGACAAGGAAGATGAAAAAACACTTTCTGAAGAAAACAAAGTCAAAATAACTGCATGAAAAGCCTAAGAGAATAATATGACTTGGTGTCAGGACATAGAGGAGTTGAAAAAGGATTTTGAAAAGTCAAGTAAGAGAGGAAGGGGAAAAATTGGAAAAGAAATGAGACTGATGTAAGATAATCATGAAAAAAGCCTCAGCAGCTTGATAAAAGAGGTGCACATATACTAAAGAAAATAACACCTTAAAAAACAGAATAGGTCAAATGACAAAAGAGGAACAAAAATCCAAAGAAGAGAACAATGTCTTCAAAAACAAAACAGAGCAAATGGAGGGAGAAGTCACAGAAAAATTCTCTGATGAGAAAAACTCCTTAAAAAGTAGAATTGACCAAATGGAAAAGGAGGTACAAAGACTAAGTGAAGAAAATAATTCCTTAAAAACTAGAATTGGGTAAGCAAAAGCTAATGACTTAATGAAACATCAAAAAAAATCAAAATACAAAGAATAAAAATAAAGACTGAGTTACTACCTCACACTTGTGAGTCTGGCTAATATGGCAGAAAAAGAAAATGTCAAATGTTGGAGGGGATGTGGGAAGATTAAAATAAAAAAAAAGTAGAGTACTACTGGTGAAGTTGTTTGCTAATTCAAACATTCTGGAGAGCAATTTGTAACTATGCCCAAAGAGTTATAAAAAAAAGTGCATTCCCTTTGATCAGCAATGGCTCTCCTAGGTCTGTTTCCCAAAGAAATTTTCTTTTTAAAGGAAAAGGACCTATGTGTACAAAAACATTTATAGTCACTCTTTTAGTGCTGATAAAGAATTTGAAATTGGGGGGATGTACATCAGTTGGGAATGGTTGAACACATTATGGTAATATGATTATAATGGAATACTGTTGTATTTTAAGAAATGATGAGCAGGATGCTCTCAGAAAAACCTTGAAAGACTTACATGAGTTGATGAAAAGTGAAATAAGCAGAACCAAGAGATTGTTGTCCACAGTAATAGCAATATAGTATGATGATGTCCTATGAATAACTTTGCTATCCTCAGAAATACTATGATCCAACACAATTACGTGGGACTCATGATGAAAGGTTCTCTCCATCTCCAGAGGAAGAAATAGGAGAGCTGGAAGGCAGATGGAAAATACTTTTTCTTTACTTTATTTATCTTTCTTAGCTTTCTTTTTCTGTCTTTTCTTTCACAGAATGACTTACAAGGAAATGTGTTTTACATTACTATATATGTATAAACTATGTCAAATTGCTTGCCTTCTCAATGGGGGGGGGCATGGAAGGGAGAGGACGTGGGATTCAAAATTTGGAAAAAGAATGTTAAACTTGTTTTTACATGTAGTTAATGGAAAATAAGGTACTACATAATTTAAAAAAATTACAAATATCATTTTTCCATTTAGGAATGTGAACAGTTCAGCTCCATTATGAATCTCTTATGTCTTCTTTTACTGTTTTACCTTTTTTGACTTCTCCTGGGTCTTGATATTGGAGATCAAATACTTTGTTCAATTCTGTTCTTCTCCTTGTGAAAGCTTGAAACCCTTCTATTTCATTGAATAAACATTTTTTCCCTCAAAGTATTATGCTTGATTTTTTCCATGTAGGTGATTCTTGGTTGTAGTTCTAGCTTCTTTGCCTTCTGCAATATCATGTTCAATGATCTCAGATCAGCTGCCAAGTCCTATACAATCCTGATTGTTGCTATCTGATGTATGAATTGATTCTTTCTGGTCATTTAACATTATTTTTCCCCTTGATCTGATAGTTCTGCAAGGAACTTATGTTCCTTAGAGTTTTTGTTTTGGTATCTCTTTCCTAAGTTGATTGGTGGATTCTTTCAATGCTTATTTTGCCTTCTGATTCCAGGAGATCAAGGCAGTTTTCCTTGATAACTTCTTGGAAGATCACATCCAGGATGCCTTTTTGATTATGGTTTTCAGGTAGTCCAGTGATTCTGACATTGTCTCTCTGCATCTGTCTTCCAGGTCAGTTGTTTTTCTCATGAAGTATTTTACATTTTCTTCTATTGTTTTTATTCTTTTGAATTTCTTTGATTGATTCTTGATGTCTGATTCAATCATTAGCTTCCACTTGTCCAATTCTAATTTTTAAGGTGATTAAGGTGTTTTCTTCAATTAGCTTTTTCACTTCCTTTTCCATTTAGTCAATTCTACTCTTTAAACAGTCATTTTGTTTTCTCAGGCTGTTGACTCTTTTTCAATAATTTTCTGGTATCCCTCTCATTGATTTTCCAAATTTTTCTTCTACTTCTCTTATGATTTTTAAGCTTTTTTTTGAGCTCTTCCATGAGTTCTTACTGAGGTTGAGACAACTTCCCATTTGGCCAATAGGTATTTTGGCATTTTTGTCCTCTTCTGACTTTGTAACTTGGTTTTTCCTGATATCATAATAACTTTCCATGGTCAGATTCTTTTTTTGTTGCGGTTGTTTGCTCATCTTTTTTGGCCATTTCCCTTTTTTATCAATTTGAGCTCTGTTCCTGGGGTGGAAGGGGCATTGTCTTAGTCTTCTTTCACCAGGGCCTGCAAGCCCTTGCTGTTTACTGATGCTGCACTGACGTCACCCTGAGGCCCATGGGGGACCACCATGTCTGATGCTGAACTGAGGGATTATGGGGGAAGTTGGATGGTGCTGCTGGAGGCTGAAGGGATCTGGTCACTTAACTAGTGCTGAACCCAGGTCCTAGTACTGGTGTCTGGAATATGCTGAAGTCAAAGGGGTGTTTCTGCATTTTGCCAGGTCTATTCAGAAGCACATGGCTGTCTGGACATAGGTAGTGTCCTGTTTGCCTGGTGCTACATTGAAGCATGGGGCAGCTGTCTGATCAGACACCTAAGGAACCTGGTGTTGGTGTTTGCATGCTCCACCACACTGTGGCTCAAAATCTCCCATGGATTTGCTGAGATAAGACTTGCTGCTGGCCTTCCAAGATGCTTCCTTTCCCCTGGATGGCATGTCCCCCTTTGCCAAAACATAGACTTTTCCTGTTGATCTTCCAAATTTCTTCTGCTAAAAGATCATTTCCCCCTATTTTTTTGCTGGTTCTGCTGTACCAGGATTTTTTGGAGATTCTGTTTTATGATTGTTTGGGAGCAGATATGGAAAAGTTATTGCAATTTACTGCTTACTTTGCTATCTTGACTCCTGGAAGTCTGAATCTCATATTGCCTTTTTATTAGAACTTAGTCCCAGCTTAGGGAACTCTTGGGTTGTAAAGACTCTCACAGGAGGAACCCTTATCTACCCTTCCTCCACTGTGTTAAAAGAGACAGAGAGTGATACAGGAGAAGGAGAGCAGAAGATTGAGGCTGAAGCAAGAGGTCATCTAATAAGGCTGAGGAAAAGACTAAAACATAGCTGGGACCATTTTTGTCTGCCCAGAGAGTACTTTGAGTGAGGACTATATTCCAGAAAAAAAGAGGAGACAGTTTTTAATTTCTGACCTAGGGAACGTGCCCTTCAGCAAAGAGGGAAAGGAGGGAGCTACAGGAGAAAACCAAAAAAGATTTGAGACATCAAAGATTAAAAGAGGGAAAATTGGGCTATATAAACATCCTAAATCAAATCAACAAAGAGGATCATAATACTAGAAGGAAAGATGAATAAATTCTCAGAAAATGCAAAACTCTTGAGAAATATAAAATAGAGAAAAGTGAAAAAAATATCTAATTAAATAAGGTATTCTATGGACTCCCAAGAAAGTATGGAACAACAAAGTACTATAGTCATTCAAAAGAAAAATGTATAAAAAGCAAAATTTTAGATGAACATAGATTAGAACACAGAACTCTCAACATGGCAGAGAAAATTACATCATACAAAAGTCATGTAATATTGCATGATAAGAAATTATGAAAGGGATGATTTCAGAGGATGAGAATTGGCATAAAATGATGCAGTGATATGAGAAACATCAGGAGAACAATTTACACAATAAAAAATTTTACAGACAAATTTAAAGAATTTAAAATTTTTGATAAATGTACACTCAACGATAAAAATTCCAGAGGACTAAAGATGATATGTGTTATACTTTTCCTGAAAGAATAGCGATTGACTCAAGATGTACAATGGCACAAAAAATTTTGTACACAATTCAAGGCTTTGTTTTGCTTATTTATGTAAGTTTGATAATTGTTTTTTCATTTTTTTTAAAATTAGGGAATGGAAAGATAATAAAAACTTATTACTTTAAAAATACATCTTTGATATAAAAAGAGCAGATTAGAAAAGAATGAATTGACAATGAAATATCTCCAAAAATAGGTTTTAAAAAGACACTAACAGATATGAAATATAAAAATACTGAATGAAATAAAAAATACTGAAAAAAGTACTGGAAAATTTTGTCAGAAATGAAGCAAAAGTCAATATCCTTAAAGGAACACAAAAATACTATATAAACCAAAGCACTACACCTTAGTGACAGGATAAAGAAGGATAAGTTAAGGATCAAAAAATTTCCAGGAGAAAATGGTTACTAAGAAAATTCTGACCACCATAATACAGGGGGAAAATAAAAGAAAACTGTACAGGACTTTCAAATAAAGTAATAAAGAGTCAAAAAAGAAGCTGCACAGAGTCTTAGGAGCTCATGTGGAAGGAAACAAGATAGAAAAACAACAAATTTGTTCTTTAAATTCATTATAACACATTGAAGTTTAGCAATTTCAATGACAAATACTATGTTTGGCAAGCAGCCAGCAGTAAGACCTTAAAAGGCAAAGGAAATAACATTCAAATATGATAAGCTTATCAAGCAGCCAAGAGAAATAGCATAATGGAATGGAGCATTTTATTCCCAAAAGAAAAGGATCTCAAGCTATAGCCTAAAATGTGAAACACTACAAGCATGAGTATAATCATTGATGAAAAAAGAGCAATATTTAACAAGAGACACATTGGAGGCATTTCTGCAACAAAGGGGAACCCACTGAAATTAGTTTTGTATAATCACCACATTTTCTTTGGATAGTTCCATCTTTTTCTCTACTGATGTCAGTATTAATAAAATATGTATATATGTATGTAAATTATATATATATATATATATAAAACATGTAAAGAGAAACACATAGATTAACACTTATTAGTTTTCTTCTTTCTTTTTAAGAATCCATCACATGACTTTAACTCTATGGCTAGGCAAAACGTAGCGTCCTCATACTGCTTTGGTCTATTACTAAGTTTGTAAGGTGCTCTTTGCTGCTGTTCAGTCATTTCAGCTATATCTAACTCTTCACGACCCCATTTGTCTTTTTCCTTGGCAATGATATTGGAGTGCTTCACATTTTTTCTCCAGATCATTTTACAGATGAGGAACTGAGAAAAATAGGGATATGAGTTGTCTAAGGTCACACAACTGGCAAGTGTCTGAAGACAGATTTAGACTCATGAAGATGAGGCTTCCAGACTTCGGGCCTGACACTCTATACAATGTGGCACTACCTAAGCTGGCTGAGTTGCTCTTTACCCAGGCTTAAATTATTTGGTCACTTGCATACTGTGAATATTTGTCAAGCAATTGTGAGATGTCTTAATGTGTAAGCTCTATGGCTGTAGAAGCACAGCAAGTACCCATTTAACTGGGAAGACAAAATCATTGATGAAAGCTATTTGTTTATTCACATGTTTATATTTTTGTCACCATGAAAAATTACTTGAAAAATATGTTTTGGCTTCTAAAGTAGCATTTGATTGTAAACACTTCTGTCACCAAACTGAAATTTTTGTTTTCCATTTCAGCATGTCACCTCACCAACTATATCTAAAGATTTCATAGCTGAAAACTCTGGACAAAGTCCTAACTAAGCCAGCAACAAGCACCCAATAATATACATCTCTCTTTTAAAAAATTCACCAGATTTTTAGTCTCTTTCTTCACTACAACTTTCTTATCTTCAGATATTTTCTTTCATTTTTCCCCTCTCTTTTTCTCAGTTATGTGTATTTGTGTGTGATTGCTTTTCTGGGAAATGAGCCCAGATTGGTGTAATTTTTGTTTGGTACCAGTGTAGTGTCCCAGATTCTGTTTTGAGAGGAAAATTATAAATTAATATCATTAATATAATGTTATTACTCATTATTTATTTTCCTCTAACATATGGCATATTAAGTTGTATTACTTCCCTTACTTAATTTGGAAAGAGAATGTATTCCAGTTATCTTTGAGTCATTATATTTATAAATAACGTTATTTACATAGAACATAGATTTTGGCAGATTACATGTTTTTTAATGGAACTAGATTTTGGAGGTTTAAAAAAAACATGATAACCCAAAATCATTGATAGATCTCTTTAAATGGCAAGTTTTTTTATGAGATTTGAAATATGCATCTCTTTCCTTTTAATGTAATAATATTCTGATATTATTATAGTTATCTCATATATGTATATATATATATATATACATATATATATATATACTAAAGTCTATCAACAAGTCTGCCTTCTCAATGATATTTTAAGCACAGGAAAACTTTCTATTTTATTATTCCATATCTTTCTTTCTTTTTTTATGTTGATACCACTTTAATATACTCATGTATTTCTAAATGACAGATCTATTTCATTTTGGAAACCATTTCCCAAGTAGATATGTAACTATATATTCTCTTTCTCCCAGCCCCTACCCTCCTCCTGTAAGCAGAGGAAAGCTCTGAGTATGTTTGTTATGTAGCTAGGCACTAGAAGTCTTTGGAAAGATGAAGATGCAAAGAACAATGTATAAGAAGTTGAGAATTGTGTGTGATCCATACGTGTAAAGAAAATGTTCATATCATTTAGAACTAGTCATCGAGGGAAGCATATCAACATATATTCTTGTTTGGTTTTTTCATAAAATTGAAATGTAATTAATAATTGCTATCATTTACACAGCAAATTAAGGTTTGCGAAGTGCTTTACAAATACAATAGCATCTGATCCTCACAGTGATTCTGGGAAGTAGTTGAGGAAACTGAGGCAGAGAGAGATTGAGTGATTTGCCCAGGTCACACAGCTAGTGTCTGATTTGAACATGTCTTCCTATCTGTGGGTCCAAATACACTGTGTCACCTAGATGCCTAGGCACTTGATGTATATAAATTTTCTTGAATAAACCTAACATGATCTCACTGTTTTGGACACTTTCTACATAATGAACTTAAATTTAATTTTGATCAGAAAAGGGTCTACTTATTTTTTTGCATATATAAATATATATATATATATATATACATAATTTATTTTTGGTGTTCTACAATCCCTACCATAAAACTTAGATTTTTTTTTACCCCTACCTACTCCCCACCACCCCCCTCCCTCCCTGAGACAGCATACACTTCTATATAGAATCTACACATACATTCCTATTGAATACATTTTCACTATAGTCATGCCATGCAGAAGAACTAAAATAAATGGGAGAAATCATATAAGAAATCAAAACATAACACACACACATACACATACACACACACAAATGATTTGCTACATTCTTTGATTGAATTCCATGGCTCTTTCACTGGATGTGGAAGGTATTTTGCCTTAGAAGATCATTGGGAATTTTTTTTAAGTCCTTACATTGCTATGAAAATCCAAGTCTACCAGAAAAAAACTCTCACACACTGTGGTCATTGCTGTGCACAAAGATCTTCTGGTTCTGCTCCTTTTGCTCAGTATGAGATCGTATAAGTCTTTCCAGGCTTCACTGAAGTCTTCTTGTTCATCATTTCTTATAGAAGAATAGTATACTTTTACATTCATATATCATAATTTATTCAGCCATTCCCCAATTGATGGGCATCCGCTTGATTTCCAGTTTTTGGCCACTACAAAGAGTGCCGCTATAAATATTTCATGCATATGGGACCCTTTCCCATTTTTATGATCTCTTGGGGATGCACTCCTAGAAGTGACATTGCTGGGTCACAGGGTATGTACATTTTTGTAGCCTTTTAGGCATAGTTCCAAACTGCTATCCAGAATGCTTGGATGAGCTCACAGATCCACCAACAATATTTTAGTGTTCCAACTCTCCCACATCCTCTCCAACATTTATCATTTTCCTGTTCTGACATTTGCAAATCTGATAGGTGTGATGTGGTACCTCAGAGTTGTTTTAATTTGCATCTCTCTAATCAAAAGTAATTTAGAGCATTTTTTCATATGATTATAAATAACTTTAATTTCTCCCATTGAAAAATGTTCATATTCTTTGACCATTTATCAATTGGAGAATGACTTGCATACATCTGAGTCAGTTTTCCATATATTCTAGAAATGAGGCCTGTATCGCAGAACTTAGCAGTAAAAATTCTTTCCCAATTTACTACATCCCTCTGAATTTTGGTTGCATTGGATTCGGTTGTGCAAAAACTTTTCAGTTTAATGTAATGTAACCATCTTGCACTTCATAATGCTTTCTGTCTCTTCTTTAGTTTAAAATTCTTCCCACCTCCATAAATCTGATAAATACACGATTCCTTGCTCCTCCAGTTTGTCCATAGTATTGATCTTTATGCCTAGATTGTGTACCCATTTGGACTTTATTGTTGTGTATGGTGTCAGGCATGGGTCTATGCCTAATTCCACCACACTGTTATCCAGTTTTCCCAGCAATTTTTGTCAAGCAGTGAGTTCTTATCCCAGAAGCCGAGGTCCTTGGGTTCATCAAACAGGAGATTGCTGTACTCATTGTCTACTGTGTCTCGAGTACCCAGCATATTCCACTTGCCTATCCTTCTGTTTCTTAGCCAGTACCAAGTGGTTTTGATAATTGCTCTTTATAATGCAATTTGAGATTTGGTAGTGGTAGGCCACCTTTCATAGGATTTCTTTTCATTAGTCCCTTTGATATTCTGGACCTTTTGTTCTTCCAGAGGAATTTTGATATTATTTTATCCATCTCTATAAAATAATTATCTGAAAATTTAATTGGTATGGCACTAAATAAGTAAATTAATTTAGGTAGAATCGTCATTTTTATTATATTGGCTTGCTCTACCCATGAGCAACTGATGTTTTTCCACTTACTTAGATTTGACTTTATTTGTGCAAAAAGTGTCTTGTTATTGTGTTCATCTAGTCCCTGAGTTTGTTTTGGCAGGTAAACTCCCAACTATTTAATAGTGTCTACCCTGGTTTTAAATGGGATTTCTCATTCCATCTCTTGCTCTTGGACTTTGTTACTAATATATAGGTATGCAGAAGATTTGTGCGAGTTTATTTTCTAACCTGCAAATTTGCCATAGTTGTTTATTATTTCAAGCAGTTTTTTACTTGAATCTCTGGGGTTCTCTAAGTATATCATCATATCATCTGCAAAGAGTGATGGCTTAGTTTTTTCTCTGCCTATTCTTGTTCCTTCAATTTCTTTATCTTGTCTAGTTGCTACAGCTAACATTTCTAGTACCATATTAAATAATAACAGTGATAATGGACATACTTGTTTCACCCCTGATCTTACTGGAAATGCATCTAGCTTATTTCCATTGCATATAATTCTTGCTGAAGGTTTTAGGCAGATACTGTCTATTATTTTATGGAAAGTTCCCTTTATTCCTATGTTGCCCAGCATTTTTAATAGGAATGGGTGTTGTATTTTGTTGAAAGCTTTTCCTGCATCTATTGAGATAAACATGTGGTTTTTGTTAGTTTTGTTGTTGATATGGTCAATAATGCTAATAGTTATGAATGCTACCTGATCATAATGTCTTATTCTTGTGGTAAGATGCTGTATTCGTTTTTTTTAAAATCTTATTTAAAATTTTGCATCTATATTCATTAGAGAATTGGTCTATAATTTTTTCTCTGTTTTGTCTCTTCCTGGTTTAGGTATCAAAACCATATTTGTATCATAGAAAGAATTTGGGAGAACTCCTTCTTACCCAATTTTCAAAAACAATCTATGTAATATTGGAATTAACTGTTGTTTAAATGTTTATTAGAATCCACTTGTAAATCCATCTAGACCTGGAGATTTTTTCCTAGGGATTTCATGGATGGCTTGTACAATTTCTTTTTCCCAAGATGGGGTTGTTTAAGTATTAAACTTCCTCTTCTGTTAATCTGGGCAATTTGCATTTTTAAAATACTTATCCATCTCATTTATATTGTTGAATAATGGGCATAAATTTGGGCAAAGTAATTTCTAATTATTGTCTTAATTTCCTCTTCAATGAAGGTGAGTTCACCCTTTTCATTTTTTATTAGTAATTTGATTTTCTTCTTTGTTTTTTTAATCAAATTGATCAAAGGTTTATGAATTTTATTAGTTTTTTCAAAAAACCAACTATTGATTTTATTTATTAATTCAATAGTTTTCTTAATTTCAATTTCATTAATCTTTCATTTGGTTTTCAGTATTTTTAATTTTGCATTTAGTTGGGGATTTTCAATTCGTTCTTTTTCTAGCTCTTTCAGCTACATATCTATGTGATTTATCTCCTCTTTCTCTATTTTATTTATGTAGTCATTCCAAGAAATAAAACTTCCCCTAAGAATTGTTTTTGCAATGTTCTATAAGATTTGGTAGGTGGTCTCATTATTTCATTCTCCTGAATGAAGTTGTTGATTGTTTCTATGATTTGTTGTTTAACCCACTCCTTCTTTAGGATTAGATTATTTAGTTTCCAATTGATTTTTGGTTTGTCTTTCCATGGCCTTTTATTACATATAATTTTTATTGCATTATGATCTGAGAAGGATATATTGATTATCCCTGCCTTTCTTCACTGGACTGTGAGGTGTTTATGTCATAGTACATCATCAATTTTTGTATATGTGACATATACTGCTGAGAAAAAGGTATATTCCTTTCTATTCCCATTCAATTTTCTCCAGAGATCTACCATATCTACCTTATCCAGAGTTTTATTTACCCCCTTAACTTGTTTTTAGTTTACTTTGAGGTTAGATTTATCAAGTTCAGAGAGGGGGAGGTGGAGGTCCCCCACTAGTAGAGTTTTGCTGTCTATTTCTTCCTTCAACACTCTCTCCCACCCTCTCCTCTAAGAATTTAGATGCTATACGACTTGGAGCATACATGTTTAGTAATGATATTGCTTCATTGTCTATAGTGCCTTTTAGCAGGATATAGTTTCCTTCCTTATCTCTTTTGATTAGATCTATTTCTGCTTTTGCTTTGTCTGAGATTAAGATTGCTACCCCTGCTTTTCTTACATGACCTGAAGCACAACATATTCTGCTCCAACCTTTGACATTTACCCTGTGTGTATTCCCCTTTTTCAAATGTGCTTCTTGTAAACAAGATATTGTTGGATTATGGCTTTTAATCCATTTTTCTATCAGTCTCCATTTAATGGGAGAGTGCATTCCATTCACATTCACAGTTATGATTACAATCTGTGTATTTCCCTCCATCCTCTTTCCCTCCATTTGTGCTTTTATTTATCCCATCTCCCTTCCTCTCCTCAAAAGTTTTTACTTTTCACCACCACCTCCTGCAGTCTTCCCTTCCTTCTTTTTGCCCCCCTCCCTGTTATTCCCCTTTACACCAACTGCTTTTTCCTCCCTTTTAGCTTTCCCTCCCCTTTCTTCCCTGTTCCCCTCCTACCATCTATAGAGCTAGTTAGAATTATATACTGAAGTTTCTTGTTCCCTCCTTGAACCAAATCAGATGAGAGTACCTCTCAAACAATACTCATCTCCCTCACCTATTTTCCTTTATTATAATTTTGCACTTCTTTCTGTGATGTAATTTATCATTTTCTGCTTCCTCCTGTTACAATCCCTCTACATGCTGAAATCATATTTTTATCATCACATCATTTACTTTATACCCATTCCTTCTATGTATATCCCTTTTATATTTCATAAGAGATGTACAATTCTCAAGATTAATGGGTAACATCTTCCCTTACAGGGAGGTAAACAATTTGCTCAAATTGAGTAACAAGTTTTTATTTTATCCCCCCTGTTTTCCTTTTTATGCCTCTCTTGAGACCTATATTTGAAGATTGAATTTTCTATTAAGTTCTGGCATTTTTGTCAGGAAGGTCTGGAAATCCCTTACTTTTTTGAATGATCATCTCCTTGAATGAAATGTTATGGTGAACTTTGTTGGGTAGTTGATCCTTGGTTGTAGTCCCAGCTCTTTTGCCTTATGGAACCTTGGATTCCAATTACTTTGATCTTTTAACATGGAAGCTGCAAGGTCCTGTGTGATCCTGACTGTAGCTCCTCAACATTTGAACGGTTTCTATTTGGCTGCCTGTAGTATTTTCTCCTTTACTTGATAGTTTTGGAATTTGGCAATGATAATTCTTGGAGTTTTGAGCTTGGGATCCCTTTCAGGAGGTGAATGGTGGATTCTTTTCGATGACAGTTTTGCCCTCTGGATCTAGCACTTCTGGGTACTTTTCCTTGATGCTTTCCTGGAAGATATTGTCCAGACTCTTTTTCTCATTGTGGCTTTCTGGCAGGCCAATAATTCTTAAATTTTCTCTCCTGGATCTATTTTCCAGGTCACTTATTTTTCCAATCAGATATTTTGCATTTTCTTCTATCTTTCCATTCTTTAAATTTTGTTTGACTTATTCTTGCTGTCTCATAGACTCATTAGTTTCTATGTGCTCAATTCTAATTTTTATCAAATTGTTTTCTTCAGTTAAATTTTGCATCTCCTTTTCCATCTGTCCAATTATTCCCTCAAAGGAATTATTTTCTCTAGTTAGCTTTTGATCTCCCTTTTCCATTTGTCCATTTTTCCCGGTTAGGTTTTGTGCTTCCTTTTCCATTTGTTTAATTTTCATTTTTAAAGAGATGTTCTCTTCATGGAATTCTTTTTTCATACTTTTAAAATCATTTGCCAGTTTCTCTTCTATTTCCTTCTTCAGCTGTTCCAGGAGAGCTTTTTTGCATGCAAGCAGTTTATAGTCCCTTCTGAAATTTCAGATGGAAGTTCAGTCTCACCACTGAAGTCTTTCATGTTTGTATTTTGGTCTTTGTCCCCATAGAAAGATTCTATGTTTTTTTCACTCTTGTTTTGCTTTTTCTTGTTCCTGATGGTGACTGTGCATTGTGTCTTCTGGTTCGTTCAGTTAGAAGCTGCAGAACTTGGTGTTGAGCAGACTGGTGTGAAAAAGCTACGAGCAGGTGTCTTTATCTCTTTGGTTTGTGTTTCCCTGATCAGCCCTGGGACTATCTTGTTAAGTGTGGGGGAGGGGTGGTCTGGTCAAGGGACATCTCCTCAGCTGAGCTGAGGCAAAGGCAAGCTCAAGGCTTAGTGATACCAGCTTCCCTATTATCTTCCTATTTCCCCTGGAGTGCTAAGGTACGCCTAGATCTTAGTGCGAGGTTCCACACCTCCTGGGGCTCCTCTCCTAGTGCTAAGGTACACCTGGGTCCTAGTGTGAGTTTTCACCTCCCTGTGCCCCTCTCCTTCCAGTTCACCTCTGGCACTGTAGGAGGAATCTCCCTTAGCTATTTTCCTATCCTCAAGTGTTATGAGATTATTTGTCCCCTCTGCTGTTCCCACTGATCTAGGATTTTTCTGGGGAAATATTTTATGTTTCTTTCACGGTCATCAAGGAGGGAGGAGACAGCATTTACTGATCACTCTTCCATCCTGGCTCCCAAAAGTTGAAGTAGTTGACTTACAGACATTTAATCTGCGGGCTGAAAGTCTCAGGAGCTGCTGTTGCTGATATCTGGTGAACAATGGCTGTCACTTGCTCAGCTCTGTTGGTCTCTCCCATATCTTTCTAATATAAAATGAAAATATGTCATATTATCTCTTCTCAAACTGTGTACCTTCTCAAGTGAAACCTTTGGAGTAATTTCTGTAGCTGTTCATTCCTTTTTTTCTTGTAGAGATCTCAAGATCATTATTCTTTCCCCCCCAGATCTATAGAGAACTCTTTATTTAGAATCTCAGAAATTATCACTTTCAGTTAATATTCTGAGTATAAGTGACTTAGAATGAAATTACTAGTTACAAAAATAGGGAGTTTGGGAGGACAAGTTGATTCACTTGACTTGGGAAAGAAGGGCAAGGAGAAGAATGTGACGAGTTCAGTTGAGACATATTGCTTTTGAGATGTAGGGGAAATACACATAAACATTCACATTCACACACATATTTTCAGAACATGTAAAATTATATATTAAATTATTGAGTCACAGTGGTTGTCATACTTTTCCCTACTGTTTTTGTGCTAAACTATTTTTTTTTCATTTTACATTTAAGAGAAGGGAGGATGAATAACCATTTATATAGCATCTATTATGTTCCAGGCACAATGCTAAATCCTTTCCAAAGGTTATCTCATTTTACCCTCTACAACCCTTTGAAGTTGGTATTATTTTTATCCCCATTTTATAGATGAGGAAATTCAGGAAAACATTTTAAATAACTTGCCTAGGGTCACATAACTACTAACTGAGACTAAATTTGAGCTCAGATTTTCATGATTTGAGGCCCAGCACCCAGTGCAGTACCAATTGTATATAAGAAATCTAAGAATGAGAGTTGATTAAGTCATGCATCCATAGTTAGTCATACAGGCAATTAACAGAATGAAAGCTAGAATTCAGGTCTTCTGATTGTTAGCATAGTGTCCAGTGACTAGATAGGAAGCTACTTTTATTATTTAATGATTTGGCAGTTCATCCTAGGATATTTTAAATACTCTCAAGAATTATTTTTCCCTATGGAATCTGTTTTTCCCCCTACAGTCTTCTAAAAATTAGAAAGCTTTGAATGTATATATCATTTAAGCTCTTCATTTCATTTTCATTGTTAAATTCCAATGTTGATTTAAAAATAACGAAGAGATATTGAAAAACAAATGTTACCCTAGCTATACTTTTAAGTGAACATATTTTTTCTCAAAGTCTATTTTATAAGACAAAATAAACAAAAAATCTCCTTAACCTAACATTCTTAAAACAAAGTAATTCTAAATTGACTTTAACAACATATTTGAAAGAGTTCTTCACTTCTCTGTTTTTCTAATATAGAAAGGGTAAAGGTGTCTAGTGTTTACTAGCTTGGGCAAAGGAAAATAAGGTAATTTGAGGTTTTGAATTTCATGATTTTTCTTCCTATCACAAATGATCTATAAGTTTCATTACTTCATGATCTTCAGCTCCTCAGGCAAGGGGTTCGTATAAACCACAGTGCCTAAATCCTGGAAATTAACATAACTGTGTTACTTTCAACATGATGAAAAGGAAAGGGAGAAAAAATATTAGTATCTCCTTAACTCTAGCGTTACTCAGTTCTGTCAAAATGTCATTGAAGTTTATTCTTACTTAGTTTAAAAATCATTTAAAAAAAGTTTTCTGTGCTGTAACCAATTTCAAACATTTTGATCCCTACTAGGTTCTCTACCCTTGTGACTCACTTTGCCAGTAATCATTTTGTCTTCTGACCCATCTATCTGGTTATTTTATGTAAGTGATGCAAAGAAACCGCATACTATTTTAAGATGGAATCAGAGGATAAAAGAACTTGAAGATCCTGAAAATTTTTTTGGGGGGGAAGTGAAGTTATATGACTAAATTCACAAAGCTATTAATTGGCTGAGCTAGAATTCAAACCTGATTTAAAAAAGAAGTATTAGGAGCAGAGATTAAACAATTGAAGGGGTGTCCCTTACCCTCTCATTTTTCTAGAGAAGAGAAAACTGAGATTCAGAGTGATTATGTGACCACTCTAAGATTATATAGCTAATAAGTTGTAGAGCTGACATTTATCCTTATGTCTTCTAAGTGCTGCGGCATTTTTTTTTTTTTTGTGCAGCAACATTGGTACTATGGAAAGCTTCATAAACAGATAATATTTGAGGTACATTTTAGATGATAGGTCAAAGTTCAAAAGGCATAACGGGCAGGAAGGAAATCCTGGTATGGGAGACAGCATAAGTAAAGCCTTAGAAGTTGGACAGAACAGGTAGATGCAGGAATTAAGACGTTGCTTAGAATGATTCAAATCCTTATCTTTTGATGCCAAATCTAACACTATTCCATCACTCTGTCTTATAACTTCAAAGGAAATCTAATGATGACTTACTTTAAATATTTTACATTATATAAACATTTATCTCAAGCCATATTTTTTGCAAAGGTGACATTGGAGATAACAAATGGTTTCTTTTAAGTAATAATGGAAATGTTTTTGATTCATCTTTCACATCTAATACAAAGAGACATAGACTGTATCTCCCTCCATTGTTTCACAAGGGCCTCATTTTGCAAGTCAGTCTTTGCAAAATAGCTAACCCAATAGAGCTATAAAAATGTGCATCTCAGTAGGAAAATAAAGGCAAAGGAGATGGATTTATGACCTGTGTATAAGAAAGGTAGTGAGCCACCACATAAACAGTCAAAAGAGAAAAGTGTTGGCTACAATGTGTTTGACTCTACATTTATTTTATAACTTGTTGGCATATTGAAGGAGGTAGATAACCAAATGGTAAAATGACCTTACACAGAAAAATCCTATTTTTGAATGTGCCACCTGGTGGAAGGAATAAAAAAAATAAATAAAACCCTATACTGGCAAGTTCAACTACATGCACATAAACTTGAACATCAAAAAGGTGATATCTGAATTTTGAACTCAAAATCTTCTAAAAATTAATGTTAGAAATTTTCTTGATATATAATAGTGGGAAAATATTATTTAAAGAAAAAAATTAATGGTGATATCTGATTAGAGTCAGTGTTTAGTAGAATGCCATCAGAATTGCCAAGTCTTGATCTGAATTGGGCTTCAGGATGAAAAAAGAAAACAAGTAAGACTCCAAATTTGAAGTTTTACCCATTAAATGCACCCTGATTTCTATTTCCCACTCTCGATTTTGAGCAAGGGCCTTCTAGCACCTATTATGGGCATCCTCTATTACCTTGCTAATTTATGAATGCATATCATTTGTCTACTCTGAGCTAAATATGAAGATGAAAATGGGAAAGCAATAGTCTTCTTTTCATGGAACTTATAGTCTAACAAGACCCATGGTAAACAATCACTGTAGTATGTTATTAGGTGAAACATAATACAGGAAAAAGTTGAAATGTAAAGAAGTTACTCAAGGAAGTAATTTGAGGAAGGAAAGAGAATTTCTTCCTTAAAGAGGAGGTATTAATGGACCAGAAGGATGTTAATGGGTAGACTCAAAGAGCAGGTATATTCTAAGCATAGAAGATCTAATAACCACAAACATAAGAAGGCCATATAAGACTCAGAAACAATAGAATCCTGTTTTAACATGGCTTGCTATCAAATGTATTTAAATACGGGAGTAAAATTTCATCTCCTCAAACTTAACACACAATAAAGATTACAATGATTAATAATTAAATAATTAATTGATAATTAATAATCATTACATTGATTTTACTTCATCTTAGGCCATCTCTAGTTGAACTGATCTATATCTGGTCATTGACTCAGATGGCTCTGGAGGACAGAGTGAAGCTGTTGACTTTGTACAACTCTCCCTCACTTAAAACCAATCAGGGTTGTCTGAGAGAAACCCTGAAAACCACACAATTCTAGTCTATTTGAAGAACACTACATTTGCACATTGAATTTTTCTTTCTTCCTTTCCTTCCTCCTTTTTTCCCCTCTTTTTCTTTCCATGGGTACAAAAGACTTTTTAAAAAATCAGTTAGTATAGTCCCTTCTCTTTACAAAGGAGGAAAACAAAACCCAGAGTTAGTGCTCAAGATCAAAGGCCACAATGTCAGCTATAACCTGATTGCTAGATTCCTATGACTTAAATAATCATTTAGTAAGTATTTGATAGATTTGCTGTGCTGTGTTAAGTGCTAGACAAACAAAAATAAAAGTAAAGCAGTCCCTGTCTTCAAGAGGCTTTCTGGAAACTAGAGGAATCAGCAAAGGAATGTTAAAGGAAGTGGTATGGAAAGAGATCTATCGATTCCAGGAGGAGAAGCTTAGGAGGGGAAACATTTCAGGCTTGAAAGAGAGACTGCAGAAATGCTTTTGCATAGAGGCAGAAGATGGAACAATGTGTTTGGAAAACACTAAGTGCAATGTTTTGGCTAGACCAAAGATTATGTTAAAGGAATAGCACATAATTAAACTTGAAAGAAAAGGAAGCAACACATAATGAAACTTGAAAGATGGTCTGGAGTCTATTTGTGAAGGGCTTAAATACAGAGAAGTTTACATTTCAACCTGCAGTCAATAGGGATGAAGGAACAATGAGGTTTCTTGAACAAGAGAAATAACATGGTCAGACTCATAATTTATGGATATTCATTTGACAATGAGTGTTTGAGGATGGCTACAGAAGAAAGAGATTTTATGCAAGGAGCACAGTTAGGGAGGTATCACGATGGTCCTGGTGAGAAGTGATAGGAACCTGGAATGGAATCGGGCTAGAGTGGTCATATGAATAAAGAAAAGGATATTGGTTCCAGAGATATGGAGGAGATAAAAAAAAAAAAAACTTGGTAGGTGATTAGATATGGGGATTGTTACATGAGAGGATTATTCTCATTTTCAAGAATGATCATCAAGGAGATAGTGGATAGAGACCTGGACCTGGAGTCAGGAAGACCTGAGTTCAAATCTGGCCTTACACGCTCACTAAATGTAACCTTTGTCAAATCACTTAATTTCTATTTGCCTTAATCCACTGGAGAAGTAAATAGGAAAGCATTCTAATATCTTTTCCTAGATAACTCTATGCAGGGTTGCATCTCAGCATCAGAGGCTACATTGAGTGCACAATCATCTGCAAACAGAAAGTCATGCACCAACACTCCTTCCACTTTGGTCTTGACTTGTAACCTTTTCAAATTGAAGAACTTAACATAATTACTGTAGTTGACCTTGATGCTGTGTTCAGCCTCAATGAAAACATTTGTCAACATGGCTAAAAATATCATGCTAAAAACATGGAAGCAAGCACACAGCCCTGTTTCACTCCATTGGTCATTGGGAAGGCAGGAGATCATTGTCCATTTTCCAGAACCCAGGCAAACATGCCATCATGAAACTGACATACAATATTAATGAACTTCTCTGGGAAATCAAATGTTGACATAATTTTCCATAAGTCCTCACAACTAACAGTGTCAAAGGCCTTGGTCAGATCTACAAATGTTGTGTACAGACCTCTCTTCTGCTCTTGGTATTTCTCCTGGAGTTGTTGGGCAGCAAACACAATATCAACTGTTCCTCAGCCTTTTCTGAAGCCACACTGGCTCTCAGGTACATGATCATCTTCTAGGTGGAGGATTAGGCGATTAAGGAGGATTCTGGCAAGAATTCTGCCAGCAATGACTAAGACAAAGAGCCCCCTGTGATTGTCACAGGACAATCTATTCCCTTTACTTTTATAGAGATGGACAATGGAGGCATTCTTGAACTCCTGGGGGATAACCTCTTCTTGCCATCTAACCTGGAAAATTTCTGTCAGTTTTTGTATGAGCAATGGCCCCACTACGTTGTAAATCTCAGCTGAAATAGAATCAGCACCAGGTACTTTGCACATGAAAGGAGTCCAATGGCCCTCAAAACCTCTTCTTCAGTTGGAAGTTCAACTAAGAAGGGATTGACTTCAACCTGAGGTAAATGGTCAAAGGCCTCAGTACTGATTGAGGATGGTCTGTTGATAACACTGTGGAAGTGTTCAGCCCATCTCTCTAGGATCATGTCCTTATCACTAATCAATGTGGCTCCATCAGCACTGAGTAGTTGTGATACACCATAGGTTTTTGGTCCATAAATAGCTTTCATGGAATCACAAAAACATTTTGGATTGTTACTATCAGCATAAAACTGAATTTCATCAGCCTTCTTACTGAGCCAGGAATCCTGCATCAAAATTTGGATCAATTATCTGCTGCTTGTGCTAATTTTGGCCTAATAAATAACACCAAGAAAACACAGGTGCTCCATCAGTCACCACCACATGATCCACATGCGGAACCATTGGTTACAACAAATGGAGGTTTTGAATGCTGTGGATAAATTCACTTACCTTGCTAGTGTACTTTCCCGGGATGTATACATTGACAACGAGATTGATGCACACATTGCCAGACCAAGCTCAGTGTTTGGGAGGCTCCAAAGCAAAGTTTGGGAGAGAAGTGGTATTAGAGTGACTTCCAAACTGAACATCTACAGAGCTGTTGTGCTGACCTCATTGTTAAGTGATTGTGAAACATGAAGAGTCTACCAGTGCCATGCCAGGAAACTGAATCGTTTCCATTTGAACTGTCCTAAGAAGATTCTGAGGACCACCTGGCAGGATAAGATACCAGAACCTGAAGTCCTTGCTAGTAAATATCTGAGGTGAGATCTGAACTCATTCTTCCTAGCTTTGTGTCTGGCACTCTATCCACTACTAATAAATGTCAGCTACTTGGTACCATGGACAGGGACTGTCTTTGTTTTTATTTGTATTTCTTTATCAAGTATTTAGATTAATACCTGACATAGAAGAGGCACTTAATAAATGTTTATTGACTGATTGGGTATTACTTCTAGGATCCAATAATGACTCCTTTGTTTAACATTGCAAGCTTTTACAATTTGGTGCAAAAGACCATTGTTTTTGTTTTTGTTTTTTCACACATTGCCTGACTTTCAGTACAGAACATTCTATCTTTCATATCTGTTTTATTGTACAGACTAGGAATTCACTGACTTCCTCATTTTTGCCTTAGAGAATCCTAAAATCTTTCCAAGCTCAACTGAAGAGCTACCTCCTATAAGAGATTTTCCTTGAGGTCCTGGCTACTGCATCTCTGAAATTATCTTGCATTTATTGTGTGTTTATTTTGTATTTATTTATATATATAGGTTTAATTTGTTATTTGCCTTGATAGAATGTAAGCTCCTTGAGGGCATGATCTGTTTCATTTTTGTCTTTGTAGCACAAGTGGTATAAATGGCAATAAACACTTGTCTCTTGTTACAGAATTCACTCATTGGAGGAATATATAGCATTGGCACTTTTGTCCCTCTTGTTCAAATGCTGCAGGCATATTGGTTAGCTCACCAACATTAATCTAAAATTTAACAGAACTAAAATGGTGGATATTCACAACAATAATGCTTGATTTATTTTTCATTAAACACATATATGTGTGTGTGTATGTATATATGTATGTATGTATAACGTTGTAACTATTTGAGTTTTTTGTTTAATATAACTATCTTGAGAAGCAAACTAACATTCATCATTTTTATGACTAAACTAATCCTAAGTTTCAAATTCCTCAAAAAAACCCAAAACGAAACAAAACAACATTTTGGAACACAATTGATTGGTTTCAGGTTACAGTTACCGCCTAATAAAATGATGCTTCACATGGGTAGAGTCTTTTGCAGTTTAAAAAGCATACTCATATATGTTATCAGTCAATCAATAAACATTTATTAAGAACCTACTACATGCAAGATGTACTTTATTTGCTAAACTCTTGAAAATAAATAGGCCCAATATTATCATTCCCATTTCACAGATGAGGAAACTAAAAATAAGAAAGCTTAAATCATTCTCTGAAATTTGCACAAGAGTAACTGGCAGCCCTAGGAAGCCTTCTAATTCTCCACTCTTATTAGTAGGGTAAGTTACCTTTCTTTCAGTTTGAAACCACATATATGATATTTTAAATGAATAGAAAACTCAGATATAAGTGTCACAAAAGTTAAATAGGAGGAGAGGTTACTGTGGGCTTTGGGGATCAGGGGAAAGGATAAAAAGGGAAATAAAGAAAGTGGCATTGACGAGGGCTTAGAAGTATGAATGCTGAGCTATCATGGTGGGGAGGGCAGGGAGTCTACTAATCTAACAGAAGAATTATTGTGTAGGTCTGAAATTGTAGATAAGGTTGGGAATTTGGATTGGGGCCAGATTGTAACATGGCCTTGAATGTCAAGATTAGAAGTTTGGCAATGGCAAACCACTGGAGGTTTTTGAGCATGAGAGTGACAGAATGAAAATCATATTTTAGAAAATTGATTTGGCAATGATGTGAAGACAGGATTGCATGAGAGGGAAACTGTAGTCAAGGAGACCACTTAAGAGTGTACTGAAATAGTCCAAGTATGAGTTTATGAATCATCGCCTATTATGTATCCATGTATAATGGACTGTGCTAAGAAATAGGGGTTTAGAAATATAGATATAATAGGTTCTCTGCCCTCAATATATTTAAAATATGATGGGGGAGAGGAAAGTATGTTCATTAATAACACTGATATAAATGTAAATAAGCCAAATTTATCTTAAAAATATCATGTGCCTCTTGTGCATCATAGGAGGGAATGATGACTGCCAGTTGATAAGATAAAGAAAGACTCCACAGGAGGGATGATTTTAAAGAAGAAAGCACTGAATATTTGCTTAATTCTTTAGCTCCAGAACTGTAAATCTGAATAAATTAACTTGAAAATACTATATTTCCCTAAGAAGTGCTTTCACACAAGAAAAGTGCAATCTGGACCTGCAATTGCTCCATTCTCTATATAATTGGGGTAATGTGGAAAAAGAGGACTAGGAAATGTTCCAGCTAGGCTGTCTACATTAATCAAATCTGCTAGCTATTTGCTCACTGCGCTATTGCGCTTATACTGCCTGGAATCACCCACATTGCATGAGTTGGGTCCTTTGAGGAAACTGCTACTGTCAATGTAAAGTACTTTTTGGGCTCACACTCCCTAAAACCATAGCTCATTACTCTGTGTCACTGTCTTTAGCTTTAGCAATAAGTAAACAGTGTTTTCAAAGCAGTTAAAAAAATTTAACAAAATAGTACATCAAGGGATGCCATCATGATGCTTCCTGCTGGTCTCAGAGGCCCTTCTGAATGCTGCTCTGTGGGACATGGATGCCACTCTGGTGGACTTAAGGTCTCTACTGGATGCTGATGAGTTGAATGGGAAGTTTCTGCTGCCTCCAGCTTCTGAATTAGTATAAAATTAGGTTATCTCTTCCTCTTGGAAAATGTGCTGATGCTTTTTGTTTGTTTGTTTTGTTTTATATTTCAGATTAAAGCCTATAGGTCTACTCTAGCTTTTAGAAAAGGGAGAAATCCTTGCCTAGAACCAAAAAGCCTTCACTCAGCTTCTCCTGTCCCATTTCCTCTTGCTTGCCTCATCTTAGTGTGAGATTTTTTTAGCCTTAGTTGTGAGTTCCATAGAACAAAGAATATGGTCTTATAGTTATATGTCTGTTTGTCCTTTGTTGCCAAAGAAGACCATGCCATCAGAGAAATAATGACATGACTTGCACTTGACTTTGTTTTGAGTGAGGGAGGGCTGTGCAGGTCATGAGCCTCACTTCTTCTCCAGAGCCCTCTGAATCCAGTGATCAGATACTCATCTGGATGACTGGAGATGACCCAGGATGAGGCAATTGGGGTTAAGTGATTTGCCCAAGATCACACAGCCAGTGAGTGTCAAGTGTCTGAGGTGAGACTTGAACTCAGGTCTTCCTGACTCCTGCACCAGTGCTCTATCCACTGAACCACCTAGCTCCCCTATATAGTTACCTGAGGCTAACTAAATCCAGTAGGTTTTTCCTTTCTTTTTCTTTCTTTTCTTTTGTTTTTGACTGATACTTCTTGCTAGTCCAAGGTCTTGAGTCTTTCTGTCATGCATATTACCACAGTTTTTGAGGAAAATGCTATATATTTTCCAATTTTAACCTCTAATATTAGATATATTTTATGCAACACTCAGAACTATATTTCCATGATTCTGAGGATGATTTGTTTCTGTGACTATACAATAGTTTTAGTTTTTTGTATTTTTTAAATAGTAAGGAAAAGCATATAAAATGAGATTGATAACAATAACCATGGTTCTAGGCATATCTAAGAACATATGATAGATAGATAGATAGATAGATAGATAGATAGATAGATAGATAGATAGATAGATAGACAGACATATATAAATTTCAATGGAGAGGGAAACCCAGATAATTTGATGCAGATTATGTTTTTAATTCAGAGATAATGTGGCATTCTGGATAAAGAGCTGCCCTCGCAACAATAAAGATCTGGGTTTGAATGTCCACTCACATACAGTAGAAGCATGGTATAGTGTGTCACTAAGTGAGTCATTTAACATCTCAGCCTTCCAGCACTTCAAATGGTACAGAAGCGCTGACATATTGGTAAATGGAGCTTTCTTCCCCAGGAATTGCTTTCCAAATTAAATCACAGAACTTGCTCCTAATCCCAGCAGAGTTTCATGAATGTCAAGTTAATTCAGTCAATAGAGAACAGACCTGAATCAGGGAGGTGTAGATTTAAGTTCCACCTCTAAAACCTGATAATTGTATGAGGATGGGGTAGTCACTTAACCTATCAGTGCTCAAATTAATTCTAAAAGTATTCATTAATTATTTCCTATTTGTCAGTCATTCTGCTAAGAAGGGAGATAAAAGGAAAGGCAAAATTGGGCCCTGTCCTCAAAGAGCTCTTCATTTAATGGAGACAATATGCAAGTAAATATGTAAAAACAAGATATATATAGTATAAACTGGAGGTAGTCTCAGAGCATTGTTATTAAGGGGCAACTCTTTAAGACAGTAAGTTGTAGAGGTGGTTTCATTTTCCTGGCAGAATGTTTCTTCATCAACTGTTCACTATGATAAGGAGAACATAGTACAAATATAAAAAGTGACTTTTGTGGGGTACAAAAATGAATTTGTAAGTCAAAATTTACAATGCAGGAAAATTATGTACCAGAAAGTAAAGCAAAAGTTCCCAAGACAAACTCAGCTATGAACCAGCACTATATCTTACTGCTCCATAGTGATCCTTTGAAGCCTCAGCAGGAGGTTAAAGAGGGAACTACAGAGATATCCCCACCAAAGAAGAGACTTAGCTCATACAAATAAACATGTCTGCCTACATACAGAAACACACACACACAAACACATGCACACAAGCACGCACACACTTTGTTTCTTCTGGCTAGGGCACCTACAAACTCAGTACTGTTAACTATATGTGTGTGTGTGTGTGTGTGTGTGCGTGTGTATGTATGTATGTATTCCTTTATCATTTAGTTTTTAATTATTCACATCCATGATTTCAAGCTCTTCCCTTTTCACATATATTTTTCAACCCTTATAATGCAAAGCTCTGTAACTCTTCATATTTGTTCTTCTTTTATTTTTACTAGTTTAAAAAATTGCAAATTGACCTTTTAAACTCTCCTCTCTGTTTTGATCTACTTTCACATCTGTAAAGCTTCATTAAGTCCAAGCTGTCTTCCACTACCAGACACTCATTGTCTTGGGAGCATTGTGGATATGTTATCTATTAAAAGGCTCAAGAAGTTAATGCTTTTATTCCCTAAACTAGACTGAGTTTTGTCCTACTTGTTGGGTAAGATAGACAACAGAAAGCCCTGAGAATAAGTTTCTTGAAATGATTCTTTGATAAATACACAAGAGATCCATAGAGTGGTAAAAAACAGGATGATATATTTATCCTCACAATGATGATGAGAAACATCAAAATACGTTTCTCTTGTATTTTATCCCTTTCATATAGTTCACCAATGTGATGTCATTGATGAAGGGAACAATTTCAGTTGGAGACTGTCTCCTGTAATGTAGATCAGTGACTTACTGGATACTTAGAGTATTAGAGAGCTCCCTCGGGACAGTGAGAGATGAAATGATTTACCCATGGTAACCCAGTCAGTATAAGTCAGTGGGAGGACTTGAACTAAAGTTTTCTTGTCTATAATACTGGTTCCCTCTAAAGTAGGCCAAGCTGCTTTCAATGCAGTGATTTAAGTACTAACCTAGGGATCTTCTTAAAATGTTCAAGAATTGAATTATGTTATAGTATGACAGACAGATTTTACATTCTTTAAATAATCTTTGATAATGTATTTCCTAAAGTGACTATCAGGAGTCATTCAAATTTTTAAATAGGGTAGAGTAACTGATGGATGTTCATTCCCTTACTATTCATCAATTGAACAAATATCAGTGTGTGTGTGTGTGCGCGTATGTTTGTGTGTGTCTATGAGAAAGAGAGAAATAGACAGAGATAGACAGAGAGACAGAAACATGCAGACGATAATACTTATCAGGGCAATCAAGTCACTGCCAACGCATTAATCATGACTTCTCAAAATTCCTCCTTTCTACAGATAACATTAAGGGGAACATATTTTGTGTACAAGAGGCCTACCATTCCTACTACCCTCCACACTCACCAATCACTATTAAATAAGCAATTAAATCAAAAGTCCAAGAAATAGCAGTGCAACTTAGACCATAAGCACTGCTTCATCTTAGCTCTCACTCCTGGACTTACTCCATGCATCATCCAGTGGAGCACCTCCTATAGAAATGAAATCTGCAATAGACTCTACAGGTGCTGTAGCCTTTACCAACTCAGCAGCCACAGCTACTAAAGGTTCAGAAAAGACAATTTTCACCACACAAGCTCTTGGCCCTATCATGTGATTCAATAAATTTGATTTTATAAAATGAAATTACACTAAAGAAAATGCCTTGCTTTCTATTTTGTCTTTGCTCCCTAACCAATAATGTGCCTTTACACCTGACACACAGCTGAACCATCCAAAATATTTTGTCTCCCCCAGTTAGAATCTGTGTTTCTCAGAGGAAGGACTTCTTAATTTTTATATTTGTATCTTCAGGGATTAGTATATACTTTGTACATAGTAAATATTATTATTATTATTATTATTATTATTGTTAATAACTATTATCATTATTCATTATCTCTATGATGTTCCACAGGAGATACTAATTTTAAGATACAGACTCGTTCCAGCCTTTTCTGATAGCAAATAGGCAGTTTCTCAGTCAGGATGGTGCTTTATTCATAATTCTGCTTCTTCTCCCTTGTAAGAGATGAAAGAGGAATGACAATTAATATGAATATAAAAGGACTTATGAGGATGAAAGAAGAAAAGATTTGACTTATGAAAGATGAGAAGGTAGATGACAAAGCCAGGCATGGTTACTAAGAAAAAATAAGTGGAAGAAATAGAGGGCTTTATAAATTGATAGAGTGAATTTTGAGTGGGGCAAATTAGCTTTAAGAAGTTTTAACCATATGTTTAGAGTTGATGTGAGGCTGAATATCTGAACTTTTGTGAACATAAGGGAAAACTGTGCAGTAAACTTAATTCAAGAATAAGATATCTACATTTCTGCCATAGCAGAATAACTGTTATAGCTGTTCCAAACGCAGACTGATCTCCCCCAGACTTCTGAAGGACTAAAAGAACGTCTCCCTTCAGATTGCTAGGGAAGATCAAGGGTTCCTACAAGTAAAAGACAAGTGAGACTTCAACATGAGAAGGGGGAAATAAAGAATTCTGAGAGAGAGAAAAGGATACTTGACCCTTGTCAGGCTGATGAGCATAAAAGAATATTACATAGAAGAGAAATGGAAGAAAAAACTAACTATATTATTAAAACTTAAAAATAAATTTGATGATTTTAGTGAAGAGAGAGAGAAGTATGCTCTTAAGAGATCAGTCACTAAATAACAAAGAAAGGGAAGAATAATAGTCTTTGCTGAGTCTTAGTACCCAGGGGTACTGAAGAAGCTACTGGTTGATCAGATAACAATCTTAGAAAACTTTATTGTCATTCTGGAGTATGTATACAAGACAAGCTCAGTACTTTTCAAAAGAGATGACATCTTTCCACTTGTAATTAATCTTGGCACAAAACCCACTTTTTGCTCTGGAACTGGAGTTGAAACTGGACCTGCAATGGAGGCTGAGGGGACTGAAGCCCACCTAAATGTTCATTCCAGCATGTCAGAGGAGGAGACCCGAATAGCACCCAGCAGTAGTTCAGATCAAAGGTGGAATCCTCGTCTTCAGTCCCAAGGTTGACTTCTGTGTCACCTCCAGTGATCTCCACGTCTTCAGCTGTTTCTCCAGAGGAAGACAACGAGAGTGAAGATGGGTCTGAGGTCCTGGAAGAGTTATCTTGTGAATGCTGGCAGAAGAGGAGAGAAGAGGTGAACCAGCGGAATGTACCAAGCATTGATAGTGCTTACCTAGCAAAGGATACAGAGGAGGGTGTGGAAGTAGTGTGGAATGAGGTGCAGTTCTCTGAACAAAAGAACTACAAACTTTGGGAGGAAAAAGTTCATGCTGTATTTGATAATCTGATTCAGCTGGAACATCTCAACATTGTCAAATTCCACAAGTATTGGGCTGACATTAGGGAGAACAAAACAAGGGTGATTTTTTATCACAGAACTCATGTCATCTGGAAGTCTGAAACAGTTTCTAAAGAAAACAGAAGAACCATAAGACTATGAATGAAAAGGCTTGGGAGCAGTGGTGTACACAGATCCTCTCTGCTCTTAGTTACCTGCACTCCTGTGACCCCCCAATCATCCATGGGAACCTGACCTGTGACACCATCTTCAAGATTGGTTCCGTGGCTCCTGACACTATTAACAATCATGTGAAGACTTGTTGAGAAGAACAGAAGAATCTACACTTCTTTGCTCCCGAGTATGGAGAAGTCACTAAGGTGACAACAGCAGTGGACATCTATTCCTTCGGCATGCATGCACTGGAGATAGCAGGGAAATGGAGAGTCATCTTACATTCCACAGGAAGTCATCAGTAGTGTTACCCAGCTCCTCGAGGACCCACTTCAGAGGGAGTTCATTCAAAAATACCTGCAAAGTGAGCCTGCCTGTCGGCCTACAACCAGAGAAATACTTTTCCATCCTGTACTGTTTAAGATGTCCTCACTCAAACTGCTTGCTACACATTGCATTGTGGGACACCACCACCTCATACCAGAAAATGCCCTGGAGGAGATCACCAAGAACATGAACACCAATGCTGTACTGGCAGAAATCCCTCCAGGACCTGGGAGGGAACTTTATCAGACCCTGTATTCTCAGTCACCAGCTCTGGAATTGGAAAAGTTCCTTGAAGATGTAAGAAATGGGATCTACCCCCTACGGGCCTTTGGGCTACTTTGGCCCCAACAGACCCAACAATAGGAGGTGACTTCACCTGTAGCCCCCATCGGTGAAGACTCCAACACCTGAGCCAGCTGAAATAGAAACTTGAAAGGTGGTGCTGATGCAGCGCAACATTGAATCAGTAGAGGAAGGAGTCAAACATCATCTGACACTCCCATTCAAGTTTGAGGACAAATTGAATCTGCATTTGAGTTGTGACTTGCTGTGCAATGAAAACATCCCAGAATTGGCTACTGAGCTAGTACAGTTGGGGTTTATTAGTGAGATGAGGTTTTCTTGCCTTTTTCCTGGAATCATTTTGACCTGCCCCATTGTACTTCAGACCTCACCTTGATGTCTCCCACCTTAGGCTGACCAGAGTTCCCTGACGTCTCTGTTGGAGGAGACTCTAAACACGTTCAATTTTGCCAGGAACAGTAACTTCAACTCAGCTGCTGTCACTGTCTTTTCCTGGTGCTTATTCCTATGCCCTGGGCTGTGACTATGATCAGACATGCTGCAGCCCCTTCTTACCCTCCACCCTTCCTTCTGGGAGTTAGTATTACCCAGTGCAGCCCCCTCTCCATTTATTATTTAAGAGAGAGGTAGAAGGCTCTGATTTTGAGCATCATCACTCCCCTTCCCTTTTTTCTTCCTCTTTCCCTGCACTTCATTTACTTGTTTTGCACAGAACTACGCCAGAGGTACTCAGCTGCTCTTTGCCATTGGGGGGGCATCAGAGTGGCTGATTTGCCTTGAGGCTTTCCACCAGCTTCCCTAAGCCTCCCCAACCTGTGCTGGAAAGAGGCTGGGGCCTAGGAAGCTGATTACACAATCCCGCTAGGGAGGTCTGGTCTGGAGAGGTGGGAGGGTATGGCATTGTGGCCCCTTGGGGCTGTGTGACTCAGTTGTTGCTGTAATAAAGTCTACTTCTGTTAAAAAAAAATACACTTTTAGAAAGAGCCTAAAAAGTATTATCAACAATTATATAAGCTTAGGCAAAATTTAGGCGACTGTGAGGACGTATTACATTTTCCTCATATTTGCCCACTGAAGGCAAAGGATACAGAAGAAGAAAAATAATTATGTGGGAAGTGAATAACTGATTGGGAAAGTAGCATCTGAGAAATGGACTTAGATTTCTGGATAATTAATATGGAGTTGACTGATTCACTTTTAAAGACAGAACATGCCGAACAAGCATGGGTATGACAGAATTTGATTGGGGTCTTGCAGATCTAATGAAAAAGGCTATAAATTTTTAAAAAATATGAAAGAAGAAGAATATCTATCCAGCAAGTTGCATACTATAGAAAGTAGCCACAAAGAAGGAAAATGCACAGATTGCCAAGAGAAAAAAATAGAAGGAGAAAATAGTAAAATTAATTACTTCATTTACCTATATACAAATCCCCAGAATTTAAGCATCAAACTGGAGGAATTAGAGGTCCTAACACAAGACAGTAAATTTGATGTGTAGTAAAATTGCTATTTTTTATATTAAACTTATAATTTTCCTATACTTCTATATTTGTGTAATTTAATAAAAAGAAACGGGATGTGTAAAGGAAGAGGAGGGATATATTTGTATATTAAGAATATATATTCTAATGAGGAAATCCAGAAGTTAGAGAGGGGAAGTATAATAAGTGTATTTAGATGAGGGTCAAAAGCAAAAGAAATAAATGATTTTGCTATTGTAATACTCTGTTGAGTACTTTATCACAAAGATGAACTAGAAATGGTATTTGAAAAGTAATGCACAAAGGCATCATAGCATAATGAAAAGGGAAGTCATTTATCCAGCATCTTCAGGAGTTCCCTACCTTTGTCAAAGGCTGTACAACAAATAACTCTTGACTTGCCTTCTTGATAATTTCATTCTTCAAAAAATGGGGGAACCAACAGGAGAAAATTCTACTCTGGATTTAATTATCACTAATAGGATGGAATTGGTTCTGGGTAAAAATAATGTGAAAATTGTTAGGGGGTGCGAAAGTGTCCATTCTATTTTAGAGACTGTCTTAGAGGAGAACAAATCTGGGCATAGTCTGACATGTAGTTTAGATTTTGACAAGGCATATTTTAATGGGGTCAGATGAATGATAAGAAGGATACAATAAAATGCAACAGGGTATTTGCTCAGGATGTATGAGAAATGCTTAAAGATGAAATTCTGAAAATAAAAGGGGAATTGATTCCAATGATGAGGGAAATTGGAACTCACATGAAGAGACTGATGTGGATACACTGAGAACTCAACAACAGAGTTTTAAAATAAATTATTTTAAATCATTTGAGACTTTAAAAAAAATAAGAAACGTATAGATTATAGAAGCAAAGCAAGGTAAACGAATGTTATGACATGGTCTTAAGGGAATATGAAATTTCTAAAGCTCAACATAAGTTGAGGCTGTTGAGTAAATCTAAGAGGAAGATGGGAGAGAGAGGAGAATTTAATTTGTTTTTAGCTATGCTGGAAAATAAGAGAAAATCAAAAAAGTGATATGAACTTTGCTTGGAGTAAATGATATGATTCTGATGATGAAAAGAAGGCAAAGCTGCTCAAATCTTGTTTCATTTACATTTTTTGGGCAAGGAACGACCTTTCCACTGAAAATGGTGGATCAAAAAGACTAGAAGAGAATTTGGTTTCCAAGATTAGTAAGGAGATTGTAAAAGAGCATAGAAGTGCCATTCTTGAATTCAAGACACCGGATGCAAAAGAATTCTATCTCTGAGTTTTGAAAGAGTTGGCTAGTGGGACTGTTGAGCATATTTGAAAGATAACGGAAAATGGAAGAACCACAAGACTGGAGAAGAGATGTCCTTATTTTCAAAAGAAATAAAAGAATCTGTAAATTGTAATCTAGTGAAATTAATTTTGTTTCTCAAAAAAATTCTATAATGAAACTTTAAAGAAATGATTGTTGAAGATGTATAAAGGAAAAGTTGATTTTTGTTTTTTTGTTTTTGTTTTTTTTTAAAGCCAGCATTGTTCCATCTAGAGCAGGCTATACTAGAGCAACCTATATTTTCTCTTTTATTTTTGGTGACATGATTATTAAAGTAATGGATGAGGGTAATGCTATGGGTCAAGTTTACTCACATTTTAAAATATATATATATATATGTATAGAGAATTTATTTACTTTTCAGTTCTCAACATTCACTTCTACAACATACTGAAGTCAAAATTTTCTCCTCATTCCTCCCCATCCCCTAGTCCAGGACAACATACCCTCTATCCATCTCTTTCTCCAGTCTATCCTTCCTTCTATTGCTTCCCTTCTTCCATCCCCTTCCCCTCTATTTTCCTATAGAAAAAATAGATTTCTATATCCCAGTTGGCTGTATATCTTAATTTCCAGTTGCATGATAAAATGATTTTTCACATTCATTATTAAAACTTTGAGTTCCATACTCTCTCCTTTCTTCTCTCCCCACTCACCTTCATTGAGATAACATGCAATTCAATATAGGTCATACGTGTGTGACAACGCAAAAGACTTCAGTAATAGTTATGTTGAGAAGCACTAACTACATTTCCCTCTGTTCTATCCTGCCCTCCACTTATTCCATTCTCTTCCATGACCTGTCCTCCCATAATAATGTTTGCTTATGATTATCCCTTTTCCCAATTTGCTGCCGCTTTTATTATCTTCCTTCTCCTATACCCTTTTCCCTTGCTTTGCTGCAGGGTAAAATAGATTTCCATATTGAACTGAGTGTGTTATTCCCTCCTTAAGTCAAATACCAGGAAAGTAAGGCTCATTTATTTTCTTTCATCTCCCCCCTCTTCACCTCCATTGTAAAAGCTCTTTCTTGCCTTTTAGGTGAGTTGATTTGCTACATTCTACCTCTCCCTTTAACTTACTCCTACTACCTTCCACTCAATGGTAAGTTTTATTTTTTAGGTATTCTCCCTTCATATTCAGCTAACTCTGTACCCTCTATCTAGGCATATTAATATACATACATATATACACAGACATCCATGTAGACATACAAACCTCCATGTATATAAGTATGTTATACATACAAATATATCCATGCAAAACTCCATATGTATATGTATTCTAACTAATTCTAAAAACATTTTATGAGTTACTAATAACATTTTCCAAGTAGGAATGTAAACAGTTTAATTTTAATGAGTTCCTTAAGATTTATTTTTCCTGCTTATCTTTTCATGTTTCTCTTGATACTTGTATTTGGGAGTCAAATTTCTATTCAGTTCCGGTCTTTTCAACAAGAATGCTTGGAAATGGTCTATTTCATTGAAATTCCATTTTTTCCTTGAAGCATTATACTCAGTTTTGCTGGGTAGGTGACGCTTGGTTTTAATCCTATTTCCTTTGACATTTGGAATATCATATTCTAAGCCCTTTGATCCCTTAGTGTAGAAGGAGCTAAATCATGTGTTTGTTATCCTGACTGTATTTCCCCAATACTTGAATTGTTTCTTTCTGGCTTCTTGTAGTATTTTCTCCTTTACTTCAGGTCTCTGGAATTTAGCTGTAATATTCCCAGGAGTTTTCCTTTTGGGATCTATTTTAGGAGGTGATCAGTGAATTCTTTCCATTTCTATTTTACCCCCTTGTTCTAGAATATCAGGGCAGTTTTCCTTGATAATTTCATGAAAGATGATGTCTAGGCTCTTTTTGGATCATGGTTTTCAAGTAGACCGATATTTTTTTTTAATTTTTTTTAAATTTATTTATTTATTTATTTAAAGTTTTCAACATTCTTTTCCACAAAATGTTGAGTTCCAAATTTTCTCCCCATCTCTCACCTTCTCCCATTCCAAAATGCGAAGCACTCTGATTACCCCTACCACCAATATGCCTTCTCTTCTAATATCCCTCCCTTCCCTTACCCCATCTTCTCTTTTGTCCTGTAGGGCAAGATTAATTTCTGTACCCCATTATCTATATTTCTTATTTCCTAGTTGCATGCAAGAACAATACTCAACAGTTGTTCCTAAAACTTTGAGTTCAACTTCTCTTCTTTCCTCCCTCCCCATTCATCTCCACTGGGAAGGCAAGCAATTCAATATAGGCTGTATCTGTGTAGTTTTGCAAATGACTTCCATAATAGTCATGTTGTGTAACACTAACTATATTTCCCATCCTATCCTGCCCCCCATTTCTTCTATTCTTTCTTTTGACCTTGTCCCTCCCCAAGAGTGTTGACTTCTAATTGTTCCCTCCTCTCATTGCCCTCCCTTCCATCATCCCCCCACCCTGTGTATCCCCTTCTCCACTTTCCTGTATTGTAAGATTGGTTTTCATACCAAAATAAGTGCATTTTATTCCTTCCTTGAGTCAAATGTGATGAGATTGAGCTTAACATTTTCCTTCTTACCTCCCCCCTTTTTCTCTACACTGAAAAGTCTTTTTCTCGCCTCTTTTATGAGAGATAATTTGCCCCATTACATTTCTCCCTTTCTCCTCCCAATATATTCCTCTCACCCCTTAATTTTATTTTTTTAGATATGATCTGTTACTCTTCAACTCACCCCATGCTCTCTCCCTCTGTCTCTGTCTCTCTGTCTCTCTGTCTCTATCTATCTATCTATCTATCTATCTATCTATCTATCTATCTATCTATCTATCTATCTATCTGTTTGTGTGTGTGTGTATAATCCCACCTATTACCCAGATACTGAAAAAAGTTTTAAGAGTTACAAATATTTTCTTTCCATGTAGGAATATAAACAGTTCAACTTTAGTAAGTCCCTTATGACTTGTCTTTCCTGTTTAACTTTTCATCCTTCTCTTGATTCTTGTGTTTGAAAGTCAAATTTTCTTGTTAGCTCTCGTCTTTTCATCAAGAATGCTTGAAAGTCCTCTATTTCTGTGGAAGACCATTTTTCCCCCTGAAGTATTGTATTCAGTTTTGCTGGATAGGTGATTCTTGGTTTTAGTCCTAGTTCCTTTGACTTCTGGAATATCCTATTCCACGCCCTTCGATCCCTTAATGTAGAAGCTGCTAGATCTTGTGTTATCCTGATTGTATTTCCACAATACTTGAATTGTTTCTTTCTAGCTGCTTGCAATATTTTCTCCTTGACCTGGGAACTCTGGAATTTGGCTACAACGTTCCTAGGAGTTTCTCTTTTTGAATCTTTTTCAGGAAGTGAACTGCGGATTCTTTCAATATTTATTTTGTCCTCTGGTTCTAGAATCTCAGGGCAGTTTTCCTTGATAATTTCATGAAAGATGATTTCTAGGCTCTTTTTTTGGTCACGGCTTTCAGGTCATCCCATGATTTTTAAATTGTCTCTCCTCGATCTATTTTTCAGGTCAGTTGTTTTCCAATGAGATATTTCATATTATCTTTCATTTTTTTCATTCTTTTGGTTTTGTTTTGTAATTTCTTGGTTTCTCATAAAGGCACTAGCCTCCATCTGTTCCATTCTAATTTTTAAAGAACTCTTTTCTTCATTGAATTTTTGAACCTCCTTTTCCATTTGGCTAATTCTGCTTTTGAAAGCATTTTTCTCCTCTTTTTGAACCTCTTTTGCCAATTGAGTTAGCCTATTTTTAAAGGTGTTATTTTCTTCAGCATTTTTTTTGGGTGTCCTTCAGCAAGTTGGTGACTTGCTTTTCATGATTTTTTCACATCTCTCTCATTTCTCTTCCCAACTTTTCCTCCACCTCTCTTACTTGATTTTCAAAATCCTTTTTGAGCTCTTCCATGGCCTGAGACCACTGAATATTTATTTTGGATGATTGGGATACAGAAGCCTTTACTTTTATGTCTTTTCCTGATGGTAAGCATTGTTCTTCCTCATCTGAAAGGATGGGAGAAGATATCTGTTCACCAAGAAAGTAACTTTTTATGGTCTTATTTTTTTTCCCCTTTTCTGTGTATTTTCCCAACCAGTTTCTTGACTTTTGGGTCCTTTGTAAAGAGTAGGGTATACTCTGGGGATCTGTAATATCTCAGTTCCTCCAAAGTGGCACAATCAAGTGTGTACATTGGTCTGGGAGCAACCAGAGACTTTTGTGCCCAGAATCAGTGAGTAGTAGAGTTTCCTCTCCACAAGCACCTAGTTTCCAGTTCCATCAAGACAGCATTGAGGGCTGAGATTCAGATAAGCTGCTAAACTCCCCCAGGGGATTTAGGCAGAGGCAGGGCCTCCATTCAGTGTGAGATGAAGATCAGCTGCTCCCCCCAGGAGTATTAGGTGGGGGCAGGGCTGCCACACAGGGCTGAGGTAAGAATCAGCTGCTTAGTTGCCCCAGGGGCTTTAAGATGTTACAATGGATGCCACTGCTGTGGGAGCTGCTGGTGCCTTATGCAGCCTCTGCTGCCACCACCTGAGGCCAGAGCTATGGGAAGACCCTGTTCCCTTCTAGGCCAGCTGAAAAAATCCTATAGCTGACATTTGGCACCTGTGAGTTGAGGGATCAGAAAACTGTGAGCTATTGGTGCTGGGGATTCTGCCCCCAAGGCCTGCTTGGGTTCTCCTCCAGGTGCAGTCACTAGTTGTGTAGCTAAGGCTGGACTGGGCTCCACTGCCCATCTGGGGCAACAGACCTTTCCTGTCAGCCTTTCAGGTCACTCTGGGCTGGAAATCTCCTCCACCCTGTTGTTCTGTGGCTTCTGCTGCTCTAGAATTTGTTGAGTCTTTATAGGTATTTTCTGGGCTGTGGGGGAAGAGCAGGTGTATGTGCATCTTTTTACTCCACCATCTTGGCTTTGCCCCCTAGACCAATAATTTTTAAATGATCTCCTGGATCTATTTGCCATATCAGTTGTTTTTCCAATAAGATGTTTCACATTGTCTTCTATTTTTTTTTCATTCTTTTGGTTTTGTTTTATAATTTCTAGGCTTCTCATAGAGTCATTAGCCTTCATCTGTTCCATTGTAATTTTTAAAGAACTATTTTCTTCAGTAAGCTTTTGAAGCTCTTTTTCCATTTGACCTATTCTGCTTTTTAAAGCATTCTTCTCCTCATTGTTTTTTTGGATCTCTTTTGCCATTTGAGTTAATCTATTTTTAAAGGTGTCATTTTCTTCAGCATTTTTCGGTCTCCTTTAGCAAGCTATTGACTTGCTTTTCATGATGTTCTTGCATTGTTCTCATTTCTCTTCCCAATTTTTCCTCCACCTCTCTTACTTCATTTTCAAAATCCTTTTTGAGGTCTTCCATGACCTGAGACCATTGCATATTTTTTTGGAAGCTTTGGATGCAGAAGCTTTTCCCTCCCTCTCTTCTTCTGATGGTATGCTTTGCTCTTCCTCATCCAAAAGGATGGAAGGAAATACCTATTCACCAAGAAAGGAACCTTCTATAGTCTTATTTTTCCCCTTTTGGGGTATTTTCCCAACTAGTTACTTGAATATCAAATCCTTTGTCTAGTGGAGAACATATGGTCCTAGGTTTCAGAGGTTTGGCCAGCTGTTCTCTGAGATATTTGTAGGGAAATGTAACTTCTCAATACCTCCAAGGTGGCATAATCAAAGGAGAGAAGTTTACTCCTCTCTTTGCCTGTTCTGTGGTCTGTGAGCAACCACAAGCACTCTTTTCTGCCCTGGAGTTTTGAATAGGCTTCCCTCTCCACAGCCTCCAACCACTCCAGCAGCCAGTGTTCCTCCTCCCCCCAGGATCTCCATTCAGCAGAGGCCTAGATCAGCTGTTCATGCTCCCCCAGGGTTTTTAGGCCAAGGTCCCCAAAAGCAGAAATTGCTGCTGCTGTGGATGCTGCCACTCTGGGGCTGGGACTGGGACTGAACCTCACTCCCCTCTCACCCAGGTGAAAGAGTTATCTTAATGACCATTAAAGTTGTCTTTAGCATTTGTGGACTGAGAAATCTGGGAACTGCAGCTGCTACCCATGATTCCATGACCCGAAGTCTGCTCCAGTCCTGTCCATGGTGTGTGGCCCAGTCTGGGTTGTGCTTGGCTCTGAGGTCTGTGCAGTAGACTTTTCCTCTTGGTCTTCCAGGTTGTCTTGGGCTGGAAATCTGTTTCACTCTGTCATTTTGTGGCTTCTGCCGCTCTAGAGTTTGTTCAGTCATTTTTACAGGTATTTACGGGCTATGGGGGGGAGAGCTAGAGGAGGTTCATCCTTCTACTCTGTCATCTTGATTCTGTCTCCAAGTTACTCACATTTTATAAAAGCTTGTGATAAAGTATCCATAATATTCTTGTAGAAAAGATAAAAAGAAATAAATAATAATTAGATGGATTTAAATAGTCAAATGATTGGATGGACAGATTCAAATATTAGCTTTTAATGATTCATTGTCAATATTTTAGAAAATCTGGAGTGATTTCTTAAAGGATCTTTCTTTGGCCTTGTGCTGTTTAATGTTTCTTATCAATGAATTAAATAAAATCATAGATTGTATGATCAATTATGCAGATTACAGAATACTATGGTGTAAAACTAAGGAGGAATGATAGGACCTAAAATATCTTGACAAGCTAAAATATTATGCTTCATCAAAGAAAATTAAAATCTTTCACTGTGTTACAAAGGATCGATTTTTACAAATTTAAGATGAGGATGTCATGATAGAAGTTGTTATGAAAAAAAGAGAGATCTAAGGGATTGTAAACTTAGTATGAGTCTGCAATGATGTGACAGTCAAGAAAAGTTTATATGATCTTGGGATGCATTAGGAGTTGCACAGTTCGCAGGAAGAGAGAGGTAATGTATCTACTATACTGTATCCTCATCAGTCCACAACCTGTCTTTCAAAGATTTAAAAAGAAATTTAATAAGCCTGAAAATATCTAGAGGACCACATGAATGAAAAAGCCCTTGAATCCACATTATATAAGGATTTATTGAAGGAGCTACCCTCTGGTCTAGGAATGGAAGATTAAAGTGGTTTTAGGGGTTGGATAGAACCGAAACTATCTTAATGTATAGAAGAGCTGTCCTTTGAGGGAATAAACTTACTTTATTTAGCTCCTGAGGGCAAAATCAAGAATTGCAGGTAGAAGATACCAAGAGAGTATTTTAGTGGGAATATCAGAGAAAACTTCTTACCATTCAGAACGCTCAAAAGTGGAATGGACTACTATCTTGGATATCTTAAATAAGAGATTGGAATATTATTTCTGCAAATTGGTTACTTTGGGGATCCCTTTTAACACATGAATTTAGTGATTCTCTGTCCCATAATCACTCTACCCTTTTCAATATCCTCTCCTTTTCTCTATTTGCACCCAGTCTTCTGTAATCACAGAGTTGAGATCATCCTCATCCAGGATTTTATGAGTAAAGGAACTCCTGGAGATATAAGAATTTTTGTGGTCTTCAAATTTAATACAAAAGTTTCTCTTCAGTTACTTGAAATTCGAGAGAATACTAATGCTCATCTGCAATATAGGTAAGACATTTTCAAAAGTGCATAATTTGAATTGGCTGAAAAGTAGCATAACAAAGTTTATTTATGATACCATATGCACATGCATTGAGTTTCCCTGACCTGGAAAACTGATATGTTGCCAAAGCAAGTAGAACAAATATCTGATTCATGCTCTTTGAATTTCAACAGGGGAGACATAAAGTTTCTTTTTATCTACAGCTATTATCTTGCCTCTAAGTCCATTTATCACCCCCTAGTCCCTCAAACTTAACCAGTAGGGTGTGTCTCTATAAGAGAGAGAAGAAGAGTTGAGATAAGCCTTTAGTCAGGCTTTCTAATTTAGGCCAAGGAGAGAAAGAGGGGAAAAAAAATGTTGAAATGCTTATCACTTGTTCAGTCTTTCATCAGGAGATATAATGTTAGGAGTTGAACAGTTTGAATCAACAGTTGCCAAGAAACCTTCAAACTTGGAGATCTCTGGTATCAACAGGCTATCTCACAGGATGATTTATAAGCATTGAGTAGTTGCACTAAATCAGCATTAAGCTGTCATTTGTTAGTGAATATGTCTTCAGCTCTGCAGAATGGCTTTTCTTGTCCTTGCTGAGTAAGCTTTATAAATAAAACTACCAGTCATGCTAGGAATAGCTCCAAGTTCTATTTTTCCTCCCCACAAAACAATCTGGATACTACATTTCAGCAATACTGTAGAAATAGAAGTCAAAATTCAGGGACAACCTTTTGGGTTAAACAAACTTAACTAAGAGCTCTCATATATGTATACACATTTATATGTATATTTCTATTTTACGTACATATATATATATGCTGTTGAATATTTCAGTCATATCTGACTCTGTGACCACATTTGTGGTTTTCTTGGCAAAGACACTGAAGCAGTGTGTTGTTAATGTATTTTTGAATAATGAGAATATCTTTCCCATACATTAATAGGACCATGTGACCTGCTTGAGTCACATGGAAGCCTGAGTCACATGAGTCTATGGTGAGAGGTGCTTGCTGAATGAGTGGAGCAGGAAGGGTAGAGCAGAGCTGAGAGGAATTTGGACAGAGAAGTTAGAGCTAAAGGCCCTAGGAAAGGAAAGGCTTGTGGAAAGTGGTGCGCCCTGAATTGTTACTGGATATAGATTTCTTTACTGCTGTGATGGATTTGGTTTTCCAGCACTGGGATTTAGCTTTCTGACAATGAAATAAATGTGTTGATTCTATCTTCCATGTGGAGAGTCTGTAATATTTTGAGATTCAGATTTACACTGACATATTCATAGCCACTGTTGGTGCTGTGAATATTGCATTGGCACTACAAGTAGTTTGCCATTTTCTTCTCCAACTCATTTTACAGATGAGGAACTGAAGCAAGCAGGGTTAAGTGACTTGCCAGGGTCACAAAGCTAGGGAGCATATGAGACTGGATTTGAAATAAATTCTTTCTGACTCCAAATCCGGGGCTGTACCATCTAGTTGTATGAATACATGCATAGATATATATATATACATATACATACACACGTATATATCACTAACAAATGACAACTTAATGCTGAATTAGCAACTACTGAATGCTAATAAATAAAAAATCTTTTGCCATATAAAGTTCTGGCTTCTACAGTCTGCTCAGTTATGTACTACAGCTAAGTCCCCTGAAGACTTCAAGGAATTCATTATTCATACTATCAGGACCTACTTGTGTCAAATGCCCTACCAGCATCCTTTGCAGCATGCATCAACTCCATCACAAGTTGCTTTGCCCCAGGAGGAGAATCATTCCCCAGATCTCTCATATTGTCAACTCTCTTGAGACAGTCTTTTCTTTTTCCAATTTTACCTCAGCTACCTAGTTTCCTGGGGATGATGAACTCCTTCAATTTGTTTGCCAATCATTAGTTCACTACCATTACATTACATACTCTTAATCCTCATGATTCTGAATAATCTCTGGCTGACATTTTACAAACCCTGTTCCTCATCCCTGACTGCTCACTCCTTAATTTCTTTCTTCTTTAGCCTTCTCTACACCCCCAAACTCCCACTCTAAATGTATTCAACTTTTCCACTGTGCCTTCTGGAATGTCTACTTTATGGGTAACATTTATCTCATTTATGTGCATTTATCTCAAACTTTTAACTTTCTCATTCCTGTCTACTTGCACTCACTGAAACTTGACAATTTCCAGATAACATGGACTGGACACCTTTTCTATCAATGGTTAAATTTTCAATCATCCCCTTCCCTCTCCCTCTTGGCCTAAGAGTCAGAATAGACCTTGCTACCCAATGACACTTTCAGACTCAATTTACTACCACAGCTCAAATTTACCTCATCTTTGAGGTTCATTCAATCTATATTTATCATCCAATTAAGATTCTGGTAGCTCTTATTTGTCAACTTCCAGAATACTCTCCTTTCTTCCCTAATGAGCTCAGTGCTTGACTTAGAGTGTATTTCTCTTTCTGTCTATTCTACTGTCATAATAGATGACCTTACCATACATATTCTACTATCATATTAGATCACCTCACCATACATATTGATATACCTTTAAACTCCCCAAATTTCCAGTTGCTGAATTTTCTCATTTCCTATGATCTATACTACTTCACATCATGGCATTTCCTTGAAAATTCCATCACTCATAAGTATTCCATCCCCATGTTCCTGAATTCTGAAATTACTTTATCTGATCATGATCTTGTGTCCTCTTCCATCTTCTCCTCTGCTTTATAACACTTAATGATACTCTTTTTCTTTAAATGGGACTTCTAACCTCTCTGTCTTATCTGTTCTGCCCCTTAATCACTGAATGGGTATTACATCAGTTAAACTAAGATTCCCAACTGCATCTTGGGACATCTTTAGTTGTTCTGATCTATACCTGGCCACTGGAGCCAAATGACTCTGGAGTAGAAAGTGAGGCTGGTGACTTTGCACAGCCCTCCTTCACTTAAATCCAACTCACTTGCATACCATGGCATCAACTGCCTGATGTCATGGTTGTCTTTGAGAACAAAGGACAAATAAGAGAGGATATTACTCATTCAGTGGTAACATTCTCCTTGCTTTATCATTTTACCCCCTTAGTGAACTTGTTCAACTGAATACCATCCATTACTCTTGAGTCTTTGGTCACCTTATTCTATTGCTAATCTTAGTCTGTTAACCTTAACCTTGAATCACTTCTATTATCTGTTTCTTTTATTCCTAGTGATATGCCACAGAGAAATGCTAGAGAAACACATGAAACTATGCTAACTTGGTCAATCATAAATATATTACATGATCTGAATCAGACTCTCACTGTGGCAAGACAAGTTTCTTGCCCTCCTCTAATGATCCACAAACCTTTTTATTATGGTGACTTTTGCAGACCCCTATATTCCAACTCAAACTTACTATAGCCTCCCCTCTCCACACTCTCTCAGCTGAGCTGCCTCATATTTCTGAGTAAAATTCAAGGAAATTACTTTCCTTCTTCCCTTGTCATCATCTTACTTTTCTTCATTATCTCCTCCTTGATCACCATCTCACATGGAGAAGCAACCATTCTCCTTGTCAAAGTAAAACCTCAGAGGAAAAGGAGAAGTAGTCTGAAGTCTGAAAAGATTCCTTGGAAGAGCTCAAAAGGAGTTTATAAATCATAAGAGAGTTAGAAGAAAAATTGTGGAAAGATATGAGAGTGAAGCCAGAAAATTATGAAAAAAAAGAATCAACAGCATGAAAAACTGCTAAATAAAGTATAAATGGCCAAATATAAAAGAAAATGCAAAAGTTAATTGAAGAAAAAATAACCTGTAAGTTAGAATTGAGTAAGTGGAAGCTAATGACTCTATGAAACCTCATGAATCCAGCAAATTGAAAAGAATGAAAAAATAAAAGAAAATATAAAATACCACATGGAAAAAAACAACTAATCTAGAAAAGATATCCAGAAAATAGTGTTAGAATCATTGGAAAACCTGAAATCCATAATCAAAAGGAGGTCCTGGACACTATCTTTAAATAAATTGTCGAGGAAATCTGTCCTGATTTCCCAGAACCAGAGGGTAAAATAGGCATTAAAAGAATTCATAGATCATCTCAGCAAAGCAATTGCAAAATTAAAACCTCAAGGAATATTATGTAACATTTTAGAACTATCTGGTAAGGGAAAAATATGACAAGTGGTCAGAAAGAAACAATGCAAATATCGAGGAGTCACAATCAGAATCACACAGGTTCTGGCAGCCACATCAAAAGGTAAGAAGTCATGGAACCTGATATTCAGGAAAGCAAAAAAGCTAGGACTACATCCAAGAATTACCCAGAAAAATTAAACATCCTACATCAAGAAAAATAAACGTTCATTCAATGAAATAGAAGATTTCAAGCCTTCAAAAGAAGATCATAACTAAACCATAAATTTGACATTCAATATCAAATCCAAGAGAAGCATGGGAAACCATACCCAGTTGAGGATGATCAAGTCCATGGAGAGAAGCCAAGTTATCAAGATCATCCAGGAGCTGCTATCTCTGCCCTACCCCAGAAAGCTTAGTCATGCTAGGACTGAATGTGACTTGTTTGCCTTATTTCCCTTGTCAGTGATTCCCCCTCCACAAGGTACACAGGGCCATTTTCATCACACATCATTAACAATGATACATAGCTATTCTTTCTACATCACAGGGATTTGGGGGTATGGCATCCCCATAATCTGGAATGTCTGTATAAAATTCTTTTGGCCCTCATTGTGTGCCAGGGGATAAGTCTGCATCTTTTCTTTTCTTTTCTTTTTTAATAGGGTGTTTATAGTACCTTATTTTAAAAGTCAGGTTAAGTATTTGCTCATAAACTCTGTGTTATCTGCCAGTCCTTGAGAGCTATCTGTGGTGCAAAACTTCCCCCAAAATCCCATTTAAATTCTTAGGCCAAACCACAGTATATCAAAACCATAATGGGGAAAGTCAAGATGTGTAAAGGGTAACTGCAGTACTTTACAGTTTAAAGATAACTTTACTCAGACTACCAAAAATATTTTATAGAATTAGAAAAAATAATAAGGTTCAGCTGGAAGAACAAAAGGTCCTGGACATTAAGGGAATTAATGAAAAGCAATGCTATGGAAGGTGGTCTAGACATATTAGATCTTAAATTGTATTATAAAGCAGTAATCACCAAAACTACTTGGTACTGACTTAGAAATAGAAGGGTAGGCTATTGGAATAGATTAGGTACACAAGACACAGCAGTCAGTGACTGTAATAATCTACTGTTTAATAAACCCCAAGCCTCAGCTTCGGGGATAAGAACTCATTATTTGATAAAAACCGCTGGGAAAACTGGAAAATATTATGACAGAAACTAAACCAATGCTGATACCATATACTAAAATAAAGCCCAAATGGGTACACAATTTAGACATAATAGCTGACACTACAAGCAAATTAGGGGGGCAAGGAATAGTTTACCTATCATATTTATGGAGAATGTAAGACTTTATGGCCATATAAGAGATAGATAGCATTATGAAATACAAAATGGATAATTTTGATTACATTAAATTAGGAAGTTTTTGCACAAACAAAGCCAATGCAACCAAGCATAGGAGGGAAGCAGAAAACTGGGAAAGGATTTTTATGAGCAGTATCTCTGACAAAACATCATTTCTGAAATATATAGAAAAATGAGTGAAACTCACAAGATTATAAGTCATTCCCCAATTGGTAAATGGTCAAAGGATATGAATAGGCAGTTTCTGTAGGAATAAATTAAAGCGATATATATAGTCATATGAAAAATTGTTCTAAATCAAAACAACTCTGAGGTACCACATCACACCTATCATGTTAATGGGAAAAAATAGGAAAATGATAAATGTTGGAGAAGATATGGAAAAATTGGAACACTAATGCATTGTTGGTGGAGTTGCAAACTGATCCAGCCATCCTGGAACCATACCCAAAGGACTATAAAAAAAAAAGTGTATACCCCTTGACCCAGCAATACCCCTTCTAGGTATGTGTCCCAAAGAGATCATACAAATGACAAAAGGAATCACATGGACAAAAATATTTATAGCAGTTTTTTTGTGGTGGCCAACAACTGGAAATTGAGGGGATAGTGATCAATTAGGGAATGACTGAACAAATTGTGTTATATGAATGTGATGGAATACTACTGTGCTATAAGAAATGATAAGCAGGCAGACTGCAGAAAAAAAGAAAAACCTGGATAAACTTACTTGAATTTATGCTGAGTGAAGTGGACAGAACCAGGAGAACATTGTGCACACTTACAGCCACACTGTGTGATGACTGACTTTGATAGACTTAGCCCTTCTCAGAAATGCAAGGTTTTAAGACAATTCCAAAAGTTTTCTGATGGAAAATGCCATCCACATCCAGAGCAAGAATTATGAAGTCTGAATACATAGTGAAGCAAAGTATTTTCCTTTTTTGTTGTTTCCATTCTCGTGGTTCCTCCCATTAGTCCTAATTCTTTACAACACGACCAATGTGAAAATATATTTAATAGGAATGTGTATGTAGAATCTATATCACATTTCATGCTGTCTTGGGAAGAGGAGATGGGAGGGATGGGGAGAAAATTTAAAACTTAGGGGACATGTATGTTGAAAACTAAAATAATTAAACTTGAAAAAAAAAAGATGGTTTTCCTCAAACTACTCTACAACATAGATAGTGTGAATGGGGGACAATGGTAAATTACTCAGAAACAAAGCTGTTGTTTATTCGTTTTAAATCACGTCTAACTCTTTTTGACCCTGTTTGGTATTTTCTTGGCAAAGACACAGGAATGCTTTGTCATTTCCTCTCCAGCTTATTTATAGATGGGGAAATGGAGGCAAATAGAGGGTCCTGCAGCTGGTGGGTGTCTGAGGCCAGATTTGAACTCATGAAGATGAGTCTTCCTGACTCCAGACCAGGTACTCTTTCCACTGTGCCACCTAACTGCCCTTTGGAAAGCCAGCTAGCTCACTCCCAAGATGGAGGTTCCCAAGAGACTCACCAATTGGAGAAGGAGTCTGGTATCAGAGAGAGATGTTGCAGAATAAGAAGGCACTCTGCAGAGTGGAGAAGTCTGGAGAATCAGAAGCCCAGTGTTGGACTTATCATGTCACATTTCTACTTCATTTGGAGATGAGAGGGTTAGACAAAATGGTCTCAAAGGCACCACTCATTTGTGTATTTTGTGGATAGTAGGATGTTATAATTATGCCTATTTTACATATGGGGAAACAGAGGAAATAGAGAAAGAAAAGAAACCTGTCCTAAGCTAGAATCAAAGTTCTTTTTTCCCTTCACTAAAGACAAGATCCCAGACCTTGTCTGCCCTTTGTTCTACCATTCCCAACAAAAAAGCTAACTGAAACAATTAATAATTTGGTGAAGTAGCAGGATATAAAGTAAACCCACATAAATCATTAGCATTCATATATATTACCAACAGAATCCTGCAGGAAGAGATAGCTTAGAGATACTCCATTTAAAAAAAAACTCTAGACATTACAAAATAACTGGGGAGACACCTATCACAACAAATCCAGGATCCATATGAACAAAACCATAAAAAAAATCTTTGTATACAAATAAAATCAGATTTAAATAAATGGAAAAATCTTAATTGTTCATGGGTAGCCAAGTCCAACATAATAAAAACTACAAATTTACCAAAATTAATCTATATATTCAATTCCTTCCCAATTAAATTACCAAAAAAATATTTATTAGAGGTAGAAAAAATAGCAAAATTCATTTGGAAGAAATAAAGGTCAAGAATGGCATAGTAACTAATGGAAAAAAAATGTAAAATAAAGACTTTTAGCAGGACCAGATCTTAAACTATATTATAAGGTAATAATTATCAAAACTGCCTGGTGACTAGCTAAGGAATAGAATGATAGATCAATGGAAAAGAGTAAACATATGATATACAACAGCAAACAAATATACTGCCAGCGTTTGAGAGTGTAAAACCTTTAATTTTTGGAATAAGTGCATTATTTGATAAAAAATATTGAGAAAGCTGGAAAGCAGAAACTGGTATAAGATCAATATCTTATACCATTTCCCAAGATAAGGTCAAAAAGAAAACATGACCTAAATACAAAGGGAGATATCACAAGGAAATTTGAAGAACATGCAATATATTACCTATCAGGTATATGGATAGGTCAACAATTTATGAAGAAAGAGGAGATAGAAAGTGTTTTGAGATGTAAAATAGATAATTTAATCATATTAAATTAAAAAGACTTTTAAAAAGTAAAACAAATGTAGCCAAGATCAGAAGGAAAGCAAAAAAAAAAAAATGGGATTTTTATAATAGACACCTCCTTAGATAGAAATCTTATATCTAAAATATATAAAGAACTTTATAAAATCTGTAATAATGCAAGTCATTCCCCAAATGATAAATGGTGAAAGAATATAAACAGGCAGTTCTCTGATGAAGAAATCAAAACAATTTCTAAGCATATAAAAATGCTCTAAATCATTATTTAATAGAGAAAGCATATTAAAACAACCACAAGATATATTACACTTACCAGACTACCTAAAATGATAGGAGGAGAAAGCGACAAATGTTGGAGGGATGGGGGGAAAATTGGGATCTTAACTCATTGTTGGTGGATCTGTGAGCTGATCCAACCATTTTAGAGAGAGATTTGGAATTTTGTCCAAGGAGTTACTAAAATGCCTATACCCTTTGACTCAGCCATACCACTATTAGGTCCCTTATCCAAAAGAATTAGGGAATATGGAAAGGAGCCTACATGTTCCAAAATATTTATACCAGTTTTCTTTGTGGTGGCAAAGAATTGGATGCCTGTCAACTCGGAAATTGCTAAACCAGCTGTGTTATATGTTCATGATGGAACATTACTCTGCTATAAGAAATATGAGCTCAATGATTTTACAAAAGCATAGAGAGGCCTCTGTAAAGTAACAAAGGGTTAAATGAGCAAAATGAAGAGAGCACTGTAAACAATAAGAATGATATTGTATTAAGAACGACTTTGAGCAACCAAATCATTCAATTATAAATATTCAAATTAACCTCAAAGATCCTGTGAAGGTAGATACTGTTTGAATTCAGCAAGGAATATTTCTGTTATGTAGGAAATGATGAGTTAGTTGATTTAGAAAAAAAACATGGAAAGATTCAGACTTATAAAGGAAGATGCTATCCACCTCCAAAGAAGCAGATAAAAGAAATAAGCTTACATATGGTCTTACATATATATATGTATGAATGTATGTGTATACATGTCTATGTTTCTAGATATCTATGTATGTATGTATATACATATGTGTATGTAGGTATTGTGTATATACATACATGTATGTATATCCATGCTTAATCATAAACTTCTCTTTTGTTCAGGGAAGGGAAGCAGGGAGGAGAAAAATTAAGCAAAATATGCACAGTAGAGAACAAAAGAAAACCAACAAGGTAGCAAAGAAAATCTGGGCAGCTTTGAAAGAAATGTGTGATATTTATTATATAGGTTTTCTTGAAATGGACATATATTGCTTTATGATGAATCTTTTCTTATGGTCTACCATGTACAAAGCAATGTGTTTTTTTTGTGTAATTTTGTATTTAAGAGCAAAATTTTAAAAAATATATAAAAAATGAAGAAATTTGCTCAGAAGAAGGAATCATCATAAAGTCCTTTTCTCCAATTTGTGAGACTCCCAAAATACTGCCCTTCAGCATAGTGAATCTTTGTGTATCTGTTCTTAGCTCCTGTCACAGAAATTACTGCGACAGGAAACTATTGGTGCTCAAATAGAACACTGATATCAAGATGGAAATTCCAAAATTCTCTAAATTCTCAAAATGGATGGGAAGTAAGGATATGTAAACTTGAACCTAAGTTGAGAATTTTTCTTATGCTATAAGTAGTTCCTTCTCAGGTTAGCTAAACACCATTGCTATCACAGCCTTTTGAATGAATCTGTCTCTAACCTTTAATAATTATTTAGAATATATCTTATATACTCACATATTCACAGAATTCAGGTTGCTTATGGGTAGGGATCATTTTGTCTTTTTGTTTGTATCCCATTCGAGTTCATTTTCAGTAAATGTGCAGTTCAATGGCTATATACATTAATTAGAAAAAATATTTACAGATACACCTCTAGTTTCTAAAGAGTAGGAACTGGGAAAGAAAGATAAACTCTTTGTCAAACACTGAACTCATTGAGAAAATAATGAGAATGTTCTGGGGAAGTTGGCAAATACCAGGTTTCGGGATCTTGACTGGATGATAAATGTGGACTGAATGAACCTAAAAGAAGAGAGCCAAATATGAGATATGATAGTATATTGAGTCTGAAACTATCAATTGCTGAAAGCATCTTTATGGGCCAGAGTGGGACCATAGCAATATATGGAATCCTTAATATACTACTATTGATTGATGTTTATATGGTACCATATCTAAAACTTTTACATTCCCATTTGTTCCTCAGATGTATTATGGGATGGATATTATTTGTAATTTAAATATTAGAAAACTAATTTATCTTTTTCTTGGTTTTTCTCTCTCCTTTTTCATCTCCCCTCTCCTGTCCAGTACTTCTCTCCTCTCAGTCCCTAGGTAAGAACCACAGACAAATCTCCATTTAAGGCCTACCTTCAGTGGTCTGACAGTCCACTGTACACCTCCGTCACTGAAGGCTTACAGTGATTTCCTTCCACTTTTCTCTGCAATTGAAGCTTGTCTCTTTTGTTTTATATTCCCCAGAACTCATAAAATGTCTAAGTGACAACTAGATAACTTCCTAATCAAATTCATACTGCAGACCAAGGGAGGAGGAACCAGGTAACACATGCTCCCCACCCCTTCCCGGAGGAAAACAAAGAAGCTACAATTTTTCCCAGGTAATCACCATTTTAACAATACTTCTGGGCTCACTTGCCTTTTTACTGATACTAACTCTTTTGTATACATTAATGATTCTAACGGTAGGATTTGCAGATCAAATAGAAAAAGAGAGGAATAACACTATAAGCTTTCCGCTGTTTTTTTTTCTAGATTCCTCAAATAACAGCAGGTTGTCAGTCACTAGAGATGGTCCCAGAACAGAGTAAGTGATTTAACCAATCATGGAAAATGAGAGGAATAAGGTTAAATTCAGCGACTGTGGGTTGTTTTATAGCACGAGTTCAAAAATTTATACCCAAGGTAGATGGAAGTAGAGAGCCACTGGAAGATTTAAAGTCAGGAAGGATTCCACTGAATACAGAATAACAGCTATAACATGTCTGTAAAGGAGCCTGGATGACCGAATTCTTTTTTCTAGTACTTTTATTAGTTGGACTTACGAGTATTTAAATTTTTATTAAAAAATCAGACTGTTTAGAAAAATTCATTTGTATGCATTTTCATAAGTAGTACTACTTCTGTAGTCAGACTTGAAATATGGGATCCCAAACTCTAAAAACATCTTACTTGGAAATGATTTAAAGTTTTTACAGAGATCTCAGGATAAGATCATGGGGAGAGATTTAATGCAGCAAACCTCAGTGTTATTTCTGCTATGAGACACACATTTCAAATAAAAGACATTGTTGAGTAAGTGAAAAGAGACAAACACTTGACTTTAATCCCATAAAAGTGGTTATTCATTACCAAGTGTGTAAGAAATGTCAAAAATACATAATCATTTTGTATTTCATAAATAGCAAGTCTGTTTATCTGCCCGTAAAAGGAGTTCAACTTCTCATAAATTCAGTAGCTCTCCATATTGGTACAAGCAAAAGTTTTCCCCTGCCTCCATCATTGTGGCTGCAAAGGAGGGTAGTCAAGGGGAATAGAAATGACTTTTATGGTATTAGTATATGGTTGGCAGTGACCTCTGCCATTCCCATTTTTACCTTAGGAAAATAGAGATGGCATAATAGACATAAGTCTAATTATGAACCAGAGCTTTCACCACTCCAGATAAAATTGTAGGGGTGTAAGAAAACTCCAAATACTCTCTCCTATATGTGAAATTCTTTTGCATCCTATCTTTTATAGTTTATTAGTAAATAAGAAGAAATACACATTTTTGTAATTAATATTTTAGTTTTCTCCAACAATAATTTTAACTTTAATTTTTTTCAAATTTTGAGTTCTAAATACTCTCCCTTCCTTCCCCCACTGTTGTTGAGAAGGCAAGGAATTTGATAAAGTTATACATGTGTAGTCATGCAAAATTCATTTTCATGTAAGTCAGTTTGTGAAAGAAAGCAAAGACAAAAAAGAAGAAAATAAAACAAAGTAAAGAAAAAGTATCTTCAATTGATATTCAGACCCTACCAGTTCTTTCTCGGGAGTTGAGTAATACCTTTCATTATAAGTCCTTCAGAATTGCATTGGATCTTTGTATTGCTTATAATAGCTGAATAATTCATAGTAGATCATTGTACAATACTGTTGTTACTGTCTACAATATTTTCATGGTTCTACTCATTTCACTTTGCATCAATTCATGCAAGTCTTTCCATGTTTTTCTGAGAATATTCTTGTCATTTCTTAAAGCACAATAGTGTTCCATTACAATCATATTACAACTTGTTCAGCCATTTCCCTATTGATGGACATTCCCTCAATTTCCAATTCTTTGCCACCACTAAAAGAGTTACTGCAAACATTTTTGTACACTTAGGTCTTTTTTCTTTTTAATTTTTTTTAAATCTCTTTGGGATATAGATTGAGTAGTAGTATTTCTAGGTCAAAGGGTATACATACTTTTATAGCCCTTTGGGCATAGTTGCAAATTGCTCTCCAGAATATTTGGAACAGTGTACAATTTCACTAACAGTGCAACAATGTTTTAATTTTCCCACATCCCCTCCAATATTAATCATTTTATTTTTTTGTCATATTAACTAATCTGAAAGATGTGTGGTGATAGCTCAGTGTTGTTTTAATTTTCATATGTATAATCAGTAGGGATTTAGAGAATTTTTATATTACTTTAGATAGCTTTGATTACTTTGTCTGAGAACTCCCTGTTCATATCCTTTGACTACTTATTAATTGAGGAAGGGCCCTTGTTTGTATAAATTTGACTCAGTTTTCCATGTGTTTGAGAAATGAAGTCTTTATCAGAGAAACTCTCTCTCTGTATACACACACACACACATACACACACATGCACACACGTATGTATGTAGGTATGTAATATAGCAATGATTCCCAACTATGTATTTCACTCCATCCTATTTTCCCTGTTCCATTTATACTGCTCTTTCTCTCTTTTTCCCCCTCTCCATTCTCATGTTTTGCTTCTGACTTTCGCCTACCCTAAAGTGTGCTTCCTTCTACAAGTCTCCCCATTTCTATCAGCCCCTTTTCCTCTTACTTTCCTGTATGGTAAGATGGATTTCTACATGTAACTGCAGTTGTGTTATTCCCTCTTTGAGTCAATTCTGATGAGAGTAAGAATCATGTGCTCCTTTCTCTCTTTTCCCCATCATGAAATCTCCACTATAAAATCTCTTTCAGGACTCTTTTGTGTCAGATAACTAATACCCATTCTACTTCTCCCTTTACCCTTCTCCTAGCGCTTTCTTCTTTCTTACCACCTCTTTCTTTTTCAGATAACCATACCATCACATTCAATTCATAAGTGTGTTTTCTGTCTATATGTACTCCTTATAATTGCCCTAATAAGGAGGAGTTTTCCAGGAGTTACAAGTATCATTTTCCTACATAGAAATGTAAACAGTTTAATCTAATTGAATTCCTTATGATTTTCATTTCCTATATGCCTTTTATGTTTCATTTGAGTCTTATGTTTGAATGTCAAATTTTCTATTCAGATCTGGTCTTTTCATTAGAAATGTTTGAAAGTTCTCTGTTTCAATGAATATCTGTTTCCCCCCCAAGGGATTATATTCAGTTTTTCTGGTTAGGTGATTCTTGGTTGCAGTCATAGTGCCTTTGCCCTCCAGTACATCACAATCCAAACCTTCCAATCCTTTAATGTAGAAACTGCTAAATCCTGTATTATCCTGACTTTGGGCTCCATGATATTTGAATTTTTTTTTTGGTTGATTGCAGTATTTTCTCCTTAAATTAGTGGATCTGGAATTTGGCTATGATATTCCTAGCAATTTCTACTTTGAGATCTCTTTTAGTAGTTGATGAGTGTATTCTTTGAATTTCCATTTGACTGTCTGGTTCTAGAATTTCAGTGCAGTTATTCCTTTATAATTTCATGAAAGATGGTGTGTAGACTTTTGTTTTATCCTGGCTTTCAGACAGTCCAATAATTCTTAAATTATCACTCCTGGATCTATTTTCCAGGTCAGTTGTTTTTCTAATGAGATATTCAAATTTTCTTCTGTCTTTTCATTCTTTTGATATTTTTTTGAGCGTTTCTGGATATCTCATGGACTCAGTTTCCATGTGCCCAATTATAATTTTTAGGAGTTATTTTATCAGTAAAATTATATTTCCTTTTCTTTTTGACCAATTTTCCTTTTTTAGGAGTTCCTTTTTCTCATTGGATTTTGTACTTTTTTTTCCATTTGTCCAAGTGTGCCTTTCAAGGCATTCTTCTGTTTGTTGCATTTTGTGCCTCTTTTACAATTTAGATATTTCTGTTTTTTAAGCTATTTTTGCCAGTATTTTTGTGTTTCTTTTACCAAGCTGTTGACTCTTTTGTCATGATTCTCTAGGATCACTCTATATTACTCTTCCCAATTTTTACTCTACCTATTTATTTGATTTTCTAAATCCTTTTTGGGCTCTTTTGTGACCAATTCATATGCTTTTTTTTCTTTGAGGCTTTGGATATTAGAGTTATAACTTTGCTGTCTCCTTCTGAGTTTGTCTTTTGATCTTCCCTGTCACCATAGCAATTTTCTATAGGCAGGACCTTTTTCGACTCTTCCTCATTTTCTAGCCTATTTTATTAGTCTTTATTTTTTTTAATCCAGACTTTTACCTTTACACAAAATTGGGGCTCTGTTTCTGGAGTGGATTGGGTACTGTTTCACCTTACAGATTTTCATGCATCTGTTTTCAGAGGCAATTTTGGGGATCTGTAGTTTTTAGTTTTTCCAAGGTGGTTGGAAGGGTTAGGTGTGCTTGCTAATCTTCCCTACAGTGCACCAGTTTTGAGTGAAACAAGCACTCTTTCCTGCTCCTCTGTGACTTCAAGTTCTGGTACTATTGCTCCTCCTCACCTTGGGACTGAGAACCCAGCACTGCCACCCAGATGCAAGTATGGACAATGGACCAGAGTTCTGTCCCTTGTACCAGCAAAGGGACCCCTATAAATCTCCTTCTGACCAGTTGTCTGACTCCCTTACCACCTGTGTTGTGAGAGGTCTGGAAACTACCAATCCTGTCACTGATTTAGTTGCCCCTGAGACCTGCTCCATGTTTGCTGTGGTTGGTCTGTATTGACCAAGCATGCTTTGGACTACATTCAACTGGTGCTACATACTTTTCCTGACAACCTTCTAAATTGTCTTGAACAGGAAGATTGTTACATTCCATCTTTTTGTGGGTTCTGCCACTCTAGAATTTGTTTAGAGTCATTATTTGAAAGTATTTGGAAGGGTTTGGCACTTTAAAACAATCCAGACTTCACAGAACAAATCCCCTTAATAAAAATATTTCTTATATAAAACTTGAACTCAGTCCATAGACCTCACTCAAGGACCTAGAAGGTCACATATGGCCGTGGGGCCCACACATTCCCCACCTCTGTCCTAGAAAACTCTCTAAGGTCATTCTGTGGAAGAGAGAAAAAAACTCATTTTGTTTGGTCACAGAGGGAGGAACTTGTATATAGTAATAGGAGAAGTTGCAGAAAACAATTGATTTCAGCTTGCTATAAAACAAAAGAAAAGAAAAGCAATATGGGTGGGGGGATGGATGGAAGCACAGCATCTTGAAAATTCTATTATAAAGTAGAATACATGGTATGTGATTAATCTTCAGTGAAACTGAACATTGAAGATGTTCAAATGAAAGCTTATATGACTATTTTGACTAAGGTTTATGTAGAGGAGTTTCTCACTGTGGACTGAGCCATATAACTTCTGATGTTACTTTTAATTATGATATTCTGTGATTTGGTTCTGTTCTGTAATAGGGTCAGAAAACAAAGAAATTCTGGCCTGAAGTAATGGTTGGTAAAAGTAGAAGGAGTAATAAAATTCCATTCCTAAATGGAGGAAAAAGAAAGGAGACTGACTAGAAACCAATCTAAGATTGGGATGTATCTTTGGTGCATTAGACTAGCATTTGATTCTAATCACAATTAAAATTAATAATAATAAATTAACACTGATAGGGTGCTTACTATGTAACAAGCACTGAGGTAAGCCTTTTACAATTATTCCTTCATTTAATTTTCACAACAACTGTAGAAGGTAGGTACTGTTTTTATCTCCATTTTATAAATGAACAAACTGAGACAAAAAGAGATTGAGTGATTTGCCCAGAGTCATAGAGCTAGGAAGGGTCTGAGTCTGGATTTAAACTCACATATTTCTGATTCCTGACCCTGTACTCTATCCACTACAACACTTCACTTTCACTCATTATGTGAATTATTATTACAACTTTCACTTATTATGATATCAAATCCATTCATTCACCCTTAGTTACATAGTCTTATCTTCTAGAGCCTTTGATCTAGACTTTTTCGATCACACAACTATCTTGGAATGAAAGAATGTCTTATCTTAGCTGTAGGGAGATACAGACAGGAATCCCTGATTCTTTTGTCAGTGCTAGGCAGGGAGTATATGGTATCATTACCAAATACACTGACATCCCAAGCTGGAATCTTTGAAATATTTTCCCACAGAGACATTGTTATCTCAGTGTTATGGTATTATACTTTGGGCAGATTATATCTTAAGCTCATTGGCAGTAGAGTAGATGTGGGAAAGCAGCTAGGTGATGCAGTAAATAGAGCACTGAACCTGTGGTCAGGAAGATCTGAGATCAAATACGGCCTCCATCTTCCAAGCTGTATGACCTTTGAACAAGTCATATCACCTCTATTTAACTCAACTTCCTCCACTGTAAAATGGTTATAATAATAGCACCTACTTTCTAAAGATTTTTTGGGGGAATCAAATGATATAGTATTTGTAAAGGACTTAGCATAGTGTCTGACACATAATAGGTGCTTCATAAAAGCTGACTCACTTTTCCTCTATCTTATTCACTATTTATATAAGAAATATATTCTGAGTTACAATAAATATACAAATTGCCTTTTCAATCATAAGTCATTACTAAATATAGGACTGCTTACATGAACACATATCCATGATTCAGCATGAAGCTATCTATTTGAAATTTAGTCTAAGGACTAAAATTAAGACATTCATATAATGAACAATTCATTAGAAGCAGATTTGTATTTCTATGCAATAAAATGTTCAACAAACATTTACTGAATTTGATTAAGAAAAATAAGCATGCATTATTTTGTGTTTGATACTGTGACCTTCTGGAAATTATCATTCTATGAAAATGTGGATATGAGATGGGCTTAATGCTAAAAATTCAAGTGTTATACAACTCAAGCATATTAGCTCTAACTGACAGACACTAATGACTATAATAAACTAAGCAGACCACAGTTCAAACAAATCCACCTTTATAGTTGACAAGAAAAGTGTAAACACGTTTCCAATTCATGAACCAGTTAATAGCTCTTGCCTGTTCAATGATATTAGAGGCTTGGCTCTGTCTTCATTCATTTTACATATACTAACATTGGTAATGTAATTTTCTGAATGTTATCTAAAATATTTTAAAATAGTAATTATGCTTTCTAATAGTGTCTGTTGTTTCAAACATCACCTTACTAAGTTACACTCTAGCAAGTTTCAGTAAGGAATGTAGGTATTCATTAGATACTCATTACTCAATTAGGACTTAAAACTCAGCAAATGAGCAACAGAGTAAAGACAATATACTCTTCATTTTCTCCAGTTATTTGTAAACTGAAATAATGTGCTTAATCTACTGCCAAATTAAATTGCATGAAATGTAAATCTATATATGAATATCATCAATCCTAATTTCCCCCTTAAAGATATACAATCCCTTTAACCACAGGAACTTTTCATCCATAGTATCACTTTGACCTAAAATCATAGTGAGATGAAGCCTTAGAATATAATTAAACCTCACCTCAAAATTTACTTTATCAGACATTCTATTTAGTCTGATCTTGAAGGATAGGAGATGGAATACATAGACAAATTTCTGTTGTACATAAGATTATATAACCAAGTGCTAAGTTTCATACATCCAGGAATAGGTATTATACTGTTTCCAAATCCACAATATTACCAACTGCTTATACTATAGATGATACAGAAAATTTAGACTTGAATGTACAAATAACTGTTAAATTACAAGATTTTTTTCAAAGAAAACATCTCATGTGAATGCAGTAGAGAGACAGATCATTCCTGGTTTTGCTGAATGTAAGGAAATGGTTTTACAAGGCAACAAAGATTGGAACAATTGATCTTTTATATGACAAAGAATTCAACAAGGATATGCACTGAATTTGTGGGAGAACCTCTTCAGACAATGCCAATAAATCCTGATTCTTTCTTATCAGATTACTTGCTTTGTACCCTTATTAATCAGCTGTACTGATAAAAAAATATTTATTGAATCATTACCTCTTGTTTATGTTTATTCCAGTATGCAACTTCCAACCTAGGAGCCTTTTTCAACCCAAATCTTTCATGACCTACCCAGCGAGTGTAGAAGTAAAAAACAACCTTAGAGAGAAATGACAATTCAACTTTGTTCTCGTTCTCCGTAACAGAATGGCAAACAGCAAGCAACTCTGAGTAAAGAGATGTGGATTATGAATATGGAAGCTAGATTATTCTTCAGTTCCTTTCAAGTCAGTCATTCACAGTATATCTCCAGTCCTAGTTTCCATTAGTACACTGGAGTTGAAACCATGAGAACCAGTTTTTAAATTAATTTCTTTTTAATTTTCAACATTCAAGTTCCACAACCTTTTGAGTTTTAAATTTTCTCCAGTTCTCACCCTTCCCCAAGATGGCATGCAATCTTATATAGACTCTACATACACATTCCCATTAGACATATTTTTACATTAGTCATGTTGTAAAGAAAAATTAGAACAAATGCGATGAACCACGAGAAAGAAGAAACAAACAAAATGAAACAGAGAGTGTAAATGGTATACTTTGGATCTGCATTCAGACTCCATAGTTCTTTCTCTGGATATGGATAGCATTTTCCATTATGAGTCTTTTGGAATTGTCTTAGAACCTTGCATTGCTGAGAAGAGCTAAAGTTTGTAAAAGTTAATCTTAGCACAATGTGGCTATAACTGTGTACAATGTTTGCCTGGTTCTGTTCACCTCACTCAGCATCAGTTCATAGAAATCTTTCCAGGTTCTTCTGAAGTCTGCCTGCTTCTCATTTCTTATAGCACAATAGTATTCTATTATATTCATCCCCAATTGATGGGCATCCTCTCAGTTTCCAACTCTTTGCAACCACAAAAAGAGCCATTATATGCATTTTTTGTTCATGTGGATCCTTTTCCCCATTTTTTATGATCTCTTTGGGATACAATCCTAGAAGTGGTATGGTTAAGTCAAAGAGTATTTATGCACATTTTTTATAGCCTTTGGGCATAGGAGAACCATATTTTTAAAAACACCTTTTAAAACTAAATAATAAATTATTTGGAGAATATTGGCCAGTTTTAAATGTCACTAATAAAGTTTGACTTCTACAACATAGAATATCTGGAGAGGATATTATATATATATATATATATATATGTGTGTGTGTGTGTGTGTGTGTGTGTGTGTGTGTGTGTGTGTGTGTGTGCGTGTGTGTGTTTATTCCAACATTTCTCTATATAAAATTGTATTATATACAATATTATATATATATTATGCTATATAATGTATACACTTAAATATGTGTGTATATACACATATATGTATATTATCAGTTATTTAAGTAGAAAAAGATTGGTTCTTCTCTGGTAAATATGTGGCACAGAATTTATCTTAGAAAATAGTCACTTATTCACTTAGAAAATAGAAGATAAAAGAAAAGGTCACAAAATAATTACAAAACAATCAGTTTTAATTTTGTGAATTCTTTTTCTAACATTCCTTCTACTGATGGAAAAAAATCAATAGAATTACAACAGATGTTCTCACATGGCTTAAGACAAAGAAGGACAGCTGTCCCAATTTTATCTTGACAGATTGCTATGAAAATCTAGTTTTTCACCATCAAACTACACTCTCAATAAACACAAGCATGTACTTCTTGTAATTAAACTTGCCCAGGCAAACAAACTACACAGTTTTGCAAAGAAACATTCTCTGCTTTCAAAGTAGAATTTTTGAGATTAAATGATAATGAATACCAGAAGTCAGAAAATATATCATTCAGAAAGATAACTGAAATATAAACCAACTATAAACCAGGCAAGGGTTATTCAATCCACCTCAAATCATTCTTATTTAAGAAAATAAGCAGATGTTTATTTCCTCCTTTACATAAAAAAATAATAAGATTCAGTATTCTAAATACTTAGCCCTGTCATTGCTTTTACTTATCATCTTTAGAAACAATATTTTCATTTTGGATAAGAAAATATTGATTAGAAGTGATAATTTTACTTCAACCAAAATCTTTTTAAATTAAGAAAGTTGATACAATAATCAAAACTTTCCTTTCCTGCAGCATTTGCGAACACTGACGTTATCAGGAAAAGTTTTAAAATTATTGAGAGTGAAAAAATGGATATATACATAACTAAAATAGGAATTTTTAAATTAGCACAAAATTTATTCCTCCATTTTGACCAAAGAAAATTGAAATTCAGTACCTTAAAAAGTAAAAATATGATCTCTATTTCAACATTTCCACTCATTTTAAAGCAATAACATAAAATGCAATAAGAAATTTACCTTAAGGGTCTCTGTGTGGTATCTTGGTGTAGTATGCAGTAGTCAGACCCTCTAACAATAACGGAATATTCTCATAAATAGTTGGGATTTTCTGAAGAAAAAGAATGTATAATTTAGTAAAAACACCTTTTAAAAAATCTTTATAGAACAGAAATATAAGTCTAGTTGTGAACAAGAAAAACTAAAATTACTAATAAAATGTATTTCTTTCTAAGTCTGTTATGAAAAGCATTTATTAAGGCATTTTTCATAAGCCTTAGTTACCTTAAATGTTTGTTTTTCCTCACTAAGTTTGATTTGAGGATACTGGTAATTTTTAAAAATATGTATGTTGCCACAGCTTCCTCCATTATAGCTTTATGTTAGATTTAGTTGCTTGGGGGAGAAATTTGCAAATATTTTCTTTTTTCAATGGTTTGGCTATACCACAGTCTTGAATCCATCAGTCTAGGCCACTCCTTGCCATACATTAAGAACTTTACACTTGTTAGGTCCAAAAATATTTAGATATTATTTGAGAAACATTAAAGAAATAGAGATATTAAAGGATATTTTTAATAAAGTCATATAGCTTAATGTCATTCTATATATGGAATGATTAATGGTATTTTTTTGCTTGACTCCCTCTTTAATTTTGAATTCATATTTACCTCCATTTAGGAGAGATTATCATAGATTTAAGGCAAAGTAGTACTGAAAAGCAATTAAAATGAATTCCTAAAAATGTCTAATATTATATAATTTAATTTTTGCTATTATTATATTGATGGCATTTTAAGTAGAGAATTTTTCTAAGTGGACATGTAATAATCTGGTTTTCACAATATGTTTAGTTCTATGCTGGATATTTATAGCACATGCAACAACTATGATTGTGGAAGTAAGCCAAAGGCTTTTTGGTAATTTGTAGAAATGCTATAAATATTTTGGAACTTTTGGAAAATTTGCTAAATAATTACTGAATTAGTAATGTTTTTAGATTTTGTGTTAAAAATTGTGTGAAATGCATTCTTTCATGATGATTGTTATAATAAATACCAACTTTTAAAAATTACTAGAATTTACTATAATCAATCAGGTAATTGTATTCATGTTATCATTCTCAAAAAAAATCTAAGTCTGCTCATTTCCTTTTCAAAATCAATTAAAATATGTTTTTTCCCCATTTGTTTCATTATTAGGTATGATATCTAGAGTTTGCTTTAAGGGGTGATTTTCGCTCACCTCAGAGTTTTCCAACTTTTCCTTTTCAAATTTTAGTAGCTCTTTGATTTCATCCCTTATCAACTGGATATAAGCTGAGATTTATTTTGTTTTTTTCATAATTATCCTGCATTAGCTGAGATTAAATAATTATATGCCTTGGACCAATAGATGCCATTTACAGAGGAAAAAAAAGAAGGAAAAAACCCAGTATGAAGTCACTGACTATTAAGGGTGAAGTTTGTTTCCAATTTTGTTAGAGCACTGGTACATAGTGAAGATGTTAGTATATCTAATTTTTCTCATCCTTTCTAATGTGATTTAAATAGAAATGTTTGAGAATTAAACATTTATCCTGCTATTTCTTTATATTTAACTTCTGTAGACTACTTAAAAGATGAGTAAAATAGGTTTGTTTGTAGGTGAATCAAAGTATTAGGATATAAGCCCACCTTCCATAGCCTCATTGAAAACATCTCAGTACAATGCCAGTAACCTACTGGACAGCATGGAGAGCATGTACCTCATTTAGTTTTCACATTATTTCCATCTCCTCAGCCAGGTTTAGGGTTTTTGAAAGCTTTTTTTTCAGTATAGCTTAGAAATTATGGGGACATGATATGACATCTAATAAAATATGATTTTGTTTTTAAGATCAATATCATATTTGGTCAATTGTGAGCATTAGTTTGATCAATGATAATGATTCTTTTTTGGTAAAACATTTTGGTTGATTTTCCCATCAGATTCTGAAGTCTATATTTTAGTCTAGATATTTGTCATCTACAAGGCTATGAGAAAGAGAGAGCTTTAATGTGTAATTCTAGCCACCAAAAAATATATTTCCAGGAATTTGGTAAGTGTTGGGTTTTTCTAGCCTGTAGCAATAGCTATTGAAATTCCTATCTTTTTACTGTACAATTTACAATAATTACTCAGTCTAGTGTCTTTAATTGTAATCCTCATATATAACCTATATATGTGTGTGCATAGATATACATATACACATATGTGTGTATGTATTTGTATTTATAGCACTGTCAATTCCCATCCCACTTCCCAACTGAACTCTCCCTTGATAAATCAACAACAATGTTGAGTAAACAAACACCACTGCTTGTGTTTGTCAAAATATATTTGTATTATATGTTCCCAGTAGTCCCCCACATTTTTACTTTGAAGCGGGGATTATCTTTTATTACCTTTTGTCTAGATCCTTTTAAGGCAGCTAGGGAGCACAGTGAATAGAGAACTGGACTTGCAGTTATTAAGATGTGAGTTTAGATCTTGGTTGAGAGACTGAGTTCCATGACCCTTGGCTCAGTTTTCTTCTCAGTAAAATGAGGATACCCAGGTGCTGTGGGAGTTATGTGTGTGTGTATGTGTGTGCATATGTATGCACATACAATGCTTTGAAAACCTTTAAATACTACATTAATGATATGTATTTTTTATTAATGTTTATATTATTCAGAATTCCATGTCTTGTTAATGATTTTTTCATTTGAATATTTATTTAATCCATTAAAAAGTGGGTCAAAATCTTTAAAATATGAAAAGATTGAATCTCTATAATACTGAAAGATAATCTCATGATCCATTCTTCATACTATAAGCACATATGAAATAAAAATTATAAAATAAATAGATATTTCCCCACATTTTTCAATAATACTTTTCCCTATGTTAAGGTTACTTTAACATTTCACCTTACATTTAAGAAACTGCTTAAGGTATCCTTTGAATTGGGAATAAAGCAATTTCTTTCACTCATTCAACAGAACTATGATCTGGTCCTTTATTGTCTTCACTTCTCAACTTTATTGTACTAAAACATAACATAAAATCTAATGCAAGAAACATTTATATATAACTACTATGTGAAAGACACTTTTCAAAATTCTTGGAATACTAAGACAAAAAGACAAACAAATAGCAAGAAAGAAACAAATCTTTGCCCTTAACAATTTCCATTCTACAGAAAGGCTGCACATGTAGATAAGATTACACAGAGGAAGATAAGTAGATACAAGACAATTAGTCAACAGAGATTTCTTAGTCACTTTTCAATCACTTATTTTGTGCCTGCCCTATCCTTAGAAGACGAATGGAGAGAACACTAAAAAGTCAAGGGAATGGAAAATATTTCTTTTAGAGTTGATTTATGAGCCATGAAGGAAATCATTTATTCTAAGAGATGGAAATAAGTCATATTCTGTTAGAAATGAAAGGAACTAGAGAAATTATCTAGTCCTATGTTCTTGTTTTATACATGAAGGTCAAGAAAGGGTTAATCACTTGGCTAAGATCACTTTGCTAGTTAACTAGGTCAATTCAAAGCTTCAGTGAGAACTCAGGCTTTGAGTCCATAATGTTCAGTGCTGCAGGAGACAGGGAAGAGAAAGAGGGGCTGCCACAGTTAACAGCAACATACCTATTTAAAAGTTACTTTGCTCTGTGTCTTTTGTCTAGGTTCTAGGTGAATAAAATGTAAGGGCAGGCAAAATAAAAATCAAAATAACCTTTCATTTGACATCTCTAGTCAAAACATAGGATATCAAAAAGTTAATAAATTTATTATTGATTTTTAATACTCTGAAATCTACTCTACAAATCACGTAACAGGCTCACACAAGCATTCCAAAGTGAAGCAATAATGGAATGAACTGAAAAGAAATTGATTCAGATGGGAGGAATGCTTTGAGAAAATATTTTAAAAGAACTTGAGTTTATGGTACCATGGAAAAAGCAATTAGTCTAGTCAAAAGATCTGAATATTTTCCGCAGGTCTGCCTCAGCCACTGTGCTATTAGGAATGTCTCTTAAGTTCTTGGATTTCCAGTTTTTCCATGTGCAAAACAATATTTGCCTTACCAACCTCAGTTATTAGAGGTATCTGATGAGGTATTGAATACAAAGCAACACTAAAATGTCAGTGTTTTAAGGATCTCTGAGACAACCTAAGTACTTCCAGAGTGTGACACCTAGTAGGTTTTGTGAATTACTGAAGAAGCAAAAAAAATAATAATTTAATATGCAGTCAACCTTATGGTGAAGATGTAACCATATAGTGCTATGTAAATGTATCATTCTTAGAACTATCATTTTCAGCAATACCCTTTCATAAGTTGCCTATTTATCTTCAAATCACATAATCTTATTGATGCTTCCATATTTTCAGTAATCTGCCATCTGAAATTGCACCAATAATTAAAAGGATAACTGCAATAAGAAATCACTTGCTTTTAATTGGAATTCAAGTACCCAAAAGAATTTTCTTAAGATGAGCATATGTGCACGTGCCATGAAATATATACTCAATCACATAAAAGTGTACTCTCACTCCATAGGTCACTTTCCTGAAGCTATTCATGTTAAGATTTCCTTTCCCTTCACTACACTTCCTTGTCTAAAGCACACATCAATTATACTCTTATAATAGCTCAAATTTATATAAGGAATTCCTATTTTTCGAAAAATGATACTTTTTTTAAAGAAATGTTTGTTGTAAAATTACTTTCATTAAAGGCCTGTCATGGCAGTAAGAAGAACTCAAGAGAAGCATGTGTTTCAAAATGGATAAAGTTTCTTAGCAGTCTGCATGTATTACCATTTCTGTTGTTGCTGCTATTACTACTAATTTTTAAAATGGGATTGTGGTGCCTGACACTAATGAGTTCATTGGTACTGATGGAAAAACTCATTCTACCAACGTTGTTTATAGTCTTAAAGAGTTTCCTAGGACTCTGAGAGATTAAATGGTTTACTGAGACTGAAAAAGCTAGGTAGTTGTTATTCTTTATTTTCAGAGGACTAAAACGACATAATTATATTGAGGTCAAGGTTCAGTATGTCCATCTATGCTGTATCGGAGCAGTATGAGCTTAGAAGGCTATACCACAGGTCAGACACAAATATTCATGTGAATTCTTGGGTTTTAGATGTCTATAAATTTGTGCATCTCATGCTTCTTTTGTACTACTGCACTTCTGCTGTGCTAATAGAATAGAGCACTTTCTCTGATGTAGGTATGCCATGCTGGGTGTCCTGTGACAGTGTCTTCCATGTCTCACAGTCAATTGCAAAGTTCTTCAGATAAATCTTCAGAGGGTCCTCACATCATTTCATCTTTCATGTGAATGCTTGCTTTGTGTGAATTCTCTAGAAAATAGTCTTTTAGGCAAACATATATTTGACATTTGAACAATGTGACCAGGCCCTCAGTTGCCCTCTCTGCAGCACAGCTTGAATGTAGTTCTGCTCAATAAAGGACCTCAGAGTCAGATAGCTTATCTTACCAGGTGATCTTCAGAATCTTTCTCAGACAATTCAAATAGATATGATTCAGTTTCCTGGCATGGCACTGGTATACTGTCTAGATTTCACAGGCATACAACAATGAAATCACCACAAAGAGGTCAGTCCTGTAGAACTCCACTTTGGTAGACAGTCTAATATCTTTTCTCCAACACTTTCCTTAATAGCCTCCAAAACACTGAGAAAATTCTAACAATGTATGCATCAACCTCAGCAGCTATGTGTGCATCGTAAGGAAGTATATAGCCATGGTAAATGAATCTATCCACAGCATTCAGAGGTGGAGAACCTCTGTTTTCTTGGTGTAAATTGTTAGACCATTAGCAGAAGTGGCAGTGAATCAATCCATACTTTGTTGTATTTCAGCTCAGAGACTGCATTAAGTTTACAATCATTTGTGAAGAACACCAACAAAATCACACACCAACTGTCCCTTCACTTTAGTCTTGGCTGGTAGCCCATTCAAATTTAATTTAAATCAATGTGGTAGCTGATCTTGATCCTGTTTTAATCCATCTTGAAGGAATCTGACAATTTTGCTGAAAACATTGTACTAAAAAGCATGGAAGCAAGTACACAGCCCTGCTTCACTCCACTGGTGACTGGGAAAGTTTGAGAACATTATCCATTATCCAGAACCTGTGCAATCACGTCATTGTGAAATTGACAGACAATACTGAACTTCTTTCAACAATCAAATTTTGCCAGGATTTTCCACCATCCTCATGGCTGACAGTATCAAAGGCCTTGGTAAGATAGATGAACTTCATGTACACACCTCTGTTCTACTTGCATTTTTTCCTGAAATCATTGAGCAGCAAACACTGTATCAATTATATCTCAGCCTCTTCTTAAGCCACACTCACACTTGGGTAGATAAACAGGATCCTCCAGGTGAAGGATCAATCTATTAAGGAGGGCTGTGACAAGAATCTTGGCAGCAAAGACCAAGAGAGAGACTCCTTGGATTAACAATGGAGACATCCTTGAACTCTTGTGGGATAACCTCCTCTTGCTATATAATCTAAAAATTTTTCATCAGATTTTGTATGAGAAGTGGACAGCCAGCCTTGTAAATATCAGCTGGAGTAGAATCAGCACCAGACCCTTTGCCACATGAGAGGAACCTAATGTCATTCAAAACCTCTTTGTCAGTAGGAAATTCAGTTAGAGATGGATTAACCTCAACATGAGGTTAACGGTTTCAGCATTGCCCGTTGACACTGGTTTGATGAGAACACTATGTCTCCAGAATCATGTTCTTATCACTAATTAATGTGACTGCATCAGCACTGAGTTGTGGACATGCACTATAGGTCTTCGGTTCAGAGATCATTTCCAGGGCACTGTCAAATCACTTTGGATTGTTACTATTATCATAAAATTGAATTTCTTTTGTCTTCTTACTGAACCAAGAAGCCTGAATCTCTCTCTTCTTCACCTGCACTTTACTTTTGAAGGAGTTAAATGCTGCCTTCTTAGAGACAGATTAGCAATCCTGTTGGAAAACCCTGTGGGGTTCTCATTTTTCATTTAGCAACTTCTGAATGTCTCCATCATTTTCATCAAACTAATCTTGATATTTGAAAGTCTCCTGGCCCAGATGAGTAAATGCAATGTTGTACACCAACTCTCTTAAAGCAGTCCACATCTTTTCTCCTCCTTTGTTACCAATGGTGTATTGGTTCAGCTTTCCCTTAAAGTTAGAAAGGAACTATTCTTGCTAGGAGAAGTGCTCTTATATGTATACATTAAGTCTCCTGGTAGTCATCTTGCCTTGAGGCCTCAGCTTTTGTTGGTGTAAATGTTTAATTTGGAGAAGTTAAATCCATTTTTAGTCTGGCACTCTGGTACACACATTTTCTTCACACTCTTACATCGTGTCTGTCTCTTTTCCTTACATAGTATATTAAAGGCCAATGTTTGCTATGAGGCAGCATAGCAAAGTTTTATTGCATTTGCGTATATGGAAGTCAGTTTTGTGATAAGATCTTAGAATGCACAAATCTTTAGTAATAAGTGACTGCTGTTGCTGTTTCCAGCTCCATTCTTTCCGAAGACTCCCTGCCATATCTGAGACTATGTAGCTACTCTGGTGTTAAAGTTACCCAGAATTTTAAGTTTATTATTTTTCAACATATTGATGATAAGGGTTACCAGGTCTTTATACTTTTTCTTTGACTTCATCAGTGTTTGGCATGGTCATGAGCAAAGACACTGATGATGGTGGCATTGTGCTTTCTTGCAAGGGGTGACCTCATGGTCATGAGTCTGTTGTTCACTCCCTTTGATAGGCATACAAATTTATGACTAGATTAATTTGGATGGAAAAAGCCTATGCCAGCTTCATAGTGTTCCCAATCACTGCAGCCACTCCAGAAAACTATGTATCCATTTCCAACTTTGTTAAGTTGGCCTTCATTTGTCAGCTTTGTTTCACTCAGGGCTACTGATATCTACTGAACTTTCTCACAAGAGTTATTCAACTTTGATGCTGTCCATAAGCATGTGTACATTCCATGTACCATTGTTGATTAGAATCATCTTATCAAAAGTTTCTGTACATTTTTGTGTTTTAATTACAAGGTGTGATCCCCCCACCTGCCTTGGCAAGCAGGCCAGAACTGCATAAAGCAATTTAGGGCACTTTTCCTAGTCCCTTCTTCATTCCAGGAAATAACTGAATATTGTGGTCCTTCAAAAAGGCCTTCTCAGATCCAGATTGTCAAATTCCACTGCTGCTCCAATCCACTGGGAAGACCCTATGGTCTGTTCCACTTACATCCATCATATGAATACAGTTCCCAGTGTATCTGCACCTGCTACTTCATTACTTGTCTGTGGCCACAGGAATTTGAGTTAGATAAAAATGGTAAAATTCTATAGTTTATGTGTTTTGACTTATACATAAATTGAATTTAAGTGATGCACACTTGTGTGAAGTAGTTGGCCTTACTCTCTCTTACAGTCATCACAGTCTAGTGGTAAGTCAAAAGTCAAGACAACTGGTAATGGATCAGGATGCAGTGGATGATCTTGATGTCTGAATTCTAATCAAACTTTAAGCACCCCACAATGCCTGCTCAAGTTGCCTTCATGGTCATTGGAACAAATTGTTATCATCTGTCCATTCCACCAAGGGGAATCTTCACATGATTGGGTATACACCCCTTAACTCACCAAGAGTTTTGAGACAACTTCATTTACTTTCAATAGCTAATCTGCCAAAATAGGTTGACCAGAGTGTGGCTCCTTTCCTTGCTACAGCTTCTTGAAGTCACAGGTGAGATTTGAGTGAATGAGGTAGACACCAAAGGTAGAAAGCATCCCTGAAAAGAGTTCAACAGTTCTCACACCTGAGGTACTCATCTTCCCTGAACATTCTACACCCCTATAGGTACCATGCACCAGAAGAAGAACTTGAATTTAGGAATTCTTGACTCCAAGGCTGGTCTTATCTCCACTATATTGTGACAGTTATTATTTTGATGAAGCATCAAATTCAGAAAGATCTTTCAATATAATAGTTCATGTAATTCTCACAACTACTTGGTGAGTTAGGTAATGCTAGTATTGTTATCCATACTTTATAAAAGTGAGGCTCAGAAACATTTAATAACTACCATATAGGTATACAGCTAGCAAGTGTCCAATGTGGATTCAATGCCAGGTCTCACCTGAATCTCCTTTCATGAGACCAAACATCATCACAGCTACTATTATTGAAAAATATTTAAAGTACCTATGATAATGCACAGAACATTGTTTCAGAAAATGAGTTGCATATATAAACAATGGTTCTTTTCCCTTAACTTACATTCATCTAGGTGTGTGTGTGTGTGTACACATGTGTAAAATATAATGCACATAAGAAAAAAAATAATAGGCAGTCTCCCAGATTATGAATATATTGGGTTATAATATTTTGTCTGATCCTGACAAGGTTTTATATATGATGATGCAACTAGGGTTTCAGAGCAATCAGAATAAGCAAACTGCTAGAAAAAATTTATATACATACATACATATGTATATACATATACATATATATGCATATACATATTACTTTTGCATTAATGTTCATTAGGGAAACTGGTCTATAATTTTCTTTCTCTGTTTTGACTCTTCCTGGTTTAGGTATCAACACCATATTTGTTTTGTAAAAGGAATTTGGTAGGATTCTTGCACCTATTTTTCTAGATGGTTTATATAGTATAGGAGTTAATTATTCTTTAAATGTTTGGTAGAATTCACTTGTAAATCCATCTGGCTGAAAAGATTTTTTCTTAGGGAGTTCATTGATGGCTTGCTCAATTTTTTTTTTCTAAAATGGGGTTAAGTATTCTATTTCTTCTTCTGTTAATCTGGGCAACTTATTTTTTTTTGTAAATATTAATCAACTTCACTTAGATTGTCAGATTTATTGGCATACAATTGTCAAAATAGCTCCTAATTATTGTTATGGTTGTTGTTGTTTTCATTTTCAAAGAGAACCAAAATGACATCACCATCATAAAGTGAAGTTTCAGTGTGTCCGACTGTGGCTGATCAGACCAATACGAACTCATAATGCTCTACCACAGGTTGGGCACAGATAGTCCATATGAATATTTGGGGTGGTTACTTCAAATTTGCACATGCTAAGTTTACTTAGTGTTGTCTCAACTCTGCTTTGTTCAAAGAGCACAGCACCTTTTCTGATGTGGATACGCCATGCTGAGCAGTCCTGTGCCATTCTCTCCCATGTTGCACAGTCAAATCCTAAGTTCTTGAGAGAGACCTTGAGAGTCTTGTATCGCTTCTTCTCACCACCATGTGATCACCTGCCCCACGTGAGTTCTCCATAAAGTAGTCTTTTGGGCAAGCATACATTTGGCATTAGAACAATGTGGCCAGTCCACCAGAGTTACAGTCTCTGAAGCACAGTTTGAATGCTTGGCAGTTCAGCTTGAGCAAGGACTTCAATGTCTGGTACCCTATCCTGCCAGGTGATCCTCAAAATCTTTCTAAGACAGTTCAAATGGAAGTGCTTCAGTTTTCTGGCATGATGCTAGCAGACTGCATATGTTTTATAGACATACAACAATGAGGTCAGCACAATGGTTTTGTAGACCTTCAATTTGGAAGTCACTGTAATACCACTTCTCTCCCACACTTTTCTTTGGAGTCTCCCAAACACTGAGCTAGCTCTTGCATTGCATACATCAACCTCATTGTCAATGTGTACATCCCTAGAAAGTACACTACCAAGGTAAGTGAATTTATCCACAACATTCAAATCTTCTCCATTTATTTTAACCGATGGGATATATGGATGGTATGGTGGTGGCTGATGGAGCACCTGTGTTTCCTTGGTGTAAATTATTAGGTCAAAATTAGCATAGGCAGCAGAGAGTTGATTCATACTTTGTTGTATATCAGCTTCGGAGACTATATTGAGTGCACAATCATCTGCAAACAGAAAATCATGCACCAACACTCCCTCCACTTTGGTCTTTGCATGTATGTAGCCTTGTCAAATCGAAAACTTACCATCACTTCAGTAGTTGGCCTTGATGCTGTGTTCATCCTCATTGACAGCATTTGACAAATGGCTGAAAACATCATGTTAGAAAGCATGGGAGCAAGCACACAGCCTTGTTTCACTCCCTTAGTGACTGGGAAGGCAGGAGAACATTGTCCACTATCCAGACCCATCATGAAATTGATGTACAACGCTGATGAACTTCTCCAGGCAACCAAAGTTTGACAAATTTTCCATAAGCCCTCACAACTAACAGTGTCAAAGGCCTTGGTCAGATCTACAAACGTTGTGTACAGACCTCTGTTCTGCTCCTGTCATTTCTCCTGGGGTTGTCAGGCAACAAACACCATATCGACTGTCCCTTGGCCCTTTTTGAAGCCACACTGGCTCTCAAGTAATATGACCATCTTCCAGGTGAAGGATCAATCTATTAAGGAGGACTCTAGCAAGAATTTCACCAGCAATGACTAAACAGAGAGACCCCCCCACCCCGTGATTGTTGCAATACAATGCATTCCTTTTACCTTTATGGAGATGGACAATGGAGGCATCCTTGAAGTCCTGGGGAATAATCTTCTCTTACCACATAACCTAGAAAATTTCATTCAGTTTTTTATGAGCAATCGTACCCCTACCTTGTAAATCTCAGTTGGAATAGAATCAGCACCAGGTGCTTTGCCACATAAAAGGAGCGTAATGGCTCTGAAAACCTCTTGTTCAGTTGGAAGTTCAGCTAAGAAGGGATTGACTTCAACCTGAGGTAAATGGTCAATGACCTCATCATTGATTGATGATGGTCTGTTGAGAACATTATGGAAGTATTCACCCAATCTCTCTAGAATCTTGTCCTTATCACTAATAGATTTGGCTCCATCAGCACTGAGTAGTTGTGATGCATCATAGTTTTTTGCTCCATAAATAGCTTTCAGGGAATCATAAAAGTCCTTTGGATTGTTACTATCAGCATAAAACTGAATTTCATCTGCCTACTCTTCTGCATCTCTTTAAGCTTTGCTTGTACTTTGCTTTTGATGGAATTAAATACAGCTCATCTTTCAGATCTAGTGGATTTTGTGTTGTCTATAACTGTGCACAGGTTTCATGTGGCAATGGTGAGTGGAATCATTTGTGCAGATGTTTCTGTAAATTTTGTACATTTTTTTTTTATGTTTTGGCCACATAGAGGGATTCCTCGCCTGCTGTGATAATCAGGCCATGGTTGGGTAAGCAGACAATATTTAGGACACCTTTTCTAATCTCCTTCCTCACACCAGGAGATGAACAGTGCAATCCTTTAAAGGCTGCTCAGACACCCAGAGGGCTGCCAAGACCCACTGCTGCTTCCAGTGAGAAATGACCCTATAGCCTGGGCCATCTGTGTGCAGGGTTGTGACTAGAGCTACCAGCATATCCATACCTGCTGCTTCATCACTTGCCTGTCACGACAAGACTTTGAGGTATAATAGTAAAATGGTATGGGTGATGTCTTTTGATTCATGCTTAAGTTGGATTTAAGTGAGGCAGAGTTGCACAAAGTTGCCAGCCTCACTGTCTCTTCCAGAGTCATCATAGTCCAGTGGCAGGACAGAGTCAAAATGGCTGGTGATGCTTAAGATGCAGTGGATGACCTTGGTGTCTTCAGTGTTGAAGCAAGCACTAAGTGCTCCACATCACCTACTTCAGCTGCCTTTGTGGTTGTTTGAACAAATAGTTCTAATCCACCCATTCCCCCAGAGGAAGTCTTCACATTCTTGGCGTAGACATCCCCACTCCCCTAACTCACCATCGGGTTTGAGATCCCTTGATCACCCTTAACCTGGCTTGGCCCATCGGCCAAAACAATTTACCTGGGTGGGGCTGCTGCACATGCTGCAGCTTCCTGGAGCCACAATTGAGAGTTGAGTGGAACAGGTGAACATCAAAGGTCTAAAGAGCCAAAAAGGGCTTGGCAACCATCACACCTGAACACACCCTACACCCATACATACATACACACACATGTACATATATTTACACACATACATATACATATATACACACACACATATATACATATATTATACATATTAATAGTACCATAGGCAGTTAACCAACATGTACAAAAATGTTTTTGAGGGCAAAGGTATTCAGAATTCTAATCTATTTTCTTGGCGTTCCAAGAAAATATCTCCCTGTTAGCCCTTGGGAATTTAAGAATCTTCAGAGATGGAGAAAATTTTGCTGTAGAAGTTATTCACATGAAGGTAAGAGTTGAAGTCATGATAGTGTGTACAAGAGATGGAATACAGGTCAATAATCACAGAGTTGTAACAACAGAATTTAGTATATCCAACACTTTACTATATCTACGTATTTACCTCATCCCTGCAAGTACTCCTTCCAACAACGTAGATAGCAACCCATCTTCACCTTCTCATACTATACAAATCTTGTCCTGTTTCCTGCTACATCCTCCAGGTGGACTCTAGCTGGTGTACTGGTGGCTTTACTCAAATGGGGAACAGGTGTTGTCTAATGGCTATGTCTCACCCTTGCCACATAACCAATCCACCTCCTTTTGTGGACATACAGCTCTCTGTTGACATCATTTATAACATATGTTTGCTAGAAATTTAATACTGACTATTACTGCCCACCATATGCTTGTCTATTACTCTTTAAATAACTTTTAAATTTAATTCCCCAATACTCTTTGACTGGTAGCCATACTATATCTTACTGTTTATTATATATTTTAATCTATTTTTTACTATCGATTACTGTAAATTTATGTATATACATATATATATGTTTTACCATATATTACTGTTTAAAAGATGGTTCTTTGTTTCAGAGAGCAGCTTGAAATTACTGATGGGGTCAAGCTCGTTGTCTAAAAAGTACCTTTAAGTTCTGTGTACTGATGGATGAACATCATTGAATTATCCATCCAGTTGCACAAGAGTAGATAGTAGGTATGCTTCATCTACTTGTTTGATTTCTTTTTTTGTTGTTGTTGCTTTTTTTCTTATGCAGATGGATAGACCAAACTTCTGCATAATTATTTGTAACATTTAGGAGGCACGGTACTGTTTGACACAATAAGCACAATTATATTTTCCATTTGGATTCTATGCTAGTCATCCCCCCACCCCAAAATTAAAAAAAAACAAAAACAAAAACAAAACTTACATTTATAGCATTATGTCTCCTTGCATTATGATTCACATATCCCTAATCAGAGTTTTATTGAATGAACTTATGTATATTATTACACCTTTCAGTAATACGTTTTTGACATGTGTGGAATACAGTCTTTAAGATACTTCTTTTTTTTTACAGATACAAATGATAACTTGTATACTATATGCTTTTCAATCAATTTTGAGCCTGCAGTGTACTTAGACAACCATTCACAGAAGTTTGTTTATTTCCTTCTCAAGTTGTTAATTTATTCTCATGTCATACCTTCACACTTTGTGTTCATATACCAAATTATCATACAGATTTTATAGAGATGGGGGAAATAGGAAAATATTATGTTGATAGCTATTCACATTTTCTTAGTCATCCTTTTGTGTGACAACAGGTCCAAAATTTTGCCCAAGTCTTTCTATCAGCCTTTGTTATTTATAGAATCTTGAGAATCGATTCTACTGCTCCAAAATTGTCACCAAGCATATAGGCCTCTTCTATGCACCAGACTATCTCCTCTACTCATCTTTGTTTTCTTTAGTTACATTTCTATTTTCTTCAATAGGGCCCAAATGTGATAGCCTCATTCAAATTTATGGTCAAAAGCGTTTTATTTCTATGAAAAATCTTATATATCTAGCTCTGTTTTTGGCAAGTTTACTATTGGCATTCCAGTTACATCTTTAAATGTTTTCAGGATGATTTTGTTAAATTTAGTATCTGAACAGCTTTCTTTAGATTTTGTCTTCCTTACACTGCTTCTTATTAAAACCACTTTAAAGTCCTTTGAAAGTGATATGACTGGTAGTTAGAAACAAAACTGTAGTCAAGCTACACAAAAGTCCAACATTTGCTGCTATCAGGATAAAATAATTGATATTCTGAAACTCCTTTGATCCATGAGAAGCAAGGTTTTAATTGCCTATCTTTATAGACATGATGCTGTCAATTGCAGTGTTTGCAGAGGTAAGGGTAGAAGAAAGAAGGGAATGTTACACAGGTTAAGTATATTTCTTCTATTTTTTTCTCCTCAATTTCCTTTCCACAAAGGATGGGCAAGCCAGAAAAACATAGACTTAGACTTTTTGAATCTTTGTATATTGCCAGTAAACGAAACCATATTCCTATAGTAAACACTATATTATCCTAGGAAGTCTCACCTTCCTGCTCTCTTTTGCAAAGATTTCAAATCTCAGTCTGTCTATTTATGACACATCACTTTCCTTAATATAGATAACCTTAAATGCCATGAATAATAAATAAAATTTAATGAACATTTATTTTAAATGAAAACATTGAAAATGTGTAAAAATAATTTAAAAAGACTAAAAATGCTTTTTACCATACCTGTTAAAAATGGATCTCATTATTGAACTCATTCAGTCTAGATACATTAACAAGGTATAAGAAGTCTAGAACACATCTCCTTCCTTTCCTGCATAGTCATCACAGGATAAATATAGTAATCAATAATTCTTAAATCATATTTAATAGCTATCACTAATCAATTTTCATAGGAAGAATAGATACCAAATGTATATTTGAGGCTTTCTCCTTTTTTGGTCCAGTCTGTGATTTAATTGATATAGGACTCTATATGGGCCAGCCCATCAGAGTTGTGCTCTCTTAAGAATAGTTTGAATACTTGGCAGGTCAGCTTGAGCAAGGACTTCAGTGTCTGGTACCTTATCATGCCAGGTGATCCTCAGAATCTTCCTAAGACAGTTCAAATGGAAACAATCCAGTTTCCTGGCCTGGTTCTGGTAGACTGTCCATGTTTCACAAGTATATAACAATGAAGTCAGCACAATGGATCCGTACACCTTCAGTTTGGTAGTCAGTCTAATACCTCTTCTCTCCCCAACATTTCTTCAGAGTCTCCCAAACACTGAGCTAGCTCTTGCATTGCATACATCAACCTCATTGTCAATGTGTACATCCCTGGAAAGTATACTACTAAGGTAAGTGAACTTATCTACAGCATTCAAAACTTCTCCATTTGTTGTAATCGATGGTTCCATGTATGGATGGTGTAGTGGTGGCTGATGGAGCATCTATGATTTTTGGTGTTAATTATTAGGCCAAAATTAGCACAGGCAACAGAGAATTGATCCATACTTTGTTGCATCTCAACTTCAGAGACTGCATTGAGTGCACAATCATCTGCAAATAGAAAATCATGCACCAACACTATCTCCACTTTGGTCTTGGCTTTTAACCTTTTCAAACTGAAGAACTTACCAACAGTATGGTAGTTGACCTTGATACTGTGTCCATCCTCCTTGAAAGCACTCACTGAAATTTTCCAGGTTTTATGTCGAGGAAGTTATCTCCCAGGTGTTCAAGGATGCCTCCATTGTCCATCTCCATAAGGGTAAAGGAATAGATTGCCTTGCTACAATCACAGCAGGGTCTCTCTCTTAGTCATTGCTGGCAAAATTCTTGATAGAGTCCTCCTTAATAAGCTGATCCATCACCTGGAAGATGGTCATATACCTGAGAGCCAGTGTGGCTTCAGAAAGGGCCGAGGAACAGTTCATATGGTATTTGCTGCCCAACAACTCCAGGAGAAATGCCAGGGGTAGAACAGAGGTCTGTACAAAATGTTTGTGGATCTCACCAAGGCCTTTGACACTGTTAGTTGTGAGGGCTTACGGAAAATTATGTCAAAATTTGGTTACCTGGAGAAAGTCATCTATATTGTACGTCAGTTTCATGATAGCATGTTTGGCTGGGTTCTGAATAATGGACAAAGCTCTCATGTCTTCCCAGTCACCAATGGAGTGAAACAGGGCTGTGTCCTTGCTCCCATGCTTTTTAGCATGTTGTTTTCAGCCATGTTGACAAATGCTTTCAATAAGGATGAACAAGGCATCAAGGTCAACTACTGTACTGATGGTTAGTTATTATGATAATCAAATAAGTTAACATATATATATATATATATATATAATGTGCTTTTAAATTTTATAATGTTATGTAAAAGTGTTATCATGATAGTATGTAATAACTTTGCTCTATTCCAAAATACTATACCATATTTGCTTTCGAGTCATTAAATCATGCTCAATTCTGTGACCCCCATTTAGGATTTTCTTGCCAAAGATATGGGAGTGTTTTCCTTCTCCAGCTCAATTTGTAGATGAGAAATGGAGGCAAAAAGGATTAAATGATTTGCCCAATCACACAGCCAATAAGTGTCTGAGGTCACATTTGAACTCGGGTCCTTCTGATATATATGTATGTGTGTGTACATATGTATATACCACTATACAATGCATAATATCTATGTGTATACATATACACATACATAAGCATACATGCACACACACACACACACACACACACACACACACACATATATATATACACACACCCACACAATGATAGGGACCGTGGGTGTCTGTGTTTGGACTCTAATTGTAAAATCACATTTCTCTCTTAAAATCACATTTCTCCCTAGCTTCAAAACACTATCCCAGGCAGTTTCTCCCCAGCCCAAGAATAGCCTACACTAGCAAAATTTTTATCTTCTTCATACAGTAGCCAGCTGTACCTATACAATATGTTAATTTGAGTCAGCTGTGTACTTGCTGAACTGGCTGTGTACTGGGTCATAATGACATTTACTGCTCACTGACCAATCATATGTATCCTAGACTTAGACATACATATACTCCCTTGCATTTATCTCGTCTAAAAAGACATTAATGAGAGCAGCCTGAGTATTGCTTAGTCAGTGCTGACTCTTAGTTGAGTTAGTGAAGCTTTAGGCCTAAAATCTCACCTCCATAGAGTCCCTCCCTCAACCCCACCCCTTCAGCTATTTGCCTACAAACTCTGGGTTAAATACTTGTGCACTAGATACTAAAAGTGCATGCTCCTGTAAGAACTAACCACTCCTTAATCCCCCCTGAATCACCTAAATAGCATGTTTGGCACATGTTTCACTAAAGAATATCCTGTATTAACTTTGACTGTACCCCTCTAAAGTTCTAGGATCCCTAAGAATTCTTGCCTGCTGAAAAGCATAACAAATATTTACCTTCACTTCAAGAATGTTTGAGTCCTTGAATTCATACCAGGTCTTTGTACTTGGGTCTTTGGGGAATTTCAGAATTTCATCGATTCCATCCCCCTTCCTCATCAATACCACTATACTATATATAAAATATGTGTGTCACACACACATATACTATACATAAACATAGGCATATGTTATTGAATCAACCCTATAATTTATTGCACAACCTTTTTGGGATGCTGTTGGGCATAAAAGTTCGGTGTGAGGTGTGTGTGTGTGTGTGTGTGTGTGTGTGTGTGTGTGTGCATATTCCTTTGGTGGTCTGATTGATCCATTTTCAGAATAATATTTTTAAATGCATAAAGTAATATATCTAGGATTACAAAAGAAACCAAAGGTAAAGATGTATTTTTTTCTTTCATTTACCATCATCAACATCAAGAAATACATCTAGTGCTCATTGAAAATCCATGGATTCCAGGTTAAGAACTACTTTTCAATAAATGAGGGGGTGGGAAAAATAAATGGGAGAGGGAAAACATAGAATGGAGGGAAATATAGTTAGTCTTTCACAACATGACTACTGTGGAAATATTTTGCATGACTATACATCTATAACCCGCATTGAATTGCTTGCCTTCTCGATGAGGGTGGTGGGGGAGGGAGGGAGAGAATTTGGAACTCAAAGCTTTCAAAACCTATATTAAAAATTGTTTTTACATGTCACTGGGCAATAAGATATTCAAGCAATAGGACATAGAAATCTATCTTTCCCCACAGGAAAATAGAAGGGAAGGGGCTAAGAGAAGATTGGGTTATAGAAGAGAGGGAAGATTGGGGAAAGGGATTATCAGGATGCAAGCTGTCTTGGGGTGGGGGTAGGGGAGACATGGGGAGATAATTTAGAACTCAAAATCTTGTTGAAGTGAATGTTGAAAACTAAAAATAAATTAATTAATGAAAAAGAATTTTTTTCTCTACCTGCTAACTTTTTCTGTTAGTTTTGTCACAAGTGAAACCCAGAATAAAAGTGTAGCTTCTATTACAAAATGATCTTTATACTATTTACTTATTATTTAGAAGAGAAGAAAACAAGCATTTATTTTAAAAATAAGTATTTATCAAGTGCCTACTATGTACCAGGCACTGTGCTCAGCAGTTTACAAATTATATCTCATCTGCTCCTCCCAATAGCCTTATGAGACAGGCTTGATTGTTATCCCTATTATAAAGCTGAAGAAACTGAGGCCAGAAAAGTTGTTACTTCTCCAGGATCATAGCTACCTAAATGTTTGAGGCTTGATTTCAGCTCAAGTCATACTGATTCCAGACCCAGAAGTCTATGTATGTCCCATGCCACCTCAATGCCAAGGGACTAACCAGTTTCAAAAGTGTCATGTCAAGGCTGTTCTTTTGAGTATAAATGTTCATATGGTGCTAATAGCACTCTCCTGAAGTAATCCACCCAAGATGCAAACAAACACAGAAACACACATACACACACATCACTACATATACACATTATTAGTCTGTAACCTGGGACAAGAGCCAAGAAAATGCTAAAAACTTGAAAATTTGGAATCTATCCCCATTATTCCCAGGCTTACTGTCAGGAAAGGGATCAGAAAGAACTGTGAAGAAATTCAAGTAAAACTCCTGAAATTTCAAAGAATCTGTGCTTTGATAAGTACAGAAATGGACTGAAATAACTAAAAATAGGAAGACCAGGGGATTGATCTCAAACATTGAAGCCCAGGAATGGTGAAGAAACTCTCTTCTTGCTCCTTTTGCAGGCACATAACGAATGTGAACAGAATTGGAAATAGCACCATCTTCATCTGCACCAGACACTCTTGGACAATAACCTTTACTTGAAAAAGGTAAAAAGATTTTTATAGCTCTGACAACTTAACTACCATTCAAACAGGGCTCTCTGTCTACATGTCCTGACCTCAACATATGGCTAGCTGGTTCTCCCCTTCACATTTGAAATTCCTGCATTCGAAATAACCTGAACTTAATAAGAAGTAGAAATATATCATATAAGGGAACAACAAAAACTGTTTTATTCTAGATGACTTAATCTTTCTATGATTGAGGATATCAGTGTTATCCTTTTTTATTATCCTATTATATATATATATATATACACATACATATAATGTATCTATAACTATATAACAAAATATAACATTCCTTGATTATCTTGTCACTCTTTTCTCCTTTCTTAAGGTAATTATCTTTTATTTTTTCTTAGTTTATTATTATTATTATTATTATTATTATTATTATTATTACTGATTTTTAAGAAGGTGCTTTCCCATCTTACCAAAGCTAGACGGACAGCAGGTACTCATTATTCAATCCTTTTCTAGATCAGCAGAGGAACTTAGATGTCTCTGTTTCATCCATCTTTAGACAACTTGGTTTTCCCTCTCAAAGCATCTAGGAGATGCAGTGAATAGGGTAGCTGGGCCTAAAGTCTTGAGATCAGATCCAAACTCAGACATTTTCTAGCTGTGAAAATTTGGACAAATCACACTAAGGGAACAATAATAGGAAGGAAGGAAGCTTTTACTACATTCCTGTGTCAGGCACTATGACATGCCCTTTACCAGTATTATCTCATTCACCCTGCAAGATGGATAGTATTTTCATTTCCATTTTACAATTCTGGAAATTGAAACAAACAAAAGTTAAGTTACGTGTACAAGGTGACACAGTCATAACTGATACCAGATTTGAATTCCAGTCTTCCTGACTCCATGGTCAGAATTCTATCTACTTTTTCACCTCCCAGCATTGATGTGAGGATAAATGAGATATTTACAAGGTGCTTAGCACAGTGCTTGGCACATAGTAGACACTTTCTAAATGCTCATTTTCTTCCTTATCCTGTTCCTGACGCTTACCATATCCATTCTGAATGTAAGGACAACACCTAATCAGTATGATCTTTTGCAGTTCAGAAATACTGAGCTCCAGGGAGATCTAGCAGTTTCAGCCTTCCAATTAGCTGGGATTATAGGCATGAGTCACCAACACATACGGCAAAAAAAAAAACCAAAAAAACCAAACTATTTTCAAAGCTTTTGTTTGGATATAATCAACTTTTAAGTGGTTATGCAGTTTAAGGTCTTCTACCTAGATGCTAGAAGAATAGGTGAAAAAATTGATTCAAATTTATTTTTATTACTTTTGTTTCTGTTATTTTTTCATATTTTATCTCACTTTTACTGATAATTTTGTATTTGTTTTTAAATAAGTTTCACTTTAACATAATTTCCTGCTCTCTCTATTATCAAGTGAAGTATTTTATGAAAAAAGGGTTGAAAATTAAAGAGGAAAAAAGTTTCAAGTACTACATATCAACAATATTTGACACTGTATGTAATAGTACAAACCCAGAGTTTACCACCTCTGCTATAATTTTTGGATAAGGCTACATGCAAATGTATTTCAATGATTACTAGATAGTCCTATATCTCTTATGCAAATGTATTTCAATGATTACTAGATAGTCCTATATCTCTTAATAATAGGTGGCAGTGGGGGGAGTAGGGTCAACCTGGCAGAGAAAAGGAAAGGACTCCTCTGAGCTCTCCTACATTCCCCTCCAAAAAACTTTAAATAACGCAACAAAATGAATTCTGGAATGGCAGGACCCATAAAGGGATGGGGTAAAACAATTCTTCAGGCCAAGACAACTTAGATGATCAGCAGAAAAGGCTTGAGACATCAAGATGAAAGTAAAGCACAGTCCAACTCAGGCCATCCCAGAAAACCAGCAGTTAATCTTGGGGCTATTCAAGCAATGGTGGTAGCTACCATAGTTTTGAGCCAGTAATAGAGGGGCAGATGACTAGTCAGAAGGAAATTGAAGTGGTCTAATGAGACCTCTTCAATCTCCTTCTGACCAGTAATTCCTTTGGAAATTAAATAGTAATTTAAATGGAAATTAAATAGTAATTTAAGTGGAAAGATCATTTTAATTAATTAATAGGCCCATATGATCTGCTGAAACCACCTGGAAGCCTAAATCCCATGTGGTGGGAAGAGCTTGCTGAACAGCAGAACAGGAAGGGTAGAGCAAAACTCAGAGGAAGTAAGTGAGCAAGGTCAGGTGACAGGGAAAGAACAGAGGCCAATTGACACAATAAGGCTCATGTTCCTGACAGTTGACAGTGAGAAGGCCCTGACTGAGGGGTGGAGGTTTGGAAATTACTTTGCCCCCTGTTGTGATCATGTTTATTTACTTTTTGGTCACCATGACAGATTTCACTTTCTGGTTCTGGGATGTGGCTTTCTGGTGTTTAAATAAATGTTTTTCTTCTGCCTTCTATGTAGAGAGTCTTTTATACTTGGCAATTGAGAACTATGATGGCATATTCACAGTCATCACCAGTGCTGATAATATTGCCTTGGTGATACATTTGGCATCATGAACAGGATCAGAAGGTATAAAATCATCTTTTTAGATGCAGAAAGTATTTAGAGGAAGACATTAATATCCTAGTATGGGAAGATATACCATATTCCTCAATAGCGAAGGAATGGGCTAAATGCACTGGACCCTGTGAAAACTTGGAAGGGAAATTACAGGAGAGGGGACCTGGAGATTTCAAAACGTGTTTGCAAGGAATACCAACAAGATCAGGGAAAGAGTTGTCAGGGATAAGTAGGAGAAGCTGGATTTTATTAATGGATTAGTGTGTTATGTGTAGAAACAGAGATGCGCTGCTTAAGGAAAAAAATTCATATGGAAAAAGAGTTAGCTACTTTGCCTAGGAATTCTCATCCTTCAGGCTCTACTTTACAAGAGCAGTTTGGAGGGTTCTCAGGCAGAAGGGAAGATTGTTCATTTAGCTCAGAAGAAGCTGAAGACAGATAAAAGAAATGTGCATCTGAAATTTGTATTGACCCTCTAGTTGTCACAGTGACAAAGGAAGTGAAATAATTTTAGAGGAGAAGTTTCTCAATCAGAAGCATGGCCAATAGTGAGGCAGAAACAGGAGACCCAAAGAAGTAACTCAATATTTGGGGAAATAATTGAGAATTTTACTCAGCAGGAGGTCACAGAAATTTTGAGTCAGTTCACCCAAAGTATGGGAGAATCTTTAACACCTTGGAGGAATATCTATAGATCCCATCAACTGTCTGAAATTATAGGTATTAGAATCCATTTGTACAGCAAACTTTTAGAGATTACAATATGCAAGGTGGTAACAATACAACTAGTCTCTTTGCTTTGGCTGCAGAAGGCTGCAGTGGGCAGTATCCTACTGATGCTATGTGGCCTAATGGAGACAGACACTTAGGGACCGTATAAGAAAGTTAAAGGAGGAGGTATTTAAGACTGCCATAATCATCAGTAATGCAGATGCATACTGTGATACTCCCTTTACAGTTTACCATAGGAATCTAATAATGAAGAAGGCTCCTCCTACTTACAATCACGTGATTTTGACTCTATTAATTGGGGAAATAGGGCACCCTCTTCCAGAGGTGCTGGACAAGATTTCACAGTAAGAGACTTAGGAGACTGGGTAAAAGATGAAATTGCTAGAGAGAGAAGAGTAAATAGCCAGTGGATTCAAAAATTAGAATAAATCAACAAGGAGAGAATTGTTTATTGCTCTATTGAGATCAGGGGTAGATTTTTCAAGCATAAATGATATTCCAACTAATGAACTATATAGAATGTACTGAGAAAATAAACTTGATACCAGATGAATAAGAGAAGTAAGAACTGCCCCTACAGATCCTGTTGAACATTTGTATCCAAGTTTGTTGAAGCTTCAGGGAGAATAGGAAGTTGTCCAACCCCCAGATCAATTAAAGAAACATACAGATGGCATGATTACATACCCCACATAAATTTGACCATATACTGGAAAAATAGATCAAATACTATAACCAGGGCATTAATATATACTGGTGCAAAGGCCTCTCCCTTACATATGGAAACCCTGATAAGTTTAAACATGGAACTCCTACCACCATCACAGGATTGGGAGAGGCTAAAATATCAGCCAGACAAGTTAACCTAATGATGAAAATTGAACAATTACTTAAGAAAGAATATAACATGGTAATTGTATCCATTTCTGAATAAATCATTTGAATAGATACATTGAGAGGTATAACTTTAAATTTACCTGAGGGGAGATACCAGTATGCAGTAAGGAAAATAAAAATTAATACAGTTTTAGTGGGTAAAGTAAAAATGCAGCCAATCACTTTACCTGAACCTTCTGAAGTGATTATTTTAAAGTAGTATCCTGTGTCAGATGGACACGATGAGATTACCAAAACTATAATGGAATATGTTGAGGCAGGATTGTTAGACCTTACAACCACTTGATGGAATAATCCTGTTTCACCAGTACAACAGTCAGATGGGACATGGAGGATGGCAGTGGATTATAGACAATTGAATAAAGTTACTCCTCCCTTGTATGCTGCTGTTTCAGATACCATTACTTTAACAGAAAAGATCCAGAAATATGAAGGGACTTGGTATGCAGTTATTGATTTAGCCAATGCTTTCTTTACTATCCCAATAGATTTGAAACAATGGGACCAATTTGCTTTCACTTGGCAGGGATCACAATATACTTTTACATCCTTGCCCACAAAGATATCTGCATAGACCCACTATTTGGCACAGGATTGTGGCTGAACATTTTGATGAATTAAAGCTACCTGGTGTACAGCTTACCCACTACATAGGTAATATTATGATACAGGGAAAAACTGTGGAAAAAGTGGAGAAGAGTTTGACACTTTTAATTGAGCATATGAAAAGCAAAGGGTAGGAGATTAACCCTACAAGGATACAAAGGCCAGCTCAAAATATGAAGTTTTTAGGTATACAATGGAATCAAGGGTTGCAAGAGATTCTCCCACAAGCCTGGTGAAAGAGTCAGGATTTTCTTATCTCTACCAAGAAAAAGGTGTCCTAAAAGTTTAGGATTATTTGGATATTGGCAACATCAGAGAACTTATCTAGGACAAATTTTGAAACACTTTTATAAAATTACAAGAAAAAATATGAATTTGATTGGGGACTTGAGCAGACAAAAGCTTTTGATGAAGCAAAGGTGACTGTACAATTGACTCTAGATTTATTGGCTATGCAATGTGGCCCAGTGGAATTACAAGTGACTGCACAGGATGAATATGCCAACTGGAGTTCATGGCAAAAACAACAAAGCTGATAAGTGCCTTTAAGATTTTGGTGTAGGAAACTCCCTTCATCTGGAGCTCAATACCCACTTTGAAAAAACAGTTGTTAGCTGCATATTGGGCTTTGGAAGAGACTGAACCACTGTCTTTAGACCATGAGGTAATACTAAGGCCTGGAATCCCAATTATGACCTGAGTAATGAGTACTCCAGCTTCTCATGGAATTGGACATGCACAGAAAGATAGCAAAATTAAATGGAAATGTTATATTCAAAATAGATCTAAAAACAAGCAAAAGTGGAGTTTGTGCTTTACATGAATCTATAGCAAACATAGATGCTGAGGGAAATGGTACACCCTCTGAACCAAAGCAGCAGTTGGTACAGTCCTTGATAAAATGTAATGAGGGATATGATGCAGTAACTGAAGAACAAAAGAGACATGCTTGGTTTACTGATGGAACAGCAAAATATTTGAGCCAGAAAAGCCCTTGGAAAGCAGAAGCATATAACCCATGTACTAGGCAGACTTTGGAAAGCACTAGGATAGGTGGAAGTAATCAATATGCTGAACATATGGCAGTACACCAAGCTATCAAAACAGAACAAGGAGGACAGAGTCATTATCTATCTATCTATCTATCTATCTATCTATCTATCTATCTATCTATCTATCTATCTACATATATTACTAATTTGTCAGTTTTTCATGTTGATGCTCATGTGACCCTCACCAAGCCAGGATGTGAATACAATGCACATGCTGATCTACTAGCAAAAATTGCTACTCAACATATCGTCCCTACTCTGACACCAAATGATGATCCAGTACCAGCAAAATGGGTACAACAAAAGCTGGCCATTTAGGGGTCCGGGCCACTCACCAGTGGGCACAAGACTGAGGTATTAGTATTTCTCATTCACTGTTAAAACAAACAGACAAAGAATGTTATATTTGTTAGATGGAAAAGGAATGAATTGTTCCTCAGGTAGCAACTGGAGAGATAGCAAGAGAAAAAGTGCCCAGCCGAAATTTGGCAAATAAATTATATTGGACCCCTATCCCAAAATAAAGGATGCAAATTTATATGTACTTGTGTTGACACCTATTCAGGTATACTAGTGGCTTGTCGCTATAAGAATGAGAGCCAGAAAAACACCTGTAAAACCTATGATATCTAGTCTATATTTTGGAACTCCAGTGAAGATTCAAAGCAACAATGGGTCACATTTCAAAGGTAATGAAATGAAGAGATATTATGTATTAAACAACATAGAATGGATATATCATATTCTATATTTTCCACAAGCATCTGGGCTAGCTGAAAGAATGAATAGATTATTGAAAGAATAGTTAAGGAACTTAAGTTCTACTAATTCTTATCAGCATTGGAAAGATAATTTGTTCATTGCTTTATGTAATTTGAATAATAGACCATTGGCAGGCAGTACAACTCCAGCCAGGATGATGACTCCAAATCTGCAAATTAGAAAACAACAAACACATAAGATCCCAAATATTGAGCATTGGACTATGAGGCCAGATCTTCCAGCATCGTTTACAGGGACATCTGGCTTGGCAGGAATTGATTTGCACTCTTTAGAGGACTTTTGGTTGGAGAGGAAAGAAATAATAACAATCTCTACTGGAATATGTATGAGAATCCCTAAGAATCATTTTGAACATATATTACCTAAATCAGGACGAGCAGCTCAAGGAATACAAGTATTGGCTGGAGTCACAGATTCTAATTATCAAGGAGAAATTATTGTAACATTAGAAAATTTAGATGATGGACCCATATAGTTTTGTAAAAAAGACAGAATTATTATTCCTTGTGAAAAAAGATCACTTATGAAAACTTAATCCTCCTTCTCAAATAACTAACAGAGGAAATCAAGGACTGGGTTCTACTAATAGAATAACATTGGGAGCTGAATTATGGGTAAAAGGGAAGCCAGATGACATTCCAAAGTCTGGGTAAATTATAGCACATGGGAATTATTATACCGTAGCTGTTGTTTATTCAGGAGAGGATGATTACCAAATTGTACTCTTAACTCATATATTCTACCGTGAATGAGGCTGTGATAGTGGGTTCATGGACTCCAGAACCACAGCTGACCCTATATCTACCCTGCTTCTGGTTATTGTTACCTCTATTTTTCTTTTTTGGCTTTTTGTCTGTTAAACTTGTTTGCTAGATTTGTTTCCTATAGGCTTTGTATCTTCTACTTGCAGATGCCTGATCACTTAAGCTGGATGTCACCTCCTATCCATGACGGTGATGTGTCATCTCTGGACCTGAAGTCAACCAAACTACAGATGCCAGCTAAAGAACTGATCTCTCAAATGGGACCTCTTGGGGCAGGGACAGCTCTGTGTCCAAGCTCAACAAGAAAGATTTCTTCATTCATTAAGAGGCTCATATGGTCTCCTGAAATCACCTGGAAGCCCAAGTCACATGTTGTGGGAGGAGCCTGCCAAATAGGCAGAGCAGGAAAGGTGGAGCAGAACCCAGAGGAAGTAAGTGAGCAGGCTCAGGTCAGAGGGGAAAGAACACAGGCCAACTAAGACTGGAAGGCTCAGGTTCCTGACAGTTCGTAGTGAGAAGGCCCTGGCTGAGGGGGGTGTGAGGTTTGGGAATGGCTTTGCCCCCTGTTGTAATCATGTTTATTTGCTTTTTGGTCACCATGACAGATTTTGCTTTCTGGTGCTGGAATTTGGTTTTCTGGTGTTTAAATAACTGTTTTTCTTCTGCTTTCTATGTGGAGAGTCTTTTGTACTTGGCAATTGAGAACAATACTGGCATATTCTTAGTCACCACCAGTGCTGTGAATATTGCCTTGGCAATACATGCACTGAACTCAGAACTCTGTTGCATTGCCCATATTTGGAGCCAGATCACATTCCAGGGTGAGGAAGAGTGCGAGTGCACCACAGCTTGTGGTCTCAGACAATATAGCACCCTGGTCACCTTTCCAAAATAGAAACAAGTTCTTATGATTGCTCACAGAACAAATCAAAGGGTAGAAGAGTTGTAAACACATCTCTCCTTAGATCATACAACCTTGGAAGAACTGACAACTTAAAGACAATAATAACTGGCTTTGAAAAAAAGATACACAAAATCCCTCAGTCTTGGGACAGTGCATTCTCATCCTCAAATGAACAGAGTTCAATTTCAACATAAAATTAAAGTTAAGGAATGGGCTTGAAAATGAGCAAATAAAAACAAAAGTACCTGACCACAGAAGGTTACTAGGTTACAGGAGAGATCAAAACAGAAAATCAGAAGACATCAGAATCAAAACAGCTATATCCAAAACCTAAAATAAAAATGCGAATTGGTTTCAAGCCCCCGAAAAATCCTGGAGGATCCCAAAAGAATTTTAAAACTCAAATAAGAGAGGTAGAAGAAAATATGGAAAATAAGTGACAGTGCTCCAAGAAAATCATAAAAAGAAGAGTCAAGAGCTTGATAAAATAAATACTGTACAAAATAATACCTCCAACTTACTGCTACCTCTTTTGGTAGAAATGAAAACCTCCTTAGGAGAATGGTCAGAAAGAGAAGACTCTAGAGACAATTACTCTGAATGTCTTAGGGACTACACAGCATTGTCCCCTCTCTACAGGTGGTCCTCATTACACATGCAGAGTCTGTCCTCTCCTTTTTACCACTCTCTATCCTTATTGATATTTGAGCAGTTCTGATTTCTAAGACACTTTTTAGAATAAGTAACAATTAGCATCAGTAAAATCAAAAGGTTATCAAATCAACTCTGAAACTTATCTTGTTAAAATAATATAGTGGATTATTTTAGATTACTCTTTCTTCATTTGGCTGAAAGTGTCGGGAGACAGTTATGTAAGGTGTATGAAACCAATATAAAGCCTTGTGAATGTGGACCTCTTATCTTTGGTCTTACGATTGTTCTTATATTTTCAGGTAAAGGAATTTAATCTGAAGTTTCTGAACTTGTGAATTTTGAAAGATCAAGAGCACAAGCAATCAGGAGTTTGAGAGTCAAAATTTAGGCTAGATTTTGAAACCAGTTCTTAATTGATGCTTCAGGAGCTAGAGATGCCATTGAGGAGTGACTTTAAGGCTGAGAAGAAGACTCATCCAGAAGTCATGCTGCATATGGATATGAACTTGGAAAGACCAATGCAATATAGAAATGGGGCTAAATATGATCCCATTCTCTCCAGAACTCCCAAAGACTATAGATCAGAGTGTGCTCCAAGGTTATGGGGAGGTAGTTTTACTTTTGTTCTTGCTATCTTTCTTTCAAAGTAATTTTCACGTGCTAAAAGCTAAAATTATAATAATACAGAAAAAAAGACAAATTTAATTAAGTCGGGATGAGAATTTGTGATTACAATAACTTATGAGCTAAACCTAAGCATTAAAAAGCAATTTCGAGGACATTTTGGGTAACAGAGAGATCATGACAAAGAGTTTCTCCCACAAAGCTTGAAGGAGGGAAGGTAGCACCTACCTATTATTTATTATTTGCCCTTACAAGAGGTAGAGAGTAAGAAAGAGCTTTGATTGTAGACAGAAGGCAAAGAAAGGCAGTTCTGGGGCAGCCTGGTAGCACAGTGAATAGAGAACCATACCTGAGCCAGTATCTCTCAGTATCTGCAATTAGACAACTTGCCTAGAAAAAAGTCTAGTAGGGAAGTATCCTAAATATGGTTAGCAGTTGGTCCATTATTAGAACTGTTTGAGAGATCCCTGTACAAATGATTTCTTCTCCCTTTGACCCAGAAATACTGCTTCTAGCTCTATATCCCCAAGAGATCATAAAAATGGGAAAGGGTCCCACATGTACAAAAATATTTATAGCAGCTGTCTTTGTGGTGGCCAAAAACTGGAAATCAAGGGGACACCCATCAATTGGGTAATGGCTGAATAAATTGTGGTATACGAATGTAATGGAATACTACTGTGCTATAAGAAATGATGAACAAGAAGACTTCAGAGAAGCCTGGAAAGACTTACATGAACTGATACTGAGTGAAAGGAGCATAACTAGGAGAACTTTGTACACAGCAACAACCACAGTGTGCCAGGAATTTTTCTGGAAGACTTAGCACTTCATTGCAGTGCAAGGACTTAAATAATTTCCAATGATCTCTTAAGGTAAAATGCCTTTCACATTCGGAGACAGAACTATGGAATTTGATTATAGAATGAAGCAGATAACTGTTTTTTGTATTATGTTTTGGTTTGTTTTATGATTTCTCACATTCATTTTAATTCTTCTATGCAACATGACTAAGGCCAAAATGTATTTAATAGGAATGTATGTATAGAACCTATATAAAACTGTATGATGTCTCAGGAAGGGAGTGAGGAGGTAAGGGGAAAGGGAAGAGGGAAGGTAAAAATCTAAGATATATGGAAGTGATTGTAGAACACTGAAAACAAATGAAATAATTAACCCCCCCCAAAAAAGAACCAAATGATTTCTGCTGCTCAAGAAATCCTTGCTGGACAATAAAAACAAAGATGATAATCACGTTAACCTCAAAAGAACAAAGACCTATAATTTCATTGATATCAGTGTTTCTTCAACTGAGCCAAATTACAACCACTCTATAGCATAGTAGATGGTCTTTAAGAGATATATAGAGATGCAAAATCACTACCCTGTCATCTCTTCAAACTTCTCAATTACTGCAAGCACTATGCTCACAATATATGTGAGATAAAGAATGAAAATTCATTTCCCACACATGAGAAAACAGAGGTGCAGAACATCGAAATGATGCACCCATGGTCATGCAGCTAATGTATAAAGCTCTAATGAGGTTTCCAACTCATTTCTTACTAATCTATGATCCATATATATTTTATATATATTGTGGTACCTCCTAAAATTTTGAGAACTATTTTTATCCCTACCTCTTCGACTGCCTGTGACAGAGTTTGCCTGTCTTTGTCTCTCAGCCTGTCTTTATCTCTCTGTCTGTCTGACTCTCTCTCTCTTTTTCATGCTTGAAAGAATGGATACACTTTGGAAAGACAATAAAACAAAAATCTCTATTATAGTAGTTTATAATTAATGTTTCATTCAATTAATAATAAAAAAAGACATTACTAGGCATTTGCCAGATTAAACACTGATGAAGAGTATTCATTCAAGTGATGCCTTGTTTTTTTTTTTAGTATATTTAAGCAGTTTCAATTGTGTTTAATCATTTTCCCCGTGAGTAAATACATATTCCAACACACAATTAGTTCAACATCAAAATGATTCAATCTGTTTTACAACATACCAGTTTCTCATTAGTAAGCAGTAAACATATGACTTCCCTAGTAAATTTAGAATTCCTAAAGCACTATCTGGGAGTTTTAGAGTGGAGCTAAGCCACCTTGGTATAACCTGAATTTTGAATTAAAATAATTACTTTTCAGAAATATCAAATATTGTTAACGTTGCTATATTTGATACTATTTTGTACTATCTATTCACGTACAACAAAGCAAACATATATTCAAGTTACTTAGTGACTCAGTGGAAGCATATTGTCTTTGCTTTTGGAGACACTTGTTTAGGTGAAATAGAATTAAAGAAAAATTAGCATCAATTTTAGGGAAACTTAACAGATGAAAATCATTGTACATTTAATACTATAAGTAGCACTAAAAATCATTACATTTAACTACTTAGAAGGCGGAAAGAGCAAAACATTCTAATATCTGTCTATTTAGGAAGACTTGAAGAGAGCAATTGATGACATGCATCACTAAAACATTAAAAAATGTAAAAGAAAAAAAAATCTATCAAGTATAGCATTCCAAAATTACTACTTTTGCCCTAACAATAGTCAAGGCCATGGATGCTGAATATAAAAGTCTCACTGCTCTTTGAAATAGAAATCTGTTCAATTCCCAGAGTTCAAAGATTATATAAATTCTTCAAATACCTAAAGCAAAGGATTGGAGTAGGTATTGTCTTAAAGAGTCTAGAATAGGTATAGGAAATTTGACCCAACATAGACCATATCTTCTGTGAAGTAACAAAAAAGAGACAGATGGTATTTTCACATATTCATTAAAACCAAACAGTTCACATATGCCTTTCAACAGTAGTAGAATTATTTTTTCATGGGTTTATTTTTAAAATGTCATGTCTTATGTGGGAAAATGCTTTGAAGTACTCAAATGTCTTTGTTTAAAAAGAAATATGGACTTCTAGATGGTCAAGTTGTTTTAAATGTATTGTATGTTCAAAGGTACCAAAATATTATTTTATGGGATGTGGTAGATTCTAATTTTTTGATAGTGTTTGTAAATATTTGCAAAGAAGACCACACCAAACCAAATCCTAGCATATACGCTAACCTCTACTACATAGTGTAAGATGGTAGAATAATTCTATGAGAACTCAGTGAGACTCAGAGACAAAAGAAGTAGTTGAAACAATAAGGCAAACAGCATGAAATAAGCCATCAAAATACCTGAGTATTTGTAAGAGGCATATTGTTGAGATTATGAAGTTTTGGTTCCATGTAGAAAGACCTTAAGATGCTTTCTCCCCTTCTCCCAAGCAGAAAATATTCAAATGAGGGGAAAGGACTGGATAAAAACATATTATCTAGATAGTTGCAGCAGGGTAAAAGAAGCCACCTAGTATAGTAATTTCATATTTTAACTTTCTACCTTTATGATTAACCTGGTTCTTTCTATCTACTTAAAAAAGGTGGAAGTACACCTTCAGCACACTAGGGTCTCCTTTTGGTCTCCCCACCCTAATTGCAGCTCTGATAAGACCAGACCCTTCCAAATGAAATGAACAAACTTTAATAACCACAACTGCTGTATCATTTGACATCCCAGTCACACTGCTCACTTCCCTCGCAAATAATTATCTACACCAGCTACATGGACGATGAATAGATGCCCCACCCCAGTTTCTACCTCCTTTTTAAGTGATATCTTCAATATGAGCTCTTTGAGAATAAGAATCGTCTTTGTTTTCTTCTTTCTGTATAGTAAGAACAAATCCTTTTATTAAGGAGATTTGTTCTGTGAAGTTTAGATTCAGTCAAAGGGCTGTACTTGAGGACCTAGACTACAATATGTGGCCTCAAGGCCACAGGATCTCCACCACTGAGGTAGGCTATTCACATATTAGAGCAAAGGTTAAAATCTAGATAAAATTATGAGAAGACATAAAAATGAGAAGATTTGGTGTGAAATTGAAACAACTTAATCTAGCATATTTAAGGAAAATGTTGATAATCAAAAGTGAGAAATTAATAAAAGGACCTAAATCGACACAGAATAGATTATTGTCATTATTAGTAGGACAATTTAAAGTATTTAAAACAATTGGCACAAGGAGAGGATCAAAGGAATCTAGATATTCCATGAACTAGTCAACTTTTAATACTCTTGATTTTTTGCAAGATCTTTTGGGAAGACTAATATATAGCATCAGTAGCAGTATTATCTAGAAAGTAAAAGTCACAAAGAAAGAGTTTACAAAAAATTTTACAAGACTAACTTAAACCAGATCATCCTGATAAAATGTGACCATGAACCTGGAAAGAAGACAAGAAAGTTGAACAATGGAAAATACAAATCAGTATTACTATAGGAAACTGCCGTATCCATCAATTGGAATGAAATTGTCAGATTTTCAGTCACTAATGTGCAGCGCAAGAAAGTTGAAATACCTCTAAAGTAAAAAATACTTGGAATAATAACAAAAATAAAACAAATAATTATAGAGAAGATCTGTTGCAGAAGAGACAAAATGTTGCAAATGTTAAGGAATTGATATGTTATAGACGAAAGAATGAATTGGAAAGTCATGGTCATTACCAACATCAAGAAAAAGGTAATTCTGAAAATGGTAACAAGTACAGGTTCATATGCCTCTCATCACTGTATGATATTTAAGAGAATAATCTGACTGAGCAAATAATTGATAAAAATATGTGAATGAGTTATTGAGTGATGTTATACTTAAATTACATCTATACACTACTGAGTGTATACACAATCACGTGTTTTAACTATAAAACTAATAATTTAGTAAAGCTAATAATAATTGAGTAAAGCAAAATGGTACTACAAAGAATTTCCTTTAATGGGATGTTCTCCTTGCACATGCTAAAAAGGAATTTGATTCCTTGAAAGCATGGTAGACGTAAGCATAAATAGCATAAATAAAAATACGTAGTGGACATAAATAGCACAGCACGCAAAAACAGTGGGGTGTATGCTCACCCATGGTGTCTGTTTCTGCCATAGAGAACATCCAATGCAAAATTCAAGTAGAAGAATGATTCCAAGTAGATAATAAAGTACGCTAGTTCTCCAGTTTATATATGGCATTATTCTGATTGTGTCATGCTCTGAAGCATACCAGAGCCTCCTAAATGAAAGAAAATTACCCAAAAGAGCTTGGCTTAACTATTACATTAGAAAAAGAGAAATAGTTGAAAACTGTTCATTTCTGAGACTTTAGAACAGAGGTTCCCATACTTGTTTGTTATACGTCCCCCTTTTAAAAAATACTCAACACCCTCCTAGAAATCAACTTTTCTAGGGGGCAGATACAAGATGACAGAAGGAAAGCAAGGATAAATTTGAGCTCATCCAAAAATACTTTCAGATACCTTCAAAAGGTGAGTCTGAACAAATTTTGGAGTGGCAGAATCAACTAGGAGACAGAATGCTGGAGATTTCAAACTTATGACAGCTCTGTACTTGGACTAGAAAGATCTGCTATATCAGTCTGGGGGAATGCAGAGCAAGTGGGCTGTACCACTGCAGACTCAGCCATACCTGAGCAAGAATGGCCCACACTGAATCAGAAGCAGCAGTGCAGATTCCCAAGCCTCTCAGAGCAGCACAGGAGTCCACCAGAACAGACTGAGAAAGAAGTACAATGCCCATAGCAGCAGCTGCAGCCACTCCTGGGGCAATCAGTTCACAAAATAAATGGTTAGAAGTCACCTGCTTGAAATTCCAGGAGCCAAGATGGCAGAGTAAACTGTAAGTGACCTCACCTTCCCCTTGACCTCTAAAAACCTAGAGGATATTGCCCAAGGAAAAATCCTGGAATAGTGGAGCCTGCAAAAGAGGTAAACAGTCTTTCAACTCAGGAGGCTAGAGAGATCAACAGGAAGGGTTCCTCTTGCTGTGGCTGAAGGGGACCAGTGCAGGAATGGAAGTGTCCCAGCAAGTACCACCTCAGCAGACCAGCAGAAAAACCTGAAACCCAGGGGTTGGAGAGTCTAAGCACTAACACAAGGACCTCAGTTGTGCCTTAGAATAGCCAAGGGAATTGGGCAGACACCAGTGCACATGTAATTCACTAGCTGTTGAGGCTGCTTGTGCTCTAGCACAGACCATGGGTAATAGGAGATTTCCCACTGCCAGACCACCTCTTCCCCACACCACATGCCAGGAGCTTCTATGTAACCCAGGGAAACTCAGAAAGACTTCACCTGGACTTGGCCTTGACACACAATAGCCAACTCAGCTGACCTGCAGAATTATGTAGCTTCTTGCTGAAAGAACCGGAGAAAACAGCATACAAAATCAGAAACCAGGCCCCATACTCCATTTGTAAAAGTCATGTGACAGAGCCCCCTGTGTCCTAGAAGCAGAGTTCCACTTTGAAATCCAGGAAAAAGGCAATCACTATGAGTGAGAAGCAAATCAGAAAAGCAAAGACCATAGAATCTTATTATAGGCACAGGGAAGATCAAAATATGAATTTAGAAGAGTACAGCACTGACAATATAACCACATCAGAAACCTCAAAAGGGAGTATGAACTGGTTTCCAGTCCCAACATCATTCTTGGGAGAGCTCAAGAAGGATTTTAAAAGTCAAATTAGATTGGTAGAAGAAAAATGCTCTAATGATCTAAAAAATACAATAGATAAAATGAATAAAGAATTCACTGAAGAGAAGAGTTCCATAAAAAGTAAAATTGGTCAACTAGATAAAGAGGTACAAATCTTAACTGGGAAAATTAGATAAATGGAAAAAGAAGTACAAAAGCCAACTGAAGAAAACAATTTATTAAAAATTAGAATTGGGCAAGAAGAAGCTAATGATTCTATAAGGCATCAAGAATCAGTGAAATAAAATCTAAAGAATGAAAAAAATAGAAGAAAATGTAAAATATTTCACTGGAAAATGACTGACCTGGAAAACAGACCCAAAAGAGAAAATCCAAGAATTATTTGTTGACTGGAAAGAAATGATGAAAAGAAGAGCCTGGACAATATTTTCCAAGAAATCATCAAGTAAAATTGCCCTGAGGTGCTAGGGCAAAATAGTCATGGAGAGAATCCACTGATCACCTCCTGAAAGAGATGCCAAATTGAAAACACCAAGGAATATTGTAGCCAAATCCCAGAACTATCAGATCAGAAAGAAAATACTGCAAGTAGCTGGAAAGAAAAAAATTGAAATATTGAGGAACTGCAGTTAGGATCACACAGGACCTTGAAGCTTCTACACTGAGATATAAGAAACAGTGGAATACAATATTTTGTAAGACAAAAGAGCTTAGACCACAGGCAAGGATCAATTTCTCAGCAAAACCGAGCATAAACTTTCAGGCAAGGAGATGGACATTCAATGAAATAAGGAATTTCCATACCTTCCTGATGAAAAGGCCAGAGCTCAATAGAGAATTTGATCTTCAAATATAAGACTCAAGGGAGGCATAAAAATGTAAACAGTTGAAAAAAACTTGTTACTCAATATGGGCAAGTTGTTTACATACCTACATGGGAGGATACTTGTTAATCTTGAGAACTGTATATATATTATGATATTTAAAAGGGATATACATAAATAGAGTGAGCAGGCATAATTTAACTGATGTGAAGATAAAAAATATATTAATGGATGTGAAGGGATTGTTATGGGAGAAAAGGAAAGAAGAAGGCAGAAAAGGATAAATTGCATCACATGAAGAGGCACAAAAACATATTATAGTAGAGGAAAAGAATGGAGGGAGATGAGCATTGTTTGGCGAGGAAGGAGTCCTACCAAATTATATTCATGATACACATATGGTGTTGATACATAAACAAGGAAGAGTAAAAACAGAGAAAGAAAATTATAGATCAAGTTCTCTAATGTATATAGATGCAAAAATTTTAAATAAGATTTGCAAAAACATTACAGCGACTTATCAAGACAATAATACGTTATGATCAGGTAGAATTTATACAAGGAATGCAGGGCTGGTTCAATATTAGGAAAACTATCAGCATAATTGATCATGTCAACAACAAAACTAACAGAAACCATACGATTATCTCAAGATAAGTAGAAAAAGCTTTTAAACAAATGTAACACATTCCTATTGAAAATATTAGAGAGCATAGAAATAAATGGAACCTTTCCTCAGTATAATAAGTGGTATCTACTTAAAGCGATCAGCAAGCATGATATATAATGGGGATAAGCTAGATCCAATTCCAGTAAGATCAAGGGTGAAACAAGAATGTTAGTTTTCACTACTGTTATTCAATATGATACTAGAAATGTTAGCTTTAGCAATAAGAGAACAAAAAAAGAAATCGAAGGAATTAGAATACACAGAAAAGAAACTAAGTTATCATTCTCTGAAGGTGATATGATGATATACTTATAGAATACTAGAGAATCGAGTGAAAAACTACTTGAAAAAATGAACAACTTTGGCAAAGTTGCAGGTTACAAAATAATTTCTATATATTACTAAAAAAGACCAACAGCAGGAGAGAAAAAGAGAAATCCCATTTAAAATTATGATACATACTATAAAATATTTGGGAGTCTACTTGCCCAAACAAATCCAGGGATTATATGGACACAATTACAAAATATTTTTCACAAAAATAAAGTCAGATCTAAGTAATTGGAAAAGCATCAGTTGTTCATGGTTAGGTTGAGTTAATATAATAAAAATGATAATTCTACCTAAATTAATTTACTTATTCAATGACATACCAATCAAATTATCAGAAAATTAATTTCCAGAGCTAGAAAAATAATATCAAAATTCATCTGGAAGAACAAAAGTTGCAGAATATCAAGGAAATTATAGAAAAAAATGCTAAAGAACATGGCCTAACCTTCCCAGATCTCAAATTATATTATAAAGCACTAATCATCAAAACCACTTGGTACTCACTCAAGAACAGTGGGGTAGATCAGTGGAATATGTTAGGTATACAAGACACAGCAGTCAAGGATTATAGCAGTCTACTGTTTGATAAACCCAAGGAGCACAGCTTCTGGGATAAGAACTCAGTGTTTGACAAAAATTGCTGGGAAAACTGAAAAATAGTATAGTGGAAACCGTGCATACACCAATGAATGATACTGTTTACCAGAATAAAGTCCAAATGAGTTCATGATCTATGTGTAAAGGCTGGCAATATAAATAAATTAGAGCATCAAGGAATAGCTTAGTTTATTTGTCAGAAATAGGGAGAATTGAAAAATTTATGACCAAACAAGAGACAGAGAGCATTATGATGTGCAAAACGAATTCATGATTTCATTACATTGAAAAGCTTTGCATAAAAAAAGCCTATACAACCAATATTAGGAGAGAAGCAGAAAACTGAGAAAGAATTTTTACTAGTGTCAGTGATAAAGGTCTCATTTCTAAAATATAGAGAGAAATGAAATAAATTTAGAAGAATATAAATCATTCCCCGATTAATAAAGTGTCAAAGGATATGAAAAGGGAGTTTTCATATGAATAAATTAAAATTATTTATAGTTGTATGAAAAAATGCTCTAAATCACTATTGATTAGATAGATGCAAATCAAAACAACTCTGAGGTACCACATCACACCTATCAGATTGGCTAACATGATAAAACAGGAAAATGACACATGTTGGAGAAGATGTGGTAGAGTTGGAAAACTAATTCACTGTTGGTGGTATTGTGGACTGATCTAAGCACACCATAGAACAATTTGCAACTATGTGCAAAAGGTTGCTAAATTATGCATACCCTTTGACCCAGCCATACAGCTTGTAGGGCTATCTCCTCTCAAAACTATAAAAATCAGAATAAGACTAACATGTACAAAAACATTAATAGCAGCTCTTTTTTGGTGACCCAAAACTGGAAATTAAGGAAATGCCTATCAATTAAGGAATGGCTGAACAAACTATGATATATGAATGTAATGGAATACTATTGTGCTATAGGAAACGATGAACAGGAGGACTTCAGAGAAACCTGGAAAAACGTACATCAACTGATGCTGAGTGAAGTGAGCAGAACCAGGAGAACATTATATACAGTAAAAGTAACAGTGTGGGTAGACTGTGTCTGATAAACTTGGCCTTTTACAGGAATGCAAGGACCTAAAACATTTCTAAAGGACTCATGATGCAAAATGCCATCCACATCCAGAGGAAAGGCTATAGAATCAGAACACAGAATGAAGACTATTTTCTCTTTTCCTATGGTTTGTTTTGAATTGTTTTGTTTTTTTCTCATGGTTTCTCCCATTCATTTTAATTGTTCTGTGCAACATGACCAATGTGAAAATGTGCTTAATAAGAATGCATGTGTAGAACCCCTATAAGATTGCATGCCTTCTTCGGGAGATTTTTGGGGGGGAGGGTTGGGGGAGAAAATTGAAAACTTGTGGAAGTGATGGTTTAAAACTGAAAACAAGTACATTAATTATTAAAAAAAAATAAATCTTCTCTCTCTAACCATTTAATGATTTGTTTTTTTTTAAAAAATTGTGTCATTTAAAGAAAGTATCATCTAAAAAAATATTGCACCTTAAATTTAACAATTTATTGTGAATTTGTGTTTGTGGGGGGGGTGTGAATCTTACATTGAAATTTTGATGACTCAGCATCAAGTTATATAACCTTATAGTGTTGTAGTGTAAAGAAGTTATTACACACACATATTCCTCCTGATATGTGCTGGACTTTCTGACAATGTACCACATGCTGGCTTGCCAACACCTGCTTGTTAAGACCTATTGATAGATAATAATTGAGAGGTTATAACCTGCATTCTGTGTGTTTATTTGAAAAGCAATGTTTTGGAAAATCTGTAACACAATAAATGAAACATCTACCAATGATTTTTCAAACTTTTCTTATTTTTCTTCTTTCTTTATGCTTCCACTGCCCCCTTATTGTTATTCAATCCCTCCCAGTTGCACCCAAGGCTACTACTGCCCTGCTGAATCATTCTAGCATTCCCCAAAGGTTGGTATTGCTAACTTTGGGAAGCTTTGCTAGAAGATGGTATCTACTCATATGGGCAGCCCAATAAATGTACCTATCATTTCATGTGTATTGTAGGAACAGGAGGAAAGTAGGTTGAATTATTTTCAGGAAATTGCATGAAGCTTTTAATGATCATAAACTTTTCCCAGAAAAAAATCCATCTTTTCAATATCAGTATTCTTCTAGGTTATGTTACATTTGTAAAAGATGTAATACCATAATTATTTAAGAATTAAATCAAAATTCACTCAAAAGACAATGGAAAGATGCTTGGTAGATGGGAGTAGGTTGCAACATATTACCAAACAAAACTGTGCAGAAGAATTTCCATAAATTATATTATATTAAATTATCAGATAAATTCACAAAGAAAAAGTAAAAACGGAAATTTTCTTTTCATGCAGTGAGAGCAAAGGATAACAAATGCATCACCTATATGTTTCATTGCTATCCTTGAAATGTCAATATAGGAGGATTTCTGCTTGTTATAGTACATTGGACTCCCATGCACAATTTTTCAAGGGATTATGAATCAGAATAACACTGGACGTGAGGGCACAAATTGGTTGCAAATTGTACCATTGGAGGGAATAATAATATCAATGAGAACACAGATTCATGGAAAAGAGAAGAGAAATAACACAGGCTTTAATGACTTCTTCATTGAATAGAGACCAGCCACAGGTTATATGGAATATTTTTAAGAGATGGGTTTCCACAGCAATAGTGAATTCCCAATGAGAAAAATCATTGTATTAAATACAGTTTGGAAACTCTTTTGCAACTGGCAGTCTTAGAGAGTTATCTGGGGCATTGGTAGGAATTTGCTTAGGGCAAAGCAACCAGCAAGTGGAAAAGGCAGCATTTGAACACAAATATTCATTATTTCAAGATGGGCTCTTTACCATCATTCCATTTTATCTTCCTTTATTTGTTTATATTAATACTTTTCATTTTTTGAATGCATTATGCAGATACTCTCCCTTTGCTCTTCCTTCTCTTTCTTGTCTCATTATACAGGACATTAGAGGACCCTGAGTCAAACCTTCTCACAGTTCAAATAAGTAAAATGAAACATGAAAATGAGGTTAAGCGATTCACTCAGGACCACCCAACTTGCAAACATTTGAGGTAAAAATTTAACCCAATTCTTTTAAACTCCAAGTTTAGCCTGTTATTCACTATACCATATTGCCTCTCAAGTTAAGTAAACTGAAGCTCAAGGAAGTTAAGTAACTCACCTAGGATTGATTACTCAGGTAAAAAATTGTCAGAGGAAAGATTTGAATCCAGTGCCTCTGACTTCCAGGATGCTGTACTTTGCCTCTAATCACAATGACAGGATCTACTATTAAACACAAATCTTCCAAATACAAGCTCAGTGCTTGCGTACAGATGACTATTTTCAAAGTTAAGATAATCATATAATTTGATAAATAGCAATAATATGATACCAAAATGTTCAAATGAAAAAAAAATACTGATTCTAAGCAAAGAATTTGGTTACACTGATACATTTTCATTCCTTTTCACTCAGTAATATTTTCTGAACTATTTTAAAATAGCAAATCCTTGTCTATAAAATTTTAATTTGAGGCAAAGAGAATGATGATTTTGCATTATTAAATGTATCTATTTATCCATATGCAAGAGTTTTTTTCAACAGACAAATGAATCTAATTAATAAAATAATTGAATATCTTTTTCGTGTCACATGCTAAGATGCTAGTTAGGAAACTCTAGGCACCTAGCTCATTTTTAAGCAATCATAGTGTTATAATGGTTAATCTGTGTTTACTAAAATCAGAAATTAGAGGCAAAAATACAGAATTCTTCTAAAAGTAAATGATGAACCATAGAGCCTATAGAGATATTCCTTTCCTTTACTTTCATCTGGAGAAAATGATTATAAGAGCTCAAGTTCTTTTCACCTTTTATTTCTCTAATTTTTCAATTACTTGGGTTGTATGCATATAAAGAAAAATATGAGACCACAAGAGTAAAGGAGATGTGATAGTCAGAAAAGTTGTGGAGAATTTGTCCTGGAATATGGAGCTTTCAGGGTCCCAAGAATTGGGAATGAAAGTGAGAGCCCAAGGGAATGAGAAAGCCCTACAAATAAGAGAAAGGTCCAGGTAACTCGTAAAGTTTTCAGACATCTGAAAGGAATAAGGAGATGGGGAACAAAGTAAAAACCAGGGATCCTAGGTTTTGGTGTGAGTAATAGATGCTTTGTCTAAGGAGAGATTAGATGTCATGATGAATCAGTTATCAGTAACTATCAAGTAGTATGTATGAAAATCAATTTAGTCCTAACATAGCTGGTAACCCTGATTTCCCTTTCTGTCTTCATGTCTTAACAAGTGAACAATATAGGAGTCTAAAGAAGTGACTATTTGCAACAACGAAAGGGGAAGAAAAGTATCCAGATGTGTGTGTGTGTGTGTGTATGTGCGTCTGATGAGTTTAGAAAATGCATGTTCTGAATATTTTATTTTATTAAATGATTGGCCTAGAAATAATTAAAATTAAGATACATAAAGAAAATGATATATTTGATAAAACATGATACGTTAGATAAAAAGAAGTATTATTTTAAGTTGGAGAACAATTATTCTTTCCTTACACCTCCCTGCTACAATAGTGGAGAACCTGTGGCATCAGACCCTCTAGGTCCTCAAGTGTGGCCCTTCGGCTGAGTCCAAACTTCACAGTACAAATACCCTTAACAAGAGAATTTGTTGTGTAAAGTTTGAATTCACTCAAAAGGTTGTACTCAACACAATTACAAAACACTTTTAACACAAATAAATTCAGATCTAAATAATTGGGAAAATATCAGTTGCTCATGGGTAGGCCAAGTTAATATAATAAAAATGATAATTCTACATAACTTAATTTAATTGCTCATTGCCATGCCAATCAAACTACCAAAATATTTTATAGACCTAGAAAAAATAATAACAAAATTCATCTTGAAAAACAAAAGATCCAGAAGATCAAAGGAATTAATGACAAAAATGCAAGGGAAAGTGACATAGCATATCAGATCTTAAACTGTATTATAAAGTAGCAATCATTAAAACTACATGATACTGGCTAAGAAATAGAATGGTAGATCAGTGGAATAGGTTAGATACACAAGACACAATAGTCAATGTCTATAGTAATCAACTGTTTGATAAACTTAATGCCTTCTAGGATAAGAACTCACTAGTTAACAAAAACTATGGGGGAAATTGGGAAATAGTATGGCAAAAACTAGGCATAGACCAACATCTTAGACTGTACACCAAGAAAAAGTCAAAATGGGTACATGATCTACATATAAAGGCCAATACTATAAGCAAACTAGGAGAACAAGAAATAGTTTACTTGTAGATCTATGAAGAAGGGAAGAATTTATGACCAAACAAGAGAGAGAGAACATTATGAAGTGCAAAATGAATAATTTTGATTACATTAAATTAGGAAGTTTTTGCACCAACAAAGCCAATACAACCAAGATTAGAAGAGAAGCAGAAAGCTGGGAGACAATATTATAGCCAGTGTCTCTGATAAAGGCCTTATAAAGAGAACTGAATCACATTTATAAGGATACAAGTCATTCCCCCTCCCCCTCAATGATAAATGTTCAAAGAATTGGAACAGGCAGTTTTCTGAGGAAGAAATTAAAGCTAGATGTAGCCATATTAAAAAAATGCTCTAAATCACTATTGATTAGAGAAATGAAAATCAAAACAACTTTGAGGTACCACATCACACCTATCAGATCGGCTAACATGACAAAACAGAAAAATGATAGATTGGAGAAGATGTGGGAAAATTATAACACTGATTCCTTGTTGGTGGAGTTGTGAACTGATCCAACCACTCTGGAGAACAATTTGGAACTATGCTGAAAGGGAGATAATATTTTGTAAAGTCTTTTATCCAGCAGTACCACTTACAAGTCTGTACCCCAAAGAGGCAAAAAAAAAATGGGAAAAGACCCCACTTATACAAAAATATTTGCAACAGCTTTTTTTGTGGTGGTAAAAAACTGGAAATTGAGGGAATGGCCATCAAATAGGGAATGGCTGAACAATTTCTGGTCTGACTGTAATGGAAAACTATTTTGCTGTAAGAAATAATAAGCAGGTGGACTTCAGTAAAACCTGGAAAAACTCATAAGAACTGATGCTGAGTGAGGTGAGCAGAACCAGCTGAACATTGTACAAAGTAAAAACCACATTGTGTGATGATTAACAAATGTCGCTCTTCTCAGCAATCCAAAGCCCTTTCTACTAGCACACTAATAGATATAAACATGCCTAAATTTATAAAATATCCATTTACATAAGAATTCACTGTATTAAACTTTGTCAGAGGAATACAATGATTAGATAAGTTTAATAATAAGCTTCAGTATAACTCTTATAGGTGTGGGAAGCCTGAGTCCTTGAGTCAACATGTGGTCTTTTTTAGGTCCTTTGAGACAACTCCAAAAGACTCATAATAGAAAATGCTATCCACATCCAGAAAAAGAACTATAGAGTCTGAATACAGATCAAAGCATACTATTTGTCCCCTTTTTGTTTGTTGTTTCTTCTTTCTTGTGGTTCCTCCCATTATTTCTAATTCTTCTTTACAACATGACTAATGAGAAAATGTTTAATATGAATGTTTTTTTTTTCAAAAAGGGGGCACCCAAGGACCTAAAAATACCACATGTTGACTCAAGGCCACAGGTTTCCCACACCTACAAGAGTTATACTGAAACTTATTATTAAACTTACCTAATCATTGTATTAACAAAGTTTAATACAGTGAATTCTTATGTGAATGGATATTTTATAAATTTAGGCATGTTTGTATGTATTAGTGTGCTAGTAGAAAGGGTTTTGGATTATATGAAAAATTGGGTTCAAATCCTGAGTTGTCACTTAATACACCTTTTGGTTTTGATGAGTTATTCTACCTTTAGACCTCAGTTTCCTCATCTGCAAAATGAAGGTATTCTGTTCAATGATCTTTTAGTTCTCTTACAGCTCTAAATTCCAATCTTTTTAGATTATCCTATAAATTAAGATATGTTGATATAATAATAATCAAAATATAGTTTTTACACACAACATACTGAGAGATGAATACATATATGTTTGTGGGTGTGTATATATGTTTATATGTATGCATGAGTATTCCTAAAAGGAGGAAAACTCATACAGCAAATTTCTCAGATAAATGGCCCCTTTTAGAAAATACTGCATTGAATGCATATTGAAGTATCATGGAAGGAAAAATAATTCCTTGGCTTATCAGACTTCTACTACAAAACACATAGTTGTCCAAATTAAAACTTGAAATTAGATCATCTTTAATGTCAATACTTTTAATTCTTAACATAACTCTCATTATATGCTTCTAAGCAGAATATGAATGAGAAACTATGCTTGTGCTTCTAGGGGTTTATACTGGAGTAAATATTATTCCTGTGACAGGACAGTGATAATTCTGAATATTAACACAGAGCATTTTGGCTCAATTGCTGTGAGAGTCATCACCAACATATCTACACTACATAATATAATTAGTTCTTTAATGAATAAATAACCCTTTGCTCCTTGTTACAAGGTGCTGTTCAGTCATTAATGCAAGGGTCATTTGTGAGCTAATTTTGCTATTGCCCTGAAATGACTGGGTTGTTGAGTTGTGATAAAGGAGGAAATCATAAATTGGGAAAGAATTTTAATGGTAATTACCTTCATTAGCTAATGAGATAGGCTAATTACATCCTTAAGTGACAATGATTTAGTAGGACTGTCATAAAGGATCTCAGAGTGTGTAGGCTGGCCACCTTTCTAGTATTTTTTTTATAGTGTAAGCAGAGGCACATTAATTGAGTGGCAGTCTTCAGTGAAGTTTATTGCCTACATAATATTAATTAAAATTGGCACTATAATTTATAGTATGCTTTAGACTAGCTTTGGAAGCAACACCTTTGTCCAGAATGTCAGGGGAAATATGGCAAGCCATAAGTTACATCTTTATTTAAAGAAAAAACAAACAAACAAAACAACAACAACACATTTTAAAGGTGACAGGTCATAAACATTAACAAAAGGTAAACAAAAATAAGAATAACCTTAAGGTATATTGATGTGACTCTACAGAACTATGCAACTAGAATTCTAGAGAATCTATGTTGAACTAATAGAAATAAATATAAATGATTGTCTTTCTGAAGAAATGATTTAAGAAATGAAGCTACCATTCTATTCATTTAAGTAGAATATCACACATGTGACAAATTCATTTTAGATTCTCATATATTTGCTAGAAAATTCAGTTTCCATGGTGTCTTCTTCCAATGCAGGATAAAAAGGAGGAAATGATAGAAAGGAAGGAAGGAAGGAAGGAAAGAAAGAAGGAAGGAAGGAAGAGAGGTAGAAAAGAAAGAAGGAAGATGGAAGTGAGGTAAGGAAAGAAAGAAGGAAAAGGTCATTAGCAGAGATGAAAAAATTCATAGTTTATAACAGTTTTCCAAAGGAAGTAATATTTTGACCTGTCAGACCAGCCAATTAGATCTAAAGCAAGATGAAAATGTACATTATAGTGTGTAAAAACATACTAAAAGTGCTCAAGAATCAAGAATAGTAACTGCCATTTATGCAGAAAATATCACTTTGATTCTCAAAACAGTAGCATTTTACTTAACTTACGAGAAAAAGTCAAAGGACTCATCATCACTAAACAAAAATCATTTTGAAAAAAATAGTTGACTAATTGGAAAAAAAATACTTGGGCAGGACAGAAATGTTTCTTCTTAATAGAGCATTCAATGCAGACATAATTCATATTTTCTTCATGTTAAATATGCATTAATTGCTTTGGTTTCATCACAAAACTCAATGGTCCATAAATGTTCACAATTTTTCCCATGTATCATGAATATGCATTATTTTATTTCACAACATAAAAGGTATAGTTTAACCATGAATATTTATGTTCTTTATAGAGATGTTATGAAATCTAATGATATACTACCTGCATTGACAGTTTTCTTGCTATAAGTGTAGAGTCAAGACACACTGCAGAAATAACCACAATTTCTCATGGGCTTCAGTGGTACATTGCCTGCTCCTACTGACTTACATACCCTTTCCCCAGTAGAGCATGGTTTATTGATTCTATTTTCCAGTTGAAAGAAGAGGGCAATCCATAGCTTTTTTTTTTTCTTTTCCTTAGTTTCTTAAAATGATGAAGGCAGAGCTCCATTGCTAGCTTAGCCTTAATAATGAGATGTTTCCAAATCTCAATTTTCAAAGAGAATGATATAATGTACAGCGTATGCTTGCTTCTAGAAATATAGTGGTTTCCAACATTTTCTTAGGAGTAATTTTCTCTGCCCTTAAGCCCTTACAGCTCAAAAAAATTCTGCCAAACCTCTCCTACATCCCAGCTATGTGGGCTGTCATAAAACTATAGAACCTTATTCTTGTCCTTCTGGGGCTTGGGAGAGTCAGGAGGCACATTATGTACAAATACCTGTCACCTCTTTACCTGTGCTTTCCCAAAAATGTAAAAACACAAGTCATGGCTTAGGACAGGGGAAAAGAAAAATAGTTTGATTCAGCATTGATCTCTTCTGTCTATCCTCTCAGGCATTCTCCCTAATTCTCCTTGGTGCCTAAGCTACATATATGTGAGACCAGGAATGAAGAAGAAAAACAGTGCTGAAAATGAGATCTAGGAATAAAGACCACAGATCTTGTGAGCAAAAATCATTTTCTTGTCTGATATCAGTGACCTAAGTTCATTAATGATAAAATCTCTTGAGGCATGTCATAAATTTCTGCATATTTTCCATTAATAGTGTAAACACCTCTTCTGACTATATATAAACTAGGCACTCTCTCAACTCAAATATCACAGACAATTAATCTTAGTTACTCAATTGTTTCACATCCCAACCTTTTAACAACACAAAACTGCAGATGCTTTGTTACTACGAAATTTAGTAAATGGCGTTTAAGATATTTTTTCTTGATTCTGCTGAGATGAAAAAAATACCCATCTGCTTGCCCATATGTTGGATAATGTTGACTTTTATCATTTCTACAAGGTGAGAGTCCACTGCCTGTTTGTCAGTGCCTAAGGATAAGGTCACAGTTCTTTCAATGTGTTGTTTCTAATTGAACATAATAAAAAATAAATAGTACTGTGTGCAAAGATATCTTTCTATCCAATAGATACAGAAGCCTGGCTTAAGGTATGTGTGTTTTTCAAGTTAGAATTTCAAAAATCTAAGAGATTCTTGAGGACATGATAAATTATTAATATAGTTTTTTAATGAAAATATATTTTCCCTCCAGAATAAAAAAGGAGAGGATATTAATGCAATGTTATCCTTTTTAAAAGATATTTGGAAAATGTTATAGGAATCAACAAACATACATTCATAAAGTCTTTTGTACTTTAGCTAAATGAAGGAAAAATAAATTATGAAACATTTTCTTCATCTCAAAGTCTAAAAGACCTGAGGCCCACTAACTACTGGGAATACAATAGTAACTCAACAATTTTCTACTTCTTATTTATGCAAAGAGGAAAAAGGGTGTTTTCTGACTCAGTATAATGACTAGTACAAAGAATTATCTCTCAAATTGCTCATTTAATGAATGAATAACTCCAACTCATAAAGTAGATAGTTGCTTAGATATTAGGGAAGCTGGATCCTTGTTGCCATACAGGCCCTCATTAGTTTATGACTATATTGTTGCAACACCCTGCTAGTGGGTCTGCCTGCTTCAATTCTTTCCTCACTTCATCCCATTCTCCATTTAGCCACTAAAATATTTTTAATGCAAAAGGTCCAATTATGTCATCTCCATACTCAATCACCTCCAGAGGCTTCCTATTGCTTCCAGAAACAAATGCAAAATGTCCTGCTTAGGACTTTTGTCACCTAGCTTCCTACGACCTTTAAAGTCTTACCACATTTTCTTCTCCACCATGTATTTTTCTACCCAATGACACTGAAATCCTAGCTATTAGACAAACAAGCCATTCTATTTCTCCACTCTGGATATTTCCTCTGGCTGGCCCCTGTGACTAGAATGATTCCCTCCTTTGCTCAGACTATGGACCACCTTGATTTTCTTTAAGTTTCGATTAAAATTCCAGCTTTTACAGGAAACCTTCTATAACTCCTATTTATTCCAGTGCCTGAGTTTATTTTCTATTTATCCTCTATATATTTGCATGTTGTCTTCAATAGTAAGTTCCTTGAGGACAGAGATTGTCATTTTTAAATACTTTGAACTTAGCACAGTACCTGGCACATAGTAGACACTTAATAAATAAATAAAAAAATATATTTTCCTTCCACATTTCTATTTCTAGGATTATAGTAACACATACTTGAAGCTAGAAGATATTGCAGAAGTTATCTACTCTTCCAACCTACCCCTTCATTTTAGAGATAAGAAATCGAAGTCCAATGAGGCTGTTTCCTCAAAAACAAACAAACAAATAAATAAACACAGTAGTGGTAGAATCAGGATAATGTGAACCACGTATGTGAATGTATGTCAATTTAAACTCACTAAATACTCACTATATATGAGGTGTTGTCTGAAAAGCCCTGAATTTATTACAAAGAAAGATCAGATCTGTGTCCTTGAAGGAACTTAACATCTACACCCAATCACGTGCTTTCTCTTTGTCTCTGTCTCTGTCTCTGCCTCTCTCTATCTCCATCTCTCTCTCTGTCTCTGTCTCTCTGTCTCTGTCTCTGTCTCTGTCTCTCTCTCTCTCTCTCTCTCTCTCTCTCTCTCTCTCTCACACACACACACACACACACACATACACATACACATTTTAAATAATCAAACAAAACTTCAGAGACCTTTTAAAGCATTTCTAAAATATTTAAAACTCTTCCACAATTTGAAGTAGACAAGTGTCTTGAAAGGGATTTCTGATTCCATAACATATTAAGATTCAGGATAGGAAAATTACTAAATTTTGCCCAGAACTGACAACTTTAATTCTTAACTTAATGGTTTTGCTGTTTAAATATGCACATATTAAACAAAGAATCATATCATTTATAATAAATTATTAAAGTGAATTATTGTTCTAATAACAATTACACCTCTAAAACATGATTAACAAAGTAAGAAAAAAGGGGCTAGTAAACTGAATGTACTATCAAAAATCAGATTACCAACAAATACAGAAACTTAAAACAAAGACAAAAGTGGAAATTTAGAAAGTAAGAGTAGAAATTGATAACTTAGATAAAAAGAATACTAAAATATTTTTTCATAATCACAAAACAAAATTAAAAGCTGATTCTTGGGAAACAGTAACAGAATTGGTAAACAGTTAGGTCACTTAATTATAATGATGAGTGAGGAAAATCAAATAAAGCAAGAAAAGGAAACAAGTTAAAATTGCCAGGCAGTAGATGTTACAATGGATAAAGTGCCAGAGCACCAGACCTGCAGTTCAAATCTTGCTTCACTTACTGGGTTTCTAATTATGGGCAACTCCCTTAAATTATTTACCTCAGTTTAATCATCTATTAAAAAAGATACAAAGGAAATAACAAACCCTTTCACGATCTTTGCCAAGAAAATCCCAAATGCTGGGGGGCAAAGCCAAATGAAGGCAGGGATACCTATGAGCTCTCTCCCACACCCCTCCATATACCCGTAAAAAGGACTCTAAAGAAATTCTAGAGCAGCAGAACTCAAATAAGACAATGAACTGAATTTCCAGCCCAAGACAACCTGGAAGGTTGACAGGAAAAGCCTGTTGCACCAGGCTAAGAGAGGAGTACAGATCAGTGAAGGCACCACAAGCACACACCATGCCCCAGCAAATGCAGAGCAGGTCTCCAGACTTCTCAACCCCCAAACTCCAAAAACAGCTTAGAAGGTCAGTATGAAAAGATCTGCCCGACCTGCACAGGAGCAGGTCTTGGGAATGACTAACTCAGCAGCAGCAACAGTGGTGCTGCTGGTAGTGGTGGCAGCAACAGCAGCTTCTTATGGAGCTCTCAGCCCACAGATGGTAAGGGGATCAAACAACTCCTCAGAATGAGATTATGGGGTCTCTTTGCTGGCACTGTAGCAGGACTCTGTTGCTTTGCCCATAATTGGATCTGTGTCACAGTACTGGGTGGCAGTCCTGGAGTGAGGATGAGCACTGGCATTGAAGAACTTGTGGCACCAATGGAGAGGGAATCCTTCTCACAGTTGCAGGGCAGAAAAGAGTGCTTGTTATTACTCACAGACTAGAGCACAGGCCAGTAAAGGAGTAACACCTCTGTTTAGATCATACAACCTTGGGAAAACTAAAAACTTACAGACTCCTAGAAATATCTCTGAAAGCAGCAGCACAAAACCGTGAAGCTTGGAACAATACACCTTCCACACTAGAAGGAGAGCTCTACCTCAATAAAGATTTAAAAAAATCAAGTAATAAGCTGAGAAAACAAAAACAAACAATGGAAAAAAGTCAGACTATAGAAACTTACTTTGGTGAAAAGGAAGGTCAAAACATACATTCAGAAAAAAGACAACAAAGTCAAACCTCTTACATCCAAAGACTCCTAGAAAAATATGAATTGGATTCAAACTATGGAAGAGTTCAAAAAGGATTTTGGAAATCAAGTAAAAAATTAAAGGAAAAATTAGGAAGAGAAATGAGACTAAAGTAGGGAAATCATGAAAAACAAATCAAAAGCTTGCTAAAGGAAACCTTAAAAAATACTTAAGAAAATAACATCTTAAAAACTGTGTAAGTCAAATGGCAAAAGAAGTCCAAAAAACCAATGAGGAGAAGAAGGTGTTAAAAAGCATGACTGGCCAAATGAAAAAGGTTCAAAAGCTCATTGAAAAAACTAATTCCTTCAAAATGAGAATGGAGCAAATGGAAAGTAATGACTATGAGAAATCAAGAAATTATAAAACAAAGTCAAAAGAACGAAGAAATAGAAAACAATGTGAAAAACCTCTTTGGAAAAACAACTGAACTGGAAAATAGATCCAGGAGAGATAATTCTAAAATTACTGGTGTAGCTGAAAACTATGACCAAAAAAAGCCAGGACATCATCTTTCCAGAAATTATCAAGGAAAACTGCCCTGATATTATAGAATGAGGGGGTAAAATAGAAAGAGATCCCCAAATGAAAACTCGCAGGAATATTACTGCCAAATTCCAGAGTTTCCAGGTCAAGCAGAAACTTTTGCAAGCAATCAGAAAGAAACAATTCAAGTATTGTGAAATCACTATTAGGAAAACACAATATTTAACAGTTTCTACATTAAAGGGATTGAAAGTCTTGGAATATGAAATTCGAGAGGTCAAAGGAGTTAGGATTAAAACCAAGAATCACCTACCCAGCAAAACTGAGAATAATCCATGAGAGGGAACAACTGATATTCAATGACAAAGTGAAATTTCATGCATCATTGAGAAAACACCAGAGCTAAATAGAAAATTTTAGCTTCAAATAGAAGACTCAATAGAAACATGAAAAGGTACACAGGAGAGAGAAATCATAAGGGATTTATTAAAGTTGAAATGTTTACATTTCTATGGGAAAAATATTTGTAACTCATGAGACTTTTCTCATCATTAGGGTAGTTGAGGGAATATATATATATGTATATATATATACATATATATACACACATACCTATATGTATATATATATACACACATACCTATATGTGTGTATATATATATACATACATACCTATATGTGTATATATATATATGTATATATATATACATATATATGTAGACAGAAGGCAGAGTTGAATATGAAGGGATCTTATCTAAAAAATAATATAAAGAGGTGAGAGAGGAATATACTAGCAAAAGGAGAAAGAGAGAGGGAGAATTGGGTAAATTATATATAAGAGGCAAGAAAAAGTTTTTACAGTGGAGAGGAATTGAGGATAGGTGAAGTGGAATGAATGAACCTTGCTCTCAATGGATTTCACTTAAGGAAGGAATAACATACACAGTCAATTGACTATAAATCTATCTAACCCAACAGGAAAGTGGGGGGTAGGGGAAAGAGATAAAAGAGGGTGCTGACAGAAGACAGATTGGCAGAGGGAGTAATCAGAAGCAAACACTTTTGAGGAGGGACAGAGTGAAAGAGGAGATAATAGAATAAACTGGAGTAGGCATGAATGGGATGGAGGGAAATACAATTAACATTGTAACAGTCAAAAAAAAATGAAGTGAGTTTCTCTGATAAAGGCCTCATTTCTCTAACATATAGAGGACTATGTAAAATTTACAAAAGAGCCGTTCCCCGATTGATAAATGATAAAAAGTCATAATTAGAAGTCATTAGAACTATATATAGCCATATAAAAATATTCAAACTAACTATTTATTGGAGAAATGCAAGTTAAAACAATTCTGAGGTACTACCTCACACCCATTAGATTAGATAATAGGACAGAAAAAGGCAAATGACAAATGTTGGAGGGGATGTGGGAAAAATCAGAACTTATTGTACTGCTGTCAGAGGTGTGCATTGTTTAAACCAGTATATAGAGTAATTTGGAATTATGCCCAAAGGGGTATAAAACCATGCATACATAATAATATTACTACTAGGTCTGTATTCTAAAAGAGATAAAAAACAAAAAAGGAAAAGAACTTCGATGTGCAAAATATGCATAGCAGCTCTTTACTAGGGGTAAAGAACTAGAAATTGAGGTGATGAATATCAATTGGGGAATGGCTAAAGAAATTGTGATATGTAATTATTATGGAATACTACTGTAGTATAAGAAATGATGAAATGGATTCTCTCAGAAAAACCTAGAAAGACTTACATGCATTGATGCAAAGTGAAATATATTGTGTACAAGGTAATAGCAATATTGCAAAATGATCAACTCTGAATGACTTAGGTATTCTCAGAAATACAACAATCAATGACAACTGTGAAGAACTTAGTATGAAAAATGATATACATTCCTAGAGAAAGAAGTGATGGTATCTGAATACAGATGGAAACAACTCCTGTATTTTTTTTTTACTTGTTCTTGAGGTTGTTTTTTGTTTTGCTTTTTGTTTTGTTTTTGGGTTATTATTATTTTTTTTTTTGGCTTATGTTATCACAACATTGACTATTCTGGAAATGTTTTAGATGACCATACATTGATAACATATATGGAATTGCTTGCCTTCTCAATTGGGAGGGTAGTTGGGGAAAAAAGGGAGAAAATTTAGAACTCAAAATTTTAAAAGTGAATTTTTTAAAGAAAAATTGCATTACCTGTAACTGGGGGGGACATTAAATAGAAATAAATACAATAAAGAAAGAAAATCTCAAATAAGGTCATGAAGAGTTTGACATAACAGAACAAGAAATATCCAGTTATTTTAACAGAACTGAAAATTTCAAACAGAATATTAGCTACATCAAATAAAATAGTAGGTATTAGAGAAAAGTGTACAGAACTCTTAAGTATTCTGATTTTATAGAAAAGGAAATTGAACAAGAACTGTCAAAGGATAAGATTGAAGGGCTTCCAGATTCATATGACTACAAAGGAAAATCATCAAATTTTTCCAGCAAAAAATTATATAAATAATTATATTATACTTATATATAATATAATTATAATATATAATAATACATAATATATTATACAATATACATAATTAATAGTATTAATTATATATATTACATATAATTATGTATTATAATTATATTTATATATAAATTATATAAATTATTATATAAATTATTCCCTAAAATTACTCTAAGAAGGAAAACAAAAGACCGAACTTCTTTCAGAAGACAAATATAGTTCTAATACTTAAAGCAAAGGAAGATAGATGAAAGAAAGAGAACTGAAAACTATTATTATTAACATATACCAATTCTAAAGTTTAAGTAAAATCATAGCAAAGAGCAAAGCAATTAGTATTTTTCAAAATCTTGTGGATTTTCGTGAGGGATATGACAATAAAAAATGTTTCAACATTAAGGAAACAATTAGCATAATAAATTAAACTAAAATCAAATATCCCCAAACTTATGATTATACAAGAAAATTCAGAAAAAAGTTTTAAAATGAACATTTGCTCATGAGAGTTGCCCTATAAAATGCAAGCACTGAATGACCTTTTAAAATAAAATTTTAATACGCCCATCACCAATGAACTTTTTATTCAATAGGGAAACACTAGGAGTTTTCTGGGAAAAAAAGAATTCAGTAAATCAATAGTGCCCCTTTCTCCTATTTGACATGGTTCTAGAATTGCAATAAAGCAAGAGAAAGAATTTAAAAGCATTAAGGTGGGCCAAGAGTAGACAGAACTATCCCTATTTTCAGTAACATAATGGTTTATTTAAAAATCTCTGTGAATCTTGAAAGGAATCAAGTGAAACAATTAAATGCTTCAATGAAATACCAGGTAACAAAAACCCTACAGAAATCAGCAGTATTTCTATGCAGTAACAACAAATTTCAGAAGGGAGAAATAAGAAGAGAAGATCAATTCATAAAGATTTTTTTAATGTATAAAGGTAATTGGGAACCAATGTAATAACAGTCATTCAATATTGAATTATAATTTAAAATTCTCCTTAAATAAGGAGTAACATAAAAACCTGGAGAGCTATCTGGGGCTTGCTAATTAATAAAAATGACAATATTACCTAACATAGTTTACCGATCTAGTGTTATCCTAATTAACCTAACAAAGGAACACTTTATAGAAGTAAAAAAAAAAATAACAATTAATTGGAAAGAATTATATCAAAGAAAAAATAGGAATGAAGGGAGATCAGCACTTCATACCTTGGACATGAAAGACTTAGTTGATGTGCTATATCCTATTAGAAGTCTTTCCTGATCTTTGTTAGTTTTGCCTCCATTTTTAAATGATCAAGAGTATACTTATCTGTTGACAGCAGGGTTTGTCTTTAATTCTGTCTTTTTATCCAATGCTTCTACCAAAATTTTCAGTATAATCACTAAAAGTGTTGATTCTGGTTCAAAAATGGAAAAAAAATAGTGGAACAAACTAGATAAGGAAGAAATACAAAGAACTGAACTTAAACCTAACGTTTGATAAACAAAAAAAATATATTTTTTTCTAGAAAACATTTCCTGACTTGACAAAAACTGCTGAGAAATTTGGAAAGCTTTTTGAGAGCGATTAGGTTTAGACATAGGCTGACATCATACATAATGATAACCTCATAATCTCAATACTAAATATCATAGTATAGAAATTAAAGGAGAAATAGTAATTATCTTTCCCAGTTATGGTTAGTGTGGTGAATTCTTAACACAATAGGTAATAAAGATTATTTCAAAATGTAATAGACACGTGATTACATTAAAATTTTAAAAAAAAAGCAGTTCTACATGGGGGCATGGACTCTGTTAAGAGAGGAAGTTATCAAAAGCATTGTGGAGGGAGGTAGCACCATTGTATCAAATTTCTCTGTTCTTGTTATATGAGATATGAAGGCAACTAAGAAATACAGGTAAGGACCGAAGGTGATTCCCCAGGAAACAGAGCTTCAAAGGAAATTGAATTCTTAAAATAATCACACAACGTCAACAACGATGTCAACTGTTGTATAAAGATAACAATGTGCCATGTAAATCAAAGCAACTCCAAGGTTTCGCTTCACAAAGAATAAACTGGCAAAGAAGGAAAAAAAAGATGGGAATAGTCAATATTGGAGGGACTCTGTCAATATGGACACACTATTACTCTACTATGGATTACTCTAACCATTCTGGAAAGTGAATTGGAATCATGCAAAGTATCTACATGTTTACTGCCTTTGACCCAGGAATTCCATTGCTAGGCATTTACCTACAGCATGACAAAAAAACTTCCAGATATACCTACATATCTATTGCAGCACTTTCTTTTTTAATTTACAACAAACAGAAACAGAATAGATAACCATTTGTTGAAGAGAGGCTAAAAACAGTGGTTCATTAATATGATGAAATATTACTATTTTGTAAGTTACACAGAATATGCTCAATGAAGATAAATATGGAAAAACATAAAAAATGATGCAAAGTAAAATAAGCAGCAACAGGAAAACTATATCCATGATTATTAGAACAATGAAAATGTAAAAAACATTAGCAATAAAGTCAATTAAGAAAATTTATTAAGTGCCTTCTTTGTGCCAGACACTACTAAGTGCTAAAAATACAAAAAGACATGACAGATAGTCCTTTTCCTCAGAGAGCTTACAAACTAAAAGGGGAAACAGCAGACAAACACATATGTACCCCCAAAAAGTTACGTCGAGTTAAAACAGGAGAGAGTTAGAAGAGGGAAGCAAGTAGAATGAAGAGCAGTTGGGAAAGAGTTCTCATAGATGGGATTCTAGTCCAGGCTTGAAGGAATCCAGGTAACCAGTAGGCAGAGATGAGGAGGGAAGGCATTCTAGGCATTTCAGAGAAACAGAGAAAATACACAAAGGCAAGAGATGGAGTGTTTGTTCATGGAATAACAAAAAAGCCACTGTCAATGGACTGAAAAGTATGTGCCAGCAAGTAAGGTATAAGAAGACTGGGAAGGTAAGAGGGATAGGTTATGAAAAGCTTTGAATGCTAGGAAGAAGGTTTTGTATTTGATCCTGGAGGCAATAGGGAGTCACTGAAGTTTATTGAATATGGAGGTGGAGGGGGTTGGTGGCAAAATCATGAAATCTGTATTTTATGAAAATGACTTTGATAACTTAATGGATGGGGGAGGTTGGATTGGGAGAGATCTGAGGTAGACAAATCCCCCAACAAGCCATTGCAAAAGTCTATGTATGAGATAATAAATGCCCACACCAAGGTGGTAGCAATATAGAGAAGGGGAGACATATGAAAGATCTTATGAAGGTAAAATTGACAGACCTCGGCAACAGATTCTGTGTGAGGTGTGAGATGTAGAGAGGAGTCAGAGATGAAACCTGCCTAGATATTCAGCATAGGTGCCTTGGAGGACCATGTTACCATTGACAGAAAGAGGGAAGGCAAGATGGTGGAATTAGTCTGAAGAGAAATATAATGAGATCACTTTGAATTTAACATGTCTACTGGCTATCTAGTTCAAGTTGCCTGAAAGGAGTTGGAAGTGGGAGATTAGAATTCAAAAGAATAATGAACAGAAACAATTGAAATTTAATGCTTCAAAATCTGAATGGCCAGACTTGGCCCCAAATGGAAGTGAGAAGGCATCCCACACACTTCTTTTCAGGGATAGGGAACTACTTCATAGCTAATGACGAAACTGACAAACATGCAAAAGGAAAGAACCAGCAAATCCATAGAAAAGTTGCACCATAGAAGGATTTTACATACCATGAAATAAGGTTTTTAGGATTTATATTTTTGTATTATCTTGCAAAAAATTGTAAGAGCAAGTGATACATATCTGCTTATGCTGAAAATCTCTGGTAATATAGCTTGTTTGCACTGAAAACGAGTTCCTTTTTGACAGGTTAAAAGTTATTTGTATGCTTACAACAGAGGAATATTAAGTGATATTTATCTTGCAAAGGCTGAATATCCCATTTCAAATGACATCAGAACTATTGGGATATTTAGTTTTCTGCACAGAGGATTTGCTAGAAATATAGAAAAACTCTGAAGTGGGAGCAGAAATGAGTTATTTAGGCAAAATTTGCAGAGTTCACCAGAACAAACAAACAAACAAATACAGGGAATGAAAGAAAGTTACTTTAACTAGACCAGTTCATAATTAAAGACCTTGCTATCAAACACACAACTGAGGTTTAGTAAAAAAAGAAAGAAATCAGAAAGTCTCACCTACTAATCTACAGATCTTTTGATGATTTTCAGATAAATGCACAATTTATGCTAAATTAATGTGTTTTATGCTACCTTATCCTGTTTCCTTTTGAAATTAAATCAAAAGAAATATAATCTAAGTATATAAGTATAAACTTAAGTATACCAACAAAGAATTTTATTGGAAGATGAAGTACAGAGGAAGGTATTTGTATGTGAACTGGCAGTGGAGTAAGAGATAGACATTTCAATTCAATTAAAAAGAGATCTTATCTAGGAAAATAAAGTTGAAACTTCAAGTTGTGAGCTGCTTTATTCAGAACTTACTGGCTGTAATATACTACACTATCTGAAAAAAAATACCATGTTTATTTTTTGTTTGTGTTTTTAAATTTTTGTTTGAGCACATTTCTTTTTTATAAAAGTTACAAGGCCTAAGTTTATTTATTTTTAATATTTAATTTAAATCTCCATGTTGCATTCAAGTGCCTTCACTGAAAGGAGAGGATTCATGTCTACTATCCTCAAGAATTTATTGAGTTAATGGGCTTTTTTTTATATGACTATAGATCCCTAATATTGTTCACCTGAGAACTGTTTGTTATTATGTTTAAACCATTTATCAATAGCGGAATGGTTCTATTCTTATAAATGAGAACCAATTCCATATTTATGTATATGTATCTATACCTAAATATATGTGTGTATGCGTATAGTAAAAGACCTTTCCCAAATTTGCTGCAGATATTTTTGTCCTCGTCATTTTACTTTTAATCTTACCTTTACTGTAATTATTGTGAAACTTAAATCAAAATATAATCAAAAATATCATTTTTATATCCTCTCTATTTCTTAGATGTTCATGAACTATTCTCCTATCCAAAGATCTGATACATGTGTATGTGTATGTATGCATTATTATTTCTCTAATTTGTTTCTGATGTGACTATTTACATATAGGTTTTGTAAGCATTTATCTATATCTAATTTCTCCCATATTGCTGACCAATTTTCCCACAAAAAAATTGTCAAATGGTGACTCCTGATCTCAATTGCTACTGACTTTGCCCTTATTAAATACTAAGGAACTAGATACTTCTATATGTTGAGTACTTAGTCTAATCTACAGATTGATCTTTCTGTTTTTTCTCCCATACCAAATTGTTTTGATTTTGCATTACTCTTTTGTAGTATAGTTTGAGATCTGGTACTGTTGGCCCACTTTGTTCTGCTTTCTTCATCATTACATTTTCTAGCTCTAAACCTAATCCTAATAGTTTTATTGGTATGGAATCAAATAAGTCACAAGGCTCAGCATTTGGCCCTCTTTTTCCTTTGTACTCTCTCTTGCTGATATTTTCTACTCCCATGGATTCATTTATTAGGTCTATGAAGATGATCCTTAGATTCACATGAAATGACACGTAGTTCTGAACATTTAAGGGAGCCAGAGAGTCTAAGAGTTTGATACAGAAAGTGAATACATTTCAGAAATAGGAAGTAACTTGAGCAAATGCAAAGAAATAGGATATGAAAAACTAAACTGAAGAAATAATAAATAGAATAGTATGTCTAGAACATGAATCATTCAACAAGAATAGCCTGGCATAAAGTAAGATTTTATTCAGTATCTTTTCATTCATCCTCTAATAAAACATGAGACAGATAGGCTGAAGCTAGATTATGAAAGTTTTAAAAGCTAAGTTAAGAAGTTGTTTTTCTTATTCCTAAGTAATACCTAAGTAGGGTATTTTGGCAACTGTTTTGGTTATTTTGATAGTTGATCTCCAGTCTGGCATTGCCATCATGCTTCCCAAGGTCATATCCCACTCAAATTCTTCAAAACAGATCTCAGGAATTATATGCCCCCTCCAAACTTCCATTTTTCTTTTGGGGACATTATCATTTCTTTTCCACACACCTAGGTTCATTACCTCAGCATTCCTGTGCATCATCAATGACATTTGTAATCAGTGACCAAGTCTTATTGATTTTAAGTTCATATAATATTTCATATCTGTCCCATTCTTCCCATTCACATATTAAATAGCTCTCATCACCACTAATCTGGGCTACTGCAAAAACCTCCTAGTTAGACTAGTGGCTTTTGGTCTCTTCTCTCTTAAATGGTCCTTCATAGAGCTGACTAACTAACCTAGCAAAAGCACATTTAACCTTTTCACTTTTATGCTTAGGGAACTTTAGTGGCTCCCTATTGTCTCTATGAAAAACAAATTCCATAATTTGGTATTTAAAGTCTTTGATAATCTGATAATGAATTGATGAAAAACCCATTTATTAAGAATCACCTACATGCCATGATTCTTCACTTCACTCATTCTGTCTTTTCAAATTGTTAGTTGGCTTGTTATTACCTGAACCAAACCTTCTATCGCCTGCTTCCCTGCATTTGCAAAGGGTAATCCCCAAATATGGAATACATTCCTTCCTTACATTTAACTCTTTTTAATTTTAACATTAATTTTTAAATAAGTTTTTTGAGTTACAAATTTTTCTCCTTCCTCTCTTGCCTCCCCAAGAAAGCAAGCAACTTGATATGGGCTATACATATGCAATTACCCAAAACACATTTACATACTAGTCACTCACATTTAACTCTTATAAGTCATCATTTGTTTTGAGAGTCAGTTTATAAGTCATCTCCTTTAGGAAGCATTTCCTAATGTTATCTGTATCTAGCATCATCCACCTCCTTAAAAGATTTTGACTAAATAATATTACCTATTATATTTTCTCTTCTCCCCAACTTTAAAATATTAGCTTCCTAAGGTCAGGGAGTGTTTTTATTTCCCATTTTTCCTTTCTGTTACTAGAACTTAGTGCACTTGTACATACTTGATAATTAACAAATGTTGTAGAATGATAATAAATGTAAAATAACTATCTGAATTAGAAGCTTTATAATTTCTCAATGATCTATTTTTTTATTACATAATGTTATTTTATTCTTTGTAAGAAATAGGAAGAAATTTCTGAGTAATTTTAGTTGCAATTGAATATGCTGCTATAAAAAATAGTATGTTAAAATTCTTTAAATCACTATTGATTAGAGAAATGCAAGTCAAAACAGCTCTGAAGTTCATTTGATTGGCTAACATGAAAAAACAGGAAAATGATAAATGTTGGAGAAGATGTGGGGAAATTAAAACCCTAATTCATTTTTGGTGGAGTTATGAAATGATCCAACCATTCTGGGGAGCAATTTGGAACTATGCCCTAAAGTTATAAAATGTGCATATCCTTTGACCCAACAGTACCACTTCTAAGGCTGTATCCCAAAGAGATCATAAAAATGGGAGAAGTACCCACATGTAGCATTTATAGCATCTCCTTTTATGGTATCTAAGAACTGGAAATTGAGGGAATGTCCATCAATTCAGGAATGATTGAACAAGCTGTGATATATTAATGTAATGGTATACTATTGTGCTATAAGAAATGATGAAGAGGTAGACTTCAGAAAAACCTGGAAAGACTTGTTTGAACTGATGCTGAGTGAAGTGAGCAGAACCAGGAGAACACTGTATACAGTACCAGTCTGTTATAATGACTGTTATATAATGACTGGCTAATAAACTTAGCCCTTCTCAGGAATGCAAGGCCTGAAAATAATTCCAAAGGACTCATTGTGCATGAAAGTGCCACCCATGTTCAGAGAAAGAACTATGGAGTCTGAATGCAGAGAAAAGCAGATGAATTTCTTTTTTTTTCTTTGTTTTGTCTTTTTCATTCTTACAGTTCCTGCCATTCATTTTAATTCTTCTATACCCCATAACTAATTGAAAATATGTTAATAGGAATGTATATGTAGAGTCTATATCAGATTGCATGCTGTCTTGGGAAGGGATAGGGAAAGTGGAGAGAAAATTTAAAACTTGTGGAAATGAATGCTCAAAACTTAAATAAACATAAAAATTTTTTAAAAAAAGCAGTCTATTATCCAAAACAAGAAAGCAAATGTTTAATAACCATCAGAGATGTTTTCTTTTTATGTGCATAATTTCCATAATTTCCAGGCCTAGTCTCTCTCCTGAGTTCTAGTTCCTCGTTTTCAACTCTCTTCTGGACATCTTGAATTAGATGTCCCTTCAACACTTCCAAAACTGTACTCATTATCTTTCCTTTCAAAATTTTTCTGTTATGTTTTTAAACTTATAGTAATATTTTGATGTTTTTCTGTATTGTCATAGTTAAAATGGTAGAACTTCAATACAGAGTCACCTAAGCTAAGTGTCCTAATGACCATAGAAGCATACAGGAATAAAGACAGATTTTGCTTTTTCACAGTTAACTCAGTGACAGTTTTTAATTAGATAACTCTTAGCCTGCTGCAGGGGAGGTTGAATCATATTTCTCCTGCTGCCTTAGGTAGTTAATATTAGAGCCTTTGCCTAGTTTGTGGTTCTTATAAAGAAACTCCCCCTCTATGAAAACTTCCCTCAAGCCTATTTATTAATGTGTGATCTCACAAGAACTCTTCTACTACATCCAGATACGATTAGGAATCCCTCTTCTATGTGTGGCTCTGCTATCTCACTTGGGACCCAATGTTAATTTTTACTTAAACAATTAAATTAAATTGAGCCTGGACAATATCTACAATAAATCAGCAAGGAAAACTGATGGTTATAGATCCAGAAGGCAAAATAGTAACCCAAAGAATTCACTGATTACTTCCTGAAAGAGATCCCAAATTGAAAATGTTAAGGAATATTGTTGCCAAATTCAAGAACTATCAGGTTAAGGAGAAAATGCTGCAAGCAGCCAGAAAGAAACAATTCAAAAACTGAAGAACTACAGTCAGGATCACAGAGGACCTTGCAGCTTCTACATTAAAAGATCAAAGGGATTGTAATGTGATATTCCATAAGACAAAGGAGCTTCAACTACAACCAAGGATCAATGACCCACCAAATTAAGGATGATCTTTCAGGCAAGGGATGGAAATTCACTGAAATAAGGGATTTCCAGCCCTTCCTGATGAAAAGCCAGAGCTCAATAGAAAATTTGATCTTCAAATACAAGACTTACAAGAGGGAAACAAGGGGAAAACACTTGTTGTTCAATATCATCAAACATCTCTATGTGAGAAGATGATATTTGTTATTCTTGATAATTGTCTATTTATTATGACATTTAAAAGGGATATACATAGATAGAAGGAGTGTGAAAATAATCAATGGATATGATGGTGAAAATGTGATTAAAGAGTGAAAAGAGATTATAATGGGAGAAGAGAAAAGGAAGAGGAAGAAAAAGGCAAACTACATCATAGGAAGAGGCACAAAAACATATTATAGTAGAGGGAAAGAGGGGAGGAAGATGAGCATGGTTTGAAATTTACTGTCAACTGACTTGCTTCAAGGAGGAAACAACACATTCAGTTAAGTGTAGAAATCTAACTTGCCCTATAGGCAGTAGGAGGGGAAAGAAAAGGGAGGGGAGGTTAAAAGGGAAGAAAGAAGTAGTAAGGGTAATGGGGAATATAAAGGAGAGGGTCTGATAGAAGGAAGGGAATATTGATGGAGGCAGTGTTCAAAAATTAAAAAAAAAACTATTATGGAGAAGAAAGGAGAAGGGAAAAATAAAGCATAAACTGGGGAAAACAGAATGGAGAGAATAGCACTGATAGTAATCATAACTGTGAACGTGAATGGGATAAACTCTCCCACAAAACGAAGGAGGATAGCAGAATGAATTAAAAATCATAATCCAACAATATGGTGAATAAAAGAAACACATGTGAAACAGAGAGATACACACAGGGTAAAGGTAAAAGGTTGAAGCAGAATGTATTATGCTTCACCTTATTTAAAAAAAAAAAAGGTAGAAACACCTATTCTAATCTCAGACAAAGCAAAAGTAGAAACAGATCTAAAAGAAGAGTTAAGGAAGGGAATTATATTCTGCTAAAAGGCACTGTAGACAATGAAGCAATACCATTACAAAACATATATGCACCAAGTGGTATAACATTCAGATTCTGAGAGGAAAAGTTAAGGCAGTTACAGGAAGAAACAAACAGTAAAACTACACTAGTGGGAGGTCTCAACCTCCCTCTCTCTGAATTTAATGAATCTAACCTCAAAATAAATAAGAAAGAAGTTAAGGAGGTGAATAGATCTCTGAAGAAAATTGAATAGGGATAGAAAGGAATATACCTTTTTCTCAGCAGTACATGGCACATACACAAAAACTGACCATGTACTAGAGCACAGAAACCTCAAAATTCAGTGCAGAATGGCAGAGATAGTCAATGAATACTTTTCAGATAATAATGCAGTAAAATTATGTATAATAAAGGGCCATGAAAAGATAGATCAAATATTAGTTGGAAATTAAATAACCTAATCCTAAAGGATGAGTGGTTTAAACAGCAAATCATAGAAACAATCAATAGGTTCAATCAAGAGAATAAAAATAATGAGACAACCCACCAAACTAATGAAATGCTGCAAAAGTAGTTGTCGAAGGAAATTTTATATCATTGAATGCCTATATGAATAAAATAGAGAAAGAAGAGATCAATGAATTGGCATGCAGCTGAAAATGTTAGAAAAAGAACAAATTGAAAATCCTTAATAAATACCAAATTAGAAATACTGAAAACCAAAGGATAGATGAATAAAATTAAAAGAAGAAAACTATTGAACTAAAATATAAAATTGAGTTGCTTTTATGAAATAACAATAAAATTGATAAATCTTTAGTCAATTTGATTTAGAAAAAGAAAGAAGAAAACCAAATTGCTAATATCAAAATGAAAATAGTGAAATCCCTCCACTGAGGAGAGAATCAAATCACTAATTAGTAATTATTTTACCCAACTGTATGCCCATTAATTTGACAATGAAAGTGATATTGATAGGTATTTAAAACAATATAAATTGCCCAGATTAACAGAACAGAAAGTTAAATACTTAAATAACCCCACATCAGAAAAAGAAAGCAAACAAACCATCAATGAACTACCAAGGAAAAATTCTCCAGAGCCAGGTGGATTTGCAAGTGAATTCTATCAAACATTTAAAGAACAGTTAATTCCAATAACATATAGACTATTTGGGAAAAATGGCAAAGATAGAGTCCTAACAAATTCTTTTTATGATACCAATGTGGTTCTGATACCTAAACCAGAAAGAGCCACAACAGAGAAAAAAATTATAGACTAATTTCCTTAATGAATATAGATGCAGAAATTTTAAACAAGATATTAGGGAAATGATTACAGCAACTTATCATGAGAATAATACATTTTGATCAAGTAGAATTTATACCAGGAATGCAGGACTGCTTCAGCAGTAGGAAAACTATAATAATTGATCGCATGAACAACGAAATTAACAGAAACCATATTATTATCTCAATACATGCAGAAAAAAACTTTTGACAAAATACAGTATCCATTCTTATTAAAAACACTGGAGAGTATAGGAACAAATGGAACTTTCCTTAAAATAATAAGTAGTATCTACCTAAAACCATCAACAAACATTTTATGTAATGGGGACAGGCTAGACACATTTCCAATAAGATCAGAGGTGAAACACAGTTGTCCATTATCACCACTGTTATTCAGTATGGTACTGGAAATGTTAACTCCAGCAATAAGATAAGAGAAAGAAATTGAAGGAATTAGAATACTCAAAGAAGAAACTGCTATTCTTTGCAGACGATATGATGATATACTTATAGAATTCTAGAGAATCAAGTAAAAAGCTACTTGAAATAATAACCAACTTTGACAAAGTTGCAGGTTACAAAATAAACTCACATAAATCATCTGCATTGCTATATATTACTAACAAAACCCAAAACAAGAGCTAGAAAGAGAAATCCCATTTAAAGTTATGGTAGACACTATCAAATATTTGGGAGTCTACCTGACAAAACAAACACAGGGACTATATGAACACAATTACAAAACACTTTTCACACAAATGGAGGCAGATCTAAGTAACTACAAAAACATCATTGCCATACCAATCAAACTATTAGAAAATATTTTCTAGAACTGGAAAAATAATATCAAAATTCATCTGGAAGGAAAAACGGTCCAGAATATCAAGGGAATTAATGAAAATAACGCTAGGGAAGGTTGCCTAGCCATACCAGATCTCAAATTGTCTTATAAGGCATAAATCATCAAAACCACCTGTTGGTGGCTAAGAAATAGAGGGGTAGATCCGTGGAATACGTTAGGTACTCAAGACACAGTATTCAATGAATGTAGGAGTCTGCTTTTTGATAAACCCAAGGACCCCAGCTTCTGGGATAAGAATTCACTGTTTGACAAAATCTGCAGGGAAAACTGGATAATTATGTGGCAGAACCTGGGCACAGATCAATGCCTGACACCATACACAAGAATAAAGTCCAAATGGGTACATGATCTAAGTTTAAAGACTGATACTATAAAAAAAAGGGAAGTAAGGGATAGGATATTTGTGAGATTTATGGAGAATAGAGAAATTTGTGAACAAATGAGATAGAGAACATTATAAAATGCAAAATGGACAATTTTGATTACATTAAATTTAAAATTTTTTGCACAAACAAACCCAATGCAAGGAAGATTATGAGGGAAGCAGAAAACTGGGAAAGAATTTTTAACTAGTGTCTGTGATAAAGGCTTCATTTCTTAAATATACAGAAATTCAAGTCAAATTAACAAGAATACAAGTCATTCCACAATTGACACATGACCAAAGGATATGAACAGAGAGTTTTCAGAGGAAGAAATTAAAGTTATCTATAACCATATGAAAAATTGCTCTAAATCACTATTGATTAGATAGATTCAAATCAAAACAATTATCAGGTACCTCATCACACCTATCAGATTGTCTAACATGACAAAATAGGAAAATGATAAATATTGAAGAAGATGTTGGGGAGTTGGAACATTAATTCAGTGGTGGTGGAGCTGTGAGCTGATCCAATTTGGAACTATGCCCACAGGGTTACAAAAACATGCATACCCTTTGATCCAGCAATAGTGGTTCTAGGACTGTATCCCAAAGAGATCACAAAAATGAGAAAAGGTACCACATGTATAAAATATTTACAGTAGCTCTCTTTGTGGTGGCCGAGAATTGGAAACTGAGGGGATGCCCATCAATTGGGGAATGACTGAACAAGTTGTGGTATATGAATTTAATGGAATGCTATTGTGGTATAAGAAATGATGAACAGGAAGAGTTCAGAGAGGCCTGGAAGGACCTATATAAACTGATGTTGAGTGAAAGGAGTAGAACTAGAAGAACTTTGTACACAGCCACAACCACAGTGTGCAAGGGATTTTTCTTTTAGACTTAGTCCTTCACAGCAATGCAAGGACCTAAAAAATTCCCAATGGACTCTTGAGGTATAAATGCTTTCCACATCCAGAGAAAGAACTATAGAACTGGATCACAGAGTGAAGCATGCCATTATCTCTTGTGTTTTGTTTTGTTGTCATGGTTTCTCTCATTCATTTTAATTCTTCTATGCAATATGACTAAGGTAAAAATGTATTTAATAAGCATATATGTGCAGAACCTATATAAGATTCCATGCCATCTTGGGAAGGGTGGGGGAAAAAAATTTAAGTTATATGAAAGTGATTGTAGAAAATTGAAAACAAATAAATTGATTAATTTTTAAAAATGTGCATACCCTTTGACCCAACAATATATGTTTTGGGGCTGTATCCCAAAGTGATCATAAAAATGGGAAAAAATTCCACATGTACAAAAATATTTATAACAGTTCTTTTTGTGGTGTCCAAGAACTGGAAATCGAGGGAATGCCCATCAATTAGGGAATGCCTGAACAACTTGTGGTACATGAATGTAATGGAGTACTATTGTGCTATAAGAAATTACGAACAGTCAGTCTTCAGAAAAACCCGGAAAAAATTATATGAACTGATGCCAAGTGAAAGTAGTAGAAACAGGAGAACAGTATATACAGGAACAGGGTGTGAGGATTATTTCTGATAGACTTAGCCCTTCACGACTATGCAAAGACCTAAAACATTCCCAAACGACTCTTGAGGCATAATGTCATCCACAACCAGAGAAAGAACTATGGAATCAGAAAGCAGAATGAAGCAGAGTTGCTTTGCTTTCATTATGTTTTGGTTTGTTTTTTCTTATGGTTTCTTACATTCTTTTTAATTATTCAACATGACTAATGTGAAAATGTGTTTAACAAGAATGTACATGTAGAACCCATATAAGATTGAATGCCATCTTAAGGAGGAATGAATAGGGAGAGGGAGAAAATTTAAAGCTTATGGAAGTGATTGTTGAAAACTGAAAACAAAAAATTAATTGAATTTTAAAAAAGGAAAATAATTATAGCTTTATGTAGGACAATATGGTAGAGAAATTCTATTAATAACTACAAATTCTTCTAAATTAAATCAAGATATATTGTGATACTAATAAATTCAATGTGGATTTTTTTAAAAGGTGAAGTGAGGAAGAAAAAAAATTGAAAGAGAAATGAGAAAAGAAAAAATTCTGTAGATTATACAGAAACCTCAAGATAACTTTAACATGAACACTTTAAAAATAATTGAGAGGAACTAGGTGAATTGCATATATTTTACCAGGGAATAAGACAATATATTTACAGGAGTTATTCCTGAATTATCTAGTAAGAAGAAAATGTCCATCAATTCATTACAGCTAGGATCAGAATTTATGCTGTGACAGAAAGAAATAAAAATCTAACACTCTATAGCAGGTGATAAGTAACAAGAAAGCTTTAATTCTGAATCATATATTTTAAAGTTTTTGAAAATTAAAAAATAATGAGAAATGAAGAACAAAAAAGTCATTGACATTGATTTTAATAGTCTCATTCAGAGTTTAATCCAATGTAAATTAATTGGTAAAACAAAGAGACCAAGAATCAAGAAAAACTTGTAGTCAACAAATATTTGTCTTACACGCCAAGTAGTGGGAGATGACTGCCAGAAGGCAACACTTGGTTAGAATACTAAGCTGTCTGTAACATATTACAAAGAAGAATGATAAAAGATTATGAACAGTATTATTTCATAAAGAACAGAGAAGCAGTGGAGGGTAAAACCAGTTTAAGGAGAGCTTGGCAAGACATCTAACTGAGAAAAGTCATCTCAATGGCATTCAAGGATGAAAATGGTAGGGAATTGGGGACTGAGTAGGACTATAAACAGAAGAAAATATTGAAAAAAATTGCAAAGGATACTTTAGCAAACTGTTTTCCCCCCATGAAGGAGAATAAAACAACAGTTATTGGACTCAAACATCATAGTCACTGATATATTTATAGGTGATGTATAATAGTATTAAAGAGAGTACAGATGTAAAATGCAGTCATTTTATTTAAAGTGTAATTAAGAAAGCATATGCTGGAGTTTGTATACTTGTAAATGCTTTAAGGAACTAGTGTTCAATTTATCAGAAGGCAAAGAAGATACCAAAAGCATGACTAACACCTTTCACCCTGCAGAAAAAAAGAAGAAAGGAAGGAAACTGAGAGACTATCAGTAGCTACTGACAGTGCCAACTCTCAGATCTATGTAAGATATATATGAGGGTCATCTATACATGCATTGAGAATATTCTTGATGAAGGTATTAGTAGGGATCAAGTAAGTTTTCACAAGTAACATTCAACAATGGCCCACATTTTTGCCATATAATAACTAATTGGAACATAGAGACAATAGAAGGTTCTAGCATGAGTTCTTTTTTGTAATTCTAAAAATGCTGTTGCCTTTAGAACAAAAAAGTGACATGCATTCCCTCAGAACAAAGTATCTACCATTCTTATAACACTAGCATTCAGGATTACTTGAAATAGATAGGCATAGAAATAACCCTGTTTGAGAACTTCTTGATAATATACATCAGAGAGAGCATAAAACTGGAAGATCTATGCTCTACAAAATTATTCACCAATGTGATGGAGCAGACAATATTTTTATCATGTTTCTGCATGTATATCTTATAAAAGTTTTCAGATAGTTGTGTATTATGTATATATATATGCACAAATATGTATATATATATGTATGTATAATATCTGTATATGTATATACTGAATTTTCAACAGCACATATATATACACATATATACATACATATATTCATATATGCAATTTTAGACTTCTCAGTATATATAGATGAATATACACACATATGTTTAGAAATGCATATACATGTATAAGTGTATATATGCATACTATGCATATGTGTCCGTGTATGCCTACACAGTAAAGCTGGAAAACTGCAATAATCTGAGTGCCCAGAGTTGCTAAGAAGGAGAAGAGTGAACTGGATCACTAGGGAAGTTATGATATTCTTTAATTCATCCTAAGCTTTCAAATTCTGCAAAGGTCCATATTCTCAATACAAATATTTTACTCGTATTGCTGTATAGCTGAGAGATGTATACAAATGAAACTTTAGTAATGGGTGGTAGGAAGTTTGAGAAGCCTTCTGTAGTAAACTAATTTCTAGACAAGAACATCCTTCTCTCTTTGGCCATATTAAAATTGTTTCTGCTGCAGGAAGCACTGATGCTCTAACTCTTCTAATAGATGTTTTATTTACCTATGGCTGATTATGCACACACACACACATATACATACATATAAATGTATATTTGTTATTTATATATGTCTGAAGAATCATACATAGGGAGATGTATTGATCAATGTTTAGTATGGACAACATTCAACATATTGCTAATAAAGTACTCCTTGAAAAAAAAAAAAACAGGAATAAATAATGTCACCAAACCATTTTATGACAAAAAAGGCAAAACACACTGATCACGTGGCAATAGTGAGCAAGTGTGCGTGAATGCTCAATGTGTTACACTCATACACTTTCCCTGACAGGAGAATAGGAGGGTGGCCTCTAAAATTTTGGGAAGCCCTTTGGGGAGGCTTCCCTTTGGGAAGCTTTGAAAAGGACAGAGATGAGAGCTGCACAGGTTAAGTCGGTCCGAATGGATTGTAAATTGTAAAATTGAAGGGAACTCCTGAATCACTTTGAGTCCAGATCTATTTGAGTATGACCACTTAATTATCACTAAGTGAAAGCAAGCTGTCAACATTCAAAAGTACTGAAGCAAGAAGAAAGCAACATTTCAAGTTACTCAAGAAAATATAAAATCCTTTTTCTCTTGGTAATGATTGTGTCAAGAAGGAAAGGAAAAAAAAAATCCTTCAGAAAATAAACTTAGGAGCTTGTCCCAAATAAGGATACATGTTAAAATCAATATTTTAAGATTGCATTCTAAATTTAATAAAGGTTGAATTTTCCACCACAAGGGGCAAAGTGATTGGTAGATTCTTCTTGTTTCGGTTTTACCCTCTGGTTTCAGGGTATCAGGCAGTTTTACATGATAATTTCTTGAAATAGGATGTCTAAATTCTCTTCTGTTTATGAATTTCAGGTACCTTTATGAGGCTACCATGCAGAAAAGGAAAGGTGACTGGACTGGGCTCTTCCTTAAAATAGAGATTGCAATAGGAACTCAGCAATGGGTGATGGGGCCACAGAGAAAGAAAGAAATTAAACTTAGGTATGGTGGCATTTTTTTTTTTTTTTGAAAATCAACAATCACTTCAACATTTTTAAAATATAAAATATTTCATTTTCTTCAAGTCATTTTCTAATTGTAGACACTCTTTCAATATTAAGGCAGAAGGTTGTATTGATAATGCATTTTTGCTTATTGTTATTGTACTTTTGCTTCTTAATTGGGAGATCTCTCCCTTCCACTTACAGGCCCATGTGACCTTCTTAAGTCACTTGAAAGCCTGAGTTATATGAGTCAAGTCTCATGGAACAGGAAGGGGTGGAGCTAGAGCAGAACTGAGAGGAAATTGGTTAGAGAAAAATCAGAGTTTGGAAAGGCAGGAAACAGCATGAGTGCCAGAGCTTGTTTATGATTTTGTTTCAAGGAGCTAAGATTTGCGGGAAGACCAACAGAGGGAGGCTTGGGGATGGCAGTACCCTTTGCATTGTAATTGTGTGTGAATTTCTTTGTTGCTGCAATGAACTTGACTTTCTGTGTTGGGATTCAGCTTTCTGGTCTTTGAATAAATGTTTTGGTTCTGTCTTCTATATGGAGAGTCTGTTGTATTTCGAGATTCAGAACTGTATCTGCATATTCATGGCTGTCTTAGGTGCTGTGAATATTTCACTGGCACTACAAACATAAGCTCTATGAAGGCGAAAACATCTTTTTCCAGGACCTACCACATTGCCTTGCATTTTTATTTTTCTTTTGGATCAGACCTGTGAATCTCACATTGAAGAAACTCCTATACATGTGAGTTAGAAACAGCTCTGAAACTTAAGAATTTTAGAATGTTGCTGGGGGCATTGAAATGTTAAATGAGCTGTTCAGGTTTACATAGCCAATGTGTGCATGGAAGGATTTGAACTTAAGTCCTCCTCTAAAGCAAGCTGTCTACCCACAATGGCAAAGCATGTAGCAGGGCTTAATAAATGTTAGCTTAATTGAATTTAGTGCTTAGAAGCATATAAATAGGTAAATCAGATGAGATAATATTTTAAAAACATATATCAGTGACTGGCATGTAGTAGGTACCATGCAAATGGTGATTATTATTGTTAATTTTCATGACTTTAAAAAGTTTTTGTGGCCCAAGGCAAAAAAGATACCTATTATTAGTATTAGCTTTTTCTATTGCCAAAATAAATGGTATAAATTTAATGCCACTACAACAAAGTAATAGTAATATCTTGATTACAACTAGTTTTTTGGCATGGGTATTGAGTCAGATCATTTTTACTACAATTAGTATTAAAAAGTGCTGGAGGGCTTGTCCCTTGCATTTATTTTATGTTAGAGGCAAGCATGGATTATCTTTCAAATTCTAAAATACCATGTATTTGGATGTGTTTTTTATTAGTAGCATATATGTCTTGTGCTAATTTGCCCGTTGCTATCCCCATCATCCAAGCTTGCTGCATTTTAATCTGCACAGTAGGGATGAACATAACACCACAGTGTGCAAAATGACTCAGCAGGGTCAGAATGATATTTTTTCACTCCTTGCCCTTCCTCTCTGGTGGCCAAGTTTATGATCCAGCTCACTGAAGCCATTATGAGGCCATTGTGTATCCCTTGAGCAAATACAGTGGGAGCTGAGCACTGGAGACTGTGATTAGGAACAGTAAAACACATTCAAGTGCATCACACTGTTTACCACAAACTTCCATCATAATTATGTTAACCTTTTCACTTGTAGTGCAGACTAAAACACAGCTGTTTATGAGCCTTACTTTTCTTCACATGAGTGTAATATATCCCTTTTGCATTTGGGTATGAAAAACCTAATTTTGATTTTTTTTTTCTTACTAGCAGTGAACAGAATTTTCACCCTGCTTTCCTCTGGTGAAGAATTCTCCCTGGAGATTCTCTGTGTAAAGTAAGCATTTGATGCTGAGTGCTTTTGAATCAGCAAGGAGAAATACAATCCTGTCAAAATTCAATTTTCCTTAATTTGAAAGTGATTTGACCTAGAAAACAAATTTTAATCTTAACCCCTAAATTACATGATCTCATCGATCCTTCTCATAATTTCACAAACCATATGGTAATTAAAATGTAAATGAAAATGGACCAAAAGCATAACCATTGGAGCTTCAGTATGAAAGATTTGGTTCAGCAAAGATTGACTTACAAAGTTCACAGGAGTATGTGAATCACCATCAGTTAGTCAGCAAGCATTTAAACCCTCCTGGTATTTTAGGCAGTGTTAAGGAAAACAATTTAAAATCCATTCCCTTCCCTGATCCCTCCACCCCCTAAGCAAGAACAACATTTTAATATTCATCTTCCTTTTAGAGGATCATAGATTGAGAGGTTGAAGAGATCTCAGAGGCCATCTAGGTCACTCCATTTATTTATAGATAAAGACTACAGGCATAGAAAAGTAAGGTGACTTAGGCAAGGTCATATAACCAGTAAGAAGCGGAGACTGAACTGGAAAACAGGTCCTCTGGCTATAACCCTTATTACAGCAGTTATAAACTAAATTTTTTCTAATCTTTGGCTGTTACTCTTAATTTTATTTAAATATTTACTACAATGTTCTAAGGAAGGCAAAACTATTAAAAGATCCTAGGCTGAAAATTTAGCTAAGATGTTTAAATACTGCTGGTGAGAGTTGAAGATTTGTGACTCAACAGAAATGTGATTTTCATTTCTACAAATATATAGGATTAGCTTAAGCCTGAGTCATACTACAGCAGAATCAAGATGAGAATGACGATGATAACAGCGATATTAATCTATAACCTGACAACTCTAAGCAGTTTTTAGAGCACTATAGACCAAGGACCATTTGAATGAAAAAAAAAAAGAAAAGAAATCAGTGATGTTCTTTCTCATTCCAAGTTTAAAATGTAATAAGATATACCATGCATTTCTCACGTGATTGCTAAAGATAACAGAATTCCCCAAATGAACAACTGACCTGATCAAGATTTGTTTTCTCAAAGCTTTCCTTGTGCAAGCAGCTGGAGTCCTCAGAGCAGTGTGTGTGTTCAATGTATAAAAAGCATTGCATAAGCAAGAAAGAATTTTACAAGGTCAGAAATGAAACACATCTAAACCTGCTGTTAACGTGCAACCAAATACACCACTGATATTTGTTGTGATCATTATTTGTTTTTATGGATGTCATATATCGTGCAACCTACACAGAACTGACTACAAAAGTATAGGTTTTATAATAATAGAGTTTTGCTTGTTAAAAATATGAAGTGCTCTCTTTTCAGAGGCAGAATTTTACTGCAATGTCTTAGGATTGGGTTGCTGAAATCTTTCACTATGATCCAAATAAATGACTTAGGGTTTGGGTGACTATGAAAATATATTGCTGCATAGTTGCATTGCTGATATTCGGGATAAGATGTAGCAAAAATATGCTACGTCAAGGCCTGCATTTGCTTTCTGATTCCAGAGCAAGGAATGTGACTACTGATGCAAAGAGTGGGCTTTGGACCAAAATACCTCTTGTACTCCTTGCCTAGACTCTTTTATTTATTATTTTTATGTTATTATTTGATCTCTACTTTTTACCCCTAAAGTTTTTAAGATGATTGCACTGAATGCATTAGTTTAATATGAGCAATAACAAAAAAAAATAAAGGTCACAAAAGTTAAGGCAATTTCAATTCAATTTAATAAATAGTTATCATTTCCTTACTATGTGGCAGGCACTAGATATATAGAGTTGCAAACAAAATATTCTCTGTCCACAGGGAACTTATATTCAACTAGGAAAAACTGAACATCATAAATAAATAAATACAAAATATTATAAAAGCAAATATGCATTTATTTTGAGGTGGTAGATGAATATGATTGAGTGAGTGGGAAAGCAAAGTACCTAGAAACCCTTGCAAGATAACGGTTGGTATAATCCTTGAAAAAGAAACCAAAAACAACCATTTCAACCATGAGTCCACTATTAGAGTGTATAGTTACATATGTGAAATCAAATGTCAACCTGCCCTTTTATATTTCTAAATGAAATACTGTTTTCTTGTTGCCTTTCACTACACCTTATAAGAGTTGGAGATGAATTTTCCAAAACTGAGTTTCCATTCCCATGGCAGATTTTCAAAACAGTGTTCCTAAAGTGCCACAAATACATAATTAGCATTATCTGTTTGGTAAGATTTCTTCCTTTAATGCATTTTGCTACTATCCTGACGGATGATATGATTTATTTGGCAAATTGTCATGCTAAAGGCAAGTGAAATAAATTTGCAGAAGTTTCTCATACCAAAGTATCACATGCCTAGTTTCAATCAAGAACTAGTTAGGAATCAGAGAAATAAGATTAAAGTAAGACCTTAAGGATCATTTAATGCAAGTCCTTCCCCCTACAACTACAACTACCACTCAACCCATGTATTTCTAGATGAAGAAACAGGGCCAGAGAAGTTCAAGTTGTTTCAGAGCTCATGTGAATGAAACAACAGAGCTCCACTATGAGCCTACCAGAAATTCCAAGTCTAATGTCCTTTCCTTTGTGCCACAATGTCTGTCTCATTTGCCTCAGTTCTTCTCCAAGAGATCAAGAAGGGACAAATTCTCACCTTTTGCTTCATCATCCTCAATACCATTTAGTATTTGTGCCCAATATCTATCTCACTGTATTGTACATTGATCCGTATTGACTTTACACACTATGGAATTAATCTACATTTCCCTAGAGATTGTGTGTAGTCCATTGTCACAGTAAACTCTTACTGATATGTAACAGCAAACAACGAAGGATCTTTTGCTGTTTTTCTGGACTGAGTTTTAGCCAATCAGATATATAAGTGGGCTCTAGTCAATCAGATGCTGAGTAGAACTGTATATAAAGAGAACTGGTATTGAGAAAGCAGACATTGAAGAAAGCCAGCGATAAAGGGGTGAGTTAAAATTGAGAAGAAGATAGCTGAGAGGAGATCTCTGAAAGCTGAAAGGAGACCTCAGAGTGGAGAGGAGATCTCTGAGAGCTGGGAGAAGACCATTGAGAGCAGGGAGTATATATCTGAGAGCTGGGAGTAAACCTCTGAGAGCAGAGAGCAGATCTCTGTTGACAGAGATTTGTTGAAGTAACCTCCAAAATTTGTAGAACTGTAGGGGAGAAACCTGCCTATGGGAAGGCAGTTTAGTTTAAGCCCTTTTTGAGAACTATTAAAGTGAACTGAGCTGTTATCACAGAGCCTCTGGACTTTGGAGGTGAATTGAGATGACAGGGTTGATGGTGTGAGTCAGTATTGGTTTTACCCTATTCAGTTTTGTTTTCCCAGAGGCAGAAGATATGGAATGAAACACTCCCTATGAGCTGAGACATGGAGCTGGGACAGAGATCACTAACATGTGAATCTAGGGGAGAGCCAGAAGTGGTCAGCCCACAGAGGAAGAGACATGGGACTTGGAAGTCAACCTCGAGTTAAAATGAAAGATGACTTTTCTTGGACACTTGGTATTAACTGGGGAGATTGTTCTTACTGTGACTTAGGGATGAATGGTGTGATATTTTTTTCTATCCCTCAAGGATGTATTGTGATAAGAAAGACCATAGCATGGAACACTCTGATTGTGTAAACAAGTATTTTAGGGAATGCTACTAAATGCAATGGTACATACAATGTACCATATGACATATTAAGTGTTATGAGCATATGTTGGTAGAGCTCAAAGGATATTTATAACAGCTCTTTTTGTGGTGGCCAAGAACTGGAAAATGAGGGGATACCCATCAATTTGGGTTTGGCTGAGCAAGTATATGAATGTAGTGGTGTACTATTGTGATATAAGAAATGATAAGCAGGCACATTTCAGAAATACCAGTATAGACTTATATGAACTGATGCTGAGTGAAGTGAGCAGAACCAGGAGAACATTATACACAGTAACAGTTGTAGTGTACAAGGACTCTTTTTAATAGACATAGTCCTCCACAACAAGGCAAGGACCTAAAACATTTCCAAAGGATTCATGATGCAAAATGCCATCCCCATCCAGAGAAAGAAGTATGGAATCAAAACATACAGTTAAGCAGACTATTTTCTCTTTTGTTATGTTTTAGTTTTACTCATGCTTTCTCCTATTTGTTTTAATTCTTCAAGGAAACATGTGAAATGTGTTTAATGTGAAAATGTGATTAATAAAAATATGATTAATTAATATGTGTAGAGCTCATAGAAGATTGCATGCAGTCTGGGCAGAGAGTGAGGATTCAGGGGGAGGAAATTTAAAACTTATGGAAGTGATTGTCAAAATTTGAAAACAAATGAATTTAAAAAAAAAGAATTGACATATGTTTAGTATTGATATTATTTCATTGTCTATGATACTTTTTTTAGCTAGATGTAATTTTCTTCCTTATCTCTTTTAATTAGGTGTATTTTGCTTTGCTTTGTCTGAAGTCAGGATTGCAATCTCTGCTTTTTTTTTTTTTTTTACTTCAGCTGAAGCATAATAGATTCCACTCTGTGATCCACTTCTGTTTTATAGGAGAGTTCATTCCATTCACATTCAGTTATAGTTATTGTGTATTTCCTCCATTTTTTTTTCTTTTTGTACTCTCTCCTTTCACCCTTTCTCTCCTCAAGAGCGTTTTGCTTTTATCTACCACTTTCCCCAATCTGTCCTCTTTTCTGTCAGTTCCCCCCATTTTTGTTCATTTCTTTCCCCTCCAACTTCCCTGATGCATAAGATAGATTTTAATATTTAACTAATTATGCATATTATTCCCTCTTTGAGCCAATACTTATGAGAGTAAGCAATGCCTATCACCTACCCTTTCCCTCAACTGCAATAGGTTATTCATGCCTCTTCTTGTGAAATAATTTATCCTACTCTACCTCTCCCTTCTTTCTGCATCCAGTATACTCCTATTTCTTGTTCTATGCCATTCCTTCAAATTCACCTTATACTCATATTCTCTTTCTATGTATGTTACTTCCAGCTGGACTATAAGTTTGGTATGAATGTTTTTAAAGAATTATGAACATCATCTTTCCATGTAGGGATGTGAACATTTCAACTCCACCGAATCCCTTATGAAGTTCCCCCTTTTACCCCATTTTTAGGCTTCTCTTGGGTTTTGATATTGGAGATCTATTTTTTTTTGTTCAGTTCTGGTCTTCTCCTTATGAAACTTGTAATCCTTCAATTGCATTGAATGACCAATTTTTTCCAAGATTTATCCTTTATTTTGTTGGATAGGTGATTTGTCCTAGTTCCCTTGCTTTCTGGAATATTGGGTATTAGGTTATAGTACATTGTGGGAGGAGAAGTGAGGCTGGTAACCTTGCACAGCCCTCTCTCATACAAAACAAAGTCAGGGCAAGTCATGTTATCATTTCTCTGATGGCAAGTGAGAAAGAGAAGATAGTATGCTTCAAACTGCAGTCAGACTCCATAGTACTTTCTCTGGATGTGGATAGCATTTTTCTGTTACAAATCTTTTGGAATTGTGTCAGATCACTGTATTGCTGAGAAGTGCTACCTATCAAAGCTCATCATCACACAATACTGCTGTTGCCATGTGCAACATGGCTTTTTTTTCTGGCTTTACTCACTTCACTCAGCATCAGTTCAGTTAAGTCTCTACAGGTTTTTCTGAAATCTGCCTGCTCATCAATTCTTATAATACAATAGTATCTCATTACATTCATAAATCATAACCTGGTCAGTCATTCCCGAATTAATGAGCATCCCCTCATTTTCCCATTTTTGGCCACCACAAAAAGAGTTGCTATAAATATCTTCATATGTGCAGGTATTTCCCCTTTTTGATAATCTTTTTGAGACACAGGCCTAGTAGTAGTATGACTGGAACGAAAGATATGCACGGTTTTATAGCCTTTTGTACATAGTTACAAATTGCTTTTGAGAATGGTTGGATTATCTTTAATTTATACCATTCACAAGGCATTAGAGTAATGGAAAGATCATTGGTCTTTGCTATTATATGATTGAGAATCATAGAATTTTATAGAAACAAAAGTATAAAAATTGTACATGGCAGGAAGGGATGACCTGACATAGTGGGTTGACCACTTGGGATAGTAAAGAGAGAAAGATCACTAAGGACAAAATTCATGCTGAAGTCCCACATTTAGTATATGTTGATCTGTGACACTGGGCAAGTCATTTAATCCTTCAGTGCTTTTGGAGCAGAGGTGTCCTTTTCCATGATTGGGAAATATTTAGCAAGTCAAATAATTATACAATGAAACATAGGTTATATTAATACATATTTTTTTTAAGTCAATGCGGTCTAAAGAGATCTTTATGTAGTCCCTACTTACAGTTTACATTACTGCAAAATTTAAATAGAGCTCATAGAAATGGTTTTTACAACTGGTATAAAAGCTGTCAATTTTCTTTGGTAGAAGATATTCCCTTACTTGGGAATTCCTAGTACTAACCAAATAATAGTTTTAGTCCCTACCATCTATTCCTATGAAAGAAGGAAGAAAAGTGAGTATAAATAAGCAACAATATATTAATAGGGATAACTTGCTCATGACAAATTATATAAAAGACATCAAAGATATGGAAGTTGGTACAGTTGTGGTAATGACAATGAGAGATAAAAAAGAGATGATTTCTTACTCACACATTCATAAAATAGAGAATCGATGGGTCAGACACACAAAACGTTGACAAATTCTTCTACTATGGAGGATTTAAAGGGAAAAATGGATAAGAACAAAGAATGAGAAAGTAAGGGTGAGTTGTACCAATGAGTGGACTATACATACCAATGCATTAAAGTATTCGTTCCTGAATTCTTTGTAGACTATTGTTTAGTTTAATTGTTTAGGAATTTAAGATTTACATAAGGGCTTGTAATTTCATTGGTATAGGGATGTACCATCTGATTGGGCTCTTTCTACCAATACCTTTATTCTGCAACTTACATTCAGAGAATTACCTAAAGTGACAGGAGGATGTCAGTTGGCCAGGACCATATAGTCAGTATGTAGCAGAGTCAAGACTTAGATCCTGGTCATCCTGCTTTTGAAGCCAGGTTGATTCATATACATAATACATATATTCATATGTACGTATGCACATAGATATATATGTATGTATATGCATATATGTGTATGTGTATATATAAAATAAGATGATGGACTTCAGCTAAACCTGCAAAGATAAAATTCCTAGCTTGAAAAAAAGATCATTTTGCTGTGTGTTGCTTCCAGTTACAATTGAGCATTTCAAATAAAAAAAAAACTCATGAAGACACAAACACACATACACACATTATTCACAGGAGTGTACGTTGAGAAGTATCCAGAGTTGTTTATTTGCCACTGTGAAGACTGTTGTGGTCCCTGATTTTAGATTATATTTCAAAAAATCAAGCAAACTATTTACAGAATTTCCATCAGCTAGTGTAGTGGGGTGAGCAAGCCAGAGCAAAGATTGCAAGATTTTGCCAATGACTAAGAAATAAGATCTCTAACAGAGTACCCTGTTATTACAGGGGTGTAGAATAGGATGTGGCTGAGTCCACTCACCCTGCCCAAGTATGAACAGTGGCAAGAAGGAATTAGAGGATATCCGTCAGCAACAAGACAACAAAGAGAAAGCAACATCAAGTCTCAATGATGCTATGGTGAGAATCAGGATTCCTGGGATTAGAACAGCTTTTGTTCTATTTTCTCCAACCTGCTCAGATCTGAGAGAGGGTCATATTATGTAACTTCTTGGCAGATCTCTTTAAAAATGATTTTTTTAAAATTTATGGTAATATTTTTATATGCAATTAGGCTTGCCCAGTCTATCCCAGAGGGAACTTCACTCCATCAAATAAGACTTCCTGACTAGGACTCAGTAAAATTTACAAATTTTATGTGAAATGATAGGTTGAAACTCACACCCTGCATTTTAGTTCAGATACCTTAACTAGGTGAGACCACAGCTCTATCAATCAAACATTCAAAGGATTTCATTCTAAGTATGAAAAGTCTTTAAAAGACAATTGATGAAGTGAAAGGACACTGGATTGAAAATCTTTTTCAGTAGGCTAGAAAGCTCAGTCATAACTCTAGGGACCATCTCTGGGAAAACAATTGTCCAAATGAGAAAGGTAGTTTTTCAGTACAATTCTGATGAACAGAGTTAGGATTGAGCTACACCAGAAAGTGAGATACTGAGAAAGGTTATTAGTTTTATGGACAAAATAATATAATATCAGTTAGCATTTACTTAGCACTTTTAAAGTTTGCTACAAGATTTATAAGTATCATCTTTTTATTTTTTCAAAACCTTGGGAGGTAGGTGATAAAATTGTCCTTCTTTTATAGATAAGAACATAGTATTCAAAATTTCTTTTCAGGGTCACACAGCTAGTAAATTCCTGAGGTCACACATGAACTCATATTTTCCTATAGCTCTTTCATCTGATGTCCCTAATTGTCTATATAACTCAAAAAATAAGGAGAACTGTCTGAATTATTAAGAAAAAAATCAATTCTTTCAACAAATTTCCCTCTTAATGTTTGACTATCCACAGATATTGAAATGTGATCTGTTCCTTGATATCCAAATATGTTTAGGAAATTGAATTTTACCTCAATCGCAAGGGATCAGAGGTTAAAAAGAAATAAACAGAAATGTAGTTAGTCAAAGAGTCTAATCTTGGTCTTAATGTTACATATCTTCCTTAATGGGAGTTCAGAAGAATTTTGATTGAACCTATATCGTTTCTTCTAAAATACCTTCCCTAAATGTTATTGTTCCATAAGAAATGATGATCAGGTGGACTTCAGAAAAACCTGGAAAGACCCCACGCACAGATGTTGAGTGAAGTGAGCAAAACCAGGAGAACATTGTACACAGTAACAGTAACATTGTGTGAAGACCAGCTTTGATAGATTAACTCTTCTCTGTAATACAAGGATCTAAGACAATTCCAAAAGCCTCAAGATGGAAAATGCTATCCACATCCAGAAAAAACAAAACAAAACATGAAGTCTCAATGTAGATCAAAGCATACTACTTTCCTCTCTCTCTTTCTCTTTCTCTCCCTCCCTCCCTCCTCTTCCTCCTTCCTCATCATTCTCATGGTTTTTCCCTTTTGTTCTAATTTTTCTTTACAACATGATTAATGTGGAAATATGTTTAATATTATTGTACATGTTTAACCTATATCAGATTGCATGTCATCATTGAGAGGGGGGAGTGGAGAGAGCAAGACAAAATTTAGATCTCAAAATCTTGTAGAAGTGATTGTTGAAAACTAAAAACAAACAAATCAGAAAAATTGAAAAAAAATCCACTTCCCTAAATCTGAAGAGGAGAAATTTATTTGGACATTAGATGTCATTATATAGACTTAACACAAGTTAATTATTTAAAAGGGTGTTACACAGGGAAGAGTCAGGGCTTTGCTCATCTGTAGAAAGTAACATGATGTCTAAAAATCACAGAGAGCTTATCATTTTTCCAGGACTTCTGCTCAATGAGGTGAAACATCTTAACCTACAAAGTGAACAGGTGACTACAGGAATAAAAGCTATGGAGGGAATTTTGCTGCAATAGCATCTAATAATCCTACAGCATCTTAATCTCTTTGAACTTTTTACGTTCAGCTGTTAATGAATGCCTGGATGGGTGGGGTAGGGGAGAGTAGGAGGAGAAGACCTCCTAAATTTCCTATGGGAAAAACTATAAAGTCCTTTGTTTAGATTTTAATGACCTTCACTACCAGATTCCAGTCTTTATTCACAGTACTTCTTCCACATTTATCAATCTCGAAAAATTATCTGTTTCTCTATTCTTTGCATAAAACACTCCATATCTTGTCCATATCCAGAATGCACTTCCCACTCATATCACCTGTATCACACAATGATTTGAGCCCCAATTTGAGCTAAAGCTGAATATTTTCCTGTCCCCTGCAATTATTTGTACCATACCTCCCTAATTACTATCAATTAAATAATGTTCCATTATTTTCTTTATATTTATTTTGTATGCCATTTTATATATGTACTTTTTTCTCCTCTTATAAGTTCATTGAGAATATGGATATGTGTATGTATATGTGTGTTGGTTGATGGTAATAACAGCAGTAGTACATTACACTCCTGTGAGTTTCAAATGAAATTAGGCAAAATGCTTTGCTAACTTTATAGCTCTATCCTCAGATATTATTATGTATCCATATTTATACAGTCAGATATTACTATTTTGATGATTACTCTTCTTACTCTCTTGTGATATACTGGCTTCACTGCTAAAAAGCTAGATGATGTCTTCTGAATGATGTGGGCTATAACAAAAGAAATTATAAAATTTTCACTTTGGGTATTGTAAAAGTGAACTTTGGATGCTAAATAACTAGAAAAAAATGAGAAAGCAGAGCAATGACTGTTTGTATCACTTAAACAGGTCCATCAGTGTTTGTGGACTATATATAGCATAAACTAGGCCCAGAACTGAATCAGAAGTGAATTTAGGGAATTTTCAATGATCAAAAGGTATTTATACTATACACAAACACACATACACACACACCTGCACAAATTCATGTATGCAAACACTGATTGTTTAAAGCTAATATTTTCGATCATGCTATATAATTGTACATCATGGAACACCACAGCTTCCAAAGAATCAAAATTGCAGATGAGCCATAGGGTATGGCAAAGTTGTGGTAGGTCAGTAAGTCAGTCAACAAGCATTTATTGTATGTATACTGTGTGGTAGCACACTTTGTGCTAAGTGTTGGGAATTTTTTTTTAAAGATAAGGATTTCACTGTTTAACAGGAGTAACCTCATGGAAATAACTATATACAAACAAGATACATACAGGATATATTGTGATGGGCAACAAAGGGAAATGTTAGCATTAAGGAGATCAGGAAAGAGTTCTTATAGAAGATGGGATGTTAGCTAAGACATGAAGGAAGTCAGGGAGTCCAGGAGACAAGTGAAGAGGAAAAGATTCCAGATATGGGGGAAATAAATGCGCAGTAAATGCAAGTGAAAATGCACAGAGTTCAAAGGTGGACTGTCTTATATGAAGGACCACAAGGAGGTCAGTGTCTTTAGATTGGAGTATGTGGCAGAGAGTAAGATAGAAGAAGACCAAAAATTGTAGGTGGGGGCCAGGCTATGAAGATCTTTAAAAGCATGTCTGAGGATTTTATATTTGATCCTGTAGGAAATAGGGAACAATTGGAGTTAACTAAAAAGGAACTAGAGATGAAACTGTTAATCCTGTAATTTAATAAGATCAATTTAACAGATAAGTGGGAGATTCATTAGAGAGGGGGAGAGACTTGAAGCAGGGTGACCAAGCAGAAGGTTGCTGCAATAGTCCAGGTGTGAGGGTATAAGGGCTGCACCAGTGTGGTGATCGTGCATCTAAGGAGATTGCAGCTTATTACTGATGATGACTTGCAGGCAAGAACCTGAAGAAGAGATATCATCTAGGAGAAGTATGTGTAGAATGGAAGTTGAGCTGTACTGGTTTTAAGAAAGAAATGTGTGAGATAGGCTATGAATGTATTTGCCCTGGTACCCACAAGACATTTGGTGGAAAAAAAAATACCGAGGTATAATCTCTAATATATTAGACAAATCATTGATGTATGGTTTAATGGAAGAATATAGCCAAATACGTAGAATAAACAGGTCAAATCTAATTGGATACCCATATCAATGACTTTATGAATCTCAAGGACTAAAACATTAAATTTTGATAGAAAACTTTGTGGTACTTTGGAAGCTATTATGTTTCTGAATAGAAAGTTTAATGTGCATTAGTTGCAAATTCTTAAGCCTCATAATAAGAAGATAATTAGAATCCTATGTTGAAGTAGGAAATACAGATAGATATTTTTATCAGGCAGGGGCTCAGGAAAAGAAATTCACAGAAAATAGTGGTGATGAGAGGGAAAATGAAAGAAAAGACAGAATACGGCAGAATAGCGAAAGATAAAAAATGGGGAGAAAAGAAGATATATAGCAACTATTTAAGTCTTTTGTGACCCACTTCTTCAGGAAAACTTCGAAGAGTACTTTATTATATGCAGCACTACCACTGCTGAATTTTCTGTCCATGCAGCATTTCTCTTAGTGGAGACTTCTGAGCATCCTTTTCCCTTTATGAATTGTAGGGAAAAGCCTTTTGAAATGGAAGATACCATAAACATTCAATATTGTAGCAATGAAATTAGAAAGCAGAGATTTTTTTTAAAGAATGAAACAACATATTTAGAAAGTGTCAGTCTCATCAGACGAAAGGGATCATCTTTTTAATGAATAATTATTCTAGTTCTGAATCTTTAACGTTTTATAATTCTATACAAAATGATTCAAAATGAAATAATTTTCTTGCTGTTTTTAGAACTTCATCCTTTTAAAATGTGCAATGATAAGGTCAGTGTTGAAGCATATTCTTTAACTTTCAGTAACGTCAATGTAACTAGGTGAGACATTAGTCAGGGCTGACATCTATGTAAAGAAACATTTATTAAAATGTATTTTCGTGGTCCAAAATGTTGCAATGAGGATTAAAATTAACACAAAACTAATGCTTAACCTTTATAAATTCTATTTGCCACAACAAATATTTTCTTTTCTCCATATTTACATAAAATTATTTTCTCTCAAATATTTTATAAATTCACTCTTACTCCCAATAGTTCTATTAAAAATAAAATACTAAACATTTAAGATCAGACATTCAGTGATTTTGTACACCTTCTAAAGCATCAATACCAAATGTTCCAAAGTGACCCTTTAACTCTTAAAATCCTGTTTTTTTTTTTTCAAGACAGCATGGTAATTCGAAAAGATAGATGTCTTGAGTAACAAACCTGATTGAAATGCATAATCCTATCTTCTGATTTCTGTTCTAGTCTTCCATCCATTGTATCATTTTGCTTTTGGGCTTTAACAATCCTCCTTTATCAAAGAAAGTCAAAGTTATACAGGCCAGTTCCAATAGATTCATCAGGAATGACTTCCCTGTGCTCAGCAATGACATCCCTCTCCCATTCTCTCTAGTGCCAAATTTTATTGCTGGCAGTAAGTTCAGCATTTCAAGAGCTGCATTAGCTCAGTCAGGCTACTGTGGTACCATTTAGTGCAGCAGTGCTGCAGTGAAGAGATTCAGGTCAGTGAAAGAGAGGACAGCAAGAAATATCTCATCAGTCAACAATGCACTCCAAGTATTAATAATAAAGTGGTTTGCCACTTCAGTGCATCACTAGTTATTAGTCTAAAATTCATTGTCTTCTCTTCCAGTATCTACAGAATATTCTGCCTATAGTAGATATTTTTAAAAAATGCTGGATAAATGAATCAATGAATAATGGACAATTATATATGAGAATAGGAGCATCAGCTAGGCCCTTTAACATTAAGTGTCACAAATTCTCCACTCCTGATTCAATGTCCTTAAAGGAGTTCTGATACTGGAGTATGGGGAGAATCACAGGTAAATCCCTAGGATATATCAAAGTAAATAAATAATCCTGGCCCCAGCATTTTGGGGGTGTGGGGTGGTGTCATATTCGTAGTGATTGAACAATGACAGGGAGTTAGCTCTGTGACTCCACCAGTTACTGCATCAAACAACCACAGAAATAAAAACGAAATAATTCTGCCCTGAAGAATCTTATATTTTTCTGTGCCTATGGGGAGACTGCTAAATTTGGAATTATAAAGATCTGAATTCAGATCTTAGCTCTGCCTTACTGATTGATAAGTGTGACCGTCGGTTGAGTGTTTAACTGCTCTGAATCTCAGTCACTTTGTCTATAAAACAGAGATTATGATATCCTCAATAATACCTACTTTATAGCATTGTTGTAAGCTATAGATTGAATCAAATCATATATTGGAAGCATTTTATGAAGCTTGATGCACCATACAAAAGTAAGCTGTTTTTTGTTGTTGTTGTTGTTGTTTTTTTTTACCTTGACTTGCAATTACTGAATTCCTCATGAGTAAAATCTTTCTACCTTTGTAGATCCATAATTCTTCTATAATTATTAGTCTTAGTTTCTTGCCTAGGGCACTGAGAGGATGAGTGAATTGCCTAGGTTCACAGAAATATTACGTGTCAGAGACTGGACTTGAACCCACATTTCTCTGAATCAGAGAATGGCAATCTATCTACTAGACCGCACTGCCCATCAGAATACAGAATTGTAGTAGCATTCATGCTTTAGGAAACTAAAGCAAATCCAGAACAAATCATAATTCCATTGCTTTCCCCAATATAAAAACAAAGACCTCTTTTCTTCCATCTTTTCTGCTCAGGCTTCCCTTTTACAAATTTTTTCTCCCTCCAGTGCTGCCTGTTGAATTTGAACCTATGTTCACCTATGTTAAAATATTAGGTATTAGAAGAAATATATGACATATTTATCATAGGCCCCTTTTCCTTGCATTGGGAAGTGACTGGAAAGATTTCCTAGAAGACAGAATGCCTTAGGTCATGTTACAAGTCCTAATGTTACATGTTAAAGATGGTTTGGGGTTATTAAGATCCATTACAGTGAAACACAGAGAATATAACAATACAATAAATCAAATCAGGTTTATTGAGGGGAGATAGTCATAAAGCCAAAAGATGGTCAAAGAAGATGAAAACAGGACAATCTGCTGGGTATCCAGGTGGAATGTGGTGTCCTAAGTGAGTTAAGGCGTGGATTTTTATTGTGTTATTTTCTGAGTTTAGCAGGATTAGGCATCCGAGGGAGTCAGAACCCTGAACCCAAGGATTATTGTTTAGTCATGCTAGTACTTATTGTGGAGGGGGTGTGAGAGACTCCTGGGGAATTGGTGGCTAGTTAATATTCATACACTCCATAAAAGGACTTTTGGTCATTATTACTGGTCTTACCTTGACAGGATAACTCAGGGATTTTGAATTTCCCCCAGGGCTTCTTAATTTAGCATGATGATGAGACTACTAGGGTCATTAGGAGGCTCAGTCTCTATTCCTTTCCCTCCATTCCCTTGGGATAGACCTGGGGACATGTGTTGATCAAAGGAGAAAGCCATGAGAGAATCAGGACAGCACTGTCAATCTGTGCATGCAAGTGAAAGAAAACACTGCACAGTATTTCAGCATGAAACTAGAAAGCAACAACATATTTCTATTTTTTTTTCAGTCGTCCACTCCCACCTAATGTAAACAATTGTTCTTTAGATGTCTTACATTTTTTTTTTAATTTAGTGATGATTTTATTTATCTATTTATTTCAAATATTCCTCATCTCTATTTGTCTAAATGGTTATTAGTGAGGTTTTCCAAGGTCATGTTGGTGTGTCTCTACACAATCTATGAATTTAATTTTGTCTAGATAGGATAATTTGTTTCAATCAAAATTGTAATTAATCCTCATGACACCCTGTGCAGTAGGTAGGTCACAATTATTATTATCCTCATTTAGCAGAGAAAGAAACCTTAAAAGTCAAACTGCCCAAGATCATACATAATAAGAGAAAATCACCCAAGATCCCACATAGTTCATTCATTAATTAGGGCATCCCACACATGTTACTGAAACACAGAGCATGTTAAATTAAATATAAAGTTCATAAAATAAAACTCAGCAATGTCTTTCTAATATTTCAATTCTGGATTACAAAGGGACACCTCTGACACCTCAGAATCTTTCAAGAACTATTATGCTAAATGTCTAAAGGTATTGGATCTGCGACCATTGCAGGTTTTGCTTCTAATATCCTCATCACAACTTTATTATGTCAATTCATCATACTAGCAATACAATTCGCATTCAATTAAATTAAGTATTTTGATGACTGTAAAGCCCCACAAGTAAAGTATCTAATTGCATAATAAGAAAATCAAATGATAAACAAGAAAGGTGAGACAAAATTATACTGTACTATAAATCTTTGCCTTACAGTTGGTGTCTGATTTCAGATGTCAGCAAGCATTTAAAAATAAGTCACATGGTTAATGAAAATGAGAGTAAGAATTTATATTAAACAATTCAAGCATAGAGGAAATTAATGTATTTTAGGAATGTCTGTAATTGATTGATATATTTTAAAGGCAACTTTTTTTTTTCTAAAACATGTCTTAGCTACAGTTTTTATTACCTCTTGATTGAATTATAGTTAGTAGGGATAAGAGTGACATGAAGGTGTGCTTATTTACAAGTACATTTTAAGGGATTCTTAAACTTTTTTTCTATATCCTTAGCACTGGTTTTTCATTCATTATTCATGTGACTGACACAGCATTTGCCTTTAAGAGACTATATTATACATTTTTAAAAGCAAGTGATTTCATTCTGTTTCACTAGAATGCACTTGGCATTAAACAGTGCATGAACTACTTTTATAAACAGTCCTGTCTGCTTTGCTCAGTGTAGGAAATGCAGTGCAGGGCACTGATAGTAAGATATGCCCTTGGACTCAGATTATGCAACAAAGGCATGCCTAACTCACTACACTCAGATTATCTGCCTTCATTTCATTGTGTAGTCTTGTCCACAAGAAAAGTTTTGGTTTTTTTTTGATGTGTTGTTTTTTGGTTTTCCCCTTCCTTTTCCTTACATTAAGCACTTGAGCATGACAAGATATGATCTTTACATTTTTTTCTGTCTAAAGTAAAGAATTTTCCTTATGATTTTTCATATGTATATATATATAAATTTAGTGATGATTTTTTTCTTTTTTTTTTTTGCAAATACCTTTCACCCCCTTCAAGCTTGCAATCAGTCTGGTCCTGATTCCTCCAGAACGAATAGATCAAGTCAGACTTCTCTCACACTGAGCTGTTCATAGTCTACTTAATATATCTCTGTCTTTCTACATTCTAGGCATCCCAGAAACAAAGACATTGTCTCATTTTAATTGATCCTTCCTTGCCCTCCTAACCCCAAGGTGTGACTATAGCAAGTGACTATTCCTTGAACTGAATTAACATGTAACACAATTTTACTAAATGATATTAAAAATACCCACAGCCTACATGCTCAAACATTCCATTATATGTATCTGGCATTTAATAAGGCAAAGTTCTTTGCAACTGCTTAGTAGCTCAACCTGTGAAAAATAGGTCAATTAGCTTTGCACTAATGAAGCAAAGGTGACAGTTTTGACTCTTGTTTAGGCCAGTTAACTCTCATCAGGAAAAACTATTCTGCAGCCTCAGCCACAGTGGGCACCTCTAACCCCGGCCAGCTGCTTCCTAAATGTTTTCCATTGATTACGAAGGTGACCAGGCAAGAGAGCAGAGCTTACATCAATACAAATCCAGTACCACTGCTGTAAAATTAACCGCACTGTGGCATCAGTTATCTCTGTTACAAGAAGTCAGATTTTTTAAGCCTGAGGGAAAACATGTCATGCTATTTTACAAATGAACAGTAGAGGTATCTGTAGGAAGTTAGTTTATGCTCCCAAATTTATTATCAAAACATTTTATCTCTACTTGTGGTTTGAAAACAGGTCTTCCTGACTATAGTTCTAGTGCTCTATCCACTGAAGCACCTAGCTGTTTCTATCACTATGTGTGTGAGTGTATGTGTTCAGTCATTTCCAATGCTTCAGGACATTTAGGATTTTCTTGGCAAAGATAGTGGATTGATCTTCCATATACTTCTCCAGTGGATTTAGACAAAGGATAAGTGAGTTGTTCAGGGTCACAGACCTAGTAAATATTTGAGGTTGGATTTGAACTTAAATCTTCCTGTCTCCAGGCCCACTGCTCTAGCCACTGCACATTTAGTTGACTCTAGGGAACCTGAGAGATTTTTTGAGGGTAACACAGGGCACAAGTTTGAATCAAATGATTTCATGAATTAGTTCTTTATCTCATTCATTTGCTACATAAAAAAAAGAATGCACTTTAGTATAACAGAGATTATTATGGAAAAGAAAGAGGAAATAAAATATATGTTACAACAATAACAATGAAAAATAAAGAAAAGCTTCTGCTCCCTGGAGTTAAGGTGGCAAAGTAAGAAGTAAGTCACTCTCACCCTCCTCTATTAATCTCTCAAAGTCCAGAAAATATCACCAAAGAAAAACCCTGCAACAGTTGAGTCAGCAGAAAGATAGGGTACGGCAGTGTTATAGCCCATGAAGCTTGAGCAACTAACAGGAAAGGTCTCTCTTCTTCTGGGGAGGGGGATCAAGATAGGATGGAGCCTTCCTAGCAAGACAGCAGCAAGCCCCATCTCAGCAAAACAGGAGGAGAACTTGAGCCTCAGGGTGGTAGAGCAGGCAAGCACCGACACTAGGATTCCCTCTACCCCCAGCCAAGTACCTCAACACAAGCAGGGGAGCCACCAGCTCAGAAAACCACAATGTGTGCTGACATCGTCCAGTAGCCAAACATTTGAGTGCAAAGTCTGGGTGAGCAGGACCAGTGCAAGTCCTGGGAGAGCAGGCATCCCCTAGGGGCCAGACTTCTCACTCCCACCCTTAGAGGTCCAATGTTTCTGACCCCAGTTAAGTACCAGGTAAACTGCTAGACTATTACAGCCTTTAGCTGACAGCACCAGAGGTTCCAGAACACAACGCAATTCACCAGGTCCCAAGCACCCAGCACAAGAAGCTTGGATCAGTGCCTCCTGTGCTCCAGTAACAGAGCTCAAGTATAAAAGCCAGGAATTAAGAAAACACCACAAACACAAAACTGAAATGAACAATGACTACAGATTCTCATTATAGGGAAAGGAAAGATGAAGTCACATATTCAGAAGGGGAAAACACTGTCAGTATACCCACATCTGAAAACTCAAAGGGAAATATGAACTGTTTCCAAGCCCAAAAAAGTTTCTTGGAAGTGCTCAAGAAGGAATTTAAAAGTCAAACAATAGAGGCAGAACAAAAGTGGGAAAAGAAATGAAAGATATACAAGAGAATATAAATGGCATGGAAAAGGAAGGACAAAAATTGAATGTAGGAAACAAGCCCTTAAAAAGTGCAATTGGCCAAATGGAAAAAGGGACACAAAAACTCACTGAAGAGAAGAGAACCTTTAAAAGTTAAATGGACCAAATGGAAAAGGAGATACAAAATCTATTAGAAGAAAACAAGTCCTTAAAAATTAGAAGTGGGCAAGTGGAAGCTAATGACTATATGAAATATCAAGAATCAGTCAACAGAAACAAAAGAATGACAAAATAGAAGAAAATGTAAAATATCTGATTGTTAAAACAAGAGAATGGAGAAACAGATCCAGGAGAGACAATTTGAAAAATCATTATCTACCTGTAACCATGATGGCAAAAAGAACCTGGACAGCATCTTTCAGGAAATCATCAAAGAAAATTGCCTGGAGGTTCTAAAACCAGAAAGTATAATAGTCATCAGAAGAATATACTGATCACTTCTGGAAAGAGATCTCAAATTAAAAATTCCAAGGAATATCATAACCAAATTCTAAATTAGCAGGGCAAGGAGAAAATGTTGCAAGAAGCCAAAAAGAAACAATTTAAATATCATGAAATCACAGCTAGGATTACACAGGACCCTGCAGCTTCTACATTAAAAGATAGAAATGCATGTAATATGATATTCCTTAAAGCAAAAGAACTTATACTACGAACAATGATAAACTACAAAGAGAAACTAAAAATATTCTTTCAGGGGAGGAGAAAGACATTCAACAAAATATGGAACTTCCTAACTATTGTGATGAAAAGATCAGAGTTGAACAGAAAATCTGAACTTTAAATATGATATTCAAGAGAGGCATTAAAAAGTAAACAGGAAAGAAAAAAAGTTATTAATAAGTGCAAACTGTTTACATCCCTACAAGAGAAGGTGACACTTGGAATTCTTGAGAACTATATTGCTATTATGCAATTTAAAAGGGTTATACATAGATAGAAGGTGTGGATATAAGTTGACTTTGATATATTGATAAATGATCTAATTAAGCAGTGAAAAGGGATTATACTGGGAGAAGAAGAAAGGAGGATGCAGACAAGGGTAAATTATATCACAGAAAGACACAAAAACCTGTTAAAGTAGAATGAAGGAAGGGAGAGGGATGAACCTTACTCTCATCAGATTTGGCTTAAAGAGAGAATAACATAATCAGTTAGGTATAGAAATCTAACTTACACTATAGGAAGTAGGAGCACAAAGTAGGGAAAGTGTGGATAGAAGGGAGGGAAGAAGTAGTAAGGGTAAAGGGGAAGACAGAGAAGGTGGCTAATAGAATGGAGGACAGAATGAAGGAGATGATAATCAAAATCAAAACTCTAGTGAGGAGGTAAAGAAAGAAAGGAGAGAGAAAAATATAAATGGGAAAAAATAGAATGAAGATAAAGACAGAGTTAGGAATCATAATTGTGAAAGGGAATGGGATAAATTATCCCATAAAACAGAAGAGAATAGCAGACTGGATTAAGAACCATAATCTTACAATATGTTGTTTACAAGAAATACATTTGAAGTAGAGGGATACACAGAGCATGGGTAAAAGGCTGGAGCAGAAGATATTATGCTTTGGCAAAAGTAAAACAAAGCAGCAGTAGCAATCCTGATTCAGAAAAATCAAAAGCAGATCTAATTAAAAGAGAGAAGGAAGGAAACTATATTCTACTGAAAGGTACCATAGATAATGAAGAAATAACAATACTCAACATATATGCCTCCAGTGTCTATAAAAGCAAGCACCCAGACATACACAGGGGACCCTGCTATCACAGGTTCTTAGATCTGCATTCCTAAAAGGAAAGCAATTTTTGAGGTGTCAGCAATCACTTTAATCAAGCACATGTATCATTCACTTAGCTCAGGGGAAAAAATCAGCATTCAGATCTTCAGAGAAATACAGAGAAATCTAAATCAACAGATAGTTCTTCCAAACTGTCTGACATAAGTAATGCATCCATCATAAATCAACATAAATATGTAACTGCCTGATCATGCATACATAGTTGCCAGAGAGGGAAACACTGACATCTGGGTTTTCAAAGCAAAGGGACCTGTTTATTAGCTTCCCAGAGTCTCATCTGGCCAAAACAAAACACTTCTAGTGAGTAAGGCCCAAGTAAAACCTCACCCTTAGAATAGATCTATCTATCTATCTATCTATCTATCTATCTATCTATCTATCTATCTATCTATCTATCTATCTATTTAGAGCCAGAGAGTATCACAACCCATGAGAACCAGTGTCTCATTAGAAACTTGACAAAAGATGTGGACCTTCCTACAAACCTTCTCTAATCAAACTTCCCTTAATAGAGAGGCCCATTAATGGGTGGGGAAAGCCTTTAGTCACATTAAAATAATTAACAATACAAACATATATACTGCTTCCAGTTAAAGAAATTTTTGTTTCTGTACTTTACTCCTAGTGAAGAGTCATAGTGGATAAAGGCAAGATTCAGTTAGAGGCACTTGATTATACTAAAACAAAAACAACAAAAGATCCTACTTTGCTTGCCATCACAGTGGTAGAGCAACCAAATTCTTAGAGAAGTTAAAGGAGTTGCGGCAAGAAATAGATAACAAAACTATACTAGTGAGGGACCTCAACCTCCCCTTCTCAGAATTAGATGAATGTAATCACAAAATAAACAAGAAAGAATGAAAGAAATAGAATTTTAAAAAAGTTAGATATTGATGACCTCTGGAGAAAAATGAATAGAGATAGAAAAGAATATACCTTTTTCTCAGCAGTACATAGCACATATTAAATTTATGCTTTTCATATCATGATGTAATAAAATCACATGTAATAAAAGGCCATGGAAAGAGAATAAAAATTAATTGGAAACTCAACAATCTAATCATAGGAAATGAATGTGTCAAACAAGAAATTATAGAAACAATAACATCATCCAAGAAAATGACAACATAGAGACAACATACCAAAGCTTATGGTATGCAGTGAAAGTGGTTCTTAGTGGAAGTTTAGTATCTCTAAATGCTTACATGAATAAAACAGAAAAAAAAAAAAGATCAATGAATTGAGCATGCAACTGAAAAAGCTAGAAAAGGAACAAATTAAAAATTCCCAAATAAAAACCAAATTAGAAATTGTGAAAACCAAAGGAGAGATGAATAAAAATGAAATTAATAAAACCACTAAACTAAGAAATAAAACTAAGAGCGGGTTTTGTGAAAAAAAAAATCAAATAAGATAGATAAAGCTTTAGGTAACTTGATAAAAAAGAAAGAAAGAAAGAAAGAAAACCTAATTACCAAAATCAAAAATGAAAGGAGTGAATTCACCACCAATGAAGAGGAGACTGAAACAATAATTAGGAACTATTTTGCACAATTCTATGCAATAAACATGGCAATGTTATTGAAATTGATGAATATTTACAAAAATAAAATATTTTAGTAACCCCATTTCAGAAAAAAAAATTGAACAAGCTATCAATGAATTCTCTAAGAAAAAGTCACCAGGGCCAGATGGATTTACAAATGAATTCTATCAAACATTTAAAGAACAACTAATTCCTATACTATCTAGACTATTAGGGAAAAGAGGTGAAAGAGTCTGACCAAATTCTTCTTATGATAGCAATATGATACCAGTACTTAAACTGGGAAGAGCCAAAATAGAGAAAGAAAATTATCGAACAATTTCCCTAATGAATATAGAGGCAAAAATTCTAAAGAAAATATTAGCAAAAATTACAGTGACTTATGTTGAGGATAAAATACTATGACCAGATAGGACCCACACCAGAAATGAAGGACTGGTTCAATAGTAGGAAAACTCACAATTGATCATATCAACAATAAAAATAACAGAAATAATATGATTAATAGACTTAGAAAAAGAATTGGACATAATACAACATCCATTCCTATAAAAACACTAGAGAGCACAGGAATAAGTGGAATTTTCCTTAAAATGATAGCATTAATCTAAAACTATCATCAACATACATTATAGGTAATGAGGATAAGCGAGAAATATTTCCAATAAGATCAGGGGTGAAATAAAGATGCCCATTATCACCTCTGTTATTCAACACTGTATTGAAAATGTTAGCTATAGTAAAAAGAGAAAAAAAGAAATTGAAGGTATTAGAAAAGGCAAATAAAAAACAAAGTGAATTCTCTTTGCAGATGATATGGTATACTTAGTGAATCCTAAAAAAATCACTTCAAATTATAAATAACTTTAACAAAATTGCAGAATATAAAATAAACCAACATAAATGATCAGCATATCTTCCTTAAAAAACCCAACAGCAAGAGAGAGAAAGACAAAATCCACTTAAAGTTACTGTAGACATTATAAAATATTTGGGGTTCTAACTGCCAATAGAACACAGGAAGTATAGAAACACAATTACAAAACACTTTTCACACAAATGAATTCAGATCTAAACAACTGGAAAAATATCAGTTGCTGATGGGTAGGCTGAGCTAACATAATAAAAATGACAATTCTACCTGAATTGCTTATTCAATGTCCTATCATTCAAAATAAGAAAAAATTATTTTAAAGAGCTAGAAAAGACAATAAAAAATTCATCTGGAAGAACAAAAGTTTCAGAATACCAAGGACATTAATGAAAAGCAATGCAAGGGAAGGGGGCCTAGCTGTACCAGATCTTAAATTGTATTATAAAGCAGCAATCAGCAAAACCACTTGGTACTGACTAAGAAATACAGGGGTAGATCAGTGGAATAGTTTAGGCACATATAACACAATAGTCAATGACTATAGCAGTCTAAAGTTTGATAAAGCCACACCAGATCTTAAATTTGTAAATATAAATGCTGAACTTGGAGTCAAGAAGGCCTGAGTAGGAATTTTGCCTCTGACACTAACTAGATGTGTGATCCTGGGCAAATCACTGAACTTCCCCTTGCTTCAGTTTCCTCATCTGCAAAGTGGCCAATAATGCATCCATCTCTCAGGGTTGTTGCAAGGTTAACATGAGTCATCATCTATAAAGTTGCTTAATGCAACTATACATATACTATTATTACAAATATAAATGTTAGAATTTTTCTTATTTTTAGCTTTGAGTTTCCAGTGATTGTCACATGGATGGTTAATAAGTGCTAGTAAATTTACTAATTTTAGTATAACACACATTCCTTAATTTTAGTTCTTAGAAAGAAATCCTCTTTTAGAATTTCACTGTTACCATTGTAGTTATGTCATACCTAAATTACTGAAATATTTCTTCACCAATCTTTCCCAGCATTTTTAATTGAGTCAGTTCATTTGTTGTTTTATTTTTTACGACTATATTTCAATACAATGGCTTCTTTAGTAATCTTGTGAATTTTATAAATCTTTCTCAGCTCTCTTGCTTGAAAACATTAAGTGGCATTTCACATCTGAAATAAGAGTAAAAGAGAGCACACACATAGCATTTTCATATATTATCTTACTGATTCTCACATAACTCTATGCAACAAGTATTACCAATACTACAAATAATACAAGAGGATGAGAAATGTCAAATAAATTGGCCATTGTCACACTGATACCAATTAGCAAAGGAAGAATTCAGACCAAAGTATCTCCTAATTCTAAGCCCAGCAATCTGTCCACAATAGCACATTTCTTCTAAAATCTTTGGCACAGCATTAATAATATAACCATGGCCTATAATACTCAGCTATCTCTCTTTCAATTTCCTTGTAGTCAAACTGACTCTCACTAGTTCCTGAATACATCTCATACTTTATGTAAACTCTATCTCTCATAATTTTATTCCCTTTATTTGGAATTTCCTCATCTCATCTTTTGTCTCCTAAAATTATGTCCATCATTATGTTACAGCTCAATTACCTCTGATTTAATGAAGCCTTCCTAGACCTATCCATCTAGGAATGATTGTACAAGTTTCTGCAATTTGTACCAATACCATCAGATTTGTATTCCTGCATATACATGTTTTATTCACTGTATTAGGTTGTCTGGTTTTGGAAGGTAAGAACATTTAATTCAATGACAATTTTTTCATCTAAAATGTGCAAAATTTATACTAGGGAGCTAAAAATAATAAAATCCATGGTGTCTATACTTACATAACTTTCAACCTAATTGGAAAAATATTACAAAAAGTAGAAAATAATCATACAGAAGTTCCTAAGGGAGATTTTTAAAAAGTGTTTAATGAAATTTGAGAGAGAAAGATCTTTACTAAAGGGTAGAATCTTGGAAAGTTGTCATTTGGCTAGACTTTAAAGGGTGAGTAGGATTTCAACAGGTGAGAAAGGGAAGGGCAATGCATTCCTGGCATAAGGAAAATGTTAACAAACAAGGAACACAGCATAGTGTGGGTGATATCTATAAGTGGCCTACCTTGGCTTGGGCTTAGAGTATGTGGAGAAAATTAGTATGAAATAAGGCTGAAAAATTAGGATGGTAGTAACAGATATTTTTTGTCTTTTTGTCTCTCCATTGTTCTTGCTGTTATTAGGCCAAACACAATTCTTGGCACATAGTAGGTACTTAATAAAGCCTTGTTGAATGAATTGAATAAATGAAGGAATTGTAGAAGAAACAACAAGTTTCCTGATTGTGTGCTGAATTTCATCCTTGGTTGCATTTTGAAACAGCAGTGGCATTAGAATAGAGCTACAAACCAAGTAGGGGATATAAATACTCCCAAGATGCCACAGAATATGTCACCTTTCTCACATAGGATAGGAGACAACTTCTGCTCTAACCCGTTTTGTTCACTCATTTTAATTTACTCTCACGCTAGCAGATCTAATTCCTTACCATGTAAATAAATTCAAAATATCCTAGCGGTAACCCCATTATCAGGAAATATATTTCCGCTACTTGTGACTCTAGCTCTTGTGTCTTAATCCAGTATGTTTTCTACATGTACAGCCAGACAGTCACAGAAGGACATTTTAGATATTAAACATAATTTATGTACCAATAAGACAAAAGATAATAATATTGATGATATACATAAATACACATGTACAGAATCAAGTAGATGAATAATAAGACATCATGATGGGGTTCAGACTCTGGGAACCTCTTGGAACTCCTCTTGAATCTTCCCACTTAATCTGGCCTTTCATACCCAAATACCCTTAACCTAGTCTGGCCCATCCTTGATTACTTTCCACCCAAGCCCTTCATTGTCTTATACCTTCCAATTGCCTCCAGCTGTTTCCCACCTGTGATTACATAACTAGTTACCCAAGGTTCTTCAAGATCCTCATTAGACCCTCCTCCCAGACTATTAGACCACCTCTAGATCTTTCCCATGGTCTTTCTGTATATAAGTTCCATTTTGTCTCTATGAAGGTGCTCAGATTCAATCCAGCTCTGACTCTCACTAGCTGATTTTCTATCTGGTTCCCTTGTCAATACAAGCCTCATAAATGACAAGGCTCCTTAAGAGTCAACCCAATATGGTGTATCTTTAACACCCTTTATTTTACTTTGGCTGAAAGAAGTCTTGAGTCAAATTAGTTCAGGAAGACCCAGCTACTTTGGGGTTCTGATCATCCAATACCTCATGTTTCCCAAACCTCAACAATAGTACATGCACATAAAACGGGACAGATCACTCTCTCCTACCAAGATTATATTTGATGTTGCAGACTTGGCACACAATTATAGGAAACTTGCTGGGAAAAACACTACGGAGGAAAACTCACATGCTTAGAGTAAGTCTCACTTCTAGACCAGAGGTTTGATATTATTGGTTATTTGATGTCATTGTTATGCCCATACAGGGACATTTGCAACACATGAAACTACTTAGCTCACTGATTGCTAATCCTTTATTAGGGAAATCCTCTTCCCTTCTCTACTAGGACCTGGTATTTTCTAGCTTTTGATTAACCATTACCCTTAACAGGGCATTTAGGAAGTAGTAGCTCTTAATGAGAATACCAATTATCTTTAAGGAAGACAACTGAAAAACTCATCAAAATGGTATTTTTTAGATTATCTAGATAAGATATTCATTCACCCAGATGTGTTATCAAATCATATTGGAGCTAACAGTGAAAAAAACTGACTTCTAAAATCATCTCACTAGGGTATACCCAAGAAAATCCAAAGTTTGCTTTGTTTGTTTTTCTGTCTTAAAATCCAGAGGTAGCAGAAAAGAGCAGTAAGTCCTTAGAAGCTTCATTTCTCTCTAACTGCAGTGTTGCCTTAAGGCAATCACTTTCACTGGAGATTTCAGTCAATGAAGTCGATTCTCCAACCAATTAGAAATCACTCAGCTGAGGCCTTCTATCACCTAACTGCTTCTCTCTGCCACACCTCCCATAGTATAGGGGTTTTTTTTCATTTTGTGTATTTAATTTCTTCCCTCAGGTTCTTTTGTAACTAGGTTCTTCTTCTGAATAGTATACCTGGTTCTTAATCTTCTCAATGGCTCAAATGGAATGATGGCCTTCTAAAGCTCAGTGATTCCCCTTTTTCTTCAAAAAATACACAACTCTAAATTTATCATGTAATGTGGATAATTCTTTTAAAATAATATTTCAGTATACAAATGTTTATAGTATTGCTTCATATTTTGTCTTATTCTCCTGTCATAAAAAATATGTTCAATTATTTTCATATTCCTCTTCTACTTACTATCCTAGTCTTCTTTCCCTTTGTTCCTATCTTAAATAAGTTTTCTGATTCTGAATAACTCATCTTTTACTTTAAAAGTCAAAACTCCTTAAATTTCCCTTATGAAATCAGTAATCATTTTAAAATAGTTGCTTTTGTTCCCAAATATTTACACAATTTATCTTTCTGTTTTCCTCCTTAGTCACAGAATTATATGCAAATAAATTGATGAACTCTTCAGGTCTCATAACTCTGAAGTATTCAATGCTACTGTTTATCTTTGGTACTCTTGGAACTAATTCTTCACATTCATATTTCTCTAGGTTTAAATAATAATTTTTTCTCCATCTTTATAAATTTAAACTTCCCACACAAACAAGGTATTACCCTATATCAATAAGTACAATTCAAAGAAATTACCTGATTATATTTACAACATCAATCTTTTTTTCCCTCCCTAAGGCTAGCCAAATTTCTTCATATATTGATGTTCACAAAATACTTCAAATCAAAGCCTTTTAAAAAACACTTCTTTTATGTATCAAAATGTCTATCTATAATAGCAATGCTATCTTCATCACTGGACGATATAAAACCTTTTCTTTATTACAATCCCACTAGTTCAGTTTTTTCTTTACCTTATTTCCTCTCACATTCTATAGTCCAGCTTTCAACCTCAAAATTCAACTGAAACAACTATCTCCAAATTTATCAATGACCTATTAATTGCCAAACATAGTAAAATTATTAAAATTAAATTTTATTTTAATTTCAGATTCTTCTACTATCCTATCTCCTTCCCTCACTCAGTGAGAAACCAAGAAAAGCAAAACTCCTTGCATGTAGATAGATACAGGTATAGATAAAATCATATAAAATAAGTTTCATCATCAGTCAAGTCCAAAAACTAAAATGGGAAAAAAGAGAAAGAAGAACTTATGTTTAATTTGCACTTTGAGTCTACCAGTGTTTTTGGAGATGGATAGCATATTTCAGTATGAATCCTTTAAAACTGATTGGTCATAGTTGATTATAATTACTGTCTTTCAAAGTTGATTACTTCCCAATGTTGCTACTACTGTGTAAATTGTTTGCATTCTGCTCTATTCGCTTTAAATCAATTTATACAAGTCTTCTCAGGTTTTTCTGAAGTTATACTCCATCATTTTTATAATGAAATATTCTATCATATTCATTTAAATACTTTTTTCAGCCAATCCCCATTTGGTGGCTTCCCCCCACCTTAGTTTCTAATTCTTTGCAATTAATCAAAAAGGTGCTATAAATATTATTGTATGCATGGGTCCTTTTTCTTTCTTTTTTTATATTTTTGGGATGTATACCTAGGGACAGTACGGCTAGGTATGCATAGTTTAATGGTTTTATGAGCTTTGCTACATATTGCTTTAAAAAAGCCTTGAATTAGCTCACAGTTCCACCACTAGTTTTTATTGTACCTGTTTCCCACATCCTCTCCAGCATTTGTCATTTTCCCTTTCTTATAATTTTGTTCATTCTGAAAGGAGCAGCAAGTACATATAAGGTGGTTCATCACAGTTTGTTTCTTCTTCAAAACTTGTCCTTTCTTACCTTTCTCCACTCATGACATTTTCAATCACTTTCATCTTCTCTTTTTTCTAGGTATTAGACACACTATTCTCTTCTGATTCTCCTACCTGTCTAACCACTCCTCAGTTTCTAATGTTAGATCTTTAGTAAAAAAAAAAAAAAAAAAAAGCATTTTTCTCTCTCTTTATTATGAAACTAAGAACTAGACTGAATATGTCAAGCAAAATACAGAATATATACAGATGACTTTTATGCACATTTTCCTTCTTTCTTATTTCCTAACATATACAGAATTTGGTTAGATTTTCATAATCACTTTTCAAAATTGGATTAAGAATTTTACATGCAAAATTGCAGGAATAACTGTAAAGAAATTCTAATCATTTATTTTCCTGTTCTGAAGTCCCTTATCAGATAACACTAAGGGACAGAGAGCATAATTTTATAAATTTGGATTTTTTTTTGAAGTTCTGTTTTATTTTATAATTATTTTATTTTTCTCACTTAATAGCATTTTATTTTTCCCAATTACATGTAAAGATAGTTTTCAGCATTCACTTTTATAAGATTTTGAGTTTCAAATTTTTCTCCCCCAACTTCCACTTTTCACTCTCCAAGGCAGCAACCAAACTCATATAGATTATACACGTACAATCACATTAAACATGTTTCCACATAAGTCACATTGTGAAAGAAAAATCAAAACAAAAGGAACAAACCAAAAGAAAGAAAAAAACAGAAAAATAAAAATGGTATGCTTTGATTTGCTTTTAGACTCAATAGTTCTTTCTCTGGATGATAGCATTTTCTATCATTGTCTTTTGGAACTGTCATAAGTCATTGTATTGCTGAGAAGAGCAAAGTCTATCATAGTTGGTCATCACACAATGTTTCTTTTAATGTGTACAGTGTTTCTCTGGTTCTGCTCACTTCACTCAGTATCAGCTCCTATAAGTCTTTCCAAGTTTTTCTGAAATCTGCCTTCTCATCATTTCTGATAGCTCAAAAGTATTCCGTTATATTTATATACCACAAGCTGTTCAGCCATTCCTCAATTGATGTTCATCCCCTCAATTTCAAATTCTTTGCCATCACAAAGAGAGGTGCTATAAATATTCTTTTGCACATGTGGATCCTTTTCCATTTTTATGATCTTTTTATGATATAGACCTAATAGCAATATAGTTGGATTAAACGTTATGTACAGTTTATAGTCCTTTGGGCATAGTTCTAAATTGCTCTCTAGAATGTTTGGATCAGTTCATAACTCCACCAACAATATATTGTTGCTCCAATTATCCCACATCTCCAACATTTATCATTTTCCTTTTCTGTCATATTAGGCAATCTAATACATGTGATGTGGCACCTCAGATGCTCATTTCTCTAATCAATAGTGATTTAGAAAATTTTTATATGACTATAGAGAGCTTTCATTTATTCATCTGAAAACTGTCTATTCATATCCTTCGACAATTTATCAATTTGGGAATGACTGGTTGTAATGTAAATGGACTGGGAAGATGTGTTTGACCCATCAATAGGTCTATGTGACCTGCTTTGAGTTCAGACCCAGCTGACTGCTAGTATGGAGCCTGAATCACACTGAGCCTGAGTCACATGATATGGTGGGAGCAATGTGCTGAACTAGTAGAGCTGGAAGTGAGAGAGAAACAGAGCTTGAAGAGAGCAAGGCACAGCTGAAGCAGAGCAGCTGGCATGAGAGAGGGGGATTTTTGACTAGGGGAGCTTGTCTGTGGGGAGGTCTAACAGAGGGAAAGCTTGGGGATGTTGTTGCCCCCCGGATTAGCGATGTGTATAAATTTCTTTATTACCACGGTAGGTTTGGCTTTCTGGTATCTGAATAAATATCTTTGTTTCCCATCTCTGAGGAAGAGATTTTGCAATTTTGCAAATTTACCCTGGAAATATGCATGTATATTCATAGTGCCTGCTATGTGTATTGCATTGGTGTTGCATTGGTATTTTTACAAATTTGACTCATATATAAATTTGACTATATATTTTAGAATTTTAGGAATGAGGCCTTTATCAGAAACAATGGTTATAAAGATTATTTCACAGATTTCTGTTTTCCTTTTAATCTTGGTTGTTGGCTTTGTTTGTGCAAAACTGTTGTAATTTAATGTCACCAAAACATTAATTGCACATTACATAATGTTCTCTATGTCTTCTTTGGTCATAAAATCTTCCCTTCTCCATAGATCTGATGGATAAACTACTCCTTCCTCTCCCAATTTTCATATGGCATCACCCTTTATTTCTAAATCATATACTCATTTTGACCTAATCTTGTTATATGGTATGAAATGCTGATCTATGCCCAGTATCTGCCATATTGTTTTCCACTTTCACCACCACTCAGTCAAATAGTGAGTTATCTTTGATAACCACGTTGTGTGAATAAAATTAAACTACCCATTAGCTCAAAAATGAGTTATATGCATTAGCTAAAATGTCAAATAAAATTAATCACAACTTAAAGTAATGAACTATCACACTCAGGTATAAGTAGTTTTCATAAATACAGGCCAAAATGTGTTAGAGTTAATAGAATTTAGAAAATGCTAAAATGAAATAATGAAAAATTCAACAGAAAATCTTTTTGTGTGTATCAAATGAATAGCTACATCTTGCAGGCACAAATAAGAGCAATAATATCAGTATTTTTTTTTATGCTTCGAACTTTTGGGGTCTTAATTTAATAAGTAGTATTTTTGCCAAGTAACAATAATTATGAAAAGTAAAGGAAAATGCTATAAATAATGCATGTGACCTAAAAATAGAATTGACAGTCTCCAGAGTACAAAGGTTAAATGATTGTTTTAATCAATTGTGTAATAATCAAACTGAGATCACTCTTTTCTGCATCAATTTAGTGAATCTTTGCAAAGCTATATGTCTTATACTTACCTGTGACATACACGAGAGCACATATAAACAAAAGAGAAATTATATCAGAATGTAGAGGAGGATAAAACAGAAGAGGTTAGAACAAAATCCAAAAATATATAAAGAGAAGAATGAGGAAAAGAAAGAAAAATGCACAGTACAAAACAGAGATAGATGGATGAAGTAAAAGAGAGACAGAGAGAGAGAGAGAGAGACAGAGACAGAGAGAGGGAGAGAGAGAGAGAGAGAGAAAGAGAGCAAGAGAAAGAGAGGGTGGACTCTAAGTGATTAAATGTATGAGAAAAAGACATTAAAAGATAGAAAATAAATTTAAATTGAGTTGTCAAATCACGTGTTGTTCAGTATCTATCATTTTAAAAATTACAAATGATCATCAAGCAATTCATGAAAATTCCCTTTTTTTTAAAGAAATTACAATAAAAACTGATTATTTTGGGGGAAGAATGAAGCCCAGAGGAAAAAAAAAATAAACCCCTCTTTGGTACTATATCAAGCCTTCTATCATGAAAAAAGATTCTCTCATTTCTACAGTATGTTCTTATTCTTTTGGTCTAGAATTACACTAAGAATACCCTCAGAATCAACTAGGGTAAGTACACAAAACAGTTTTCAATAAAAAAAAAAAAAAGAATGTGATTATGCTACTAATTATTCTAATGATACAATAACCAAAGTTTTGGTTCAAGTATCTCTTTCCTCTTAACCCTGAGAAGGGCATCTTTAGGGAATTTTCTACCTAATCACGATGAAGTTTGCTTATTTTAAAAGAATTAATGGTATTCATTTTTTATTTATCATGCAATCCACCTTTTTTCTTCCCTTAACCTCCTAATTAGTAATATGTTTTAGACAATTGACTTACAAAATTGAGACTTTATACACATATCCATATTTATTTGAGAAAAATAATTCACACAATCATTTATTAAAAACAAAAAGAAAGATTACATCCATTAAACAGGAGAAATTCTGCTCAGAACTGGAAGTAATGAGGCAATACGCATAAATGCTAATCAATAAATTTTAAAATGTCAGAGATTCAGGCTAAGATGCATAAATTATCTGTCTTTTTTTGTCCACCAATAGTATCACCATTCTCCCAGTAGATTAAGTTGGATGATTATATGAATTAAATAAGATTATATATGTAAAAGCGACTTGAAAACAACATAAGTATACAAATTCAAGATAAAATACTAATAACAGGATTTAAATTTTGATATTATCTTTGACCATTTCACACATTTATTTTCCAAAATCTATCTAGTGTAAAGAATATTGAATTATTCTTTAAAACGTTAACATGGCAATCTTTTCTTTTCATCCCCAAATTTCAAACATCTTTGGTAGCTATATGGCACAGTGAATTCAGCAAGACCATAGATCAAATTCTACCTCAGATACTTCAAACTTAGTAAGAAAAGCAAGAAAATTAATCTCTTCTAGACTTAGTGTTTTTTTTCAATTCTGAAAAATAAGGATAATATTATCACTTAATTCCTAGAGCTGTTTTGAGAATCAAAAGAGAAATTCATAACTTAAAAAATGACATATTAATATTGTATGTATATGTAATATATATTATATATTAATATACATAATATATATTTAAGTATATATTATCTATATTAATATATATAATATATAATACATCATTAAGTATATAGATAATATATAATATTTTATATATATATATATATATATATATATATATATACCAGTTTAGTAAAATATAAACTTACATTCCTCTTTTGACTGCTCCAATAAGCTAATTTCAGGAGTTGATAGATTCTTTCCACTTAAATATCTTTTCTTCTTTTATTGCTAAAACTAACACTTCTAGTGCCATATTGAATAACAGTGTTGATTATGCACATCCTTGTTTCACCCCTGACCTTCTTGGAAATGCTTCCAGCTTATCCCCATTGACTATAATGCTTGCTGATGGTTTTAGGTAGATATTGCTTATTATTTTATGTAAAGTTCCATTTATTCCTATACTTGCCAGTGTTTTCAATAGGAACGAATGTTGTATTTGGCAAAAGCTTTTTCTGCATCTATTGAGATAATCATGTTGTTTCTGCTAGTTTTATGTTGATATGATAAACAAAGCTGATACTTTTCCTACTATTGAACTAGCAATGCATTACTGGTATAAATTCTACCTGATCATAATGTATTATTTTAGTGATAATTTGCTGCATTCCTTTTGCTAACATCTTATTTAAAATTTTTGCATCTGTATTGGTTAGAGGAATTGGTCTATGATTTTCTTTCTCTGTTTTGACTCTTCCTGGTTTAGTTATCAGAACCATATTTGTATCATAAAAAGAATTTGGCAGAACTCCTCCTTCCCCAATTTTCCCCAATAGTCTATATAGTATTGGAATTAACTGTTCTTTAAATGTTTGATAAAATTCACTTGTACATCCATCTGGCCCTGGAGATATTTTCCCAGGGAGTTCATTGATGAATTATTCAATTTATTTTTCAAAGATGATGTTTAAGTTTTCAACTTCCTCTTCTGTTAATCTGGACAATTTATATTTTTTAAGATATTCATCCATCTCATTTAGGTTGTTGAAATTCTTGGCATACAGTTGGGCAGAGTAATTTCTAATTATTGTTTTAATTTCCTCCTCATTGGAGGTGAGTATACCCTTTTCATTTTTGATATTGGTAATTTGGTTTTCATTTTTCTTATTGTTTACCGAATTAACCAAAGGTTTATCAATTTTATTGTTTTTTTCATAAAGCCAATTCTTAATTTTATTTTTTAGTTCAATAGTTTTGTTAAATTCAATTTTATTAATCTCTACTTTGGTTTTCAGTTTTTCTAACTTGGTATTTACTTGATAATTTTCAATTTGTTCTTTTTCCAGATTTTTCAGATACATGCCCAATTCATTGATCTCCTCTTTCAATATTTTCCTCATGTAGGCATTTGAAGATATAAAACTTCCCCTAAGAACTGCTTTTATAGTATGCCATAAGATTTGGTAGGTTGTCTTATTGTTGTCATATTCATGAATGAAGTTGTTGATTGTTTATATGATGTATTATTTAACCCATTCATTCTTTAGGATTAGGTTATTTAGTTTCCAATTAAATTTGGTTGATCTTTCCATGGCCTTTTATTACATATAATTTTTATTGCATTATGATCTGATAAAGATGTATTGACTATCTCTGTCTTTCTGTACTGAATTGTGAGGTTTATATGCCCTAGTACATGGTCAATTTTTGTATATATGTCATGTACCAATGAGAAAAACGTATATTTCTTTCTATTCCCATTCTATTTTCCCCAGAGATCAATCATATCTACCTTAATCCAGAGTTTTATTCACCTCTTTAATTTCTTTCTTGTTTCTTTTAAGGTTAGATGTATTTCTGAAATTTGGCAACAATACTCCTTGTTGGCTTTTGGGGGGGGGATCCCTTTCAGGAGGTGAATGGTGGATTCTTTTGATGACTATTTTGCCCTCTGGATCTAGAACTTCTGGAGAGTTTTCCTTGATGATTTCTTGGAAGTTATTGTCCAAGATCTTTTTTTATCATGGGTTACTGGTAGACCAATTAATTCTTAGATTTTTCTCTCCTGGATCTATTTTCCAGGTCAGTTCCTTTTCCAATTAGATATTTTAAATTTTCTTCTATCTTTTTATTCTTTAGATTCTGTTTGACTAACTCTTGATGTCTCATAGAATCATTAGCTTCTACTTGCCCAATTCTAATTTTTATCAATTCATTTTCTTCAATTAACTTTCGCTTCTCCTTTTCCACCTACCCAATCATATCTTTTAAGGAGTTATTTATTCCAGTTAGTTTTAATACATCCTTTTCCATTTGTCCAATTTTCTCAGTTAGATTTTGTGCTTCCTTTTCCATTATTCCTATTTTCCTTTTAAATTCTTCTGTGATTTCTTTTTTTATATTTTTTAATCATTGGCAAGTTTTTCTTCTACTTCCCTAATCTGGCTTTTAAAATCCTTCTTGGGCTCTTCCCAGAATGCGCTTTGGGCCTGAGACCAGTTCATATTCCCTTCTGAAGTTGTTGCCCTCTTTGGTATTTGTGTTTTGGTTTTGTAATTCTATGTTCTTATCTTTTCTGGTTTGCTTCTTGCTCATGATGATCATCATTTTCCTGGCTTTTAAAGTGAATCTCTGCTTCTGGCACACAGGGGGCTCTGTCCCACCATTCTTGTGCTTAGAACTTGAGCCTTTGTATATTGTGACCTCTGGTTCTTTCAACTAGAAGCTAAAATGCTGTAGCTTACATGGTGCTGACCTGGCTGAGGTGCCAAAATAGAGGCCAGGTGAAGTCTTTCTGAGTTTCCCTGGAGTTATCCTGGAGCTTGCTGTGTGAATTGTGGGGGAGGGATGGTCTGGCCACAGGAGGTTTCCTCTCCTGAGCACAGATAGATTCAGTGGTTGGCGACCTTCATTTGCATTACAGTATTCCCTATTGCCCTGACTGTACTGAAGCATGCCTGGGATCCTGGTGTTGACAATCAGGGGCTCCAACCCCTAGGTGCTCAGGCCCTCTTCCTGGTTCACTGAGATGGGGCTGTCTGGGACAGCTCTGATCCTGCACTGGTTCCCTTCATCCACAACAAAAGAGACCCCTCTTTGTGATTTTTCTAGCCTCACGGGCTAAGAGTCTGTTTACCCCTTCAGCTGATCACACTGTTTCAGAATGTTTTACGGGGAAATAATAAATAGGTTTCAAGGTCAACAAGGGGAGGTGTAAAGCATTTACCAATCACTCCACCATCTTGGATCTCAGAAGTTCAAGTAGGTGACTTCCAGACATTAAATCTGCAGGCTGATAATTTCAGAAGCCATTGCTGCAGTTAGCTGGGTTTCTGTGTTTCTCTTTAGCTCAGTTCCACTGGACTCTCATCCTGGCCTCAAATAATTGAGATTCTGTAGTGCTGCTGCTGCTTCAGATCACCTGGGGCTTCCTGCTTGGCTCTTCTGTGGCAGGGTCTGTGCTGGTACAGCCTGTGCCCTGTGTGCTCATCCAGTCCCATGCAACTGATCCCTCCTGTTGACCTTCCAGTCTGTCCTGGTTTGGAAATCTACCACACTCTGTCTCCTGTTGGATTCTGTCATTTTAAAATTTGTTCAGATTCTATTTCTAGAGGCATCTGAAGGAGTTTTCTCAGTGCTTAGGTGAGTAGTTGCTCTCACTCTGCCATCTTGACTCCACCCCTCCCTGACAACCCACTTAAGGGCCCATATTTAGAAATGCACAAAATTAATTGTCACCATATTTAACATAAACCTAACATTATCTTCTTTTGGGTAAACAAAAAAATTAGTTACATATTTAAAAACAATGTGTGTGGCAACTATGATGAAAAGTGGTAAGTCTGTTGTGCTTTAGAGGATGGATTGGATGGAGGACAAACTAATATGATCATAGGTGATAAGAGAAAATTAAATATTATGAGTTTAATATGAAAGGGCAATTTCCAAAAAACTATATGGCTTTGTTTAACAACTGTTATTCTCAGTAGAAAATGCAAAAAATGCTTGCCATTCATGTGAAATCCGAAGGTTGATTAAGACAACGCACATACATACCTTGAGATAATATTACGAAGTCATTTGAAATATTACTTCAGATTTCTTCCATTAGGGAAAAATAAAAGAACCTCTTACAAATCAAGAATTGCTTCTTCATAACATGGAAAAAGCACTGAATTTAGTGTTATAATGTTTGGGAATGAGCCTGCACTGGAAATAACTACTGACTTGATTTTTGGATGACATTTAATGATTCTTGACTTCAGTTATCTTATTTCTAAAATGAGGAGGTAGAGAAATACACAAAAATGTACACACATTTTTTGCTAGCCAAAAGCTGGAATAAAAAATTGTATTTACTAATTGGGGAAATGTTTCTGTAACATAACAAATTATGAAAATGAAAAATATAGGTCTATATGGAAGCCTATATAATCTGACACAAAATGATTTAAGCAGAACCAAGAAAATAATATATTCAATGACTCCAATAAGAGAAGGAAAAATTTAAACTGCAACTTATTAAATTATATTGAGCAAGTGTGCCCCCAAAAAAGCAGTAAAAATAAATATCTTCTTGCCTTCTTTGTAGAGATAGTCACAGAATTGTAAGAGGCCGACATTTTTTGTTATAAACATATTGATTAATTTCACTAGACCTGTCTTGATTTTTATCCTTTATTATAAGGGATAGCTGTATTGGTGACAGGGGATGAAAGGGATTTAATTAGAAATGAAGTTTATACTAAAAAATCAAAATACGTGAACATATGTGGACTTAAAATGATAAAGGTGATATAATTGTTTTCAAAGAAAACAAAATTTTACAATGCTATCAGTCTTGTGATTTTATTTGGCCAGACAAATCAGACTGGAATAACTTATTTATTTAATTTGATAAAATGCTGTTTGTGTTATTATGACCAAGATACATAGTAAAGCCATAGAAGCACTAGTCCTCTTGCTACTTTGGTATTGACAAGTGGGACTAAAATTTTCAAGTACTATTATATTTAATTCAAGTAGATCTCATCATGACATTTTCACAATAAGGGTTTTACATGGGTCAGACCAATGAGTGGCACTGCTTGGGGGATTATCTTGATGAAATAATGTTTTTAAAATCTTATTCCTATTTAGATTGTTAATGAATTATAAACACTGATATGAATTTTGAATTATTTAAACCTAATACTCTTTAGCCTAGAAATGGAAATATAAAGAGATCATAATAAGGCACTTAGAAATCAACACGATGTATAGAACACATGCAAAATAGTAAAAGTTTTTATTTTTTCTTATATGAGAGAGTTAATTATATACTCATATTTAAAATGACTTCAAATTTGATGAAAATAGAATTGGGAGGAAAGAGAATTTTATTACAATCTCTACATTTCAGAAGGGTAATAGAACTGACCTCACAAATCTAGAGGCAAATGTCAAGTTGAGTCTATTCACTAAAATACGTTAATTGATATGAAATATACATACTAAAATTAAAATTGAAGTTTAACAGACAACAGATTAAGGGTGTTTCAAGTTAATAGATAATTTTTAATATCTCGATGATGTTTATGCAATATCTTCAAATTTCTGAAAGTGTTCTATTGGGTAATCTGTATATATGCTTTTATTTTTCAATAATTAAATTGACTTGTGACTTTGATGATAAGAGTACTGTCTTCAAAAACTACTGATCTCAACCCGTTGCAAAGTTATGTCACATTTATCCTTCAAATCATGTATATGAAGTCCACTTAGACTGGAAATTGGGACATTTCTCTATATTTTTCCATTGCATGGTTTAAAAGGGAACATTGCTTTGTAGCTGCTACATTTGTATTTTTATGTTTGTATATGAATGCATGTAGTCAGAAAAATAACAACAACAGTAGTACTAATGCATGTTTAAATAACTAAATAATCATAGTTATATTCAATCATAACATTTAGATAAGAAGATTGATAAGCATAAATTTTTGCAAAGTAACTTATTGCTATTTCATTAAAATAAAAACAATCCTGATAACATTATTCAGAGATGAAATTAAGCTATCAGCTGCAATATTATTTCAGAAAATTAACATTTACCAGTAATGCATTATTTAACAATCCATTTAGATTAAATGGCAATTGTTTCAGAAGATTTTATTTCCTCTGAACATGATTAGCTTAACTGTGTCTTCTATAAAACATACACATATAATCTAAAATTGAAATTCATTTTTTAAAATAACAAATAATATTGAATTTTGTACAGGAAATCTGTGAATTGCATAACTTTTCCAACTGAATGGAATGAAAATTCATGTTTTTTTTAATGAAAGAAAATCTTTTTCTTTTACTTTCATAAAAATCATTTTATCATAAAATAGACTAGCTGATAATAAATTATTTACTGTTGACTACTTAGTATATTTCCCCAAAGAAACATGCTGACAAATACAATAAATAACATTTAAAAGGTTAAGTTTATGTTATACATTGTGTAAACATTGTTTAAAATGATGATTTTGGGCAGGTAAAGTACAGAATAAGGAAAATGTTTTACACCTACAAAAAATTATTTGATAGAAAAGAGATCCAACAGGACTTGGAATAGCTGCCCTTGGGGCAGGATGAGGAGTGATCATGGCCTCTGTGTTGGTGGAGGAATACTGGGACAGCCCTATGGCACAGAATGCCACCACGAGGTGCCTCTGATGGCTTGGTGTCAACTACCTATCATTTTGTGTTTGTCCCACTTGAATCATTGGCTGAAGTAATACTAAGGACTGGGGAATTTGCTTTCTGCATGGCTGCTGTAAGTACCATATTTGGGATCACTTCCTGCAGCACTGCTGAAATGCAGGAAAAACCAGATGAGCCCCAGAAGTACTTCTTTGGAGGCTGTGCTGCAGGCATGACTCTCAGAGCCAAAATGCATAGCTATACCACAGGGGCAGCAGCACGTGCATACAAGGGCACCATCACTACCCGTTTGAAATTGGGCAAACTGGAAGGTTGGAAGCTGGTCAGGCACTCTGAATCTAAGCCAACAATGCCTTTGCCAGGAGTTTGGTAAAAAAAACAAACAAAAATTGATATATAGTAACCCTACTCAGCATTTTTCCAAGTAATTTCCTCCTTCTCCTCTGATTTTAAACAAAGCTTAGCACAACTTGAAAAAATAAAGGAAAAGGTCCTATGATTACTCATCTATGTGTGACACGTTTACTCTATAGTAGCACCAAATTTACATTTGTTTAATTCTGTGCTTTCTTACAGGCTGGGGCTCATTAAATTAAATGTTAAAAAAAAAAATTTCTGTCATGATACCACATTTTTTGTATTAGTACTTTGATGTTAATCATTAAAAAAAAAGTTTACCTAATGGTTTATCTATTTTATTTTTTCCATAATTTTTTAAATTTGCTAGTACAATTTTTTTCTTTTGATTGTCTTAATGTCTCCTTTCTTTTCAGAATTTCCATTTCTGTGTTTAATTCGGGTTTTTAATTTTCATTTTTCTAGGTTGTTTTTAGTTGCAAGCTCAATTCATAGATCTGTTTCTTCTCTACTTTACTAATGAATACATTTAGAGATATAAAACTTTTCATAAGTACTGCTTGTTTGCAGTACTTTTCTTTGATAAAGATCTGACATCCAAGATATCAGAGAACCAATACATATATAAAAAGTGAAGTACAATTATCAATAGCTAAATGGTAAAAGGATATAAACATATAGATATCAAATGAAGAAATTCAACCTATCATCCATCACATGTAAAATGCTGTGACTGATTGTAAGAGAAATGTTAGTTAAAAAAAAAACAAACAACTTTGACATTCTATCAAATTCATAGCCATCAGCTGGACATGATGACAAGGAAAAGAAAAAAATGCAATTTTTGGAGATGCTACTGTAGGATAGACTCAATAATGTTTTGTTGGTGGATTTGTTCAATGATTCAGCTGTTATGGAAAGCATTTTGGAGTTCATCCCGAATATCACTTAACAGGACATAATCTTTTACCCAGAGATATTCAGTACCAGGAATATAAAGGCACCTAAGGAGGTCTAAAAAGAGATGGAAAGGAGCAATATGTACAAAGATGTTTACAATATCGTTTTGTATCATAGCAAATAATTGGAAACAAATTACATCCCAATCAACTGGGTTATAGCTGAATGAATTAGATGTATGAATATAATAACATTTCACTATGTGAAATGCCAAAAATAATGTATTTGAAAGGGGGAAAAAACTTGGAAGGAAGGCTTATATAAGCTGATACAAAGTGAAGTTGTGAAATCAAAAGTATATTTTTATGATGACTATAATAATATAAATGAAAATGAACTTTGAAATACTTAGTAACTCTGATTAATACAATGACCAATCAAGGTGAAGTATGCTTCCCCATTCTTAGCAGAGAGAGGATTTTTTAGATTTGCAGAATAAGATGTGGATTTTCAGACATTGGCAATATAGGGATCTGTTTTGCCTGATTATACTAATTTATTACAATGAGGACTTCCATTGAGGAAGTACAGGGAATAATAGTAATATTAAAAAAATAGAATAAAGGGAAAGAAGAAACATACATTCAATAATCTCTCAAATCTAAAATCACCTTTCCTGTTCAACTCTCTCTATTAACTCCTGTCTTGGTCCATCATGTTCTGACTGACATGTTCCAACTGGCCCATCTCTTTTCACTTAAGTTTCTACCCACTTTTTAATACTGACTCAAATACCATTGATTCCTGAAACTGTTTCTCAGAATTAATCTTTTCAATCCCTTTATTTTTACCTCTACATTTCTTTTTAGGTGTAGCTGTCTAATAATTTGAAAAGCATGTAAGTCACATGAGACAACCTAGAGGATAACCTATAGGATAAAATACAAATTCCTTATCCTAACATTCAATACCTTCTACATACTCTTTCCCAATCACTTTTTCTGCCTAATCTCACTCTAGCTTCCTTTCATGAATTTGAATTTGTCCCATCCTTTTCTGTCCTCCTACCTTTGTAAAAGTCATCTTCTCTTGCATAATCTTTTTTTCTACCTTTCTTCCTATAGAAATCATATTTTTTTTCTTCAAGTCCAAGTCTATGTGATGCCCCTCTATTGATTTTTCGTGATGGTTATAGCTGAAAATAATCACTCACTCCTCATAAATTTTACCGCATTTTTATAAGGTCAAAGGAAAGGTTCAGATATCCCACAGTGCAGCATGTAGTAAGCAGTAAGCAGTACTCACATTAGATTATAAGTTCCTTGAAACAAGAGCTCTGTTGTCTTCCTCTTTGCATGTTCCTTCCTTAGTACAGTAACTTTCACATAGAAGATGCTTAACAGATATTGATTAACTTGAATAATAATCACACATCAGTAGGCACTCACTTTTAAATCAAGGATGTATACTAGTAAATTTGGTTTTTCTGGTTCATCATTTCCAAGGTACTAGAAAATTATTATGCTTTCCAGGAAAAGAAAAAAAAAATATTTCCACAACACCAGAGTATTCTAACCATCTTTATATGACTATACCAGTAGCTTGAGGAACACATAGATGCAGTGAAGTAGAGTTGGGCCTGTTGAGGAGAGCATGTAAGAGGGGAGGTAATCAATTATCTTTTCAGAATACTATATTGCAACCTCTCAAGGAGTTTGTTCTAAGACCAAAATTAGGCTGTGTGTCCACAATTTTATTTCTCTCAAGCTGGCTTGACATGCATTACAGGGAGTTACAGTCCAGAATGGGGCCTCCCTAATGGGGTTATTCAAGAACTCACTCATTTTGGGGATGGTCTGTACAGTTACATACCCTTCATAGAGTAGCTATTCCTAAGGAGCGCCAATGAACTCTAATTGGTCAACACACTAGGAGGTGGGCTACATTAAAATGAAGGTCCTGAGTAGGTGATTTTTAGGCCACCTAATCCTGATCAAAGAGACATCAATTTCCATATCATCTCTCTTGACAATAGGTAGGAATTAACATTTTCCCAGACCTGTCAGGACAACACAAAGAGCATTTAGTCATTTAGATTTGATGTTAATGTCCTGTTGAAGAAGAACAGAACTTTGAAAGAAAAGGGGATGAAAAAATTCTGAGTCTCCAAGATAATGATTCCTAAGGAAAATCATTTTTCACAAAAGGCACATTCAAATCCCACTCCATTCTTACCTATACTCAATTGTCTCAACTCAATGCAATGGAGGAAACTGACGCTATGAATATATTCATTAGATATAAGAAATTAAACAGACAGAAAATTGCATTGTTATGATTTTATCAGAAAGATTAGAATGCAGTCACTAATTTTCTCCTTTTTAATTAATGTGCAAATTAAATTCATTAGTCAGTCTGAAATGCCTTTTTGCTAATTGACTGCAGTTTTCAAGACTTCTTTTCAAAGTATTTGAGTATTATTAAAGTAGTTAAATAAAAGTAAAAAGCAAGTTTGAACAAGACAAATTCTTTTCATAGAATAAAAGGTTGCAAGTGATATCAGAAAAATTTTGAAATATTACAGAACAACTGGAACAAACAAGAAGAATCTTATAGATATTGTTTTTATAAATTCAATTGTGGAGATTTTCTATTTTATTTCTAGTGTCAAGATTCTACTAACTGTATGATTTTGTATATCCAATTCCATACCATATATGACCCATATTCTATATTCTTCTCAAGGTTTTGTAAATAAATGAGGTGGTGTGGCATGATCAACTCATTATGATAAAAAAGCTAAATATTACATTATGTAATGGAAATTGAGAACAGTGAAAATGCAAATAAAAGCAGTATCCTTTATAAGCTCTTAATCTAAGAGAAACAACACTGATATAGATATATATGGATATATGTATATATATCTATATATATACATATCTATATATACATGATATACATAACAAAATAAGTATTAAACAAATTCATAAATTATCAATGAAATATTTATCTGACAATTATATACATTGATAAATATTTCCCTTCTCCTTTCTTTATCCTCTTCTCTCCTTTCCTCTCTTCTCCTCTTCCCCTAAGAACCTGACTCAAATTTCCTTTCCCAGCTAACATATAACATCACAGAGAAGAGAAAAGCAACAGTGGAATTGTCAGTGAGAAGAGGAATAATTGTGACAAGATTGATAAAGAGGTACAGAATCACAGATTTAGAGGTGAAAGGGACCTCAAAGTAAGCCTGAGGTCCAACTTATTATAGTTTTTATTTTATTTTAAGGCCAACTTTTATAGACTGATACACAGGTAGATATGTGTGTGTATGTAGATAGAAAGATATAAATGAATATACAGAGTATCAAACATTACTAAGTTAGTAGAAAGACAAAATTCTCTTAAAAGCTTGCAGAAAGGCATATAGAGATACACACGGGAACTCATCATGAGACAATGAACTCAAAGGCGAACAGACAAAGCAGACATTATACCTTCACAGCAATTCCTTCTCACCCTTCCCTCCCTTCCTGGCTCAGGATGTCTATGTCAGTCAAAATTATTGTCTCCATATGGTTAACCATGATATGAGAAAGGAATTCCTTAAGCAAATAGGTTGTAAATACAATAAGACAAGACAATTGACGAAGCATTGTCAATTGAAAATTATAATAGGATGTTGGTGCTTCCCCTATATAGATTATGTTCCCACAATACCAAGATAAGAGAAGTCCTGTTTTTTCCTGGTTACAAACAGGAAGAATACTCCTGCTCAACCTTATCTAGTCTTTGAAGTTGCTGACACAAGAAAGGACATTTTGAGTTCACTCAGAGAGCAGAGCAAGTCTCATGCCAGAGCATGTAAAGCAATATGATAATAAACTCAGAGATGGCTGCAAAGTCTCTCCTGATTAGGCAATCCAGGTTTTAAGTCTTTCTCAGATCTTGGGGGCCCAAAATGGTTTGAGGAGGGTTCTGCAATAGATAGATAGATAGATAGATAGATAGATAGATAGATAGATAGATAGATAGATAGATAGATAGATAGATAGACGGATAGATGGATGGATGGATGGATGGATGGATGGATGGATGGATGGATGGATGGATGGATGGATGGGTGGATGGATGGATGGATAGATGGATGGACGGATGGATGGACGGGCAGTCAGACAGACAGACAGACAGATAGATAGATAAGAACTCAATTCCAGAGAAGTGAAGTAAAAAGGAAGCAAAGGACATTTATTTTAGAGCAAGGATATTAACTCATGCCTTTTGATTGCTAACCAAATACTCTCACCCTAGCATAATACTTCTTTAGCCATTGGTGGATTTAAAAAAAAAAAAAACTAATATACAAACAACACCAGATGGTATATTATGCTTTAGACCAGGGATCTGAAAACTATAGGTCAAAGTACAAATCCATCCTTCTACTTTTTTTTTTTATAAGACCTGTGAGGTACGAATAATTTTTTATATAAAAATATTTTTACATAAAACCATTCTTAGCTCACTGTTCATACAAAACACACCTGGGCATGTCTGTTGACTACTTCATAACATTGAGTGGGGAGAGTTAAAGATATTCTGGAAGTCTTTAGCAATTCACAGTGTTTGTAGTATTACACATGAAAACTGGCATGAAAATTTTAAATAGATATATCAAAAGTAAAAGCATTTTAAAGATTGTCAATTAGAAGAAAATATCATAGCTCAATCACATATATTAATGTTTTATAAAAGCACTACATAAAAATATTACTTTGTCTCTTATGACTAGAAAATATCATAAGTGAAAGGACCAGATGTGGAATGCAGAGGAAATGCAAATGTGATTCAGCTATTTCCCTCTCAGTTGAAAGAAAGGTCAAAGACCACAAAGTAAACCTGAACAAGAATTATCACTGCTCTTACTACAGTCTCCTTTTTCTCAGAGATCAGTGTGGTACTCAGGTCATAATTTTGTAATAGATTCATTATGCCACCCATCAGTGGTTATTTAAAATATTTTTCATCCTCTTTCAAGTTTCACACTGCATTTCTTCCACTCAATCTCCTCTCCTTCTCCAGCTTTATTCTTCACCCCCCAAAAACAAACAAATAAACAAACAAAATACCTTAAGGCCAGTCACTGATAGTTCTCCCTTGTCCCATGCTCCTCATATCACTTAGACATTTCTCCCCAGTATCTCCTCCCTAAACATTTTCTTCCATAATTGACCCTTTCTTGCTAAGATTATTCCCTCTGAAAAATATTACATCCCTTCCTTTCTTCTTTAATAGATTGTTCCCACTGCCATCCCCACTCCCTCTTTTACCTTTATTATCTCCTTGTATACTACTTCCTTTTCAGGGATCTGAAAACACGTTCAGAACTCCTGATCTTTTAAAAAATTATCTCTCGATCTGACCACGACTGCTAGTTATTTTCTTGTTTCCTCCCATCTTTGGTAAAACGACTTGAAAAAGCTATCTATATTTTATGCCACAATTTCTATTCTCATCTTCTTCTGAACCTCTGCAATATGGGTACCAACCTCATCACTGAACAAAAAGAAAAACTGCTCTCTCACAAGTTACGAGTGATAACTGCCAAGTCTAATGGCCTTTTCTCAGTCGTCATTCGTCTTGATCTATCTGCAATTTTTGACACAGTTGATTATCCTCCACTCCCAGATAATTTCTCCTTTCAAGATTTTTGTGAAACTCCTTTCTCCTGCTTTTCCTATGACCTGCCTGATGAGTTATACTCAATTACTGTAGCTGTTTTTGTATCCATGTTACAACAAAAAATAACATTCAGTAAACATTAATTTCCCTAAAGGTCAATCCTACGTCTTCTTCCATCTCTTTTTCTTTTACATTATCTTTCTTACTGATTTCATCAGTTCTCATGGTTTTATTTCTCGGCAGATAATTCTCAGATCTATATATCTAGCAATAATCTTTCTCCTGAGCAACAGTCTAACATTACCAGCTGCCTCTTAGACATTTCAGAATAGGTATTTCATAGTCATTTCAAATTCAACATCAACAAAACTCATTATACGAGTCCATGTAACTCCAAAATTTATTATTGTCAAGGGAACCTCACAGTCAGCCAAGATTGCAATTTTTGTCTCATCCTTGACTTCACACTCATATATACCCTTTATATTTAATTTATTGCTGAGTCTGGCCCTTCTACCTTTGTAATATTTCCAGTATATGTTTATTCCCTCTACTCACAAAGCCAAAATCTTTATACACAGGTCCTTATCACTGCTGTGCTGGACTGTTAGAACAGTCTTTTAATTGGTCTTCCTGTCTCAAGTCTATAATACTCATACGCCAACAAGATTTTCCTAAATTTTAAATCTAACCATATCACCCTGCAATAGCTCCCAATTACCTTGAGGATAAAAATAAAACACTCTTTTCAATATCTAAAGTCCATCACACAGCTTCTTCCTATATTTATTCTTGCATACTTTACAAAGAATACTTTACTTAACTCCACTCGTTTTTCAGTTCAAGTGGATTGGCTTATTTGCTTTTCTTCATATGCTCTATCACCTTCCTCCATACAATTTTAATGACTTTTACAATTGCAAATTTGATTCAGTACAATTTCCATTTTCTTCAGAAGACCTTTTTTGGTCCCTCTTGCCACTTGATAGTAGGGACCCTTTATTACTTTCCTGTATTTCCATCCCCAGAAATTAGCCATGGCACAATAGAGAATGTTCTCCTAGGGACTTGTTAGACTTGCTTACTACACTAAGGTTGTGATTACCAAGGGGCTTTACCTAGTAATAGAAATATAATGCTCACAACCAGTGCCCCCAAATACACAACATTACCACCAGCAACAGGGAATATTAACTACTGTCATTCTACATAAGCACAGAGTTGGAAACCACATGATGTAGTCTGCCATTCATATAGTACCCTTCAAAGATATTCCAAGCAATAAATACAATATTAGTTGTTACTCTTGAAAGTATAGTATTTTTAAAAGTTATTAAACTGTGCATACCATTCAATACAGCGGTGATAACACTGCTAGTACTGTACTCCACACATACCAAAGAAAGAAGAAAAGGGCAAATATTTATAAAGATAATTGTGGCTGCATTTTTTGTGAAGGAAGAGAGTTAAAAATCCTGTCCGCTGGGGAATGGCTAAACAAGTTGAGTAATATGAATACAACTGAATACTATTGTATTGTGAGAAATGAGGGAAAAGATGGTATCAGAAAAAACCAAAAATATGTATATAAAATGATGCAAATTTAAGTGAGCAGAACCAAGGGAAACATTTATGCATTAACAGCAATACCCTAAAGATTATCAGTTTTGAGACTTAGCAACTATGATCAACAAAATGACCAATCACAATTTCAAAATCTCCAGTTATCCAATTTCATAATGAAACATCTCATCCACTTTAAGATAGAGAATTAATCAACTCAGTGAAGATTAAAGCATATTTTCTTATTCCACCCTCCTCTCTTCCTTCTTTCCTTCCTTCCTCTCTCCTCTACTCTTTTCCTCCCTCTTTTCTTTCTTTTCCTCCTCTCCTTTCTTAATTTTTCATTTTTTATTTCTTCTCTCTTTTTTCTTCTTTTATAAGGACATGGCTAATGCAGATTTAATATTTTATTTTTCTTCTCAATAAGCACGACATGGGAAGTGAAAGGATCAAGAACTGATTTTTTTAAATCAATAAAAGGAAAATAAAATTTTAGGAGTGCTTTGTTTTTTGTTTAGTTGTTTTTCAGTTGTGTCTGACTCTTCATGACCTAAGTTAGGGTTTTCTTAACAAAAATATCAGAGTACTTTGATATTTCCTTCCCCAACTCATTTTATAGATGAGAAAGCAGAGGCAAAAAAGGTGGGCCCAGGGTTATTCAAATACTAAGTGTCTGAGGTAAGAATTAAATTCAAGGAAGGCGAGTCTTCCTGACTCCAGGTCCAAGACTCTATCCACTGTGCTACTTAGCTACCGACTATAGACCACATTAAATGGTGTTATGCTTCTGTTTCTAAAAATACTTCAAGGGACATTAATTTTACAGACTTTTTCTTTAACACAGTATAACACCATCAAGGGAAAAAAGGATGAAATGTCTAACAAATTTAAAAAAAATATATAGATGAAAGAACTTTTTCAACGTCTGGCATTACCATTCTGCAAATGTTCAGTGGGAAATAAAATGGACCTACCAATACCAACGAAAGGCAATCAATTTTAAATCAGTTGTTTTAACCTCTACTTTATATGCTTTAAAACTAAAACACAATATTTCTTAATTTAATGTGATTGCAAGCTGATATATCAATGACATATGCTCCACCCGTGATATACTCTGGAATCACCCTGCATTTTTTTGTCTCTTATCTTCACAATTTACTGTTTTTTTTCAAATCCAGAATAATACATGGGATATCTTTTCATCTTACTGATGAAAGCAAGCTTTTGATCTAGTAGGCATCAAAGTTCAAATGACCAGATAAAAATGATAAAACAGTAGATTACTGAAGGAAAGTTTTTGTCTATGTATTTTATAAGAAGTGAAAACATGAAAAGACAATCATCTGAGTTTCCTGAGCCTTGGGAATACAAACACATTAAAAAATAAAATGTTGTAGTTGTCTAGATATAAATTTTGATGAATGCTATTTATTCATAAAATTCAAAATTGAGAAGTGTTCATTATTATAATGTAGTATATGTGTGTGTGTGTATAGTATAAAATAGTATCTTCACCTCTATTCCACAACTAATGGTATTATAATAATATGCATTTATACATTAAAGAGAAGTAAAGCTCAACTAAAAGTAATACGCTATAATAATGTAGTATGTTGAATCATATTCTACTTCTTCGACCCAACTATTATTTCTTCATGCCCTGGAGTTATGGATAAAGTAGGTCTGCTTCTAAGAAGAAAGATTGAGAATATTATTCAGTTATATATTGACCACTTGGGGAGCCTATATAGGGGAGTCCCACTATACTCCTAAATGAAGTAAGTTCTCTTTTGAAAACTTTTACACTTGTAATAGTGATTCTCAAAATATGGTATGAGAATGCTAGGGAGTCTTCATGGTGGTGTGTCATTGCCTTAATATTTATGGTAGTCAAATATCTTCTCTCTCTCTCTCTCTGAATGAGATGATTCATTATTTATGAAATCACAGTAAAGCAGTGTGTTGTGATGCACAGAGTACAAGATCTGAAGTCACTTAAAAGTGGATTCACAGCTCACCTCCATCATTTAGTAGCAGTGTGATTATCATCATGACACATAAGCTGTCTGAGACACTGTTTCTGATCTGTAAAACAGTGCCACTATTACTTATACTACTTATTGTTTGATATCATTGACATACTTAAATGAGGTATGTAAAGTTCCCTTGACATTACAGAGTGTTATACAGATATCAGAATTTTTTTCTATTTATGTCTCTCAAAAATTGTGCCAATTTCTCTACTCTTATTAAGGCTTATTTTATCTCATGACAAAAGAAAGGGAACATGACATGAAGTGGGCTCCAGTGAGATCCACTAAAATAATTCATGGGCAAAACCAAAAGAAAATAAACAAAAACAATGTATGTTTTTAAATTTCTGCCTCCATTCAAGGTTAATCTTTAGTAACACCTCCTATTCAAGTCATTTACTCATCTTTCAAAGACAGTCTAGCACCTTTTAGTTATTGGAAATCCCTACCAACCTCTAAACATCATTTAAAAAATCCTTATTTTGTACATAATTTTTACTTACTTATCAGGCAGCTAGGTGGTGCAGTGAACAGAGCACCAGTGCAGGAGTCAGGAGGACCTGAATTCAAATCTCACTTCAGACACTTGACACTCATTTGTGACTTTGGGCTAGTCACTTAACCCCAATTGCCTCATCCTGGGTCATCTCAAGTCATCCTGATGGCTCTGGAGGAGAAGTGAGGCTGGTGAACTGCACAGCCCTCCCTCACTCAGAACAAGGTCAAGTGCAAATCATGTCATCATTTCTCTGATGGCATGGTCTTCTTCAGCAATGAAGGACGAATGCACACACACACACGCATACACACACACACTTACTAATTTGTGCACATACTCTTGCCTAACCCCTACCCAAACCCTTGCAGAATATAATGACAGAGGATTAGAAAAAAAAAAAGAAAAGAAAAGAAACCTTTTTGAATCCATAGTGACTATGACATTGCTTGGAAATTTAGTAGAAATTTAGTAAATGAATGTTGAATTGAAAAAAAAGAAATATATGGGCAGAGCCAAGATGGCAGAGTAGAAGCAGGGACCTTCTTGAACTGTCCCCCCAAATCCCTCAAAATACCTGTAAAAATATCTATATAGAAATTCTAGAGGAGTAGGCAAACAAAATGAGGGAATGTAACAAATTTCCAGCCCAAAACTATCTAGAAGGCTTACAGGAAGGGTCTACTGCACCATGCTCTGAGCAGATTGCAGCACAGTACAATGTGGACCTCACTGGCACAGACAGGATTGGAGTATGCCTAAAGGTGCTGAATCACTGGCAGTTGCAATGGGTTCTAGACTTCTCAACCAACAAACACCAAAGACACATTCAAATGTCAGTGGGAAAACTCTGTGACCTGGGTGAGAGAGGAAGGTGATTTGATCCAACCACAGGGTGGTGGCAGAAACAGCCACAGTAGCAGCTGCTTCTGGAGCTCTCAATGTACAAATGGTAGGGGAAATCATCAGCTGATCTGGGTCATGGTCCTGGTTGGTGGTCCTGGGATGAGAAGGAGTGCTGGTGCAGCAGAGCTGGTGGTGGCTATGGAAAGGGAATCCTACGCACAGATCCAGGGCAGAAAAGAGTGTTTGTGGTTGCTCATAGATCACAGTACAGGAGGAGTAAACACCTCTCCTTTAATCATAGCACTTTGGAGAAACTGAAATATCTCTGAAACATCAGCACAAAATCTCTGAAGCTTGGGGCAGTACACCTTCCACTTAACAAAGAGCTAAAAATTCAAGTAATTGGCTGGAAAATGACCAAACAGGGGAAGAAATAAGACAATAGACAGTTAGTATATGGGTAAAAAGGCATTTTCTTATGTTTTAGTGAAGAAGGTTATCAAAGCATACCACTGAAGGAAGACAGCAAAGTCAAGGCTCCTACATCCAAAGCCTCCAAGAAAAATATGAAATGGTCTCAGGCCATGGAAGAGCTCAAAAAGGATTTTGAAAATCAATTAAGTAGAGAAAAAATTAAGAGAAATGAAAGCAATGGAAGAAAATGAAATCTTGAATAACAAATAAAAAGCTTGCAAAATGAGATCCCTCCCAAAAATGCTGAAGAAAATAACACCTATAAAAATAGATTCACTTACTGGGCAAAAGAAGTCCAAAAAACCAATGAGGAGAATGCCTTAAAAATCAGAATAGGTCAAATGTAAAAAGGAGGTCCAAAAGCTCATTGAAAAAAAATATTTTTTTCAAAAGTAGAATGGAACAAATAGGAGCTAATGACTTCAAGAGAAATATATCATAAAACAAAACCAAAAGAATGAAAAAATATAAAAAAATGTGCAATATCTCATTGAAAAACAACTGACCTGGAAAATATATCCAAGTAAGAAAATTTAAAAATCATTGGTCTATGTGAAAACATTGATTAAAAGAAAAAGACCCTAGATATCATCTTCAAAAAAAATAATCAAGGAAAAGTGCCCTGATATTCTCAAACCAGAGGGTAAAGTGTGTTCATCCTTTGTTGCTGAAGAAGACCATGCCATCAGAGAAATGATGACATGACTTGCACTTGACTTTGTTTGGAATGAGGGAGGGCTGTGCACATCACCAACCTCACTTCTTCTCCAGAGCCATCTGAATCCAGTGACCAGATGTTCATCTGGATGACTGGAGATGACCCAGGATGAGGCAATTGGGGTTAAATGACTTGCCCAAGGTCACACAGCTGGTGAGTGTCAAGTGTCTGATGTGAGATTTGAACTCCAGTCCTCCTGACTCCTGCACTGGTGCTCTGTTCACTGCACCACCTAGCTGCCCAGAGGGTTAAGTAGAAATGGAAAGAATCCACCAATCACCTCCTGAAAGAGAGTAAAACTCCTATGAATATTGGAGTCAAATTCCAGATTTCCCACCTCAAGGAGAAAGTATTACGAGCAGCCAGAAAGAAACTATTCAAGTATTATGGAAAAACAATGAAGATAACACAGGATTTAGCAACTTCAACACTAAAGGATTGGAGGACTTGGAAAATAATATTAGAGGTAAAAGGAGGTAGGATTAAAACCAAGAATCACCTACCCAGAAAAACTGAGTATAGTATTTCAGGGGAGGAAAAAGAATTTCAATGAAATAGAGGACTTCTAAGCATTCTTGTTAGAAAAACCAGAGAAATATGAAAAGGTAAACAGGAAAGCAAAGCCATAAGGAACTCATTCAAGCTGAACTGTTTACATTCCTGCATGGAAAGATGATATTTTTATGTCATGAGATATTTCTCAGTATTAGGATAGGTAAAGGTATTTCCTCCACACACTTAGTAAAGCATGCAAATCTATCTTACCCTTCAGGAAGTGGGAGGAGGATTAAGAGAGGGAGGATAATAGAAGGGATGGCAGATTGGCAGAAGGGATAATCAAAAGAAAACACTATTGTGGGGGAACAGGTCAAGGAAGAGAAAGAAATAAATGGAGGGCAGGACAGGGCAGAGGGAAATGTGGTTAGCTTTTGCAATATGACTGTTATGGAAGTAATTTTCATGGCTACACACATATAACCTATATCAAATTGCTTGCTTTTTCAAACATGTTTGGTAGAGAGGGAGGAAGGGAGAGAATGTGGAACTCAAAGCTTTAAAAATGAATGTTAAAAGTTGTTTTTGCATGCAACTGTGAAATAACATGCACAGACAATGGGGTACAGAAATCTACTTGCCCTACAGGAAAATAAGGGACAGGGAGATTGAAGAAGTGATAGTAGGAAGGGCAAATTGCAGGAAGAGGTGGTTGTGGTGCATGCTGTCCTGTGGTGGTGGGAGGCGAGAGATATAGTAAGTAAGAAAAAAAGAAATCAGGAGGTACTAATATGATTAAATTTTATTTAATTAAATAAAGTTAATTCAAAATGTATTTGGCATTTTCTATGTATGAGATACTAGGTTAGTGACTGTGACAGAATAAAAGTAAGTAAGATAAGAGTATGTTGTGCTCAGGGAGCACAAGAACTTAATGCAAGGGTACAAATGACCAAGAAATAACTAGATATGATATAATAAGAGATGTATAAATATTGAAATCTAAGTTAAGAGGATTTAGATGAAGTCTTTTGATTATATCCACTTTCTTACATATTATCAGGCATTCAATTCACAATAGACAAAATTCTAGCACTTTGCAGTTCTAATAATATCGTTGCTAATAAACTAGAAACTAGAAACTAATAATAGAAACTAGAAACTAATAAACTAGAAAAATGGGAAAGCTTGAACACCCTGCTGTATTTGAATTGCCCTCTCTTGAAGCTTGAAGGAAATGCAATCTCCCACGCACTTAATAGATTCAAAAGATAGCAAGGATTAAGCATAAAATTTAAGAACTGAAGTTCATTGATGAATATTTGTTCTTAATGTGACTGAATCACATATATATATATATGTGTATGTATGGATCTCACCATATGTTGTTTCCAAGAAACATATGAAACACTTAGGCACACATAGGAAAGGTAAGGGATTAGAGCAGAATCTAGTATGCTTCAAATAAAGTTTAAAAAATGGGTAGTAATCATGATTGCAGATAAAACAAAAGGTAAATCTAATTAAGGGATAAGCAAAGAAACTGCTTTTTGCTAAAAGGTACATAGGCAACAAATTAATATTAATAATACATATATGAACAAATGGTATATAATTCAAATTTTTAAAGGAAATGTTAAATGAATCACAGGTGGAACTAGACAGTAAAACTGTACTAGTGGGGGAGCCTCAACTTTCTTCTCTCAGGAATTAGGTAAATCTAACCAACAAACAAATAAGAAAAAAAGATATATATTAATAGAATTTTAAAAAAGAAAGATATGATAGACTTCTGGATTAAATTAAATTGGAATAGAAAGGTACATGACACTTACACAAAAGTTGACCATATGTTAATCCATTAGAATCTCAGGACAAAATGCAGAAAAGCAGAAATATTAAAGACATTGTTTTCAGTTCATAATGCAATAATATGTACATAGAATAAAAGGGCATGGAAAGACAGATTAAAGAATTAGAAACCAAACAGTGTAATTTTAAAGAATGAATGCATCAAAGAACACTGAAAGAATCAATAATTTCACCAAAGAGAATGAAAATAATAAAACAGTATGCCAAAATGTTTGCGATGTAGCCAATGCCAAACTTACAAGAAATTTCTCTTTAAATGCTTATGTCAATAAAATAGAACAAGAGAAAACCAATAAATTGGGCATGTAACTAAAAGAAAACCTAGAAAAAATCACAAATGAAAAATCCCCAATTAAACACCAAAATAGAAATTCTGAAAATCAAATGAGCAATGAGTAAACAAGATGTTACATATGATTGTGACGGAATACTATTGTGCTATAAGAAATAATAAGTGTGATACTTTCAGGAAAACCTGGAAAGATATATAAAAACTAACACAAAGTGAACTGAGTAGAAGCAGGAGAATAGCACACAGTAACAGCAATATTGTATGATGATCCACTGCGAATGACTTGGCTATTCTCAGCAATACAGTGATCTAAGACAATTCTAAAGGACTCAGGATGAAAATTCTATCCACCCCAATGAAACAACTAACAGAGTCTGAATGAAAATTGAAGAATACTTTAAAGAAGAAAAATTCCTTTTCTTTTCTTTTATGTTTTCTTTCACAATATGACTAATATGGAAATATGTTTTGCATGCACATATATTTATATCAAATTGTTTGCCTTCTCAATGGGGGGAATGGAGGGAGAAAATTTCAAACTCCTTTTTTTTAAAGAATGTTAAATTAGTTTTCACATGGAATTGGAAAAATAAAATAGAAAAAAAAACCAAAACCTCACAACGTTCATCAAAATAAACAAGTGCTACTTAAATAACCATCTCTGATGAAGTTAACTGCATATTAAGAACTCAGATTTCTTCCTCTTTTCTCTTTAATTAGTTTCCTTATTGTTTGGTTTCTGTCTGCAAATGACTCAGTGCACTTATTCATTTAGGAAAACTATACTGAGAAAAGTTACGTTTTGTTAAATCTATTCAACTATTAATCAGATGTGTTCCTATGTATTGTGTATGCAAAATGTTAGATATTCTTCAGTTTCACCTCTCAAGCAAAATAAAATTCAATAAATAAATAAATGCACAATTATTTCTGTGGATACTGAACTTTTTCCTTTAGTTTTGCATTATATTAACCGAACTCATGAGCAGATGTTGCATTAATGTCTAAAGAACTGTCCTTGGAGGTAAGGATACTTGGGTTCAATAACTTCTGACACACACAGGTTATGTGACCCTTTGCAAGTCAAATAACATGCAGTGGCATGCTGGGTGGCTTAGCAGACAGTAGTGCTGGACCTGGAGTCAGAAAGTGTTTAAGGCAGCAGATATTTCTTACTGACAATGTATGAATATGTGTGTGTATGTATGTGTGTCTGGTGTATGTAAACATAAATATGCATATATATGTATATATACATGCAAACATACAAATACACATGCATATATTGGATATATATGTAATCTCTCTATATATAATGTTATGTGTGTGTGCATTATATCATCAAAATTCAGTGGAAAGGAAAAAGTCAATATGACCAGGGATGACCCAGGATGGAACATATGACCTTGGCATCTTTGATGTCTGATCATGGTTTAAGTGCTGAATGGTTCCTTCTTCAATGACCGTTATAGCCATTGGGAAAAATTGTTCTTATCTGGTGCTTAGGGTAGACATCCTCCAACTCACGGACAGATTTGAGGATTGTTGGCTAGCCTTAACCTGGTTTAGCACATCTGCCAAAGCATTTACCCAGAAGAATTGGGTGGTAGCTAGACACCAAAGAAGGATGGGCAGTCCTGAAAATAGTTCAGCAAGCCCTCACATGAGAGGTGTTATTCATCCTTAAAATCTCCATATACCTTTCCTCTGCCTTCTATGGATCTGAATAAAAATCCCCTATAAATAGTCACCTGACTTTTACTATTAGACCTCCAAAATGTCCTACTAAGTCAGCCTATTCAACTTTTGTCTTGCTTGTGTTATAAGGAAGCTGATTCTTTATAATAATCCTGAAATCTCTCTCCCCCTCTCCCCCCCAATACCTGCCCACTGTTGCTCATTTTGCACTTTGGGCAAAATCAAGAAAAGTCTAATTCTCTTCCTGCATGACTTCTCTTCAAATACTGAAGACAGCCGGTGTGATCCCATTAAACCATCTTCTCTTCAGGCTAAACATATTTAGTTTTTTTCAACAATTAAACCATGCTTTTGCAGCACTTAACCGTGCACAGAATCCTTCAGCTTATCAATGTAAGGAGCAGTTTACTCATCATCAATATAAATTTCTATAATATAGATCATTTTTAGATATCATATGGTGGGGGAAGGGGAGGGAAACAGGGCATTTAGGACACATGTAGAATGACTTTCAATAAGAGATAAGAGAAATAAAGAAGATCATTTTGTATTCCAAATAACAATACTATATTATTCTAGAATAGCAGTTGGGCCTGTTCATTTTCAATGAGTATTATTAGATCCTCAAGAAAGAGAAAGATAAGGAAATGATTCATTTCATTGGTACAATAAGATTCCACCAGTGTGTCCACAAGGGATCTCTGGAACCTTTGCCATTATTTTAGTGACCCATGAAAAAGTCATTTTGGGAATATTAATTATTTAGATGTTGCTAATCCATTAGGACATGGACTAGATATGAATTCACTAATACAGGTAATTCTCAAATGAGGAAACACCTCTAATAATTTAGATTAACATCTTTTCTGCTACTTTTACCATGAGAAATTTGCTTAAAACACTGAGAGTTTAAGTGATTTGTCCAAGGTCATACAATATGTGCCAGAGGTAGGATTTACACTCAGGTTTTCCTTGCTTTGAGGTTAATTATTAATAACATGACAGCTGCCTCTGTCCTTTAGGACCCTTCTAATTAATTTACCCATTGTGACTTCATTTTTTTCGGGAGGGATCAAATATATCTAGGGGAAGCTATAAATGAGCAAATTCAGATATTTCCTATTACCGAATGCTTGCTGGGACAAACATTATGCCAACAGGTACTGCAGGATCTAGGAATTCTGACATCTGGAGCAAATTAAGTACGGGTGACATTGATGCAGACGACCACCTATATTTCTTAGACATAGTGCATTTTTTGTTTGGGCAACTTTGGGCTCAGGCAAGGAGATGTGATGGTCAAGAAATGGGACCTTCTTAGAGGAAGGTGGGCCCTAGAATAGGGATGGAACATTCACATAATGTGGTAATTATACTGGGAAACTTCAGGAAGGAGGTAAACAGAGTAAAGAAGAAGGGTGCCTCTTGTGGAACAAACGTTGTATAACTCCCCAGGAAGCAGCTGGTGGTTTGGAGAGAAAGAACAATTTGGCCAAGGACATGGGAGTAGGGCTAAAGGATGAGTAAGATACTTATGGTAGCTCATTGCAAATATGGACCTTCCCCATGGGGATATCAGTGCAACATTGTGCCAATTGGACTTATAAGCTTACTAGGTGTCTGGAAAAGTAATTTACACTCTTTGTGCCTCAGTTTTTGAAGGCACTGAAAAATAAGGGTATTGGAATCAAAAGGCTCTAAGATTCTTCCAGCTATAAATCTTAGATCTTATGGTCCTGTATAATTTTGGTCCCCTAGGGACTGGGTCAACAAAAAATTGTTATCCTACCTTACTTCTTAGTTGCAAATTATTTTCAGGAAAAATTTTCAATACTGAATGGATAGAGAGCAAGTTTTGTATCCATGAAGATCTGTGTTTAATTTCCAAGAATGACAAACCATTCAGAGCCCTAAGACTGCAAATTATAAAAGTATGAATCTGTACTGTCAGAAATAATTTTCTCATATAGGAACTCCCTATAACAATGAAACCACAAGACAAGTTCCTATCCCTATATATGACTTGTAATGAGCAGAATTTCTTGACTTAGGAAAATATTTCATGTAAAAGTTAAGAAACAAACAAACAAACAACATCAAAATTACTATGTTCTGTCCTAGGAAGGGAAAGTTTCCAGAGCTCCAACAGGCAGAACAGATCAAGATCAAGGCTACTGGTCATTCTAAGACTGTGTTATCATTAGAGCAAAGCTGCCACATGATGACCAAAGTGACAAACTGAAGAGATCTCTCAACATTAGATGATGACTACGTGAAGTAAATAGGCCAAGTGCTGTCTTTTCCATCTAGGCACAGGGATGGCGATTTTGTCCATTTTGTTGGTCTTCCTTTCACTAAATTTCTGAAATCAAAGGTTAGAATACTTCAAGGAAGATAACATAGGGTGGTCTAAAATATTAAAGGTACAAATGCTTAACTATTGATTCCTGTTTAGGTAGTTTCTTTTTTTAATCCTTTAGATTAAAATTTTAAAAACAGAATGATGAATTTTAACATTATAAAGCAGAACACATACTTCAATTTTTTTTTGTTCTTTATTCTCTCTGCTGAAATTTTGCTGGTTCTTTCCTTTCTGCCTTGATGGTTACCTTTTTCTGGTCCTACATTACAACCCTTTTCTTAGGGACAGACCCAGATAGAATTAGGAAAATAGCTATGATTCTGGTCCAAGATTTCTGTCACCATCTCCTACACTTTTTTAGGAGGAAGGGCCGGGAAAGCTAAGGCTAAGCCCAAGCCTTCTGGTTACCATGAAAAAGCAGTACTCTACTTACCTCAGTGCCCAACCAGGGAGTGCCCTCCTTTGACAACACTTTTTACTTGAGACCTTTCCCATAATTGTATTAGATACCACTAGCATCATGATTTGGAAAAGCAGCGTGGTGGAATCCAAAAAGCATTTTCGTGTCAAGAGAACTGGAGTTCAGCTTTCACATGAGTTGGTTGGCTATAGATGAATCATTTGTGCTGTTTCCTAAGGAAAAGTGAATTCAAAATCTTAAAGCACTACATAAACGTGAATTTTAATAGTTAACAGGGAATATCCCATTGGCATGATAGCACAGTTAGTTATATTTGCAAGTAATTGAATGAATTGGCCAAAAATGTTGATTTATTGCATCTTTTTAGCCTGAAAAGGTAGCATCTACTGCCAGGTCCCAGGGTCCTAACCTCATTATTTTTCCATTTAACACTTTTGTGGTTGAAGTGAAATTATAGATGACAAACTTGTTAAAGTTTCGCATAATGTGAATTTTCAAGAGATAAACAGATCATTAGATGGTTGACAAGGGATCTTGCTAGGGAAGAAGGAGTGATAGGTTTAGAGTCACGAAAATGTGAATTTGCATTCTAGCTTTCCCCTTTACTATCTGGGTAACCTTGGATAAGTAACTTTGTTTCTCTGAGACTCAGTTGTCTTATTTTTGAAAATGTTAAGGTGTTTTTGTTTACATATGGCCTAACTCTGCTCCTCTGAAAACTTACGGCCATTTCTATTATTTCTATCAAAGGGGAAATGGGTTGTCATGATTCAATGGATTTCTCATCACTTCATTATATTTTTAATAATGCTAATTTTCAGTGTATCCATTATTTATATTCTACTGGCCTTGTTCTCTGTAAGTTCAGATTTTTCCACATTTCTATATATTTTCATATTTGTCATTTTTAAGGCACAATGGTATTTCATTGTACTATTATACCATAATTTACTCAGTCATTTCTCATTCTTTGAACATATAGATTATACCCAGTGTTTGGTCTAAGAAATGAAAATAATTATGAATATTTCCATATACATAAGCCCTCAATTTCCTTGTTATGAAATCTTTAGATTTTGTTCCATTTGTTGGGTTAAAGAGTATGATCAATTCTATGACTTTTACTATATATTGAATAGTTTTAGCAACATTGTGGTAAAGAATGTATTACTACAGAGCCTTGCCAAAACTGAATTTGACATTTGTTTTTGAAATATATTATTTTACTCTTTTCCTTTTTATTATCCATTTATTAAGGGTCTGCAATAAAGGAGGCATTATGCTAGGCACAAGGGAATACCAAGAGAAAAGCCATTATGCCCTTAAGGAATTTAAATTATCTTATCAGTGAAGGGGAAAATGAAGAGAATATGTATTTATTTAGCAGCTACTAAGTGCTGGGCATTTTACAAATATTTTCTTATTTGATTCCCCACAACAGCCATACAAGATATGTGTGGCAATTATTCCCATTTTATAGTTGAGAAAACTGAGGCAAACAGAATTTAAGTGACTTGCCAACAGTCACATAGCTAGTAAATGTCTGAGACTTTATTTGAACTCTGACCTTCCTGACTCCAGGCCCAGAACTCTATCCACTGTACCATCTAGCTGCCTATAACCTCAATTTTTACATAAATAAGCAACTTCAAATTACATATGAAATAAACACAAGGCAATTTTGATAGATGAAAGGAACTAGGAGGAACAAAATTTGCCACGTGAAGGAGGTGGGAATTAAGCCCAACTTTAAAAGAAGATGAGCATTGTAAGAGGGAAAATAAAGGAAAGAGACCATTCAAGATATGGGAGGGAGTCTCTGAAATGAGATTGGGCAATATATGGAATGTTATGTAAGGAGAATCAAAAGTACGCTGGTATGATAGGCTACAGAGTGCAATCAAGTAATATATTGTCATTCTGATAAGGTACACTGGAATTGGATTGACAAGGACTTTAAGTAGAAAAGCAATAAGGGACCAATAAAGCTCGTGACCAAAAGGTTGAGGTGGTCAGCTTTCTCCTATTTCACAATTAGAGATAGGAATTTCATATAAAAAAGATAACATGGGCAGAAGGATTAAGTATCCCTTCAAAACTTGGGGTAATGCTGCTATTCTGAGTCTTCTGACTCAATTTATTTCTGCTATCATCATGTAAAAAACAAACACAAAATAATCCAAAATTTTTGTCACTGGATTGACTCAACTGTTTTTACTTCTTGTTGTTGTTACATATTTGGGATTTGTGGGGGGCAAGGAATAACAGATAAATAAAAAAATTACTTGATTAACTTTCTAAAGAAAATATTTCATAGGACAATCAAATATCTGAAAGAGTGAACTGAACTTTATGGGATCCTCCTAAAAATGCTGACTCTAAATAGATTTTTGTGAATCAAGCTACATTTTCTCTTTGAATTATATTATTAAAAAGGATATGTTTTCCACAGAAAAATCCAGGAAGCAATAAAATTTTTGACTAAGAAGGCAATAACAACTTATGAAGTGATTTTAAATCACTTATCTAAAAAATCATTCTTTCTAATAAAACATTAATAATAACTATGCTCAAAATCACAAATTATATATATTGAGCTATTTTTCCTCAGTCTCAAACCACATTTGAGAGCTATTCTATTAGTGAATCACAAGACGAGATCTTAAATTTAATTGAAGACCCTCATTTTACAGATGGGGAAAATGAGGCATAATGAGTATGAGTGATTTGCCTCATAGTTCCATAAGCAGTCAAGACAGAGTGTGTCATGTCAGCTATATGTAGAAACAGTGTTCAATCCAATCCAAAAATCTCTCTCTCTCTATTTTTTCCCATTCAAATGAATACACTTATAAGACTTTTTGAAGGTAACTTTGTTTGTTTAGCTTCTTTCCAGACTCCATCTCTCTGTCTCTCTGTCTCTCTCTCTGTCTCTATCTGTGTTCGTGTGTCTCTCTCAATGAGGAGACTTGGTGTCCTAGTTAAAGTAGTTAACAACATGGTGATCTTCTGCCCCGTTGGTTTGATGTAATCAAGTTAAATTTCTAGGCCAGCAAATATCTTCCTTAAGGAATGCATTTCAAAGCAATAATAAAGTGGGAAGGGCAGAGGAATTAAATCCACAATCATTTTACTATATCTTTATGGGTTAACAATGCAGAAATCTTCCAACTACTACTGGTGGTCCAATAGTAGAAATCCATCAATTGCTACTGAATGGAAAGTTAAATGTAACAGACCATGTGAGGATATGGTGGGTGAAATAGGTAGTACCTGCACTGTTGTATCAACCATTTCTCGTCCTTGAATAAAAGACAGCTGCAATTTTGTTTAAATGGCTTTTTTAACAATTGCAACAGTATTTGGTTAGCTCCTCTCCTCTCTTGCCCTTTATTCCAATAATAATATTTCCCTTTGATTTCCAAATGCTCTCCTTTTAACCTCAGTTGAGTCTCCCTTTTTCTACCTGTCCTTCAATACTTTGCTTCTCTATCCTAAGTTCCTGCAGTATGTTTTTGATGGATTACTTGCTCTTAGAGAGCCTGAAAAGTGAAATCAAATCTCTACCGTATAGCAAGGTAAAAGTACTATCAGTACGAAATCTCTCACAGAATGCTAATTAATTTCTTTGCTTTCAGAGTGCCTCCTGTCCTTGGAACCTTTTTAGCAGTTAGACCTCTCTACAAAGGTCCCATTTCTCTTAGTACTGAGAATTTTCCACACAACTAATCATTTATATACCTCCCAATGATATATTCATGGCTCTGTGCTGTGTGGGTATATGTATGTAATCAGTGACTTAGACAAAGGTAGAAATGGCATGATCATCAAAATTGCAATTGACAAAAAACTTGGAAAAGATAGCTAACTTGCTGAATAATAGAGTTAGAACCCAAAAGATTTTAGACAGGAGCACTGGACTGAATTTAAAAAGATGAACTTCAGCGGAGAATAAATGCAAAGTAGGGATATAAAACAGACTTCACTAGCACAATGTGGAAAAGATGGATATACAGAAATACATCTATTAAAAAAAATCTAGGTTTTAGTGGATTGCAGAGTCATCGTAAGTAAGAAATATGATGTGACAACCAAAAAATCTAATGCAAACTTGAATTTCACTAAGAAAACTGTAAGATATAGGAATGGGGAGGTGATCATCCTATTCTCCTTTGTCTAAAACCTCATATGAAATTATGTTCAGGTGCTATAATTTCTGGATGCCATAATGTAATGACAGTGATAAGGAAGAGAGTATTCATAAAATGGTAATCAGGATACTGAGAGTATCTGAGTCCATATCATATGAGGACCAGTTAAAATAACTGATAATATTTAGCCTGGAGGAGAGAAGATTCAGGGTAACATGGTTATTGCCTTAAAGGATGAAAAAAGTTGTATTATGGAAAAATGGATGAGGTTTGTTCAATTCGGTCCAGAGGACAGAAGTAGGCATAATGAGTGGAAACTTGAAAGAAAGAATTAAGACTAATGTCAGGGAAAAAAATTCCTAAAAAATAGAGTTTTCTGAAACTGACAGGGGCTAATTCCAGAGGTGATGAGTTTTCCCTCTCTTAGCAAAACTTCATGCAAAGGTTGGATGACGATTTGATTTAAATGCTAAAGTGGAGAGTCCTTTGGTTTATGAATTGGATTAGATATAATTATAGTAGTAGTAGTAGTAGTAGTAGTAGTAGTAGTAGTAGTAGTAGTAGTAGTAGTAGTAGTAATAGTAATAGTAATAATAATATCACTATGTGCCAAATACTTTGCTAAGTGCTTTGCAGTTATTATATCATCTGATCCTCACAACAACCTTGCAAGGTAGTTATTATTATTATCCCTCTTATAGTTAGAAAACTGAGGCAAATAGAAATCAAGTGATTTATCCCAGATTATACACCTAGTAAGTGTCTGGAGGTAGAATTTAACTCAGATCTTCCTGACTCGAGGCTTGATTCTCTAGCCATTGCACTATTTAACCACCTGATTTCTTATTTAATTTCTAATATCAAATTCTATGATTCTCTGATTTTTGTGTAATATTACAAGATGCCTTTTAGAAGATTTATATAATATCTCAATCCCACTAGTTATGAAAAGTGACTGCTTCTTATAAGTTGAATTTCTAGTGTTTCTTGTTTCCAGTAAAGTTTTTGAATAATTAAGGGAGGCAGGATGGTACACTGAAATGAGTTTTGGGCTAAAAGTTCAGAGGTCTGAGATCTAGTAGTGTTTTAGATACTGATTAGTTGTGTGATACTGGCTAAGGCCCTTAACTACTTGAACACTTTGAATTTAATTTTTTGTATTTGATTCCCAGATTCTCATGTATTTCTCACTCCTCTAATTACACTGCATTTATTTTAAAACATTCTGTATATATTACACAAATACATCTTCTTTCCACTATAAAATCTAAGCTCCCCAAGGTCATGGAATGTTTCAATCTTGTCTTTGTATTCACATTTCTTAGTAGTTTCTGGAGTATAGCAAGCATTTAAATGCTTCTTCAGTGACTGATTGATGAAGTAGAGAAAAAACGATAGATTAAGTCTCAAATTCAGACTGAATACTTTAAATTCATCATTATTCATACTGCTATTATATATGTATGTACATATATATAATACATACAAACACTCACTTTTATATATTTCACCTTATAAATATATAATTATACATATATAAAATTATGCATAAGTATATATAAATTATTTTACTTTATAAAGACATTCATCAGACAGTATTATTATCTGTAGTAAAAACTTCAAATATATATTAATTGGATCTGTGATTAGGAGTTCCCAATGAAAATCACAATTTGCCAGACCTGTCCAACTTTTGTTCATATTCCCTCCAAATGGGGAATCTACCCAATATATCAAAGGCCTTCCTTTTTTTCCTTTGTACCAGTTGAACATTCTGGTTATCCAAATGTCATTCTCCTCTTTTGCCATGTGATCAGTTCATCTTCTCTTCCTGTCAAATAATTTTTAATGATTCTTATTCCTTTTTTGTTTTTCAAAATTTCTCATTGGGTATATGTTACAGTCTACTCAACCTACCATGAGCATCTTCAATGTCTGCTGTGATACCGATCTTCACTTATTTGGAAACAGTTATGTTCTACATCTGGTGGTCAAGTGGCAACACTGTAATGACAATTTAAATGGGAAGATCTTTTCCATTCATTAATAGGTCCATATGACCTGCCTGGGTCACATGGAAGTCTGAGTCACATGGATCCTGTAATGGGAGGAGTTTGCTGAATGGGTGGAGCAAGAAGTGAGTCAGAGTAGTCAGAAATGCAAGACAGAGAGGAAAGCAAGCAGCTGGTTGTGCTTTAGAGAAGGGCATTTTGTTTGAGGGTTCATTTGTAGGGAGGCCTGATAGTGTGCATAGATTTTTTGGTTACTATGATAGATTTCTTTGTTGCTATGGTAGATTTGGCTTTTTGGTGTTTGAAGAAATGTTTTTTCGGAATTCTGCCTTCTATGAGGAGAGTCTGTTATACTTTGCTATTCAGAACTATCCCAGCATATTCATAGTTATTGTTGGTCCTCTGAATAGTGCCTTGGTGACACATTTGGCATTACAAAAAGGATCACAGAGTATGAAATCTCTATTTGGAGGCAAAAAGGCTTTAGAGGAAGAAGCACGTATCCCAGGATGAGAGGATTTACATCTAGCAAAGGAATAGGTTAAAAGCATTGGACCCTATGACAACTGGGAACTGAGGTTACAGGAGGGGAACCTAGAGATTTGGAAAGGTGTTTGCATAGAATACCAGTAACACTAGGGAAAGAACTGGCAGGGGTGTGTAGGAGAAGCTGGATTTTATTAACATGTCACTGTATTATGTGTAAAAGCAAAGAAGAGTTGCTGAAGAAAAAATTCAGATATAAAAAGAGTGAACTAGTTTGCATGGGAATTCTCAGGGTTTAGGTTCTCCTTTAAAAGAGCAAGCTAAGGGGTATCAGGTGGTAGAAGAAAAGAACTGTTCATTTAGCTCAGAAGAAGAAGAGAAAAGCTGGCAAAAGAAGTGTGCATACAACCTTTGTGCAGACCCAGCTTAGTTGTCACAGAAACAACTGCCAGGGGAGTTTGTGGTAGGAAAATGTAACAAAGTCAGAGCAAGAAATTGAAACAATGTTAGAAGGAGAGATTTCTCAGGCAGAAACATGCCACATACTAAGGCAAAAACAGGAGAATCAGGGGGACAACACAGTGTTTAGGGAGATAATTGATGATTTTACTCAGCAGGAGCTTGCAGATATTTTGAGTAAGTTCACCTAAAGGATGGGAGAATCATTAATATCTTGAATGATGAGAATCAGTGATGAAGGGTCAAAAGTGGAGTATCTATAAATGGTATGGATTGCTTGAAATTCCTAGATATTAGTCAGAATCCTATTGTACAGCAGGCTTTTAGAGATTATAATATGCAAGGAGGTAAGAATGTGACTAATCTGTTAGCTTTGGCTACAGAAGGATGCAGTAAGTAGTCTACTACTGACTCTATGTAGTCTAGTGGAGATAGATCCTGGTATTCACTTAGGGATTGTCTGAGAAAGGTAAAGAAGGAAGTAATGAAGACTGTCATAATGATCAGGAACATAGAGGAACACTATGATACTCCCTTAGCAGTTTCCCACAGGAATATAATAGTGAAGACGGGTCCTCCTGCTTACAGGCCACTATGTTTAACTACTAACTGGGGAGAAAGGGCCCTCTCTTTTGCAGGTGCTGGACAAGATTTCACAGTTAATTGACTTAGGGGATTTGGGAAAAGATTAATTTCCTCAAGAGAGAATAATAAATAGCCAGTGTATTCAAAATCATAATAGATTGTCAAGAAAAGAATTATTTACTGCTCTATTGAGAGCAGGGGTAGATTTTGGAAGAATAGATTGTATTCCAACTAATGAACTACACAAAATGTACCAGGAAATGGGGCTTTATATTAGAATGAGCAGGGAAATAACAACTGCCACTACAGATCCTCCTGAAACATTGTATCCATGTTCATCACACCTGCAGAGAGAATAGGAAATTGACCAGGCCTCAGATCAGATTAAAGAAAATATACCTCTTTCCAGAATGATGAGCTCAAAACTGCTAATTAGAAAACAGTAAACAATAGTGAATGAGGTTGTGGACTCCAGAATCATTGCTGAGCCTGCTTCTGATTATTGTCTTCTTGTTTCTTTTTGACTATTTGTCTGTTCAACTTATTTGTCAGATTTGCTTTCTGCAGACTTAATATCCTTCACCTGCACATGCCTGCTCACTTAAGATGGATGTCACCCACTGTCCAATGTGCTGTGTCACCTCTGGACCTGACTTTGACCAAGCTCCAGAAGCCAGCTAAAGAACTGACCCCTTGAATGGGACCTCTTGGGGCAAGGACAGCTCTATGTCCAATTTCAGCAGGAATTAGCTATGAAAGAAAAGACCTTCACCCCTTAACCCTAGAGATTTGGGGCCAATTCATTTGAGGGGGGGATGATAGGGTGCTTGTGCTCAAGCCCCACCCTCAGATATTATTTTATATGTTTATATTCTATTTTCTCTGTTACAATTCTGTTGATACCAGTTGCCCCACCAACCTATATAATGAATAAGAAAGATCTTGAGGCAAATGTAATGATAATTTAAAGGGGAAGATCTTTCCCATTCACTAAGGCACATGTGACCTGCCTGGCTCACATGGAAGTCTGAGTCACATGAAGCCTGTGGTGGGAGGAGTTCACTGAAGGGGTGGAGCAGGAAGGCTTTTTGCAAGTTATATCCAACAATGGAATATAATTTTACCATTCCACAATGAATTAAAAAAATAGATGCTGTAAGAACCTATTGAGTTATTTTTTGGTTGATTATTATTTTTATATCTGATAGAACAAAATTATACCTTATTAATAGCTTTATGCCAAGGTAACATTCACTTATCAAGATCTTTCAGACTTCCTTAGAAGAAGTGATAATAGAGATGAGCCTTTTTAATGATCCTCTGATTAAATGTCTATCTATCTGAGATAGATAGATATACACAACGTGAGACTTAAAGCATGCAGATATATTTTCCCCAATAATTCACTACTATGACAAAGGAGATCCAGTGAAAAGTCCAGATCAAGGAGTCATTCTCTGGGCATATAATTTGTTGGGCTGCCAAGCAACTTAAACTGAGATTAATGAATGGCGTAATTGATTTAAAATTATAAGGGATATTAGGAGGCCACGCAGAATAAACTCTTCATTGTAGATAAGGAAATTAGGGCACAGAGAGGTTAAATGACTTACATAGGATCAGTTGGCTAATAAATGAGGTAGGATGTGATATCAAGGAATGCTGTTTCCCAAGTCCACTGACTTTTCCACTAATGTTTTTCAAGAAAGGACTTCTGGGTGCCATTCAATTAGAACATATTGTGATGAGTTAGTTTTCATTTTATTATGTACATAGATTGTTTTTTTTTTATTTGTTTTGGAGGGATATTTGTAATGAGATCAATAGAAATGTGGATTTTTCTGTCTCCTATGGAAAGATAGAAAAAAAAAAACGTGGACCCTTTCTATTTTCATTTTTGTGCTACAGTTTTATTTGAAAAGATGCTGCCCTGGTAATGTGCTGTGTAACATTGTCAGTCTAAAATATATCATTCTTTAAGAAATAAAATATATCATTCTTTAAAAACAAGTTTCTTTTCGGGGTGAGGGGGGAGAGGGGTCATGGAAAGATCTCTAAAGCAAGAGAATTGCTCAAGTACTTCTGATGCTGCATTCTCCAGTTTCACAGGAAAAGGGAACTCAAGAGCTTCCTTTTGATGTGTTTGTTTGTTACTTCTTTCTTGAGAATTAGTTTTGTCTTCATGCTGAGAACAGCCTTTAGGCTGTTCCTCTGAGTACTTAGACCCAATTTTTAATTGCAGTCTTTAAATTTGCACTTAGATGCACTTATCCTTGCCTTTTTTTGATTTTTTCCCCCTGCAGCACCTTTAAATAATGTGAAGAGCTTGCCTGGATCTAAGACCAGGACTCCATTTCTGAAGTGGGGTCAGCATATTTTGTCATACTCTTGTTAACATTCAACTGAACGTTTCTATTACCCTTAATTTAGAAAACAAAATATTTTTATGAAGGGCTTCCTCTATAACTTTCCTTATTCATTTAATTTTATCTCTTCTTTCACTAAAACATTCATGCTATAAAGTGATGCTTTATCATCTATTGGCATAACCAAAATATTTGTTTAATTTGAGAAATGAAAATGCAGACAATCTGCCTGTTGTTTGTGTGCTGTGGTCTCATGTTTTAGGTGAGAGAAGTTTTATTGTAGGGGTCATTTTCATTAAAAAAATAAATTAAAGAAAATATGAGTGACCTTTGGATTAGGACTATCACAGAAAAGACCACGGACTGTGTTCTGTTTTGGGGTGAATAAATTGTGCCATAAAGAAGATTCCAGAGCATTTGTAAACCTTAAAGTTACCTAAATAATTTTGCCAAGTGCAAAACCATTACATACATCAATATGACATTCAGGGTAAATAAGCCTACAGGAAAAACAAATCCAAAAGCTCTATTGCTTTCCTAACTTGAAAGATAGCAGATTTGCTTTTGTGTCTGAAGTGTTCTCCCCTAAATAAATTTCAAGGTTAATCCATGTTATAGGTGGATTAAATTTGGTGTAGCTTCTTTATGTTGCCACAGCTTTTCAGAACATATTTGAAGATTTATAACTGGGAATCCTGCCCTTAGTAAATATATTTGATATGTAAACAAGGCCTCATGGCTTCATAAAGTCCTGTTCATCTGCTAGGTGGGCACTGTTCCCAATGACAGTTGGGTTGGCATCCTGCCCCAGGCCTCAGGTGCCAAGTGGCAAGGCTTTAGGTGAAAAACTGCATATGATGCCTCTCTACTCCAAGAGGGAACTCTGCCTCATATCCGGTTTAGGGCGTCTTCATTAAGTATGCCTTTACTTTGAATCACTACTTGTGGGCTTTTATTCAAATATATGTAATAAATAGGTCAAATATTCCACTGTCCTGTCTCTCCCTATCATTAAAAAGTCCTGTATTATTTATGTGGGAAAACAACATTGTTGCTTAGGACAATACACCATTTGGACTTTTACACTTTTATGTCACCTTAATCAAGGGATTCTTTGACTGTATGTTAGACTCATATAAATTACTATTAAAATAAAATAAAAATAAAAGAACTAGAGAGAACAGTTCCTTGGACTCTAAAAGCACCATGTCAAGATTAGTAAGTAACCTTTCTAGCTGTGTGACTTCATTCATATCACTTAAACTCTCTGAGACTCACCTTACTTCTCTGGAAAATAAGGATAATAATATTTACATTACCTCACAGTTTTGCTGTGTTGATCAACTTACACAATGCATGGAATTTTTATAATAATAAATTGTATATAAATGACAGATATTAGTAAAACAATAATAACATACATAACATGTTTATATATAATCTCCTATGTGCCAGTCCATGTGCTAAGGGCTTTATAAATATGATCTTATTTGATACTAACAGTAATTCTGCAGTTTGTGTTATTATTATCTCTGTGTTAAAAACAGAAACAGAGGCAGATATAGTTTAAGTCACTTGTCCAAGGTCACAAAACTAGTAAGTGTCTGATTCCAGATTTACTAGTAAGTGTCTGATTCCAGATTTGAGCTCAGTATCTGTGACTTCAGGTCCAGGGCTCTTTTCATTGTGCTTGTCAAGCACTTAGCACAGGACCTGGCACATATTACGTGCTTAATAAATATTTATTCCTTTCCCTTCACCATTGGTAAGAGCTGGATATTTCAGAGAGATTTAAATGTATGACTTCATTTGATTCTTACAACGACTTTGGAAAAAATCTATTATATGTATGATTACATCTAGTTATTCATATGAGGAAATTGATTATTTTAGAATCTAAGTGATGAACCATGGGAGAGAGATTAAACCAAATCTTGAATTCCAAATCCAGAGTGCTATTTACTATGTCATGCCTAATAAATCCTGATCAAGGAAATGCATGTACAGAATTGAGTATCTTAGTAAACTTTAGCAGTATTCAAGTCTTTGGGTGATATATAATTTAAATATGTGTGAGTAATGCTTGTAAGTGATGCCATAGGTTAATTCCCCTTTCTATCACTTTTCTCTTCATGCCATGGTAATTTGGTTAGATATTTTGGTTAATCCCACTTGGCTGAGGGTGTGATAGTAGGAATTTCTCAAAACACTAATACATGAAAAATACAGCCAGTGTACATAATCCTGGTAAGAGGGAAAAGTATTTGGTGGTGAGGATGGCATGACAGAAGCCACCATGATATGAGATACCAGTTCTAGGAATGCCTGAATCCATGACCACTCAAGTCAGGGTTCGTGATTGGTCTCAGAAAACTTGAGGGTGCATTCATGAAACTTGTCTTCCAGTTATATAAGGCAATTCAATAGTACTCTATGTATGTTGGTTCCTTGTTATTTGAAGAAGTCTTGGCTTTGTTTTTCACTTACAAGTATAATCCTTCTACACTCTCTTGGTTTTGCCTGAGAGCTGCATATCATAAGGAGTCTAGGAAGAAGAGAGGGAGATATTTTAGCTATAACCACGCAAAGAATGGTCCTGAGGTTTTAGTGATAGCAGAAAAAATGTGACAGATTAGAGAGGGAAGAGGAACCAGATCTAACACTTAATAAAACATTCCATTAAAACGGTAAGAACTTAAAAATCCTTGCTTAATTGAATCAAATATGATAAACTGGATTGATGAGGCTGTATGATTGAAGACAGAAATAAAAGTGCTATTTGTGGTCATAGATCTATGTACTCTAGCAATCACAAAAAATGTAATATGTGCATGTGTGTATACACGGACATATATATATATACAGATATATGTGTATATACATATATACGTGTATATGTGTATATATACACACATTTTATATATGTGTGTGTGTGTGTGTGTGTGTGTTTGGTTTTAGTAATTGTAGTAAATGTTAGAAGATTTTAACTAAGTCTCCCCGTTTCCAGACCCAAAGTTCAGTCATATCACATTGTCCATTCAGTCAGGGTAGGTGCAGTGATAATGGCCACTAGGAGTCTATTTCATAAGACCCTATTTTTGCAGGGGATTTTAGAAGCAATGCTTTACTAAGTAGCAGTAAAATCCACAGAACTTAGATCTTAACTTTCTAAGCACAGACTAAACAAGCCAATAAAGCACACAATTCTCTTCTGAACAATATTTTCTGATTCTGAAATTCTGATATGTCAAAATGTTTAAGTATTCATTAAGTGATCATTGACCAAAAGAAAGCTGACTGGTTTTCCAAGCATGATGTCAAAATATTACTTTAGAAAGACTTGTTTGAGTAATTAGGAGGGAAAAAACCCAACATGACAGAAAAGACTAAGTTTCCCTGGGATATCTTGTAAGTGACTGTCATATTATGATGTTGTAAATGGAGTATTGGTTCTGGATTCTTGGATTTGAATTGTGGTTCTATTAGTTGCTCAATTACTGAGACAGCTAGGTAGCCAGGAAATAAGATATGAGAATGAATTAGGGAGAACTGATTTTGAAACGTTTTTTTCAAATACTTAGTAGCTGGGGCAGAGCCAAGATGGCGGAGTAGAAAGACCCACATACACATAACTCTGAACCCACAACCCATAGAACATCTACAAAAAAGTAACTCACGGCAAATTCTGCACCCAGAGGCCACAGAACATTGGAGCAAGGGAGATTTTTGTTCCAGAGAGACCTGCAAATCTCTTGCAAAAGGTCCTTCGCGCCGCGGACTGGGCGCTGGGACTGGGAGCTGGGACTGGGAGCTGAGTATAGGCCTGTCGCGGCCGTGGCACCAAGAGGAAAAGATCCGAGCAGGCTTCAGGGATGGAATCTCCAGTGGCCACGTGGGTACTTCCACCCACAGGTGACAGGGGTCGGTGAGAGGGTCTCTTTGGCGGGTCGAGAGGGGAGTGGGCTGCCCCCATAACTCAGGCCCCCTCGGGAGGCAACAGCGGAGATGAGAGCAGACCAGGGCTCCCCAGGCAGGCAGGAGCCTGGATCCATTGTTGAAGGTCTCTGCATAAACCCCCTGAGGGAACTGAGCCCGTGAGGCGGCCCTGCCCCCATCTGAGCAGCTGAACTTAATCTCACACTCAATAGCAGCCCTGCCCCCGCCAAAAGCCCTGAGGCTGGCAAGCAGCATTTGAATCTCAAACCCCAAGCGCTGGCTGGGAGGATCTGGAGGCAAAGTGGATGTGAAGAGAATATTCAGAAGTCAAATCACTGGCTGGGAAAATGCCCAGAAACGGGAAAAGAAATAAGACTATAGAAGGTTACTTTCTTGGGGAACAGGCATTTCCCCCCTTCATTTCTGATGAGGAAGAACAATGCTTACCATCGGGCAAAGACACAGAAGTCAAGGCCTCTATATCCGAGCCCACTCAATGGGCTCAGGCCATAGAAGGGCTCATAGAAAATCAGGTTAGAGAGGTGGAAGAAAAGCTGGGAAGAGAAATGAGAGACATGCAGTCAAAGCATGAACAGCAGATCAGCTCCCTGCTAAAGGAGACCCAAAAAAATGCTGAAGAAAATAACACCTTGAAAAATAGGCTAACTCAATTGGCAAAAGAGGTTCAAGAAGCCAATGATGAGAAGAATGCTTTCAAAAGCAGAATTAGCCAGATGGAAAAGGAGATTCAAAAGCTCACTGAAGAAAATAGTTCTTTCAAAATTAGAATGGAACAGGTGGAGGCTAATGACTTTATGAGAAACCAAGAAATCACAAAACAAAACCAAAAGAATGAAAAAATGGAAGATAATGTGAAATATATCATTGGAAAAACAACTGACCTGGAGAATAGATCCAGGAGAGACAATTTAAAAATTATGGGCCTACCTGAAAGCCAGGATCAAAAAAAGAGTCTAGACATCATCTTTCATAAAATTATCAAGGAAAACTGCCCTGAGATTCTAGAACCAGAGGGCAAAATAAGTATTCAAGGAATCCACAGATCACCTCCTGAAAGAGATCCAAAAAGAGAAACTCCTAGAAACATTGTGGCCAAATTCCAGAGTTCCCAGATCAAGGAGAAAATATTGCAAGCAGCTAGAAAGAAACAATTCAAGTATTGTGGAAATACAATCAGGATAACACAAGATCTAGCAGCTTCCACATTAAGGGATCGAAGGGCGTGGAATAGGATATTCCAGAAGTCAAAGGAACTAGGACTAAAACCAAGAATCACCTACCCAGCAAAACTGAATATAATACTTCAGGGGAAAAATTGGTCTTTCAATGAAATAGAGGACTTTCAAGCATTCTTGATGAAAAGACCAGAGCTGAAAAGAAAATTTGACTTTCAAACACAAGAATGAAGAGAAGCATGAAAAAGTAAATAGCAAAGAGAAGTCATAAGGGACTTCACAAAAGTTGAACTGTTTACATTCCTACATGGAAAGACAATATTTGTAACTCTTGAAACTATTGAGCATCTGGGTACAGGGTGGGATAACACACACACACACATGCACACGCACACGCACACGCACACGCACACACACATAGAGACAGAGTGCACAGAGTGAACTGAAGAGGAGGGGATCATATCTTAAAAAAAAAATGAAATCGAGCAGTGAGAGAGAAATATATTGGGAGGAGAAAGGGAGAAATGGAATGGGGCAAATTATCTCTCATAAAAGAGGCAAGCAAAAGATTTTTAGTGAAGGGAAAAAGAGGGGAGGTGAGAGAAAAACATGAAGTTTACTCTCATCACATTCCACTAAAGGAAGGAATAAAATGCACAGTCATTTTGGTATGAAAACCTACCTTACAATACAGGAAAGTGGGGGATAAGGGGATAAGCAGGGTGGGGGGGATGATGGAAGGGAGGGCATGGGGAGGAGGGAGCAATTTGAGGTCAACACTCATGGGGAGGGTCAGAATCAAAAGAGAGAGCAGAAGTAATGGGGGACAGGATAGGATGGAGGGAAATATAATTAGTTCTTACACAACACTACTATTATGGAAGTCATTTGCAAAACTACACAGATGTGGCCTATATTGAATTGCTTGCCTTCCGAAGGGAAGGGGTGTGTTGGGAGGGAGGGCAGTTTGGCAGACAGGGGCAATTAGAACTCTCTGTGTTTTGGGGTGGGGGGAGGGAACAAAAGGGGAGAAAATGTGGAACCCAAAATTTTGTGAAAATGAATGTTAAAAGTTAAATAAATTAATTTTAAAAAAAAAGACAAATACTTAGTAGCTGCTGGTTTGACCCTGGACAAATCTCTTAACCTTTTTATTTCGAATTCTCTTGTTATGTTTAAAAAGAGTGGCTGAGACTTAATGACTTCAAATTCCCATTCTGCTTTAAATCTCTGTTTCTATGGTCCTTATGTGACCTTGACAAGTCCTGCATACTCTGTGAACCTCAGCATCTTCATCTGTGAAATGATAGTTTGAGACAAGATGATTTCTAAAATGTTTTCCAGCCATAAAGTCTATGAACACATGAAACTGATATTCAGTACATAGTCATTTTGCAATCACTAAACCTTAAATTACTATGAAACAGTTATTTCATGAAATATTCCTTTTCATCTCTCCCACTTGAAACCTTTAGGTTCTTACAAGACTCAGCTGAAGCTACACTTCAAGAATACCTTCCCTCAGCTGTTGGTATAATTCTCCATCCCTGCCCCCCCTCAGCGCTATTTGAATTTCTTTTGGTTATTTCCTGTATTTATTTATGAACATGTTATACCACTAGTAGATTATGAACTCTTTGAGAGCGAAGACTTTGGATTTTTACTTCTATCCTGAGTATCAAGCTCAGGGCTTAATAGTAAGTTTTTAATAAAACTTGTTGATTTACTGTAAGACCATGATGAAAATTAGCATCAGACATTCCTTTTGCATTAATGTTCTTAACTAAGATTGACCTTCCTAAGTTTTTCTCCACTTGCTTATATCCACTCTCCACTAATGAATAAAAAGATCTTTGAAGACATGACGTTCCACATTCACTATCCACAATTCATTTTTTCATTACAAGATAGTTAAATTGTTAGGCAAGAAAGTAGCAAAATTCCCAGTTGGGGTGTAATTCAGGCACTTTGGAAGCTAATCTAAATTGTCCTACAGTGACCTGATGTTGTTAATGATTCTTTGAAGGGAATCTAATTTATAATCAGATAGTTTAGTCATTGGGAAAATCTGGCTTAATAGCTTAATAAATTGAAAGGGTAACTTTCTCAAAAAGAAAAAATAAAGCAACCCTGCCATGATCTTGGAAGACCTAACATAGAAAAATTGATTTTAGTATATTTTAGAAAACATCAAAATGAGATAAATTTGGGATCTTTTTAGATAATATGGGCTGAAAGCTTTGTAAATAAATTCAGATGCCATAACACTCCAAGCAACAGCACACTTTTCCCCACAGTCAAATCTATACAATTAACTATATTGTTTTTTTCATTGTATTATTTTATTTGTTTTCAGTGTTTGACAATCACTTCTCTATGTCTCAGATTTTTTTCTACTTCCTTCCCCTCATTTCTCCCTCCCTTCCCACTCCCTCCCTGAGACCGCTTACAATCTTACATAGTTTCTACATGTACATTTGTATTAAATGCATGTTGCATAGAAGAATTAAAATGAATGAGAGAAAGCGTAGCACAAAATGTAACTGAACATAAAACAAAAGAAAATGATTTGTTTCTATCTGTGATCCAATTCCATAGTTCTTTCTTTGGATGTGGAAGGCATTTTGCCTGAAGAGTTCATTGGAAAATTTTTTTAAGTCCATGCACTTCAATGAAGTACTAAGTCTAATTGAAAAAATTTCCCACACACTGTGGTTGTTGCTGTGTGCAAAGTTCTCCTGGTTCTGCTCCTTTCGGTCAGCATCAGTTCATATAAGTCTTTCCAGGTCTCTCTGAAGTCCTGTTCATCTTTTCTCATAGCACAATAGTATTCCATTACATTCATATACTACAACCTGAACAACCATTTGCCCAACTGATGAGCATCACCTTAATTTCTAGTTTTTGGTCATCACAAAGAGAGCTGCTATAAATATTTTTGTACATGTGGGACCGTTTCCCAATTCCATGATCTCTTTGGGATAGAGTCCCAGAAGCGATAATGCTGGGTCAAAGGGTATGGACATTTTTGTAGCCCTTTGGGCATAGTTCCAAATTGTTCCAGAATAGGTGGATCAGCTCACAGCTCCACCAATAATAAATAAGTGTTCCAACTCTCTCATTTTTCTCCAACATTTATCATCTTCCTGTTTTGTGATGTTAGCCAATCTGATAGGTGTGATATATGGTACCTCAGAGTTGTTTTGATTTGCATCTGTCTGATGGTTTAGACAGTGGTTTACAGCATTTTTTCATATAATTATAGATAGGTTTAATTTCGTCTTCTGAAAATCCCCTCTTCGTATCTTTAACCGTTTATCAATTGGGGAATGACTTACATTCTTATACATTTGACTCAGTTCTCTATACATTTTAGAAATGAGGCCTTTGTCAGAGACACTAGTTGCAAAAATTCTTTCCCAGTTTTCTGCTTCCCTCCTAATCTTAGTTGCATTGGGATTGTTTGTTCAAAAACTTTTAAATTTAATGTAATCAAAAAATCTATTTTACACTTCCTAATGTTTTCTTTCTCTTGTTAGGTCATAAATTTCTCAGTTCTCCATAAATCTGACAAATACACTATTCCTTGGTCCTCTAATTATTTTATAGTATCAATCTTTATACCTAGATAATGTATCCTTTTGGACTTTATTCTAGTGTATGGTGCCAGACACTGGTCTATACCCAGTTTCCCCCACACTGTTACCAGTTTTCCCAGCAATTTTTGTCAAACAGTGAGGTCTTATCCCAGAAGCTGGGGTCCTTGGGTTTATCAAACAGTAGATTGGTATATTCATTAACTACTGTGTCTTGAGTACCTAACATATTCCACTGGTCTACCCCTCTGTCTCTTAGCCAGTACCAAGTGGTTTTGATTGCTGTTTTATAATAAAATATGAGATCTTGTAGGGCTAGGCCACCTTCCATAGTATTTCTTTTCATTAGCTCCCTTGATGTTCTGGACCTTTTATTCTTCCAGATGAATTTTGATATTATTTTTTCTAGCTATAGAAAATAATTATCTGGTAGTTTGATAGGTATGGCACTGAATAGGTAAATTAATTTAGGTAGAATTGTTATTTTTATTATATTAGCTCAGCCCACCCATGAGCAACTGATGTTTTTTCACTTACTTAGATCTGACTTTATTTGTGCAAAACATGTTTTGTAATTGTGTTCATATGGTCTTTGCATTTGTTTTATCAGGTAGACTCCCAAATATTTTAGTGTCTACAGCAGCTTTAAATGAGATTTCTCTTTCTATGTCTTGCTATTGGACTTTGTTATTAATATGTAGAAATGCAAAAGATTTGTGTGGGTGTATTTTGTAACCTGCAACTTTGTCAAAGTTGTTTATTATTTCAAACAGTTTTTTACTTGATTCTCCGGGATTCTCTAAGTATAACATAATATCATCCGCAAAGAGTAATAACTTAGTTTCCTCCTTGCCTGTTCTAATTCGTTCAATTTCTTTTTCTTGTCTTTTTGCTATAGCTATCGTTTCTAACACCATATTGAATAACAGTGGTGATAACGGACATCCCTGTTTCATCCTCAATCTTATTGGAAATGCATCTAGCTTGGCCCCATTGCATATAATGCTTGCTGATGGTTTTAGGTAGATACTGCTTATTATTTTATGGAAAGTTCCATTTGTTCCTATGCTTTCCAGTGTTTTCAATAGAAATGGGTGTTGTATTTTGTCTAAAGCTTTTTCTGCACGTATTGAGATAATCATGTGGTTTCTGTTAGCTTTGTTGTTGATATGATCATTAATGCTAATAATTTTTTTTAAATTATTATTGAACCAGTCTTGCATTCCTGGTATAAATCCAACCTGATCATAATATATTGTTCTCATGATAAGTTGCTGTACTCTTTTTTGCTAATATCTTATTTTAAATTTTTACATCTATATTCATTAGAGAAATTGATCTATAATTTTCTTTCTTTGTTTTGGCTCTTCCTGGTTTAGGTATCAGAACCATATTTGTATCATAAAAAGAATTTGGTAGGACTCATTCTTCAGCAATTTTCCCAAATTTTCTATATAATATTGAAATTAACTGTTCTTTAAATATTTGATAGAATTCATTTGTAAATCCAGCTTGCCCTGGAGATATTTTCCTAGGGAGTTGTCTAATGGCTTGTTCAATTTCCTTTTCTGAGATGAGGTTATTTAAATACTCAACTTCCTCTTCTGTTAATGTGGGCAATTTATAATTTTTAAAATAATCATCCATATTATTTAGATTGTTGAATTTGTGGGCATACAGTTGGACAATGCAATTTCTAATTACTGTTTTAATTTCTTCCTCATTGGACTTTAGCTTACCCTTTTCATTTTTTGTATTTGTAATTTGGTTTTCTTTTTTTTTATCAAATGTACTAAAAGTTTATCAATTTTATTATTTTTTCATAAAATCAACACTTAGTTTTATTTATTAGTTCAATACTTTTCTTAAATTCATTTTTTCAATCTCTCCTTTGATTTTCAGTATTTCTAATATGGTATTTACTTGGGGATTTTCAATTTGTTCTTTTTTTGAGGTTTTTCAGCTTCATGTCCAATTCATTCATTGATCTCCTCTTTCTCTATTTTATTCATGTAAGCTTTCAAAGATATAAAACGTTGCCTAAGAACTGCTTTTGCAGTATCCCATAAGATTTAGTAGGTTGTCTCATTATTGTCATTCTCTTGCATGAAGTTCTTGTTTCCATAATTTGTTGTTTAACCCACTCATTCTTTAGGATTAAATTGTTTAATTTCCAATTAGTTTTTGGTTTATATTTCCATGGCCTTTGAATACATATAATTTTTATTGCATTATGAAAGGAGAAGGATGCATTGACTATCTCTGCCTTTTTGCACTGGATTGTGAGGTTTTAATGGAGTAGTACATGGTCAATTTTTGTATATTTGCCATCTACCACTGAGAAAAAGGTATATTCCTTTCTATCCCCTTCAATTTTCTCCAGAGATCTATCATATATACATTAGTCAGAGTTTTATTCACCTCCTTAACTTCTTTCTTGTTTATTTTGAGGTTGGACTTATAAATTTTGAGAGGGGGAGGTTGAGGTTCCTCACTAGTATAGTTTTGCTGTCTATTTCTTCCTGTATCTCCCTTAACTTCTCCTCTAAGTATCTGGATGCTATACCACTTGGAGCGTATATGTTTTAATAATGAAATTTTTCACCATGGCTGTCTGTGCTAGTGATTCCCCTGGGGTACTGAGGCATGCCTGCAGTTCTGATATTGGCAGTTGCTGGTTTCACCCCACTAGGGCTCAGGATCTTCTCCAGGTTTTTTGAGGTGGGCTGTCTGGGAGAGCTCTGATGCTGCACTGGTCCCCTTCTGCCATAGAAAGAGGGACCCTCCTTAGCGAATTTCCTAGTCTCATGTGCTAAGAGTCTATTTATCCCTTCAGCTGCTTCCACTGTTCCAAGGTTTTTCCTGAGGAGATATTCTCTGGGCTCATCAAGGTCAACAAGAGGAGGGAGATAGGTTCTCTCAACTTCTCTGGTTTATCCTAGGCCATCTTCCCTGAAACAGACTCTCTTCTCTTTTCCCCATCATGATCCCCCAGTGAATCATTTCAGATCTATTCTACTGTTTTCTCTTGTGTACCTGGACCTCTTATCATACCACCCATTGCTTCCTATCAAGCTTCAGGGTTAGATGACTCCCACTATCTGCCACCTTGACTTCTACACATAGGCTAAACAAAGTTGGAGAAAAATCACTCAAGAATTCTGAATGGGTTCAGAATTTATTTTATTTTATGCGACTTCAACTGGGCCCTCATTGCTGCCAGGTAATCCTTTACTACCTCAATTATCTAACTCCCATAGCTGAGAACCTTTCTTCATATTTTATAGAAGAAAATGGTTGTTCTTTCTGAGCTCCCTCTTCTCTCTTCCTTAATTCATATCATTCAGATCATTCTGCCAATATTTTCTTCTTCACTCTTAGATCACATAAACAGGCCTGAATTCTAGTTCCTTAGGAAGGAAAATCTCTCTAACAGACGCCTCCATCTGTAATCTGAACTCTTTCATTTGTCTTCAATTTCTCCTCATCTACTGATGCCTTTCTTACTGCCTATGAACTTGCTCATGTTTTCACATACGCATACACACACACGCACATGCACACACTCCTTACTTGACCCTTCCATTCCCACTAATATTTGCCCTATATTTCCTCTGTCTTTTCTGGCTAAACTTTAAAAAGTCATCTAAAATAAGTCCTTCCACTTTCTGTCCTCTTAGTCTCTTTTTACCTTCTAAAACCTGGCTTCCAACCATCCAAATTGCTTTCTCTGAAGTTTCTATCAGTCCCTTAATTGTCAAGTTCCATGTCCTTTTCACAGTCCTTGTTCTTCTTTACGTTTATATAGCCTTTAACTCAGTTGTTCACCCTCTTCCCCTTGATGCTCTTCTCTCAAGATTTTTGCAACACCTCTTCCCTATAAAACTGCCATTTCTCAGTTTCTTTTCATGTATCCTCATCTAGTACAGAGAAATGCCATCTTCTCAGTCCTTGGGCTCATAATTTGGTTGTGATTGTTGACCCTTCATTGTATCCTCTCCCTATATTCAATTTGATGTCAGGCACTAGTGATTTTGCCTTTGCCACATCTCTCAAATATGCCACCTTTTCTCTTATATTGCTACAATCCTGGTACGAGTTCTCATCACCTCATGCTTAGATTTTTGGAGTAGCCTCATTGCAGATTTGTCCAGCTTCAATATCTCCTCACTCCAATCCATATTTCAGTTAATTGCCAAAATAATTTTCCTAAAGTACAGTTCTGACTATGCAAATTTCCCCTGGCCCCAAACACAATAAATGCCTAAACCCTTCAAAAAATACGCCATTCCACTGTCACTTTTCAAAGCTTCTTACCCTTTCCTCCCCACCACATTTTCCCCTTTTGATCTGGTTACTCTTTGTTGTTCCATTGGAAAGACAAAAAGAACACAATTCATCTCTTACTTCTGAATATTTCCTCTGGCTGTCCACATTCCTGGAATAATGTTCTTTCACCTCATCTCTGCCTACTGGTTTCCTTAGCTTCCTTCATTTACCAACTGAAGTCCCATTTTTATATACTTTGACTTAGTTCTAGTGCCTCTCTTTAATTCATTTTCTATTTATCCTGTATTTATCTTCAGGGCAGATCAGAGATGTTATTTTGCCTTTTGTTGTCTCCCTAATTCTTAGTACACTGTGCGTACTAAGTGCTTAATAAATGTTAATTGACTGACTATAAGCATATAGTTCTACCTAATAGTTATTTCACATATCTTTAAGTACCAAAACTGTTATCATTATCAGCCTTTTTTCAATGAAAAAATATTGTTTATGCTATATGATGAATGTACTTAGTAGATAATGAATATGAAATTTTCATGAGTACTATGAATTAACAAGGAATAATAATAAAATTAGCAATCATTTGGACTTTTACACATACACAAGTATATGTGCGAACTGCATATGCATATACAATGTGCATATATGTATATATATACATACACTTATGCAATATAATGATAAAATATGTATACATGTATACATATACAAACATACATATAATTATAAGACAACATATCCATGGATCTGTGCATGAATAAAAACATATTTTTTTACCTTACAACTCATGACAAGGACAGTAAGTTCATATTCCATAATTTATATATAGCAAATTTATTATCTTTTTCCATATGTCAGCATAAAGAGAAACTCTAAGAAATATCATAATGTTTAAAAAAATAGAGAGCACTGCCTTCTTTCACCAATGCACCTCAACCCCTACCACTGTAGGCTAGAACTTTCTAAACTCATTAAATGGTTCTTAGAAGTATTTTTTAAAAATAATATTTCCATGCTATCTCTTTTGAAAATGTTATAAATGCTTATGCTCTATATCATCCACACACACAAATTTATATTGAAGAATTGTGTGGAGAAGGAAGACAGGATAAAGGATGGCAGCTGTTGATAAGGTGACAACAAGGAAAGGGGAAAAGAAAACCACTTTGTCTAACTAACAAGGTAGCTTTTATTATATTGAGTGGATTTAGACATTTATTTGGGATAAAATATTGAACAAAATGTATTGAAGTCTCTAGTTTCTTCTTTCACTATTCATTTTTATCCAAATTTTATAACAGAGACAATATTGAACACAAAGCATTATGATAATACCATTAGTCAAAAATAAGTGGTGATTTTCCTTTTTTCACTTCCTGTATGTTGGGGCAACAGTCAGCTGTGAGCCTAGAGAAGGAATGAGATGTGGAAGTTAGGGGACAATGGGACTCAATGAGGAAGATGAAGTGCCTCTAGAAGTAGGAAAATTTATATGCTGCGATAGGTGGTCAAAGACTAGACTGAGAAGAATCAATCATTGTCTCTGAAGATGGTTTATGGGCAGAGTAGCACAGAAAGAACTCTGGAATCCCAGAATATTCTCAGTTCCTTATGGTCTAAATTTTTCATTCTGGGTGACAATCATTTAATATCATTTTTGGACCTTAATAAGGGCCAGAACCTGAATTGATCAATCAGAAGCAGAGTCTCTACCTACCAATTTCTTTGTTCTCTGAGTAAACTCAGAAAAAACTCTTCCTATGTCAACATAACCAGATGAGGTTGACTTAAGAGCATTCTTTCTTGTTTAAGGATGAGACTATTAACATGAGACACTGTCATGAACTATGGGACTTTTTTTGAATCTTAGTATTTTGTGAACATATAGCATGATATGGTATATTAATGGTAAAGAAAATACACATATTCTGGATCACAATTTCAGTGGACACTTTTTATATTTACAACTTATTCAACTAAGAAAATTCATTTCTAATAGTATCATTAAAGGCATATGTAGACCACATATCTGAGGGAAACAGACATTGTGGGATTGTCCTCAAACAGATTTAAGCCTGGTCATTCTTTCATCAGACAGTCAGAACTTATCTTTTAGCTCCTTGTACATACAGGTTAAACTAGATTTGGCTAGCTTTAAGGGAATAAACAATATGAATTTACATATCATCTAGCATGTTTGCCTCTTTTAACCAAATTTTCAGGTTGACATGGATCAAAGTCCAAGTAGCCCATTCCTAGTTAAATCTCTAACATAAAAGTGGCAGTGGTGTTATTTTGGGGGGAAATGGGCTTACAGAGCCAGTAGGAAAAAGAAGAGAGAAAGTTAAAGTTGAAATTAACAATAATGTAATTACAAAATTTTAGACTTAGGTGAGTCTTTGAGGTACAAGTTCAAATGAGAAAACTGAGGCATATAAAGGAGTTAAGTAACTTCTTTAACATCATACAGTTAGGTGATGGCAGGGCCTACAATAAACTGAGTTTTTCTGACTGCCAGAAAACAATTCTTTTCATCCCTACATTCAAACCAGCAAACAATAAGCTTTTATAAAACACCCTATTCTTTGCCAGGCATAGTACTAGGTCCTGGGGATACAAAGACAAAAATGAAATATTCCCTTTCCTCAAGACAGTCAAGTGGCATAGTGTACATAGAATACTAGGCCTGTAGTCAGGAATATCTGAGTTCACATCTGACCCCTGCCACTTACTATCTGTGTCACCCTAGACAAAGACTTTATTGTCAATTTGCCTCAGTTTCCTAACCAGCAGTTTTGATGTGAGGCTCAAAGGAGATGTCTGTAAAATGTTTATCACAATTCTGGGTATATAGTAGATGCGCTACAAAAGCATACTATCCTCCTCTATCAAAGATGATAACACACACATAAATCCATATATACAAAATAAGTACAAGTTCCCCTTTTAGGAAGAGAACATTAACAGCTGGGGCAATGTAACAGTAAGTACCCCAATATACACAGGGGGCATTCCTACCACAGGTTCTTAGATCTGCATTCATAAAAGGAAAGGCAACTTTTGAAGGGTTAAAAATCACTTTAATCAAACACATGTATCATTCCTTTAACCAAGTACATATATCATTCACCTGATGTTCACCCTGAACTTCAAAGAAAATACAGAGAAATCAAAGATCAACAGACATGGCTTCTTCTGCCTGACCATCAACAGACAGATCCAACTATCTGATCATGGTTGCCAGAGAGGGAAGCACCAACATCTGGGTTTTCAAAGCCAGAGGGCACCTTAGTGGCTTCCCAAAGTCCTCTTCTGACCAAACAAACACTTCCACTAAGCCCGAAAGTGAAGACCTTCTCACAAAGCTTCCCTAATCAAACTCCCCTTAATGGGTAGCCCCATTAATGGATGGGGGAAGATCTTTAATCACATTAAAATAATTAACAATACAAATATATATTCTGTTTCTAGTTAAAGAAAATCTTCTTTCTGTACTTTACTCCTAGTAAAGACTCTTGATTGATAAAGGGAAAATTCAGTCAGAGGCACTTGATTATACTAAAACAAAAACAGCAAAAGATCCTATTTTGCTTACTATCACAGGCAATCAAGAGGGCCCATGTAGAAGACGACCTGGAGCAGAGTGTAGATGGAAACATTGGATTTTAAGAGTCTATGACACAAGAGTGTGTTCCTAATATGAGGGACATAAAACAGAGCAAAGGTGGGGAAAAAGCAGTTGTATGAGTGAGGAATAAGAAGGCCAGTTTAACTAGTCAGTGAAGTTAAGGAAGGAGAATAATATACAATCATGCTGGGGAGGAATATATAATAACCTTAAGAAAGTAGGTTGGGGCAAGGTTTTAAAGTTTTCAAAAGACAATCAGAAGAAGTCATATTTATTCCTTGGGGCAATAGGGGGTTTATTGAGTAGGGGAGTGGCATTATTGGTTCTATCATTATAGAAAATTAATTCAATACTTGGGTGAAGGATGAACTTGAGTGGAGAGAGACAGGGCAAGGAGACTAATTAGGAGACGATTATAGTACTTTAGGCAAGTACCAATGGCATCTTTGGGAGTACAAAGAGGGGATCGTATGTGAGAGTTGCTGTGGCAGTAGAAATGGTATGATAGAGCAATTGACTGGACACGTGAAGGAGTGAAGGAGAATGAGAAGTCAAGGTTAATCCTGAAGTTGCAATACTGGGATACTGGAAGAATTATGTTTTCTGCAGAAATACAAATCCTTGGAAAGGAAATTGCTCTAACAGTTTAAAACTCTATCAAGAATTTTGAAACACCCTGATAGACTTTTCTCAGTCCTCATCCTATTCTACCTCTCTACTTTACTTTCACTGTTGATCACCCCCTTTCTACTGCATATTCTTTCGTCTCTGGATTTTGAGGTTGGTATTTTCTTCTGGTTCTCTTGAGTCTTCTTTGATGGTTCATCTTTTATGTCATGACAGTTAATGATAAGTTTACCCTAAATTCCTCTCTTCTCCCTTCCCCTACCCTCTTTTCTAGATTAAGTCCTAATTGTAATTGAGTAATTTATTTAGAAGGACATCATCATTAGACATTTACTGAGAAACAATTAGCATGTGCATGTGTGTGTGTGTGGTAAGTAAAGTGTAAGAAGCATGGAAAAGTGCAGTTAGGGTGAGATAGGTAATAAATGGATTAGGATAGGGAGTATTAAAGCTTATTGATATGTTGGGTAGGTAGTGTTGGAGGGTTTTGCACTTTAGGAAAATCACTTTAGCAGTGATGTTTGGAAGAAGGATTGGAGGTGGAAGAGACTTGAGCCAAACAGATCCACCAGTAGGCTGTTGGAATTTTTGGGGAGGCACCTAGAATTAAGTGACCTTCTCAGGGTCACACAACTAAAGGTCAGTACTCTAGCCACTGCTCCACCTAGCTCCCTCCTCTTGGAAGTTTTTAAAGTTTACAAAGATATTCTATCATAATAGTCTTTTATGAGGCAGGTGCACCAAGTATCATCATGCTCATTTCACAGATAAGGAAATGATGATCAGATCATTTAAGTTACTGGAATAGTCTCTGGACAGAAAACAAGTGAAATGGTTGGGATCTGAACCCAGATTTTCTTAATCTAATTCTAGTATTCTTAAAATAAAATTGCTATCAAATGTACTGCACTGATTATATTAACTTAAAGACATTAGAATAATACATTGGTTTGAATCAACACAATCAATAGGTATTTGGTAATTGCTTGCCATATGCCTGAAACTCTAGTATATACTAGGGGCAGTATAATTCTATTTTCTGGTTTTTCTAGTAGACTAAGGCTGTTTGTACTAATTTATCACTGCCATAGTTTGCAAACAACTGTTGTAGAGAGAAATGTTCTCTAGAAAACATTTTGTTTCCTGGATGATGATCCAGATTTTTCCGTATAAAAGTTCTAAGCATGGTCCTGAAATAATGGTCCTGAAAACTTTTTTCATGCCACAGGCTATAGGGCCATTATTTAGGAAAAAATGAAATGGATTATTACTGGTTTGAAAGTATTTGTAATAATGCTCCATTTCACCAATACATGTAACTTAGAGTTATACTGAAGAGTTCATTGATCAACTTTGTACCATAAGAAAAGGTTTTAAAGACATCTAGACTAATATGAAAATTATTTTGATAGATCATTTTCCAAAATTGATTTTAATTATGTGTGAACTCTGTGGTGATTCCAAAGAAATACTTCTTTTTATATAATAATAATAAGTAGCTAACATTTATATACCACGTCAAGTTTTGCATGGCACTTTACAAATACTATCTTATTTGATACAACAAGACTGGAAGGTAAGAAGAATAATCACCCCCATTTCACAGAGCAAACTGAGGCACATAGAAGTTAAGCAACTTGCCGAGGTTCATACAGTTAGTATGAGCCTGGATTTCAACTCAAGTCTTTCTCACTCCAGGAAAATAACCCAGCATTTCTTAAATGGATACTACGTGCTGGACACTGTCCTGAGTACTTGGGATACAGAGAAAGTACTCTCCCTCAAAAAAAATCACTGGTACATAACCCAACCTATGGTGCTATCTAGCTCCTTCTATTACCTCATTTCAGTGTCATTGCAAGCAAGTGATGACCATGACTCAAGAAAATACTGGGCTTATATTCCATCTACAATTTTATCATATAACATATGCAAACACCCAATCATAACATATTGCTGAAAAAGTTTAAAATGAGCGATCTGGTGACATTCTCCTTTTGTTTCAGTGTCAGAGCACCTTGTTGCAGCAGATGTACACAAGAAAATTAGTGTTACTAAAACTTAGGAACTTTTAATCTCCTGAGATCAGAACAAAAGAGGTTGTTATTTGCAGTGTAGGATCAAATTTGTTGAAAAATTTGATTACACTGCTAGAGATATTTGACCTGGACTCTCTCCAAGTCTGTTTATAATTGTTTGTTTCCCTTCTATGAATTAAACTTTTTGATGTAAAATTATGTTTTCTTTGTTTCTCAAGTTTTTCTTGATAAAAACCCAAGTCCATAGAATTACTTCATCTGTTTATTGGTAAAAAAAAATAAGAATAAACAAAAAAATAACATCTTTCCTTTTTTTGGGGTGGGGGGAGCACCAAAGAGAGGCAGTTTGCAGGAGAAACTCTTAGATGAATGAAAATCATTAGTTGGATGATATGCAGAGGTGACCTTCAAAGTACCATTTCATCATGAATATTAATTAATACAATACATTTTATGATTCCTAAATTTTCCATAATTTATCTATTTCTTGCACCATGTATACTTTAATAACTATATCTGTACCCTTCTAAAAATCAAGAAATTATAAAAAGATGAGCCTTTTGAGTATAAAAATATTATAAGCAAAATCATGTATCCAATTATCTCAACTGAAATTTTATTTGAATTGTAGCCATCAAGCTCTCTCATTCATTTTTATGGCATTTTATGTGATCCTTGATATAGAACTGACATACATCAACTATAATCCCCTAAGTCTCAATATTTTCCTTACAGTTAATCACTGAAGGGGAGGAAATCAGGACAATTATTTAAGATAAAATTCTTTAAGTGATGACTCCAATAAAAGGAAAAATTCTAGGAATCTTTTTTAGTCTTAGAGTTTCTACCTCATTCTTGTTCATATTCTCCTTCAAGGTAAAATTTAGACTATCACAACAGCAAAGAAATATTGCATTAACTTTCTAAATGTAGAAACAGTGTAGCTGAGGGCAACACTGATATTATGTACAAGTTTGTCTGCAAAATATAATGGATATCCCTTTGGAAGAGGGTGACAAAAATTACATGTATTTTTGCTCAAAAAACAATGAAATGAGCTGAGTAGAAATGTGTGGCATCCAGCTATCTCATATGATCTTGAAAAAGTTTAATAGATGAACTAGAAGGAGTCATTTAGGAATCAGTTCCAAAGATATTAAAGAGGTGATTCCAAAACAATAGAAAAATATGTTGTTGTTTTTAAAGGTCATAAAGGATACTTTTATCAAAGAAAGGTGACTGAGGAAGCATCAACAACTATAAGTTTGCTTTCTCATCTCTATAAAATCTTTGAAATTTTATATGTATTTACCTCAGTAAATACATCTTTCATAAAAAAACATAAAAATGAAAAAGGGAGATTTATACGGGCAATTTTTTAAAAGAAGACAATTTTTACAATCATATAACTAAGCAAGAGATTTAGTGATGTAAGAACCATTATGTTTTTTATTCGTTTAAGAAAAAGAATATATTTTATAGTGCAAAATAGAGTCTTACATGTACTCTTCAAACAAAATGATTCGTATATGCATCATAACAAGCAGAATTTGTTGACAGAACTGTAGGGATACCTTTGTGAAAAGAACCACGATTTGAGCATTAACATCAATCAAGATAGAAAGGTCAGACATATACACACACATATGCATATACATATGTATTTGTTTGTGTATATGTGCATATATACACAAACATGTGTGTGCATTTGGCAAAAGTTTTCAGCAATGCCACAGAATTTGTCCTCTATCAACATCCATAAATAAGAGGCTTTCTTATTGATTATGAGGGTTTCAAAATGCTCTTTTTTCGAAGATGAAGTCTACCAAAATTTTATCAAATGTCATTTTAATACTGAATACTAAGCAATGAAAAAGAGAAGAGTCTATGCCCTCATTTCTCTACTGATTCAAGGTCATTCTAAAAATCATCTGATATGACTGGGCAGCTGGAGAAACCACAACCAATAAGGGTAATTCCTTTGCATTGCTTTACCCCTTCTTTTCACCCACCCTACTTTGAAACTAAGTTGGGTGTTTGAGTGCTTATATGGCTTGGATGATATAGGAATCACCAATGGGACTGCTTCTATTGAGATGCAGGTCCACCAGGCCACACCATTAGCTCTGTCAGTCTTATAAGGTCTATCTTAGCATGGTTTTTTGCCCTGAAAATGCCCTCAGCGTTACCATTTTACTTACTAAAGAAAATTTAGGACTACTAAATTCTTACGCTTGACAATCAGTTGCCTATTTAGAATTTCTAAACTCTTCTTTCTGTGCTTTACATAAACGTTCTTTGCCAAAATTGGAATGAACATTCCTTGAGAACAAAGGCTGGGTTTTTTTTGTAATCCCAACTCATAGCATGTTGCTTCACATATAGCAAACATTTCACAAATGTGTTTTCATCCATTTGTTCAAAATTATCCATAGATAACTCCTCACTGTATTAATATATGGATTTTTCATAAGTATCTGCATACCACGAACAACAAAAAACATCTAGTACATGCAGCCTTTTATAATTTGCAAAGCACTTCACATATGCCAACTTATTTGATCCTCACAATAGCCCTGAGGTAGGTGTTGTTCTTATCCTGATTTTATAGATGAGGAAACTGTAACTGTAAGATATCAAGTGATGTTCTCAGAATAATAGAGGTAGTAAATGTCTGAGTCAAGATTTGAACTCACATTTTCCTGATTCTAAGTTCAGCATCATGTCCATTACTTTACCCATGGTAGTGTACAACTGCACAGTGCAAGTAATATACATTCTATATATGTTTATGAATCAATGGTCAAAAAATATCTTGCAAACTCTTAAAAAAATTGAAGAAAAAATGTTGATGAAAGGAAATTAGAAAGACATGGACCATATAACTTATCAGATTTGTGCACAGGTAAACAGTTTATGAATAAACAAGAAACAGAGAGCAAAAATAGGTGCAAAATAAATAATTTCAATCATACTATATTTAAAATTTTTGTATAAATAAAACACATATAGCCAACCTTAGAAGAAAAACAGAAAATTTGGAAGAAAATTTTATAAATAATTTACCTGATAAAAGGTCTCATATAGAAAATATATAAAGAATTTTGTCAAGTCTATAAGAATATGAGTGATTCGCCAATTGAGAAATCATTAAAGTATATGAACAGGCAGCTTCCCAAAGAATAAATCAAAACACTTTATAATTATATGAAAAAATCTATAAATCATAATTGATTAGATAAATGCAAATTAATGCAAATTCAAGATATTACATACCTACCAGATTGCCTAAAATAATAGAATGGGAAAGGGATAAATGTTGGAGAGGATGTGGAAAAATTGGGACATATTGATTGTTGGTGATGACTGTTTCATTTTATTTTATTTTCTCTCCAGTGCCTAGTAGAATGTTTTGGGCATTTGCCCTTTCTGGTCTCAGTTTCCTCATAAATTGAGGAAGTCCTTCAAACATCATTCTACATGGGTCATTCTATTCTATTGTATTTGGTTCCTAGTTGTTTTTCAATCTTGTCTGATACTTTGTGACACATTTTGGAGTGTTCTTGGCAAAGACAAGGGGTTGAACATTTCCTTCTCCAGCTCATTTTAAAGATAAAGAAACTGAGGCGAACAGGGTTAAATCACTTGAGTCGCATAGTTAGTAATGTCTGAGGCTGGATCTGAACTCAGGTCTTATTGACTCCAAGTCTAGAGCTCTATCTACTGTGCCACCTAGCTCCTTCTGTTCCATTGTATTCTATTGCATTTCATTCCATTCCTTCCCCCATTCTATTCTGCTCTCTTCTCTTCTTATTTTCTATCTGTATACCGTGTGACATAAGACCTGAAAATTAATATTATGTGATCCAAGTAAAGCCATTGAAGCTCTAGGAATCTCAATTTCCTTTTCCTTTTTGTAAAATGGGGTTAATAGTACTTGTACTATAAGCTTCATAGAATTTTTGTGAGGAAAATACTCTGGGAAACTTCAAATGTTTCATAAATGTAGGTTGTAAATATTTTATTCTGTTTTGTATAGTCAGAAGTCCTATTCACCAGCATCTAATCACCAGATATTGAAGGATAAGAGATTTTGAAACATCTGAAAATTTCAGTTAATATCCTTTCTTCATTTGGGTATACAGCTTCATAATTGCTTTGATAAAGATTTCCTTTTTTACATATTCATAATTTGGCTTTGAAATAGCAAAATTAAATTTTACAGACTTTAGCCTCCAAATTAGAGCATCACATTTTGGCCCTGATAGGCAGAAAGGGGACATTCATAATTTATATTGTAGCCAATATTCCAAATCTAATGCAAGTAGCAACTTCAAAATGCAAAGCCAATTGTCATATCTGGCTTACAGTGTCTTCCATCTGTGTGTTGACATGCAGCTCCCTAGTCAAACACGAAGTAACAACCTCCACAATATAGACAGCATCATGTCATTCATTTCTCTCTAGCTGAAGAAAACAAGAATCACACTTAAAAAACAAAAAAAAAACTTGGAAATTATTTTTTTTTCCATTTTCTCATTAAGTCTGTCTTTTTCTTTCATCCTGGGACTCTGCTTTGGTTTCTAGTCAGAATGAAATCTTTTTTTTTTTTTTTCTCCTTTCTAGACTTGCCCTTAACTACTATGGAAACAAGGGAAAAAACCATAGAATGCCTGAATAATTGATTTTTAGTTGGTCTTGCAAAGCTTAATTCAAGTTTTCACGGTTAAAAAAGATAAAAAAAAAGAACTCTGTTTTTATTGAATTAGTTCCAAAATGCTCGCGCTGGTGTGACCCCAAAAGGAAAAGAAAAGCTGGTAATGTTTTGTCTCTTGGTTGTCACTATAAATACTATTCTCTAACTGTTATGTTCAAAAACAAAGAAACAAAAATTAGACACACACATAAGATGTTATCTCAATAAAAAAGGAAAGGGCAATTCAGTTGACACATTTGAACAGGTAAATGAGATGTTATTTTTTTATTTTCCTTTTTTTTTATTCAGAAAATGCTTTAGCATTCCGAGGCACACAGAAGTTTCTTCATCTGGTCAATTTGTTCTAAAATGAGCCATTACTAAGCCATCTCTTCCCAGGATTAAACGAAACCACCAATCTGCACATATTCTACAGGGAGGAAGAGACCTAGATGAAAGGTTCCATGGGTAGCAGTAAGAGTAAGAGTTGAATAATCAAAGACAACTTTTCTTTCTGTTTTTGAAGTCCCCTTTTCAATGCCCCACTGTGCTAATTACCATATGCCATGTATAAGTGGTGATGTGCTTTCTCTACTCACTGTTCAAACAGCTGTTAATGAATCCTGTCATCATCAGTGATTCTGCAGAGTGTTGGTATTTCCAGTAAGAGCTAAAAGGGAACTCTACCCAAAGGGTATGAAAATGATAGGTTACCTTAGCAATGCAAGCTCAGTTTTTGGTCTTTGCTTCTGGAAATGTTTTGGGTTTTTTTAGATTTCAAAGAATTCATTATACTGTTAGCTAAAGGACTATCTCTTGTCTTTCTTTTTATTTGAGAGCTTTTCACAATGGTTAGCCCAAGTGGGTATTTATTAAACGCTTACTGAAGTCTGGGTAAACAAAATATACCTTAATTTCCTTTTTAATTTTAGATACCCATGTGTAAAAAATGCTATGATTTAAAACAACTGTACTTAATAAAAACAAACAAAAATATTTACAAATGAGAGAAATAAGAGAGAGGCCAAAACAATTATTCAATTTGTTATGAAAATTTTAAATTTACTTTTATTATTCTGGACTTGGGGTCATTTTTCCTTCAAATGTTAGTTAACTAAAGTCTGTCTTAATATTAAATTCATCTGGACAAAATCTGTTGCATGGGTTGTAAAATTTTACTTAAGAGTCTTTAGCTTTCCTTAAGTAGGAAACAAAGGAAGAATGTCGATTGTCCCTGCCTCATTAGAGACATGTAAATCTTCTTCTTCAATCAGTCTAATTGTGAATTCTACAAATACACTTTAATCTGCAATCTGCTTCAGTTTACCTCGTGTTTGATGAAGGTTGTTTCCTTAAGGGATGTATAATATTATGACTGTTTAAGTTTTTTTCAACTTTTATGACATTGAAGGAAGTACAGGATTATGTATCAATCTTCTCTTTAGTTTTTATGGACTAAGAGGAATGTATAAAATTTCATTATTCTAATTAATTATTTCTCCGATATAATTTTGCCTATAAAAAGCCTTTTTAGAATCCCTTAATTGTTCAGGTTATCACTGAGACCTGACTTTGAGCATAAAAATTTAACTTAAGTTTTTACCTCTACAGTTTCTACATTGTGGAAAATATGTATGACAGCAGTTAGCTACTATATAAACTCAGAGAGGCAGTATTTGTGCCACAGCAAACTGACTGACTTGAGTTTTCGTTTATCATATCTTGGTTAGCACTGCATACATGCGCAAAAATGCAAAATACAATGTTTGAAGTTTTCTCATTCTGAGTTTGACTCTTCATTCACCTCTTTTTCTTAGTTAATCTCATTCAGTAGAAAAAATAAAAAATAAAATTAGTGTCTCAAGTTCTACTACAGTTTTACAGGAATAATTTAGGGAAATTTGGGACAATACTACAAAAATAATAATTTTACTCTTTTTTATCATTTTAAATTAAGTGTTTAGAGAAGCACTGGGTCAATTTAAATTTCAATTTTTTTTTCTCTCAGTATTATTTCAAAGGAAGCAGCATGGTTAAGTGGATGGAACACAGCTCTAGCAATTCAAATGTATGCATAATCTTTAATATTGACTGGCTGTATGAATATAGCAAGTAACTCAACCTCTCTGAGCCTGTTCCCTTATCTGTAGAAGTCTGTAGTACTTGCATCATAGGTTTGTTATGTGACTTTAAAAAGCTGCAACTAAAGGTATTTGAAAACTTTAAAGTTTGCAAATATAACTATAACTATAAATTCTAGCTATGGTTTTAATCCTCATCTCCTTTCCCTGGGACTTTGGATAGATTTGGACACAATGTACTGAAAACTGTTGGCATTGTCCTTTTATTTTTTGACTAGCAGAATGATTGTTCATTCAATAAGCATGATATTTTTAAAATGAAAACTCTCAACCAGTATAGCTCATGATTGCTACTAAGGAGTCTCTTATAATGTGGTTGGGGAGACATGTAAAGGTCTATCAAAATATTAGCGACCAGAAACAAGTCTTTACTACTGGTCTTAAAATGTATAAAGAACTACTGTGTCAAAGCAAAGAATTTAATACTGCTGAATGAAGATAACCAGGGAAGGGTTATTGTAGGATATGAATCTTTTGCTGATGACTATTTCATGGTCCAGTGGTGAAAAGAATACATTGAGGCAAATAGCTAATTACTCATTCTCTCCTCTCTCAATCCTCTCGAGCTATGGACAGAGTTGTTTCTGAGGCTATCTTGGGGCCTTGGATTCAATGTAAGGCAAACTTGGAATGGTTCTAAAAGTTCTGTAATAAACCAGCCCCAAAGTAGAAGAGGTTGCCCTGAGATTCCCTCAAACTTGTGACTTAATGATATGAGCCGCAACAATAATAAAGCAAATATAGTAATCTGACATAACCTTATGATATAAGAAATAAAACTATTATCACACTTAATTTTAAAAGTAAGGAAACTGAACCTCAGATAATTTGCCTGATATAATACAACCAGGAGGTATCAAAATCAGAATCTGAATACAGATCTTTCTGGCTCTAAGTCTTTCTCTGAATCTCTCCATTAAAGCTTTGAAGGATTTCTTAGAGCCTCTAAGCTCATAATTCAGTGCATCCTCAAAATGAACCACTCTGTAGAGTTGACTCCATTTTCTCATTTCTCTTGACTTCTCCTTCATGCCCCAGAAACCACTTTAACACCAGAACTCATACCTCAGAAGCGTTCTCTCTTCCTGAGTCTCTTCTGTGTGATTGGTGGGGGCTCCGCCTAGAATCTCCATTGAATGAAGACACCTTTCATCTCTTTATTTCCCATCAGATTATACTCTCTGAATTTCTTTTTTATGCCCCCTCAGAGGATATTTTCTCTTCTGGGTTTTAACTTTCTTTTTATATGTTCTTACCATCAGGAATATAAACTCCTTGATGGCAGGGACTGTCTTTCTTTTTGTTTGCATTAGTATAGAACTTAAAACAGGGTGTGAACAAGCAAGCCCTTAATAAATAATTCATTGACTAAATTACTGACCGCATAGATGGTCATTCAACTCTATATTTTGGCAGAATCAAAGACAATAGCTAACAATAAAGGATATTTATTGAAAAAAACCAAAATGAATGAAAGTGATTTTATCTGAAATGTGAATCTAAATTCATTTCACACAGATTCCTTTGTTTCACTGAATTCTTTTAAAAAACAAAAACAGTCAACCTGTCTTCAAAAAGCAGAATAATTTTTGAAATAAATCTCTTGAAACTAATGAAAACTTAGCTTGGAATTAGTGTGGAAACACTAATATAAATATATTATAGCTATGTAGTTAAGTTGCCTATAAGGGCATATTACAATTTCAAAATAGAAACTCTGTTTACCTACTGCAAATATAATACTTTGACTTTCTGTAGCACAAACACCAAGTCTAGCTTAGATATTTATTTAGGGTTCCAACAGATGTATACTAATACTAATAAAGTCAACTATATACTTATATGTGTATTTATACACACATATGTGTATGATGAGACTGTGTACATATATGTGTGTATACATATATGCATACATATACATATGATCAGAGTATATAGGTATTTGTGAAATTCATGATGTTGCAATTTCTAACATTTTATGCATTGAGACAGGATAAATTTGGTGAAATTCTAAAGCAAATACCAGGTTGGAAAGTAAAAGTTTAGGCAAAGAGGTTCTAAATAATTGTAGTGGCCATGAGGGTAGAGACAAGTGAATGGATTCCAAGGACAGTCTGGATATTGAATCATCACAAGTTTGCAAGTGATAAATTATAGGAGTGTTGAGGGAAAAATTTAAAAAAAGTAATGAAGATGATGGACTATGAGAAGAGGAAAGAGAAATAGGAAAGTTAGAAGGGGGGTTGAATATTGATTTTGAGATATCTTTGGAGCTTCCAAATCTATGTATAATCTGATTAAACTTATAAAAATGGCCAAGAGTTCTCTTCTTCCTGTAATTCCTCTTCATTATTGATCTTATTAGATACTTTGAGTTTAATCATGATTTCTATGTAGATGACTCACACAGTCTCCTAGTCTCCTGATCTTTCAGGCCTATCACCAACTGTTTATTGGACATATTGAACTATATTACCCACAGGCACTGCAAACTCAATGAGTTCAAAACAGAACTCATTATATTTTCTTTAAAACCTACCTCTCTTCCAAACTTTCCTCTTTCTGTTAAGGGCACTACCAAACCTGTAGTCATTTGGATTTTCATCCTTTTTGATTTCTTCAGCTCACTGACACATCCCATATATCCCTCCATTTATTCTTCTTTTATATTTGTACGTCAAGTGCTTAACACTGTGCATGAAAAAGAAATACATATTTATTGAATGCTTATTGATTCCCTTTTGGTTTAGTTACTCTCTTGAAAATTGAGAAAGGAGACATCATGCAGGAGAAGATATGCCGAGTATTCATATCAAATCCATGACGTCCATGCCAAAAAGTGGAGAAAAATCAACAAAGATGAGGACCGAGAAAAAACAAAGTGCGAGGATTTAGCAACTTAGATCACTGGTAACTCTAGATAGAGCAGATTTAGTTAAACAATGAGGTCCAAAGCCAAACATGAAGTTGAGAAGTTAGTGAGAGTGGAAGTACTAATCACATTTTTTTAAGCATTAGCTTTGAAAGGAAGGAGAAATATATAAAAGGTACAGAATAATAGTTATGCAGAATGGGAGGATCAGGTGATTTGTGTGTGTTTGTGTGTGTGTGTGTGTGTGCGTTTTGTTTTGAGGATGGAGGTAAAATACACATGTTGGTAGGCATTAGGAACTAATCAAATAGATAAAATGAGATTGGAGGTTAGAAAGAGAGATAAGGCTATTTCAAGGACAATCCTTCTGAAGACATAGGGGAAGGTGTTTAAGTAGAAGCATTGACCTTGTGAAGGAGTGGAGACACTTTTTTCTTCTGGGGATGAAGTAAAGAAGAGAGTGGGGAATCGGTTGATTGATCTTTTAAGACAGAGCAGAGCAGAAGGGAAGAATGAACTCAAAAGAATGGTCTCTATTTTCTTAGTGGGGATATAATGTAAGGTCTCCTGATGAGGGGAGATTGTTAGTAAAGGAGACTTAAGGAGAAAAGAGATGGTATGGAAACACACTGTGTGGAATTCAAGAGAGTATGAAGTAGGCAACAGCAGCAGCAGCAGCAACAGCAACAATAGATTACCTTATGACTTATGACAGTAAGGGCATGAGACTAGATAGTTATAATATGGATGTAAAGTGGGATATAATCAGAATTGTCATGTTATTACCCCCAGTTCCACTCAGAAATGGGTGAGTAGTAACAAAGTATATTTTGGCAAAACCTGAGTAAGAATTTTTTTAAGGGCCAGGAATACTCAGGAATAGAGAGTGACATAACGTTGAAATAATAAGTTACATGATCAAAAGTGGTAAAGAAAAAAGTGAAGTCAGAGTAGGAGTGATAACCTTAGAGGAGGGGAAGAAGAAGGAGCAGAGGAAAAGAGAAGGGGTCAGAGATAGAGAAAGGGAGAGACGGGGAAAGGGAAAGAAAAGGAGAGGGACAGATTCAGGGAAACACTGAAAACCTTGATAGGGAAGACATAAAAAGTAAGGTATTGGGATAGAGAAGGAAAGGAGGTTGTGATCAGGGAAAGGGATTTTTGAGTTATTTGTGGTGAAATGGACTATTTATCTGCAATTATAAAACCAGTATATGTGTAATTATCCTCATGTGTGATTAAGGTGGAGCAAAGGGAAATGTCATGGGAGATGGAAAGAATGAGGAACTAGGAAGCCCAGGCGTTCGAGCAAACCTCAATCTAGATAGTGAAGTCTCTTAGCAGATCATGAGGTGAAATAGAGAAGACTATAAGTCAAACACTTTTTGAAAAAAAGGAGAAGGAATTACCAGGGGACCACTGAGTAACTGCTACTGAGATCTGTATCTGGAGAGAAATTAAATTAGGGAAAATTTAAAGGAGAAAGAATTTCTGACTGTTGATAGAAAGTGAAGAAGCACCCAAGTGCATTAAGTGGCCTCTATGTATCAAACATGTAGGTAGATATGGCCAAACTTCTCGTAGGTTGAGAAGAAATGGATGAATTGTTCTTTGTTATTGGAAGGAATTCCCACAATGATGAGATCATGGAGCCACTGGAGTATCATCCTCTGCTCATGAATATCACAACTTCTTGATAGGTAAGAGCTTTTGAGAGGAGGTAGAAAAAGAACAACTACACAAATTAACCAGTAGTCTATCGTTGATAAGACCTTATAACTTAATCTAGATTGATTAGGTAAATAATAGATATACAATTTGTCACTAATTCACACTTGTAGCGTTTCAAGTTTGGTAGAATTTTTCCAGTGTATAATCTCTGAAATAGCAAGGCCAGAGTAAGCCACAATACGGTAATATGATATATTTGAAGTGGTGGATGTATCCATAGGTATAAATAGGGTGGACTATTAGAAAAGAAAAGTACTAGGCTTTTCAGACAGAAAATCTGAGTCCATTTCTTGGCTAAAATTCAATCAAATTGTAGCTAAACCAGTTAGGACTCATTACTAACAGCATTTGTTTCAGAATGATCTCTTAGTATGATGCAAGACCATAAAAAGTGTTTCAACAAAGTCAAAATTAATACCAAATTAAAGAAAATGTTATGAATGACAGGATACTATACTAAATTATAATAATTTTAGCACAACATTTTAAAACATATTATCATCTGTGATGGAAAGAGAACTACATTTAGGGAATACTGGTTTGGTTTCAAATGCCCCTGCCCTTCATTTACTCTACTTGGATCTCAGTTTTATTATCTACAAAAGTGTTATTGAATTCAATAATACTTAAGGTCTCCTGCAGCTGCAAATCTGTGATTCTACGGGAAAGGAGGGAAGAGGAGAGGAAAGGAGAGGAGAACAGAAAGAGAGAGAGAGAGAGAGAGAGAGAGAGAGAGAGAGAGAGAGAGAGAGAGAGAGAGAGAAGGAGGGAGGAAGGGAGGGAGGGAAAGGGAGAGGGAGAGGGAGAGGGAGAGGGAGAGGGAGAGGGAATGGGAGAGAGAAAGTTTGTGTAGGAGACAGAAAGACAAGGACAGAGAGACAGAGACAGAAAGACAGGGACAGAGAGACAGAGACAGAGAGAACAAAGTAGTAAAGTACATAGTAAGTATAACCATCTAACAAACATCTAGTCTTGGTACCAACAAAAACCTAAGGGCCACATGAGTTTAAAGTAGAAAATCATTTGCAAAATATTGAAAAGAAAGATAACAGCTTAAGTACTCTATAGGGCCTCCAACAAAAATAAATGGAAGGGGAATGAGAAATAGTCTTGCAGAGTTTTACATGAGACTTACTTAAATGGGATCCCTCAAGAGTATTTGTAAATAAAAGGAGGAGCACATATAGATATGAGATGGAACAGATCAGCTGGTATTGTCAAAGTGATTGATCCATGTTCAGTTATAGCATCATATCTGCCCTATCACCTCAAATCCTGATTACTGTCACAAAGTAGCATTAGATGATAGAGAAAGCAGAATTGAAGTCAATGAAACACAAAAAAGAAAAAATCTAAATAAATTTTGTTTTAAAAACACTTAATAATTTATTCCAAGACATCTTCCAAGAAAAAAGAGTCCCAAAGAACGCACAATAAAGATAATTGTGATGCTATAATACTTTAATATTTATGAAAGGTGGCTTAGCAAATAGGTGTTTAATAAATGGTGACTGACTTGTTGACTCTCAAGAACTTTGCCAGCTACATATAATGCAAACATTATTCTCTCTCTGTAATAGATGAGGTAATCCAGGCTTTCAAAAGTTTACTGATCTGAACAAAAAAAAGGAAAAGAACCTGCATGTACAAAAATACTTATAACACCTTTTTGTGGTGTTTGGAATTTGGAAATTAAAGAACTGGAAATTGAAGAAAGCCCTATCAATTGAGGAATGGCTGAACAAGCTGTGGTATATGAAAGTAAAGCAATATTATTATACTATAAGAAATGATGAGCAGACAGATTTCAGAAAAAACAAAACAAAACAAAAACCTGGAAAGACTTACAGTACTTGATGCTGAGTGAATTGAGAAGAACCAAGAGAACATTGTGCAGTAACAGCAACACTGTGTGACGATCAACTATGAGAGACTTAGCTCTTTCTAACAATGCAATGATCCGATAAAATTCCAAAAGAGTCATGAGGGTAAATGCTATCCATATACATGATTGCACATGTATTATGTACATCAGATTGCTTGCTGTCTTGGGGAAGGAGCAGAGGAGGAAGGGAAGAAGGAAAATTTGAAACTCTATTATATAAAATGAATGTTGAAAACTATCTCTAAATATAATTAGAAAAAAATAAAGTACTATTAACCAAAAATAAGTTCAGTGATTCAAATCTTATCATATAGCTCGTTAATATCTGAGTGTAGGTTTGAGGCCATTCTTTTATCTACTATGCCCCAATACCTCCTAAAGATGTTATTGTTACACTCAAAAGTTGAATGAAAAAACAAAAGCACCTAAAAATTCATATACCTGTTTTCTCAATTGCATCAAATTTCCCACAATTTTACTACCTAAGTATATATTGAGGCTATGCTTTATAAAAATATAAGAAAAGACAAAGTAGGCTATCAGATATAATTTTCCATATCTTATCATATCATCACAGTTAAAAATGATTTATATATATTGATATATACTATTCTGTGACTATTTTGTTCATTAAAAATAAATAAATGAATATCAAATAAGCATCTATACAAGATGAAGCAACAGAACTAATTTTGTGCTATATTCACTGAATATTAACATTATGCGTAGGACAAAATTGCTTGGACTGCTTTCTTCCGTAAGAATCAGAGTGAATGAGGTGGGTGGAGCAGTGGATTAAGTATCAGACCTGAACTCAGGAATACTAGTTGTCTTGAGTTCAAATTCAGCCTCAGACACTTACTAGCTGTGTGACCCTGGTTAAGTCACTTAATTCTGTTTGCCTCAGTTTGCCCATCTGTAAAAATGAGCTGGAGAAAGAAAAAAGTCACTTCAGTATCTTTGCCAAGAAAATAACAAATGAATTCACAATGGTTTTTTGCCTTACAATTTCGTGTGCTATATTTTTGAAGGCTCCTTAAAAACACAATGATTTGTTCTAATAACAGTAAAAGGCCATGCCATTACATCGCCATATCATCTGTTCTCCAGGAATCATTATCAAACCTCCTCCACCCATTCACTCAGACATTGTTCAACCTTGGACTCTGCCCCTTCCTCTGACAGTTAAGCATTCAACTTGTCTCATGCCAGGCCCCTGCTACATTTTCTACTGTCTCATCACCATTCTGTTGAAGGAGTACAACCTCTCAACCTCCCTCATTTAGTGTACCATTTTATAAATTAACTTCCCCCACTAGAAAATATATATATGTGTGTGTGTATATATACATACACATATCAAGGCTTAACACAGTGACTATCGCATAATAAATTCTTGTTAAATATATTTTCCATCTTTCTCTGTCTCTGTCTCTCTCTGTCTCTCTGTCTCTCTCTGTCTCCCTTCCATCTGCCTCTACCACTCTTGCCTTCTACCTATTCCTCTTCGTCTCTCTCTCTCCCTCATATTATTATCTGAGCAAAATTTACATACAGTTGGTGTTTCCTGTGTGTGTGATCAGTCCAAACTTTTGAGAGGCCTTTCTTTTAAAGCAATCTGAGATGTTCTCAAAGATGATGAAAGTAGAACAATATTATCTAAAAATAAGAATATCTGGAGGACCTCACCTTCATTACAGTGTCTTTTACAATCTGAACTGCATGATGGGTAGCCTTCATTGTAATGGTGAATAACTTATAGGAGTATATATTTCTCTATTTTGCCTACCCTTAATGTAAAAATAAGAGGGTAACCCAACAACTTGTTTTTATTAAGTTTTTCAATAAATCTTGAATGATTTTGATATACAATGGAATATAGATTTATAGGTCATCAAGTCTAGCATCTTATTTTACATATGAGCAGTCTGAGGTACATTTTGGTAATATGAGCCTAGTCAAGATCTGACTTCTAGTCTAAATCTTTGTCCCTTGATCCATGGTGTCATTCAAGATAACTTGATCAAAAAGTTTTTTAAGGTGAGTGTTTTATTCTGCTGAACCTAATGCTTTTTCATAATCAATAAATACACTGGTAATACAAACAAAAAAATACAAAAACTTTGGAATCAAGAAAGGAGATATCATGTACACATATAGGTATATTCAAAATAATTTTAGGTAATTATGGGGAGGAGACTTTAGTTCTAGTGAATATTAGGCACTAATAATGGATGTAGCACATGAACAGTGCTTTGAATAGCAGTAGAAATTCTAAGAGGAAGAAGTCAGAAGGGAATGCATTCAAAGAATTAGAGATGCCCTATGCAAATGCATCAAGATAGTAGGTGGAAGATTATATATGAGGAACAACAAAAAGCTTGGTTTCATTACATCAAAGAATGTGGAAAGGGGAAGATGTAATATGTACAAAGACTGGAGAGGTACAGTGGAGCCAGGTTTCAGCAATATGAAATGTCAAGTCAAAGAGATTATATTTAATCCTAAAGGTAATATCAAGACTTTGGGGTTTATGTCATATAGGAGAAACAGTTTCTGATTCACACTTTAGTAAAATTTTTACAGCTGTGTGGATGATATATTGGAGAAGGAAGATATCTGAGACGTTGAGATCTATTAAGGGGCTAGCATAATCATACAGGGGAAAGGTGATGAAAGTCTGGGTAGAGCAATGACATGTGAGTGGAAAGAATGGGGATCAATACAAGATAGACTTTAAAAAAAAGAATAAGCTTTGACTTACGGGAGAAGGAGCAAGTGGAAGGGACTGAAGATATTTTTAAGGCTACTAATCTATATATCTGGACAAATATTGTAGCTTTGTTTTCAAAAGAAAGGTAAGTCTGGAGAAAGGAAAACTTTGCTAAAGGTACATACAGATAATAGTTTCATTTGGACATGGTGAATTTGAGATACTTATTGGACAGCTAATTCACTATATCCAGGAAACAGCAGGTGACATAAGACTGGAGCTTCTGAGAGAGACTAAACATGGGTATATAGATATGGGAATCATCTTCATAGAGATGATAACTGAACTCATGAGACCTGAGAAGGTTACTAGGAGACTACAGAGAAGAGAGAGAGAGAGAGAGAGAGAGAGAGAGAGAGAGAGAGAGAGAGAGAGAGAGAGAGAGAGAGAGAGAGAGAGAGAGAGAGAGAGACTGGGGCAGAACCTTGGAGCATACCTGAAGTTAAGGGCACTATGTGAGTCAAAGGGGATTGAGAAAGAGAAGTAATGCAAGAAGGAGGAATAAGAGGGAGCTTTTTAATTGGTAGTTAATAATGGAATATACATTATATATGTACATATGTATATATACAAACATACATATATATGCATATATCTATACATGTATATACATGAGTTAAAGAAAAATAACTAACGTGATATCTCTAACAATAATAAACTGCATACAAAAATATGTGACATTCATTCTAAATGAATTTCATTGACTCAGAATTATATGATTCTATTTTTGTTCATTTTACTTTTCTCACATAACATTCCAATGTTCAGTTTTGAGAAGCTCAGCTAAGGAAGGAAAATCGATATATAGAATAAAGTTTCTCCAAAGGAACTACAAAAAAAAATCCCTTACCAATAGCAATTCATGAAAAAAGATCAGTGACAGCAATCAATTCTCCTCAGTCTTGGGTGTTATGGAAAGTGCTGACAGCATTTAGATAGTGTTTTGTTGAACTGCAATCACTTTCACTTTGGTTTTCAAGTTGTGATGTGTGGTTGAGAGCAACTCATCAATCATATGGCTAAGTGTTCAATAACAAGGCATGACTCTCCAGTTTGGCTTCTGAAAATGGAGGCAGAATTCAGGTCAAGGAAATTAAGATGCTTGCAGTTATTATTTTTGGGTGCCAGAATTCTTTGCTACCAAATATGTAGAATTAGCCTTTGTTCCCAGATGCACTTGTATTTTATCATTTAAATATTAAGATATATCCATAGTAAACTAGAACTTCAAGTTTATTTAACAAAATCTTACAAATGGCGAAACTGTTGTGGATGTCATTCATAGGATTTTAGTTCCTAATATGAAGGTAGGCTGAATTAAGGAAGATCTACTGTTCAGAAAAATATTGGTGTTAGGTGTTCTGTACTCTTTCCTTGTCAGATAATACCAAAATATCATAGTTACTTTGGATTATCCTATTTTAGGAAAGACTGTGATAAGGTAGTTAGTGTCTTGAAGTGAATGCAATGGTTGAAGGACCACAGATACCATGGTTATTCAACCCTACTCCCCCTCCAGTTAACCACTTTATGTTTACTTCCTTTGTTTTGGTCCTGGATATAAATATACATGCACTCATTCTCTTTGCTAGTAGAACACAGCTTCTTGACAGTAGAGACTGTTTCACTCTTTGTTTTTGTATTCCCAAGACCTAGTAAAGTCCTTCATAATGAGTATACATTCAACAAATGTTTATTGATTAATAGATATTTGCATATATTCTCCTTAGAAGAGGGCAAACTGTTTTAAAGCAAGGCTTGTGTCATGCTTACCTTTATGTCTGCACTACCTATCACAGTTATTACACATAGTAAGATTCCTTAAAATGTCTATTGAATCTGATTGAATATTATTATGATTTAGCATCTCATATTGTTGTACATCTTCGATAGTTTTGTTCTTCTCCTTCTATTTGGCATTCTGGTTATACTACCTTTTAAATTTTATAATCATTCTATCTTGCAAAAATTCTCTAACCTTTCTATTTTGCAACTCTTCAACCTGTGTATTGGGTACAATAATACTTATTATTATAACAGCATCTATATACCTCAAGGGAGCATTTTTAAAATGTATCATTTGATGTTGTGGAAAGCACAGTTAAGATGAAACATGCTATAAAACTCCCAAGTGATGGCAGTAAGCTTGACATGTTTATTATTCTATTAGATTATGCTTACTTAGAAAGTGAATATATTGATCTATAAGTATATATATATATATATATATGTGCATACATATATATATATATATCACATATTAGAGACTACAAAACAATGAAATAATATTTTGCCCAAAGGATTTTTCAGTGTCTCCATCAGACAGCATTCAAATACAAACACATATATATATATATATATATACATATATATATATATATACATATATATTTGAGCAGTTAGTCTATGTAGATAGATTATATTAATCATTAAGAACAATTTTATTTGCTTCAGATATCAATATAACATATGTATATACATATATAAAAATGTCCTCTTATGATGTTAAAGACCACAAACTGCTAGAGACTCTGAGCCTTTTCTTAATTTATACAATATATGATAGAGTCTACCTAATAGCTTTTTTTAATGTATGCGGCTGATGATAAAATAAACAAGTGATTGTAACAGCCAGTATAGTACTTTAAGGTTTGCAAAGCACTTCATGAATATAACATTTGTTTATTGTTATTTTTATTGCTAGTATAAAAACCATGAATCTAAAGAAGTCTTTAAGAAATATATGTAAGAGAATTAGGACAGAAAAGCTTTAATGGACTGCAATATACTCTTCTGAAATGAGTATGCACTATGCATGAGAACATTGATAACATGAAAATACATAAAACATAAGTGATCTCCAAGTGTCACTCAAAAGATTCATCATAGAAGCAGAACTTGAAGGATTCCTTTTTGTAATGCTATTGCTGTCTAGTCATTCAGTCACGTTTGACTCTTTATGACCTCATCATGTATAGTATGCCAAACCCTTCTAACCTCCACTATCTCCAAAAGTTTGTCTAAATTCGTATTTATTGTTTCTATGACTCTGTCTATCCTCTATCTAATTCTCTGCTATCTCCTTTTCCTTTTACCTTCAATCTTTTCTAACATCAGCTTTTCCAGTGAATTCTATCTTCTCATTATTTGGCCAATGTTACACAGCTATTTAACATTAGAAACAGTAATTGAACCTGGGTCCTCTGACTCTAGAAATAGTCCTTCTACTCCCACCACCTCACTCAGATCTAAGGTTTCAGTAGAACATAAATATGTCAAATTATTTTCCTAGATACCTTCCAGGAAATTTTGATCTATGCTACTCCCAACTGAAAATAAGTGTGCTCCCACTTTTGTGATTCAGGTGTGGATGGCAAAGTCTACTCTGTTCCACTGTGCAATACAACAAGAATTTATTAAGCACTATGTTCCAGAAACTGCATTAGGCTTTAGGGATACAAAGACAGAAAGGGAACTATAACTACGTAGCCTAAAGAGAAGACTCAACTGGAATGGAATCAATTCATCAATCAATAATCAATTAATACTGTGTTCCAGCATTCTAAGAAATTTATGTATAAGAGGGATTGTGCATTTTTCTCTTTGTTTGGTACCAGATTGATAGGTAGAAGTTAAATAGAGAGGATGTTTGTATGTCAGGGAAAACAAAAAGAAGAAAGAAGGAAGGAAGGAAGGAAGAAAGAAAGAGAAAGAAAAAGAAAGTAAGAAAGAAAGAAAAAGAAAGAAAGAAAGAAAGAAAGAAAGAAAGAAAGAAAGAAAGAAAGAAAGAAAGAAAGAAAGAAAGAAAGAAAGAAAGAAAGAAACCTTCCTAACACTTACACCATTCTAAAACTGGAATCAGCAGCCTCTAGAAGTAGAGGATTCACCCTCACTGGAAGCATTCAAGGAATCTAGATAGCTTCTTGAATATACTACAGTATGGGATTAATTTCTGATACACATCAGATTATTTGTCTTCTGGGGTCCCATGTAACCCAGAAATTGTGTAATTCTATGATTCTGAAAAGTTCCTGCAAGTTATGCCAGGAATTATGGTCTTGTCCTTATAATAATTGAGACATTTACAGAATGGCAAAATTCAATTTCCATGTAATGATTTAAAACACAAATGATTTCACATCTCCTGCTTTTCTGGATAAAGTTAGCCATTCATCAACTATTTATTGTCTACTGTGGGTCAGGCATTGTGCTAAATACTGGGGCTTCAAAAAGATGCAAAATACAGTTTCTACCCTGAAGAATCTCATAATTTATTGGAATAAATAAGAATCAAAGAAATATCTATAAACAAGCTATGTACAGGATAAATAGGAAATAATTAAAAGAAGAAAAGTACTACATCTAAGAGGAATTGGGAAAGGTATCCTGTAGAAGATTGGATTTTAATTAGGACTTGAAGGAAGCCAGGGAAGTCAGTAGGCAGAGATGAAGAGAGGAAGCATTCTGGGCATGGGGGACAGCCAAAGAAAATGCCTGTAATTGAGGGATGAAATGTCTTGTTCATGGAACAAGGAGGTGAATGACACTTGACTGAAGAGTTTGTGTTAAGTAATAATGCACAAGAAGACTGGAAAAGTATGAAGGGCTTAGAGCACCAGAGGATTTTGTATTTGCTCCTAGAGGTGGTATGGAGCCACTGGAGTTCATTTATGAAGAGGGTGATATTGAAGAACTTAAGTTTTAATATCACTTTAGTGGCTGAATTAAAGGACAAGTTGGAGTGATGAGAGAATTGAAGCAGGCAGACCAACTAGCAACCTATTGAAATAGTCCAGGTGAGGAGGACCTTCACCAAAGTGGTGGCAGTGTCAAAGGAGAGAAGAGGATGAATTTGAGTGATGTTACAAAGGTGAAATAGACAGACCTTGGCAAATGATGCAAAAAGGGGATCAGGGTTCAGAGAGAAGTGAGAAATCCAGAATGAAACCTAGGTTGTAAGCATGAGGGACTGGGAGGATGGTGTTGTCCTTTGACAGTAATAATGAAGTTAGGGGTTGGGAAGAGGGACAAATATGTATAGGTTACAAAGTAATCTCGTCCCCATCCAGTGCAGACAAGAGTAATAAAAGAGCCTAGCCCAGTGATTTATGTATAAATTCTTATTTGAACTGAATTGTGAAATGTATTCATATACTACAAGGTTGTATATCATCTTACCTTTCTACCTGTAATTTGTACTGTTTTTCTGACATCTCCCTGATTTAGATATTAAATTCTTGAATACTTTTAGGTTATAATATTTTCTCCTTTTCCAATTTCTATCAATCAATCAACATTTATTAAGCACATACTACATTCCAGGTACTGTGCTAAAGACTGGGGATAAAAAAATAGGAAAAAAAAAAGAGGTCCTCAAGGAATTTGCAATCTAATGAATTCTTATTAACAGTTATAGTCTATATCACATGTATAGTCTAAATCATAGTTCTTTCTCAACTTGAGCTACAGAAACAAAATCTATTTGCATGACTTTTATTAAATACTATTATAGTACTTTAGGAGACAATTTGATTACTACGTAGCCCAGAAAGGTCATTTTCACATGTTAAAATGGCACAACTTGTGTATTTCATCCAATTTAAAGTTTGAAAAATAATAAAGATTTTCCAACTGAAACTAAACTCATGATGAGATACAATAATGAACTTAATCACATAACTTGGTATCATTTAATCAATTATATAAAATAAAATATTTATCTTGCCTACTATGTAGGATAAGTTTTATTTTTTTTTTAATTTTCTTTCAATAAAGTTGAGGTTTCTTTAGCTTATCAATGGTTCCATCTCAAAATTATTTAGAACTCACTGGTTTTTTACCACTTTCACTTTTTCAGAAGTATGACTGAATAAAATCTAATTTTTAAAATTTCTCCTTTATTTCAAGTTTACATAAATATATTATCACAATTATACTTGCATGAATAGCCCACATAAACCTATTATAAACAAATTCTATTCAGGTATTTTCAGCTAAAATTTTAATAAATAAAATGAAACACACATGAACATAAAGCACATATTCTTTAATTGTACATTTGATTAAATAAAAATTTTATAAGACATTATGTTCTGATAATTTAATTTTCAATGATGATAAAAGATGGGTTTAATTTTATGATCAGTATTTGTTCACAGCATTGCAGATCTAAAACTCAAAATATCAAAGATTTAGAGTTAGAAAGGACATCAGAATTCATCCAATCTAACCTCCACATGTTATAAGGCCAAGATAAGTGAAGTGAGTTGACCATGGCTCAGACAGAGAAGGATTCAAACTTCATTTCCCATATTTCTCAAAGTCAAAGAAAAGCATTCTTTTCAATGAAACATACTTCCTTCCTCTTTGTTTTCCAAACAGACAACTGTTAGATAGAAGTGACTTAGTTACTGAGAAAAAACAAAACAAAACAAAACTGATTCAGTACAGGATTTCAATACATACACATTTTATGAAAGTTAGTATCCCCTAAAGTAGTTAGAAAGTAGTTACCACCACTTAATTATAACTATTCACATTTCTTTCTAAAAATGTGTATGGATGCCATTATATTTAGTTCGTACTCTTTATTAATCATTTCTAAAGGCCATTTTTTCAAATTCATTTGTTAGAAATCCATGACACTTATTGAGAAAGCCTAGCAAATGCAGAAATGTAGATAATAGAAAGTAGGGCAGAGTTCTCTAGGGTCATTTGGCATTTTTAGTCTTGCCTAAAGCCAATTTTCATGGATGCCAAGTGCATTATAGGGATGAAAAGCACCTCCTCATACCTACAATCAAATACTCCCTTTTTCAATTTTGCCAAGCAGAGACACTGGAATTATTGACATGATGCAGGAAAAGGGACAGGCTTTAACAAGAGTTGAAAGGAATTTCATAAAATGAATTCTACTGGGACAATAAGATCAGGAAGCCTGATTTCACTGAATAGATTTCAGTAGAAAAAGAATTTAGCCTTAAAAATGTATAAGGGTTTTTCTCTTTGTAACTGACTATGGTTGACATTGGGAAGCAAAGGGCATCGCATCACAAAAGAGCTCAAGTTTGCAACTGGCTAATAAAGCTAAAAATGATTCTTCCTGCTACTCTGAAGGGATTGACTGAATTGTAGTGAAGGAACAGCAGATGACAGCAGAGAGCAAAAGTCTAATAAGAAGAGGAGAATGTGTGTGTGTGTTTGTCCCCTGTTGCCAAAGAAGATCATGCTATCAGAGAAATGATGGCATGACTTGCAATTGACTTTGTCTTTTTTGAGTGAGGGAGGTTGTGCAGGTCACCAGCCTCACTTCTCCTCCAGAGCCATCTGAATCCAGTGACCAGATATTCATCAAGATAACTGGAGATGACCCAGGATGAGGCAATTGGGGTTAAATGACTTGCCCAAGATCACACAACTAGTGAGTGTCAAGTGTCTGAGGTGAGATTTGAACTCAGGTCTTCCTGACTCCTGCATTGGTGCTTTATTCACTGTATTACTTAGCTGTCCCAAGAAGAGGAGAGTAGCACCAGAAGAATGTCTGGTACCTTGGAAGGAATCCAACTGAGGAAGTGCTGTAGAGTAGAGTGAGAGTGACAACTTTTGCCTCACTTAAATCCAATTCACTTGCAAGTCAGAACAGAGCCCTCATGATGTAGTTGGTTTTCTTCAAGAATGAAGGACAAACAAAAACAGTACTTAAGAAAGAACAAGAGGGGGGGCGGAGCCAAGATGGCGGAGTGAAAGCAACGACTCACCTAAGCTCCTGGAAAAACTCCTCTGGATATCTCCGGGGGGAGAGTCTGACCAGACTTTGGAGGTGTAGAATCCAGTGGGTGACGGACTTTGATGGATTCGGAGCCCAGGCTGGACCGGAGGGTCCACGGGAGGGATCTGTTCCGCGGGGGTAAGACCCCGGCGCACAGTGCAGCACGGTCAGCGCGGCAGGGCGGAGGGGACCAGAGGACCCCGAGAGTGGCGGGCGAGACCAGCGGAGCAGGAGATAAGCCAGGCCGAGCCAGTGAGAGCCGCGGAGTGCCAGACATCAGCGCAGCAGCCCTTGAAATCTTCAGCCTGAAGACGGACTTTGGTGGGTCACTACTTGAACTTCCAGGAACTGGGATGGCAGAGTGATCAGTAAGTGCTCTCTCCTCCCCCCTGATGACTGTGAGGGAACCATAAAATTCTTCCCCAGATTAATCCTGGATCAGCGGGAACAGCAGAAGGGGGCGGGTGGTCTCATAACACCAGAGGCTGGAAAAGTGGCAAAGGGGGATTCTTCCTATGGTAGCGGAGACGGCTGGAGGGACAGACTACCCAGGGCAGAGAAAATTTGCACTGAGAGCCAGGCAAGCCTCAGAGCCGGGAGACGAGCCCAAGGAAGGGCGGGAACACGTGTTAGCTTCTAGGCGTGCCCCAGCCATCCAGGGGAAAAGGGAAGACAATAGGGAAGCTGGGATCACCATCCCCTGACCTGGCCTTTGCCTCAAGTCAGCTGAGGAGATATCCTGAGGACAGACCACCCCTCCCACATACCTAACAAGCTAACCCCAGGGTTGATCGGGGAAACAAAAAACAAAAGCCTGCTTTTAGCCTAGACACACATCAGCTCAACTTAAAGATCTGTACCTTCTGACTGAAAGAACCAAAAGCTACAACACTCAGCCAACATCATGAATCGGAAAAAGCAGACAAAAAGTGAAAAAACCATAGAATCTTTCTATGGGGATAAGGACCAAAACACAAACACCAAAGAGGTTAGAGCTGAGACTGTACTTCCATCTGAAACCTCAGATGGGACTATGAATTTCTCGCAAGCACAACTAGATTACCTGGAACGTCTGAAGAAGGATATAAAAGAAAAACTGGCCAATGATTTTAAAACTATAAAAAAAGAATTCACTGATGAGAACATCACCCTGAAAAAGAAAATTGAAGAAATGGAAAAGGAAGTTCAAAAATTAACTGGAGAGAATAATTCCCTAAAAGGAAGAGCTAATCAAATGGAAAAGGAAACCCAAAACCTAATTGGGAAAATTGATCAGATGGAAAAGGAAACCCAAAACCTAACTGGGAAAATTGGTTGAATGGAAAAAGAAGTACAAAAATTAAATGGAGAAAATAGCTCCTTAAAGGGAAAAATTGGTCAGATGGAAAAGGAGATGGAAAAGCTAACTGAAGAAAACACTACGATGAAGATTAGAATTGGGCAAGTAGAAACTAATGACTCAATGAGGCAACAAGAATCAGTCAAACAAAATCTAAAGAATGAAAAGATAGAAGAAAATGTAAAATATTTAATTGGAAAAACAACTGACCTGGAAAATAGATCCAGGAGAGAAAATCTAAGAATTATTGGCCTGCCAGAAACCCATGATGAAGAAAAGAGTCTGGACAATATCTTCCAGGAAATCATCAAGGAAAACTGTCCAGAAGTACTAGACTCAGAGGGCAAAATAGTCATCGAAAGAATCCACCGTTCCCCTCCCGAAAGGGATCCCAAACTCAAAACCCCAAGAAATATAGTTGCCAAATTCCAGAGCTATCAAGTGAAGGAGAAAATACTACAAGCAGCCAGAAAGAAACAATTCAAATATCAAGGACACACAGTCAGGATCACACAGGACCTTGCAGCTTCTACATTAAAAGATCGAAAGAATTGGAACCCAATATTCCGTAAGGCAAAGGAGTTGGGACTTCAACCAAGGATCAACTACCCAGCAAAGTTCAGCATAACATTTCAGGCAAGGAGAAAGTCATTCAACGAAATAAGGGATTTCCAGAGCTTCCTGACCAAAACACCAGAACTCAATAGACAATTTGATCTTCAAATGCAGGTCTCCAGAGAATCATAAAAAGGTAAACAGAGGGGAAAATACAAAAACAAAAACTTGCTACTCAATTAGGGCAAACTGTTTACCTCCCTACAAGGGAAGATGATACCTGTTAATCTTGAGAACTGGGCAGCTATTATGGTAAAAGGGATATATGTAGAGGGAATGGGCATAAAGTAAATGATGTCATGTCAAAAATATGATTTAAGTATGAGAAGGGAATGTAATAGGAGGTGTGGAAAGGGGGAAGCAGAAAATGGCAAATTATATCACAGGAAGAAGTACAAAACTATAGTAGAGGGAAGGAGGGGAGGGAGATGAGCATTGTTGAGAGGTATTCTCATCTGATTTGTTCAAAGGAGGGAACAATAATTTTAAGTAGATAATCCTAACTAGCTCTATAGGTAGTAGGAGGGGAAGGGGGAAGAAAGGGGAGGGTGGCTAAAAGGGAGGAAAGAAGCAATAAGAGCAAAGGGGAGTAAAAGGGAGGGGGGCTAAAAGAAGGAGGGGAAGGCTGCAGGAGGAAGGGGAGAAAAGTGAATGCTATTGAGGAGGGGAAGGGAGACTGGAGAGCTAAAAGCACAAATGGTGGGAAAGAAGTTGGAGGGAAATACACAGATTGTAATCGTAACTGTGAATGTGAATGGAATGAACTCTCCCATAAAACGGAGACGGATAGCAGAATGGATTAAAAGCCATAATCCAACAATATGCTGCTTACAAGAAACACATTTGAAACGGGGGGATACACATAGGATAAAGGTCAAAGGATGGAGCAGAATATATTGTGCTTCAGCTCATGTAAGAAAGGCAGGAGTAGCAATCCTAATCTCAGACAAAGCAAAAGCAGAAATAGATCTAATCAAAAGGGATAGGGATGGAAACTATATCCTGCTAAAAGGCACCATAGACAATGAAGCAATATCATTACTAAACATGTATGCTAAAAGTGGTATAGCATCCAGATTCTTAGAGGAGAGGTTGGGGGAGTTGAAGGAAGAAATTGATAGCAAACCTATACTAGTGGGGGACCTCAACCTCCCTCTCTCTGAACTCGATAAATCCAACCTCAAAATAAACAAGAAGGAGGTTAAGGAGGTGAATAAAACTCTGGATAAGGTAGATATGATAGATCTTTGGAGAAAATTAAATGGCAATAGAAAGGAATATACTTTTTTCTCAGCGGTACATGGAACATTTACAAAAATTGACCATGTACTAGGACATAAAAATCTCACAATCCAGTGCAGAAAGGTAGAGATAATCAATGCATCCTTTTCAGATCATAATGCATTAAAAATTACATGTAATAAAAGGCCATGGAAAGAGAAACCAAAAATCAATTGGAAACTAAATAATCTAATTCTAAAGAAGGATTGGGTTAAAGAAGAAATCATAGAAACAATCAACAATTTCATTCGAGAGAATGACAATAGTGAGACAACATACCAAAACTTACGGGATACTGCAAAAGCAGTTATTAGGGGAAGTTTTATATCTCTGAATGCTTACATAAATAAAATAGAGAAAGAGGAGATCAATGACTTAGGCTTGCAGTTGAAACAGCTAGAAAAAGAACAAATTGAAAATCCCCAAGTAAATACCAAATTAGAAATACTGAAAACCAAAGGAGAGATTAATAAAATTGAAATTAAGAAAACTATTGAATTAATAAATAAAACCAATAGTTGGTTTTATGAAAAAACTAATAAAATTGATAAACCTTTGGTCAATCTGATTAAAAAAAAGTAAGAAGAAAACCAAATTACTAATATTAAAAATGAAAGGGGTGAACTCACCTCCAATGAGGAGGAAATTAAAACAATAATTAGAAACTACTTTGCCCAACTTTATGCCCACAAATTCAATAATCTAAACGAGATGGATGAATATTTTAAAAAATACAAATTGCCCAGATTAACAGAAGAGGAAGTTGAATACTTAAACAACCCCATCTCAGAAAAAGAAATTGAACAAGCCATCAATGAACTCCCTAGGAAAAAATCTCCAGGGCCAGATGGATTCACAAGTGAATTCTATCAAACATTTAAAGAACAGTTAATTCCAATACTACATACACTATTCTTGAAAATTGGGGAAGAAGGAGTCCTCCCAAATTCTTTCTATGATACAAATATGGTTTTGATACCCAAACCAGGAAGAGACAAAACAGAGAAAGAAAATTATAGACCAATTTCCCTAATGAATATAGATGCAAAAATTTTAAATAAGATTCTAGCAAAACGAATACAGCATCTTATCACGAGATTAATACATTATGATCAGGTAGGATTCATACCAGGACTACAGGGCTGGTTCAATATTAGGAAAACTATTAGCATTATCGATCACATCAACAACAAAGCTAACAAAAACCACATGATTTTCTCAATAGATGCAGAAAAAACTTTTGACAAAATACAACATCCATTCCTACTAAAAACATTGGAGAATGTAGGAATAAAGGGAACTTTCCATAAAATAATAAGCAGTATCTATCTAAAACCTTCAGCAAGCATTATATGCAATGGGGATAAGCTAGATGCATTCCCAATAAGATCAGGGGTGAAACAAGGTTGTCCATTATCACCACTATTATTTAACATGGTACTAGAAATGTTAGCTGTAGCAATTAGACAAGATAAAGATATCCAAGGAATTAAAATAGCCAAAGAAGAAACTAAGTTATCACTCTTTGCAGATGATATGATGATTTACCTAGAGAATCCTAGAGATTCAAGTAAAAAATTACTAGAATTAATAAACAACTTTGGCAAAGTTGCAGGGTACAAAATAAACCCACACAAATCTTCTGCATTCCTATATATTAGCAACAAAGTCCAACAGCAAGAGATAGAAAGAGAAATCCCATTTAAAGTTAGGGTAGACAGTATAAAATACTTAGGAGTCTACCTGCCAAAACAAACCCAGGGATTATATGAACACAATTACAAGACACTTTTTGCACAAATAAAGTCACATTTAAGTAAGTGGAAAAACATTAGTTGCTCATGGATAGGCCGGGCTAATATAATAAAAATGACAATTCTACCCAAATTAATATACTTATTTAGTGCCATACCAATTAAACTATCAGACAATTACTTTCTAGAGCTGGACAAAATAATATCAAAATTCATTTGGAAAAACAAAAGGTCCAGAATATCAAAGGGACTAATGAAAAGAAATGCTTGGGAAGGTGGCCTAGCGCTACCAGACCTCAAACTGTACTATAAAGCAGCAATTATCAAAACCACTTGGTATTGGCTAAGAAACAGAGAGGTAGACAAGTGGAATAGACTTGGCACTCAAGATGCAGTAGGCAAGGAATATAGCAACCTTCTGTTTGATAAACCCAAGGACCCCAGCTTCTGGGATAAGAACTCATTGTTTGACAAAAATTGCTGGGAAAACTGGATAACAGTGTGGCAGAAATTAGGCATAGACCCATACCTGACACCGTACACAAGAATAAAGTCCAAATGGGTACATGATTTAGGTATAAAGATTGATACCATGAATAAACTGGAGAAGCAAGGAATAGTGTATTTATCAGATCTATGGAGAAGGGAAGAATTCTTTACTAAAGGAGAGATAGAATGCATTATGAAATGCAAAATGGATAACTTTGATTACATTAAACTGAGAAGTTTTTGCACAACCAAACCCAACGCAACCAAAATCCGGAGGGATGTAGTAAATTGGGAAAGAATTTTTACAGCTAAGCTCGGGGATAAAGGCCTCATTTCTAGAATATATAGAGAACTGATCCAAATGTATAATCATACAAGTCATTCCCCAATTGATAAATGGTCAAAGGATATGAACAGGCAATTTGCAGAGGAAGAGGTTAAGGCTATCTATAATCATATGAAAAAATGCTCTAAATCACTATTGGTTAGAGAGATGCAAATCAAAACAACTCTGAGGTACCACATCACACCTATAAGATTGGCAAACATGACAGAACAAGAAAATGATAAATGCTGGAGAGGATGTGGGAAAGTTGGAACACTAATTCATTGTTGGTGGAGCTGCGAGCACATCCAACCATTCTGGAGAGCAATTTGGAACTATGCCCAAAGGGCTACAAAAATGTGCATACCCTTTGACCCAGCAATATCGCTACTAGGACTATATCCCCAAGAGATCATAAAAATGGGAAAGGGTCCCACATGTACAAAAATATTTATAGCAGCACTCTATGTATTTGCCAAAAACTGGAAGTCAAGGGGATGTCCATCAATTGGGGAATGGCTGAATAAATTATGGTATATGAATGTAATGGAGTACTATTGTGCCATAAGAAATGATGAACAAGAAGACTTCAGAGAGGCCTGGAAGGACTTATATGACCTGATGCTGAGTGAAAGGAGCAGAACCAGGAGAACTTTATGCACAGCAACAATCACAGTGTGTGAGAGTTTTTTCTGGTAGACTTAGATTTTTGTAATAACACAAGAACTTCTTACCAAAAAAAAAAAAAAATCCCAATGGAGGATCTCAAGGCAAAATGCCTGCCACACTCAGAGAGAGAAATATGGAAGTCACTCACATATTGTAGCAGATCATGTTTGTGTATGTGTATGTGTTTGTGTATCATGTTCTGATTTGTTATAGGATTTCTTTCATTTATCTTAGTCTGACTACATAGCATGACTATAGTGAAAATATACTCAATAGGAAAGTATATGTAGAATCTATACAGAATTGTATGCAGTTGTGGGGAGGGAGGGGGGGAGTGGGGGGTAGGTGGGGGGGATAAAATCACAATTGTATGGCAGCGATTGTTAAAAATTACGAAATAAAGAAAAATGTTAAAAAATGTTAATGTTAAAATATCAGTTTAGAATTTCTTGTCAATATTCAAACAATAAAAGAATATGTAAAATTTGCCAAAAAAAAAAAAAAAAGAGAGAGAACAAGAGTTATACAGCTGCACCTGTTCCATGAAGAAAGCACCTTTCACATTGACCTCAGCAGAGGATTTTGGCAACTATGTAGCATCAAAAGTTTCAGTAGCTCCAGATGTGTATCTTTGTCATGTATTTACCGTCATGATCATTCCATGGTCATCTATGATATCTGCTTGCATATAAACCTTCTTCCACTGATGGTACAGTAAGCTGTCAAACAGTTCATCCTTGTGGATGAGAGAAAACTTTCTTACTCATCTTGTCATCTAGTTTTGTTAATGAAGTAAATACATTTTGTTTTGAAAAATATGCCTTCTGGTTGACTGGTAAAACCAATATATCAGCGGAGATTCATGAGCTATGATTTTGAATGTATGCTGACCTATCCTTATAATGTCTTAAAAAACAGGGAAGTATTCAGTGGATATGTCACGAGCATCTGTATGTGAAGGGGCTTGCTATAATTTCCATGAAATAGTAACTCCAGAGGTGTCCTATTCCAAAGTCTCACCATAGAATGGAAGAGACGAAGGATCCTAGCAGGCTACTCAAGTAAATTCTACTAAGTTGGAAAGGCTTTAAAGTTAGTTGCAAAGACTAAATAAATCTGCTTGCTTTCTGAGGACTAGCATCCAGAGACTCATCACAAATACATGATGCAATTCTTTGGCTTTGGAAACAAGATGGGAAAAATAAGAGATAAAGTAGACTTCAACTCTTTTCAGTCTTCCTCTCATTTTTAAAATTTTATTTTACTGGTAGTCAACAGTGACAACTTTGGAGAAATATTGCTAAGAATCATGGATATTTTGGACTGTTTCTTAAAAAAAATTGTTAATCGGTGCATAAGAAGCTTATCTAGCCATTAATGAATCAATATACCAATGAAGGAACTGAATCATATCAATATTGAATTTCTTCCAATAAAAGAAACAATACACAAGGAGGTTGCAACTAGATATATGGCTCATACATTTCTCTTCCTGGAAAAAGATAATGAAATCTTTAGTTTCATTTTGTACCCAAAAGCAGCAAAAGTGCATGAGCACTATATCAGAGGTGTTAAACATATACTGAAAGAGATTAAAATATAGTTGGTAAATATATAATGAAATAGATAAAAAGAATGAAACACAGACAATATTAGTGTATCGTTTTCTAAGTCAATATATAGCCTACAGGTTTCATTAAGCATGGTATAATGGGATCATTCCTATTTGAGTTTGCATTACTCTTTTAGGTTCTATGAAATCTCTGGGCTATTTAGGAGATTTTTCTTTGATAGGGTGGAGGGGGATAGGGAAAACCTTTCCAAGTTTTCATCTGTACTCTGGACAACAAGTGTGAGACAAACAGTTTATAATTAATTCAAAATTAAATTCTTTTCATTCCCTAAACCAAAAGTTTGAAAAGTAAAACCATTAAGTTAATATACTAACTTCTTGTCCATTTTCCATTAATCCAGCAATTTATATATTTATAATATTACAGAAATATACTATGAAAGAAATAAGAATAATATGTAAAGCATTTTAAAGTTTACAAAGTTATTAATCTAATTTAATTCAACAAGCATTTCTTAGATGTTCACAATATGCAAGGTGCTGTCAAAGGCACTGGGGATACAAAAGCAAAGTAAAGAAAATGAAATAAAAAATTCTGTGGTCATACCTTATATACTATTGAAGTAATATAATATATGAATAAATCATAGAATATATGTAATATATATTTAGATAGTATTTTATATATGTGCACGTATATATATATACATATATATATATATATACACTCAAGTGTCTATGTCTATACTTGTCTACGATTATATGATGGTATATAGGTATATGAATTAAAGGGAGAAGAAAAATCATTAACAATTAAACTCAGCATGAAAGACTTCTGAAAACCATCTCTTGAAAATCATATGCGGTGCTAAATGAGCTAAGCATTGAAGATAAAATTATGAAAGAAGGAGGTAAAAGGAGGAACCTATTCCAGGCTTGAGAGGAAGTGGCTGTGCAAAATCAGAGGTGGAAAATGGAATGTCAAGTTCAGGGAACAGCAAGCAGGCTAGTGTGATTACAATATCCTATTTGTGAAGGGGGAAGTAATTTAAAATATTCTTAGAAAATTCTGTTCAGATTTTGAAGGACTTTAAAACGCCAGACTGAGGAGTTTTTGTTTTATTCTAGAGGCAAGAAGAGATGAAATAGTGGCACTTTTACTTTAGGAAGATTAATTTGAAAGACTGTAGAAGATAGTTCAGAGGAGAAGCAGATGGAAGCCAGGTATATAGTTAAGAGGCTACTGAAAAAGTGCAGGTAAATGGTTAAGAGGTCCTTAACTAGGGTGGCAGTAATATTAATGGAGAGGAAGGAGAAAGAGGTCAGAGATCTGGAAGTAGAGTTGACAAGACTTAATTGATGGAGGTCTGGGAGGACTTAAAGATGAATGTGAATGTTCTTAACAGAAATGGAGAGATCAGGAAGATGAGTAGTTTTAGAGGGAATACTAACAAACGTGATAAAAAAAAAAAAACCTTCTCATATGAGATTTTACTACAGTAATCTTAAACACTATGTAAGTGGAATTTGTCATGCGCATAATCAAACTGATATGTATAGCTTCACAGCAGATTTTAGAACATAGGCTATACTCAGTGGGCCCTGAAGTAGTATTGAAAGTGTATATGTCTATACCAGCATATAAGTTAGCAGGAAAAGAGAGTTCAAGTAGATGTTTATTTAATTTACTCTCCAACGTTCACTATACTCTGAGGTGTACTGAAACGTTAAAAATTGGCTTTCTGAATACAACCTAAACACACAGACACACATACACATACATGTGTTTGTACATATATGCGAATATTTGAGTATATATACATATATTCATGTATGTGTATGTATATATGTGTAGAGCTACTATCTATTATCTATCATCTATCTATCTATCTATCTATCTATCTATCTATCTATCTATCTATCTATCTATCTGTCTATCTATGTATCATAATAGTTCCATCATATCCCCAAGAAGTCCTTACTGATGTGATTTGTTCCTAGTGTGAGTTTATGGTGTGGGAGACTGACTAAAGTAGGCTCTGCATTTAGTGTGGTGTCCAAAGGGGGTGTTAGTCTTGAAACTTTTATGACGGAAACATATTTAGATACTTTTCTATGAAATTCTACTGAAAACACCTTGCTTTCTATACAGAAGGCATTTCACATCACTGATGTCATAATATTTTAAACGACTCATCATTTCACAATCCTAAAAACAATGTGTTCTCAACATAAAGGAGGAAAAGGTGGATTCTGTTTGAAACAACCATATCTCTGTCTGTCATTAGGGTAAAAATTCTAGTCCAATGTGAAGGTCTTGTACCTACTGCCCTTGCAGCAATTTTCCCACTGTTTCCTGCATGGGGCGACCACTGGCATTTTAACAAGTTTGCTGATTAAGAAGGCTTCAGAGCTCAAAGTCATTATTCTGATGCTGGAAGTATATGCAAGTCTTGAATCATTTAAGTGATGCCAAGTAAGTACCTAAACAAAAATACCATCACAACTTTAAGCTGCAAATGAGTTTCTTATACTGTAGACTTTGCAATCTGAATGAAAAGTTTCTCTATATATCATATCATGGGGCTGAATTTTATATACAGAATAACTGGGGAAAGACACTTGGTTCATTTACACCAAGCATCAACATACTGTGGATGCCCTGGGGCAAACCTATTTCTTGAGCTGATGCACAATAAATATGTGAGAATAACAACAAATTTTAAAATTCAGTTTATGTAGTAATCACTGAGTGGAGCACATAGAACCATATAGTTGAAGGTACATATATAGCAGGAAAAAGTTTAGGGAAAACAGTCAAATATAAAAATGCATGATGGGAAAAAGTAGCATAGTCAGCAACTTTTTGAGATATTGATGGGGACAATGGCCAGAGAAGGATAAAATACTTATTGGTCAATCAGTGCATCTAAAATCAGAAATAATATATTTAAATGTATTTCTATTAATGTTATTTTGGCCCCATACTGTTATTTAATCAATGCAGTGATTGTTCAATATGGACACCCTTTCTCCTTCATACTGGTAAGTTCTCTGTAATTTATAATCTTGGGGAATTTCCTGGAGACAAAAAATGGTTAAGTGATGTGACCATAGCCACACAACTAGTATATTTCAGAGGCAAGGTAGTCTTGACTATAAAGCTATCCCTCTATCAATTATATCATATTTTTTTCCTAACTCATAAATATCATCCTTTAAAATTATGTTTTATAGTTGACAAAATATTGTCCTGATATCAACCGGTAAAGTATGATGTGTCCCTATTTTGCAAATTTATGATTTAGAAACATCAAGGGACTTTGCAATGTCCTTACAATTAGGAAGAGGAAAATGTGGGACTTAAACCCAGCCCTAGTGGTTCTAAATCAACTATACCCCACTGCCCCTAAATGTGGATTGTCCTCCCTGAATGTGATCGACATAGATTCAAGATTCCACTCCATTCCAACTTTCCTGATTGAACCTCCGTATTTTGGAATAATCTTCCTTAGACACATTTGGGCTTTTTATTTCTTGGAGAAAAACACTTGAACAATCCTTTGTTAACTACCCCAAATTCAAGTTTGTTTGTCATTTAAGGGTTTCAACAAGTAATGCCTGTTCTCCCCTCTGTACCCAAATCATTTTTTCTAACTTTTCTCCATAAACTCTTCATTTGGGGGCAGAGCCAAGATGGTGGAATAGAAAGACACAGATATGCTAGCTCCGAACCCACAGCCCATAAAATATCTGTAAAAAAGATTCTGGAGCAACAAATTCTGGAGCAGCAGAAGCCACAGAATGCCAGGCCTAGAGGCCTGTATTGGGCTACCCGAGTCTTTCTTACCTGTCTCAGGTCTTCGGTTGGCCAAACTGGATAAACGTATGAGAGAAAGGATGTTCCAGGGTCAAACAGGGGTTGAGCTTTATTTCAGGGTCTGGGTTACAAGTGCAGGGGGGTCTTCCTTAGGAGGAAGAGGGGGAGATTTCCTAAGGAGGCTAGGATCTTAAGGGCTTGGAAATAGAAGTACAAGCGGGGAGAGAGGGGGAGGGGAGAGAGGAAAGAAAAGAAGCTGAGCCTACTGTCCTCTTGGCTCCTCACGTGCTAAGAGAGCTTTCAGGCTTCCTCAATCCTACTTAACCTTCAGCCACACAGTTTGCATCTCAATACCGTGCTGTTAGGTAACTAGGTGTGCTCCAATCCGGGACGACCTCGAGGGCAGGGAGACTCCACCCATCACGTATCTCCCGGGGAGAGAGGGCCTCGTAAGACTCTAAGATTTAGAAGTCCCACTTTTACCCGCCCGAGACTGTCCACACGGAATTGAGCTTCCAATCCCAAAAACAGAACAACAGAGTGTAAGAGATTTCTGTTCCAGACAGACCTGATGCGAAAGGAACGTAGCACCACGGACCAGGAGCCCAGCCCAACCCTGCCGTGGCCACGGGGCACAAATAGGAGCAGATCTGAGCAGGCTTCAGGGACGGAATCTCCAGCAGCCGCGAGGGTCCCTCCACCCACAGGTGACAAGGGTCAGTGAGAGAGTCTTTTTGGGTGGCCGACAGGGGAGTGGGGTGTCCCCGTGGCTTGGGCCCCCTTGGGAGGCAGCAGTGGAGGCAGGAGCAGACTGGGGCTCCCCAAGCAGGCAGGAGCTCAGATCCATTGTTGAAGGTCTCTGCATAAACCCCCTGAGGGAACTGAGTCCGTGAGGAGGCCCTGCCCCCACCTGAGCACCTGAACTTGATCTTACACTGAATAGCAGCCCCGCCCCTGCCCAAAGCCCTGAGGCTGGGAAGCATTTGAATCTCAGACCCCAAGCACTGGCTGGGAGGATCTGGAGGCCAAGTGGGTGTGAAGAGAATATTCAGAAGTCAAGTCACTGGCTGGGAAAATGCCCAGAAAAGGGAAAAGAAATAAGACTATAGAAGGTTACTTTCTTGGTGAACATGCATTTGCTCTCTTCCTTTCTGATGAGGAAGAACAATGCTTACCACCAGGGAAAGACACAGAAGTCAAGGCTTCTGTATCCCAGCCCACTCAATGGGCTCAGGCCATGGAAAAGCTCAAAAAGAATTTTGAAAATCAAGTTAGAGAGGTGGAAGAAAAACTGGGAAGACAAATGAGAGACATGCAGGTAAAGCATGAACAGCAGGTCAGCACCCTGCTAAAGGAGACCCAAAAAAATGCTGAAGAAAATAACACCCTGAAAAATAAGCTAACTGAATTGGCAAAAGGTTCAAAGCCAATGAGGAGAAGAATGCTTTCAAAAGCAGAATTAACCAAATGGAAAAGGAGTTTCAAAAGCTCACTGAAGAAAATAGTTCTTTCAAAATTAGAATGGAACAGATAGAGGCCAGTGACTTTATGAGAAACCAAGAAATCACAAAACAAAACCAAAAGAATGAAAAAATGCAAGATAATATGAAATATCTCATGGGAAAAACATAAACTCTTCATTTCAGATAAACTGGATTATTCACTCACTCCTGCACATATTCTTCCTTTTTCTGCTTCTTTGTTGCTTCCATTCTCTATGCTTAGAATATACTCTTTTCCCTGTAACTTTTGAATTCATCCTCATCCACTAATATGCAACTGAAATATTACCTCTTTAATTAGGCTCCCCTAATTCCCTTAGTAAATAACATTTTTTCTTCCACATTCTCACATACATCTATTTTTATACTTCTATGTTGTCATTAACATGCATTATTTTATAATTAAGCTATTTATTCTTATTTCACATTATTTTACTACTTGTAAACTCTGGGAGGCCAATGGCTATGTCTTATCTAAGCCTAGTATCTCCCCCAAAATCTACCACAGCACCCTATATACAACAGAAACTTCTCTGTTGAATGTATTGGAAGAGACACAGTTGTGTACTGAAGTTAGCTAAAATTGGCTTAATAGAGCCAATTGTTAAATTTTCATTACAAACATTTAAGCCTCAGAAACAAAACTGGGCTTGATTTATTGATTGTCGGGACTTTAAGAAAAGTGGAGAAAATATTAAGAATGCAGATTAACTTCAAAATATTAAGAATGCAGATTAACTTCAAAAGTCCATCATCCCCCCAAATCCAGTCCACAAACAAATGCTTTATACTTGTATAAATATGAGATTATGAAACATAAAGAGATCATACTATATAGAACAATGCTTTAAACCAGGGACCTTAGGAAAAAGAATTATTTATGACTATCTAAACATATTACCTTCTAGAAAGCATGGTACATGAGGACCAGGGATATTTATAGCTTTGTCTTCCCATCTCCAGCATCTATGCTTAATAAAAGTTTAAGACACTGAAAACAGTGCTAACAATGTGATTGCTGCTCAGCAGTTCCAGTTACCAAATAAGTACCCTCTTTATAGATACAAAAGCCATAGTGAATATAGTAACATTTCATCAGTTGCCTTCTGTAACTACCTGAAGCTTAACTTGCTTTTGCTACAGGTTTCCTTTCAAAGGAGGGATTAATAACCTGTTCATTCCCGGAAAGAATATCATCCTTTTTTTATGCTTCCAAGACGTTAAAGTTCTAACTACAGTTAATTCTAGAAAGTGACAATCATTAACTCTGATTTCTGCTGAGCAGCTGTCACGTTGTTAGCACTGTATAAATATTATCTGATGACAACAGTGACTACTAGGACTGCTACAATGATGACACTTTTGAAGATGCACAGTGACATCCTCCCAACGAATCTTCAAAAATATCTCAAATAAATCTGAGAAGTAAGAAGTTGGATTTATGTCCATAGATAAGTATCGACACAAAAGAGACAAATATAAATAAAAGGATAGTAGTCATAAATACTTTATATTTACATGAAGAGCATTTAAATGTTTAAATTATTTGTAAGAGAGCTTGAGTTGAATTCCTGAGGAAATGTTTGAAGACACTACTGAAGATATGGTTGTGAACATCTAAAAAAGGAAGCTGTGAAAGAAAAAAATAGCATGACTCAATAACATGTCACATCAGATTAAGTTAATTTCCTTTATTTTATTTTGTTTTGTTTTGTTGTTAGGGTTACTCAGCTGTCAGGTCTGAGTAATGCAATAAACATGGTTCCCCATATTTTAGCAAACCGTAGTTAGTTATCAAAGGTTCACTTGTTATTCTTGTATAAAATATGCAGAGCTGAAATCTCGATGCCAGTATATTTAGAGAGCTTCATAACTCCAAGATCACACTGAGTGATTTCAATGTGAACTTCAAAAGGAGATTATATTGGGTCCCATGCTGTTTAACATTATTTTCAATGGCTTAAAGCTACAAATATTATGCTTCTCAAATATCAAGATGATATAAAGTCATGAAGGATTCCTATTGCATTGATTGAGAGAGTCAGAATCCAAAAAAGACAAGAAACACATAAAAAGTAAAATTCAATAGACATAAATATTAAATCTTGCACTTGGCTTCAAAATTAATTATAGGAAAGTCTTGAATAGTGAACAATTTATCTCCAAAATTTGGGAATTATACTGGCTTTCTAGGTCATTACAGTTGGGAATACTTAACAGTTTGATATTGCAGGGAAAATGCTAACATAGAGCTGTGAGCTCTCCCACCCAGCGTGCACTCGCCCTCCCCTGCCTCCAGGTGCGGCACCACCTCCTCTCTCTTAAGGGTTTAAACTTGCCACTTCCAAGTTCGCCATGGATGATGACATTGCTGCTCTTGTTGTTGACAATGGCTCTGGCATGTGCAAAGCTGGCTTTGCTGGAGACGATGCCCCTCGGGCCGTCTTCCCCTCCATTGTTGGGCGCCCCAGACATCAGGGTGTGATGGTGGGTATGGGCCAGAAAGACAGCTACGTGGGGGATGAGGCTCAGAGCAAGAGAGGTATTCTGACCCTGAAGTACCCCATCGAACATGGTATTGTCACCAACTGGGATGACATGGAGAAGATCTGGCATCATACTTTCTACAATGAGCTCCGTGTGACCCCTGAGGAGCACCCTGTGCTGCTCACAGAAGCCCCCCTGAACCCCAAAGCCAACAGAGAGAAGATGACTCAGATTATGTTTGAGACCTTCAACACCCCAGCCATGTACGTTGCCATCCAGGCTGTTCTGTCCCTGTATGCCTCTGGTCGTACCACTGGTATTGTGATGGACTCCGGTGATGGTGTGACCCACACTGTGCCCATCTATGAAGGTTATGCCCTTCCCCATGCCATCCTCCGTCTGGATCTGGCTGGCCGTGATCTGATGGACTACCTCATGAAGATCCTGACCGAGAGAGGGTACAGTTTCACTACCACAGCTGAGAGGGAAATCGTGCGTGACATCAAGGAGAAGCTGTGTTACGTCGCCCTAGACTTTGAGCAGGAGATGGCTACTGCTGCATCTAGCTCCTCTCTGGAAAAGAGCTACGAGCTCCCTGATGGTCAGGTTATCACCATTGGCAACGAGAGGTTCCGGTGCCCAGAAGCTCTTTTCCAGCCATCTTTCTTAGTTATGGAATCCTGTGGAATCCACGAAACTACCTTCAACTCTATCATGAAGTGTGATGTTGACATCCGTAAGGATTTGTATGCCAATACCGTATTGTCTGGTGGTACCACCATGTACCCAGGCATTGCCGACAGGATGCAGAAGGAGATTACAGCCCTAGCTCCCAGCACAATGAAAATCAAGATCATTGCCCCACCTGAGCGCAAATATTCTGTCTGGATTGGAGGCTCCATCCTGGCGTCTCTTTCCACCTTCCAGCAGATGTGGATCAGCAAACAGGAGTATGATGAATCTGGGCCCTCCATTGTCCACCGCAAATGCTTCTAAATGGACTGTGTGTTTTTTGATTTTTTTTGATTTTTTTTTTTTTGTCAAAAGGGTGTGACATGATAATTGCCCCAAAAAAGAGATGAGATTGGCATGGCTTTATTTGTTTTTTTTTGTTTTGTTTTGTTTTGTTTTGTTTTGTTTTTGGCGCTTGACTCAGGATTTAAAAACTGGAACGGTGAAGGTGATGAGCAGTCTAAGTATGTTGGAGGCAAACATCCCCAAAGTTCTACAGTGCGTCTTCAGGACTCTTGATTGTACATTTATGTTTTTTTTTTAATAGTCATTGCAAATATTGTATAATGCATTGTTACAGAGAAATTAGCTCTGTAATGAGCTGAGTAACAAATCCAGATGGGGAGGGGGGGAGGGGGAAGGTACTAGTATTGCTTTACATGTAAATTAATGTAATCCTTTAAAAAAAACTTTTTGTATCTTCCGCCTTAATACTTGTTCCTTTTTTTTTTTAAATTGTCAGCCATATTGAATGGCCCCCTAAATTCCCTCCCTGCCCCCAACATAGATGTGAATGAAGACAAGACTTCACAGTCTCTCTGCGAGTTTTATGAGATTGGTGCCAGTACTTGGGGGAGGGGAGGAGCTTTACCTGTACACTGACTTAAGACCAGTTCAAATAAAAGTGTACACGTTAAAGAAAAAAAAAAAAAAAGAAAATGCTAACATAATAAAAAATTGCAACTAGAGAGGTATAATTTCCACAGATAGTGGATTATAAATTTAATCTGGCCTGGTCAGACTATATCTGGCATATCGGTCTGGGCATACTTTAGGAAAGATACCGATCAGTAGTCAAACAGGATGATGAAAGGTTTCAGCCTTATGTTTTCTGAGGATTTATTAAAGGGATTTATATTTAGTCTGGAGAAGAAAAGATACTGTATGTAGTTGTGATTGAAGGCCTGTGTCATGGGAGAAGTTTAGACTGGTCTGTGTGATCTCAAAAGACAGAACTACCAGTAATGAGTTTGCCAAGAGGGAAAATTAGATTTACCTGAAAGAAAAATATTAATCATCAGAGTTATCTCAAAAATGAATGAGCTGCTCCAAGAGCTTCAGATTTCTTTTTTTCCTAGAAGTTGTGAAGCAGAAGCTGCCTCTGATCACTTGCTAGAGATAATACAGAAGGATTTTTTTCTATGAATAGCTGGTCTACTTGGCCTTCTAAGTTCCTTTCCAATTGTAATGACAGTTAAAGTAGGATTTTTTGCTGTTTTTCTATACTCAGTTTTAGTCTTTGATTGATTCAAGAGTCTGGTCTTTGATTGAATCAAGGGTCTTTGATTGGAAATATACATATATATATACATACATATATGCACACATATATATGTATATGTACATACATTCATATATACATATTATTGTACTGTTTGGAGAGAGAAAGTAGAGAGAGAAGCAGCAGCTCTGAGAGACAGAAGCAAGCACGAGCAGGCTAGGGGAACATGCTTCTGGGGAGGCCAACACAAAGAATGTTTGTGATGATGGAAGCCTGTCTATTGATCTGTGTTGATTTCTCAGATAGAAGTTCTGCTTGTTGCTTTTTATGAATGAATTGAGACAATGGTGCTGGTAATGGGTGTAAATAATTTTATAGCCCTGTTAAGCTTTGTTTTGCAAGAAACAAAAACTGTGGGCAAGAGGCCCTGGAGCCTGCTGTTAAGCAAAAACAGGAAGAGTTTGGAGTGGAACAGTCCCTGTGAGTTGAAAAATGTACAGGAGCAGAGAGTAGCCTGCTTGTGAACCCAAGAAAGAGCCGGGAATGGTCAGCCCACAGAAAAGGAGCCGTGGGGTATGGAAGTCAGCCTCAAGTCAAGATGAGAGAGGACTTTACCTTGGACACTGTGTATTGATTAAGGAGATCGTTCTAACAGTGACCTAGGGGTGGATGGTGTGGTACACTGTAAGGATGCTCCTTGCTAGGGAAGAGCTTAGCCTGGGACCCCTTGACCTTAGGGATGCATCGATATATGCTACACATGGTATGACCTACTGAGTGTTGTAAGATACGTATATGTATGTTGCTATGGATGTTATGCTTTACTTTATTGAACAACGTTTAGTTTATTTCTGAGTAGAGAGTTCATTATACTATGTGATTAGACCCTTAAAATTATTCACAGTAGAAGTCCTCAGGTGTGCTACCATGATTGGCTTTAAACCAATTTATTGTGATTTTGTGAGTTAATGACACACAAACATAAGAATGACTAAACAATGACTAAAGTCTAATTATAGTTGGACCATATTTGCTTGTAACTGGCCAGCTCTGAATGGTCTGTTTCTTCTTCCAGTACCTCTTTTTGCCCTACTATGAGGAGTAGCTGAAATGAAAAAAATAATGAGGGTGGGACATTTTGATTTAGGGACGATGTTGGATTCAGGACTGAGGGGTGGCCTTTGTTTTCAATAGTGTTAAATCCTTATGGTCTATGACCAGATTAGGGATTATTACTAAAATTGGGCAACTAGCTGTTTCCTTTCAAAAAGGTTCCTGTGGAGGGCTGATCCTACTATGGAACTTATCCCTTTCAGGGGTTTCACACTACGATCAGTCATTTTATACTTACCTTCCAGAGTGTCTGCGGACTTGTGTAATGTACAAATTTTATATAAAAGATACATTGCTATTTATCTTCTTATCTTCAGTATCATCTGTCTCCATTAGATCCAAAAAACTCAAATTATGCTATTTACATTGTGGTTACAGTGTGTAATGATATACATTTTAATTTTTAATCTGGATTTGTCTATGCATAGTAGGGCTTTATGAACTCTGTTGGAACTTCTTAGATGAAATTAAGGATACAATTCAACTGCCGTACCAATGGGGTCCGAAATTGCTTCTGGAAACCAGTCATTTAAACTCTTTAAAAGGAAAATTTAACCATAAGTGTCTCTCATATGCTATGAGATCACCCTGAGTGTGCATCAAAAGAGCAATTATCTAGAAGAGTTTTTCATCGCTTTCAAAAGCTGACAATAAATGTGGTTGATTAGAAGTAGCCAAAAATGATTTTTTTTTTTTATTTAGAGCAACTGGTATGTTCTATAGATTTACTCTGGAAGAAGAGCAGAGAATAAATCAAGGTGGAGAATCCAACATTTGTTATTTTATTTCTACAATAGCTTTTAATATTTGGTAAATGATAAAGAGTGTGTTGGGATAGTCAACTTGAATGAAATCATTTTTAAAAATTTGAGCATGTTAATTTGCTGTTCTGAGCTCATTTCTAGCAGATAACGATGAAAAGTAACTACCCGTTTGTTTTTAACAAAATGAAAAGGTAAATTAAAAGGCCCACATTTTGATAATTATGCTATAGATTTTAGAGCACAGTAAATATTGAAAGAGAACAGTAGCCTTTGAATTTGAAGAGCTACAATGACTTTTTAGAAATCAGAATGAGAATAAGGAAGTCATTAGTTGAAGTGCTATAAAGGAAATCAATATCTCAACAAGAAGACCACAACCTAGCAAGGCAGGATGAGATAATTAAGCAATAATCCAAATGGAAGCCAATTAAGGTTATCTATTCAAATTTCAAAAAGATGACTTGTGATAGTTAGGTATTGAGAAGTACATAACATAAGGTTTAAAGAATTGCTAACTAGTGGGAGACTAGCAGGAGATCTAGAGAATACAGAAAAATGACTTTTTTTCCTCTGTATATTTTGGTTGACTACAATTCATAATTTGTCCCTTATTGAATTTGTTAAAAATTGTATTTGACTGAGGACATCAACAATACACTGTTGTTGTAAGCACTAATAAACAGATACTTGATAACTAGAGTAGTGTTTCAAGACCAAAGGGAAGTGAATCAAATTCATTGCATGAAAAGCTCTAATGTTTAGCCTATAAATTCATGTTTCTTAAAACCAAATTCTCTGTTCTCTCTCTTCAGGAATACTCCACTTCTTTCTCACACACACGTGTGTGTGTATGTGTGTGTGTGTGTGTGTGTGTGTGTGTGTGTGTGTGTAGAAAGATAAGTGGATAGATATACATGTATATGTACATATAATAGGACACACACATATTTCTTTGGTGTATAATGGTCCATTTTTTGTCTTATGGAACTGACTAAAACCAAAAGGACTATTATTAACTTTGGTAGAAACTACAATATTTCTTCTCTTAACACATAAAGAGAAAATAAATTGAATTCAGGGCCCCTAGTACTTCTTGCTGTTGAATTATTTCTCAGTCCTGTCTGTTTCTTCATGACTTCATTTGAGGTTTTCTTGGCAAAGGTAATGGAATGGTTTGCCATTTCCTTCCCCAGTTCATTTTACAGATGAGGAAGCTGAGCAAAAAGGGTTAAATGACTTGTCAAGGGTAACAAAGCTAGTAAAAGTGCTGGACTCCAGTCCAGTACTTTGTCCATTGTGTCATCTGGTGCCCACCTTTATCACTGGGCCACGTTGACAGTTTCCTCCTCCTAAATGTAATATGATTTAATTTTGAAGCCTGCCTTTTGGTTAGTACGGAAGGAGGAAGAGTGACTTCATTTTTTTAAGGGTGGATATTATAGAGAATCTTTTAATTTCTTTTTATGAAAATGGAGAACCTAAATTCCCAGTATTTTTAAGTTTTGGATACAAAGTAAGAAGCATCAGCATTATTTTTCTTAAATTTATGTTTTTCAGACAATAAAGGAAAATGTACAGTAATTCGATGCTCAAAAGCAAAAAAAAAGATGGAAAAATCTTTGCAATTTCAGGATATAATCTATAATAAAGCAGAATGATTCTTTTATTGTTCATGTCTATATTCTAAAGTGCAAAACAGAGTGCTGCTTAATATTTAATGAATGCTTAATGACTAATATGAAAGAGAAGGAAAATTGTATACTTTTGGAAGCAGACAAAATACTAAAGTAATATTAATGTTTATATTGATTTAAGTACAATTTTTGCAATAAGGAAGTGAAGAATACTTTCTAAAAATACATTCAATTTTATTGCCTCAGAATAAGTTAAAATATTTTATGCTGAATATGAATCAGAGATAATTTACACTTCTATGTGAATATATGCACACATATATGTGTATGTATGTGCATGTGTGTATGTGCAAATGTGTGTATTTTTGTGTGTTCTAATTATTTAGAGAAATATAAAACCTCAGTATGTATTGTTGAAACACAAAGATTATGTTGCAAAGTAAAAATAATACCTTTTGCAATCATCTATTTGCTCATATATTCTTTAATTAAAAATTCAGATTAGTGTATGTAACATAGTAGGGGCTTAATAAATGTTTCAGGGTTTACAAAATAAAAATCCTTAAAGGTATAGCTAAATTTTCAGCCCAGTGCAAGTAGTATGCTTTCTTTCAATTAATCTTTTTTTTTTAAATCTCATTCTTGATCACATGTGCATCCAAATCACATCCATTTGTGAAAGCACTCACAGATGATGTGAAAGATGGGAACATCAAATACAACAAGAGATCTATGCCGTTGTACCTTTCTTTCCACAATTATACTAAATTTTGCTTCTGGTACCCAACAAAACATTTCTCAAATGTACTCGCTTTGGTAAGCCAAACTATTTCTGTAAGTAACAGCCATTAAGGTAGACATTTAGACAGTCTTGGAATGTAGAAAATCTTAAAATTTTTAAGCTAGAAAGGAACTAGTGATCATCTATTCCAACTTCCATGTACTGCTACTATCATCCATCGTCTGAACAAAATATGTATATATTCATAGAATGGAATTCTTAAGATAATTTGACCTGAAAGTTCTTTGACTATGCTTCTTCGAAGAGCTTCTGAAGATGAATATTTCTCTAGTGGATAAATTAGGTAATCCTCAACTTTAGAATAACCTGTTCTGATATTCATATAGGAAGTTATGAAAGAATATTGGAAAACCTTACATAGCTGAGGATGAGAGTCAGTGTGGCAGAGGTATTTGTGAATCAAAATTCCTTTGAGAAGTAGTGAGCATTTGGCCTAAGATAGAAGTTTACACTTTGTCCATTCTCTGTTTTCATCTCTTTTCAATTCCCTGACTTATTGATACCATAAATAAACTGATAGATTGCACCAGGAAGGTAGTGAGTTGTCAAAATTGAGAATCTAAATAGAGTTTCCAGGTTTTGCTCCTGAAAAAAGCTCTGAGCTGCAAGTCAACATTAAAAATAGTATGGTACATCTTGTTTTTAAAAAGTGCCCATTTTGCTTTGCCAATTTCATTTTCTCAGTCATGTAGCAAAAGTTTTTGCAGTACTTTCAGGTAAAAGTGGATTTATGGTTGATGTGTACTAGGCAAGGGATATTTTCTACATAAAACTCTTCATTTCGAAGTATGCCTCAGGAATCATTGCTGCATTGATATTCACTTAGAAACATCCTAATAAGTGCTGATTAATGCTCAACACAAAGCTATAAATAGTAGCTCCTTATTACAGAATTTCAATTATATCCTCACATTCATATAAATTTAATCCTCATATGCACAATGATTTTAAAGTAGATAAGGTATATTTTAGCTTTATGTACTTATCAACATATTACATACTGAACTGACAGTATTTAAAACAATGGAAGAAAAGCTATCACTAACAAAATAGACATAAATGATAATTTCTCTCTTTCTTCATTTTGGAAAAAAGTATTGAGTTTTAAGGACAGAGATCTGGGTTCTGTCCCCAGCTCTATTAATTCACAACCTGAACTTATTAAAGTTATGCAACATCTTTGCCATAATTTCATTTATCTGTAAAATGTGTGGATGGGATTAGAAGTTTCTTTTCAAATTTAAATTTCTAACGGTAGGAATATCATATGTTGTCATGACCAAGTAATTCATCCCCCATAGTCATCTGCTCTCTTTCCTTAACTAGGCTTCTTTTGGGGAAGAACAGAGTCTGCCACTGGGACTATCTATTCTTAAACAATTTTCATCCTGAGAAGATGTGCTTAAGCTTGTGTTACTGTTAGGAACACAAGTTAATCATCCTAATACCATGACAAGTTATCAGTTATATTATTTCTTTTTGGTTTGCTTAATCTTAAATGACCCTGGATAAGCACTGAAGCCTAGAATTCTTTTTTTTAATTAATTTGTTTTCATTTTTCAACAATCACTTCTATAAGTTTTAAATTTTCTCCTTTTCCCTTCCTTCTCCCTCCCCAAGATGGCATACAATCTTATATGGGTTCTACACAAATATTCTTATTAAACACATTTTCATATTAGTCATGCTGCATAAAAGAATTAAAATGGATAGGGGAAACTATGAGAAAAAATCAGAACAAAACAAAACATAACACAAGAGAAAATAGTCTGCTACATTCTGCATTCTGATTCCATAGTTCTTTCTCTGGATATGAATGGCATTTTTGCCTCAAAAGTCCTTTGGGAATGTTTTAGGTCCTTGTATTACCGTGAAGGGCTAAGTCTATAAGAAATAGTCCTCATATATACTGTGGCTGTTACTGTGTGAAATGTTCTCCTGGTTCTGCTCATTTCTTTACAACCCTTGTGCCAAAATCAAATAGAAATAGATCAGTACCATCCATGTGGACTTAGAGAATAAAAAATTAGCATTACTTATGCTTTATTGCATTTTTATAAGCTTTTAAAAATATTTCTCAACTACATTTATATTTGGCTTGGGTCACACTCAGAGGTATTGCTAGCCTCATGGTACGTAAGCCTCATTTTTGATGCCAATGCTTAATTTACATGCTCTACATTTTGGGAGAGGTGAGCACCCAAAACCCTTCATCAGGCCGCAAGATGCCCACTAACCATAAGTGGCCATGGGCTCTGTGTTGTGCAAAGATAGTTTCTATTGTGCATTGATCAGTCTCAGAATATATCTAGATAGGCTATGCTACTGGCTTCATCATCAATAATGGTATATGATTGCTTAAAATACAGTATCATAAGTTCTAGTCTATCTGCTCAGGCCTTTACTGCTTTATTTTAATTCCATATCACCAATAACTGCCAAATTCTTTGATATATATATATATATACATACATACATACATACAAACAAACACATGTATGTACATATGTGTATACAGTTAGGAGCATATATGAACCAGCTATCTGAAAGAAACCATGAGCATTCTCAATGAGAATATTGAGACTAGTGGCATTAAATTAACAACAGATATGGATTTGCCTCTATTTCCCTAAACTGTAGAAAATCCTACAGCATCACAAGGTGAAAATAATAATCTACCTAAATTCACAGAAGGAAATGCAATTAATCTCTTCATTGTTAGGTTGCTTATTTAATATTCTACTCTTTTTCTGTCCAACATACTAGATGAGAGCAAATGATGTAAGGACTATTACATGCTATACTAAAAGAAAAGATAAATGTGTAGCCTCTTGGTCTTCACCTAAAAATCTGTGATATTTTAATACTTGAGAGCTCTGGATATTAGAAATAACACTCATTTCCAATTGTACCACAGAAAAAAATACAAACTTTGAGGTAATGCTTTGATTATTTATCATGTTTAACAAGGAATTATCGCAATCACATTTTTCTGAGTTTATGGTCTTTAACTGTAATAAGTATTAATATGTATTATATGTATGATTCAACAAAAGTGCCTGAAAAACCAGTGTAAAATCATGATATAATTATGCAATTAAACTGTAAAGTTTTGCTCTCTTCAATATATGTAGACAGATAATTGCCAGTTTTATAGTGACTAATTTAGCTATCTCAAAATTTGGTTTAACTTTCATTAATCATATTGTTATTCTTTATAATTGTATTCTCCTGTTGTATAAAATAGTAATGTTTCATAAGCAATGGAGAATAATTGCAATATTATTAGAGGACAGATTGACAAATGCAGTGAGCATAACCAAAAGTCTCATTTTGTAACCCAAGGAAGGATTAGATGAATTTTAAAAGGGGATATGGAAATAATTATCTTTTGATACTTCAAAGATCTCTACTTTCTTCATTGTGGATACTGCCTCTAGATGGCAACTCTTCTTTAACTAAGGGAAAAGCCGACAGGGCTGTGCTGGAACCAGCTCTACCCAGCTTGAAAGAGATTGTTAAATTTTTGGTTGGAGCATTTATACCTCAAAATTGGCAATCAGAGCTTACTTAATTATATTTTTTATTATCTAGTAGATTTATGAAAGTATTCATAATGAAGTTTGAACTTGAAAGCATAAGTATTCACTTTTGGAGAACTTGTTTAAATTTACTAATTTATGCCTGTATTTCTCTCTTTTTGAGTTCAGCAGAGAAATGAGTTCACTAAAGAATGAAGTGCATCACCAAACTGGAGGACTGGAGTGGGAATCAATAATAATAATAATAATAGCAGTGAGAACAACAATATTAATAACTGCCATTCATATGATGCTTTGAAGTTTGCAAAGAGTTTTCTATCAATTATCTTATTTGAGTCTCACAATATCCCTGGTCTTCAGACACTATTGTAATTAAAAAGTATAGTACCTTGTGGTTAAACAGGTAATAAGCTTTTTTGAATTCAGCTAAGCTGATCCTTAGGAAATAGGAATAATGCAAATTTTACACTGGTAAAATTTGGCAATAAGTGGGAAAACTGGAATTTTCTCAGGAAACTGAGTTTTTAGATCATTGAATACAGAAGGTGGTAACAACATTTATAGTAAATCAATGTGGTAATAGTACTTATGAGTTTATCAAGTTGTAAGCAGCTAGATAGTACAGGGTAGAATACAAGGCTTGGAGTCTGGAAGACACTGGTTGAAATCCTGTCTGAGACACTAACACATTGTGCAATACTGAGGAAGTCATTTAACCGCATACTATAAATAAAGACTTCAAGATATCCTCGAAAATTCAACAAACTCTATTCACATCTCAATACATTTATACAACTACAAGAAGCATGTTATATCTGCCTCTGCACTAGTCCACAGAACATTGAATATGAAAGAATAATAGTAGTGTTGCGGCTTTTTTAAAGGATTGTTTCTACCTGACCTATGAAAAAGATGAGAAGATTCATTATAATTGTGGAGAATATTAGAGTATCTAATGCCCAATGATAATAATGCCAGTTTATATCAATTGCTGTGAAATGTACCATTTTTTAAGGGAACAGTTTAAGCTCCGTGGTTGTACACCTACCTTTCCTAAATAGATAGAATTAAGCATGGTTTACAAGGGTTATTAGTAAAGCGCATGCAAGCACACACACATACACATATATATGTATATATGTACATATATACATATACATGTACAAATATATACATATAGAGACAGATTAATACAGATGAAGATATGGATATAGATATATAGAGAGATATATCTAGAGATAGAAATAGATATAGATGTAGATATATAATACATATGTTGCACATGTATATATAACTATGACTATATAATCACATGTATATGGATAATATTATGTAATATGTCTCTGATATCAAACTATGGTTTAGACTTAGTAAGTACAAATTTCTTAATATATACTGAGGAAATGTGGAAAATATATATTTCAACCTTGAATTTAGAGATCACATCTAACCAGTGGATATGTATAAATGCATCATCTACATAAAACATTAAATATAAATCAAGAAAAAATGTGATGATTGTAGAGGACAAAATAAGATGGGATAGAATAAGCATTTACATAGAAACTATTATGTCCAGGCATGAGACTTAGTTGTTTATAAATATTATCTAATTTGTAACTATGTTGAGAGACGTGCTAGCGTCCAAAAAGCAGAGCTCTTTGGGCAGAATATTTAAAACAATCAACAATCAACAATCAACAACTAAGTAATGGTAAACAACCAAGTCTAGTGCCTGGTCATAACAGTTTCCATCTATATCTGTCTCTATCTTCATACTTCTTTCTTTACATATCTATATCCATATCTCTAACTCTATTAATCTATCTCTCTATATGTATATATTTGTACATATGTATATGTATATAAGTGTATATGGTATGTGTGCATGCGTGTGCTTTGGTTATATGTCTTGTAAGTCATACTTACTTCTATCTATTTAGAAAAAATAGGTGCAGTCAGAGCTTAAACTGCTTCCTTGAAAGATGCTACATTTGATAGCAATTGATAGAAATTGACACTGTTATCATTATTGTGTTGGTGGCATGTTTACAATGCAAAAATTTTTTGTGTGGGCATGAGATACTTTAGTATTCTCAATAATTTTGATTAATCTTCTCATCTTTTTCATATGTCAGGTAGAAACAATCCTTTAAAAATATTATGTATAGTCTATGAAAAGGAAAATACCTACCACTGTAACCAAAACAGCTTATATGAGTGATATATACTTGAACTTAATATTTTATTAACAGAGAAGTATCAAATAAATGACTAATCAGATCCATTTCTATAAAGAAATTGAGGCTCTTATCCTAACAATTTAGTACTGTCATGACTACCAGAAATGATGTAGCAATTATCCTTATAGAGTACTGACCTTAATCAATGCAGGGCATGCAAAGAAACAGTTGAAACTGAGAAAGACATCACGGCAAGATGCAAAAGTTAATTATCTACAGTACCAGATATCAAGCAAGACATGATCCAGTGGCTAAAATTATGCATCAGAAGCTCATTTAACTTTCAAATTTTATGAGATAAAATCCTCTATTCTACAAATACAGACACCAAAATGCCTTTTAGCATTAACAAACCAGTATAACATATACTTTCTATGGACTAAATTGTTGGCAACAATTGCTCAAACATAACACTGATTCATAATAATTTAATTTTAGTATTTTTAATTGGTGTTGTCACAGAAAGCACTGATCATATACAAGTTATACAGAATGGAAATTTTACAAATTTAGAAAACTTGAAGAAGTAAAAAGAATGTGGGAAGATTATAAAGACTATATGCAACAGCAAGCAAAATAGGATCGTTGCTGTTTTTCTGGATTAAGTTTTAACCAATCAGATATGTGCATATGGGCTCTAGCCAATCCGATACATACATGTGAGTTCTAGCTAATAAGGTACTGAGTAGTACTGTATATGAAGAGAGAGACAGGGTTGAGAAAACAGATATGAAGAGAGACAGTTTTGAAGGGGAAAGCCAGCACTGAGAAAAACAAAGCCAGGAGGAGAACTTGGAGCTGAGAGGAGACCTCTAGAGTGAGAGAGGAGACCTCTGATGACAGAGAATAGCTGAAGGAACCTCTGAACTTTGAAAGAGAATAGAACTGATGGAAAGAAACTGACCCATGAGGCTAAGCCCCTTTTGAGAGCTGTTAAAGTGAACTCAGCTTTTAATTCAGAGCCTTTGGACTTTGGAAGCTAATTGAGATGATGATACTGGTGGTGTGTGTCAGTATTTTTGTTGGCATGGTGAGTTTTGTTTTCCCAGAGGTAGAAGCTGTGGGTTGGAGCAGTCCCCCTGAGCTGAGATGTGAAACAGGAACATAGAGCTGCCTACGTGTGAATCCAGGCAAGAATCGGGAGTCGTCAGCCTACAGAGGAAGAGTTATAGGACTTGGAAGTCAACCTTGAGTTAAGATGAAAGAGGACTTCACTTGGATACTTGGTACTGATTAAGGAGATTGCTATTGTTATGATACATACATACATTTATGGTTGGTTGGTTGCTGTCCTTCATTTTTGAAGAAGAATCAAAATGACATCATCATGAAAAAGTGAAGTTTCAGTGTGTTTGAGTGTGGCTGATCAGACCAATTAGAGCTCAGAATGTTTTCCACAGGTTGGGCACAGATAGTCCATATGAACTTTTGGGGTGGATAACCCAAATTTGTGCATCCTACATTTATTTTGTGCTATCCCAATTCTACTTTGTTCATAGAGCACAACACCCTTTCTGACGGGGGCATGCCATGCTGAATAGTCCTATGCCAGTGTCTCCCATGTTCCATAGTCTAATCCAAACTTCTTGAGAGAGACCTTGACAGTGTCCTTTTATCACCTTTTCTGACCACCATGTAATTGCCTGCCCCATGTGAATTCTCTATAAAATAGTCATTTTGACAAGCATATATTTTGCATTTGAACAACGTGGCCAGCCCATCAGAGCTGCTCTCTCTGAAGCATAGTTTGAATGCTTAGCAGTTGAGCTTAAGCAAGGACTTCAGTATCTTGTACATTTTCCTGCCAGGTGATCCTCAGAATCTTCTTAAGACAGTTCAAATGGAAGTGATTCAGTTTCCTGACATGGTATTGGTAGACTGTCCATATTTCACAGGCATACAACAGTGAGGTCAACACAACAGCTCTGTAGACCTTCAGTTTGGTAGTCAGTCTAATACCTCTTCTCTCCCAAACTTTTCTTCCAAGACTCCCAAACACTGAGCTAGCTCTGGCATTGCATACATCAACCTCATTGTCAATGTGTATATCCCTGGCAAGTACACTACCCAGGTTAAGTGAACTTATCCACAGCATTCAGAACTTCTCCATTTGTTGTAACCAATAGTTCTATGCATGGATGGTGTAGTGGTGGCTGATGGAGCATCTGTGTTTTTGGGTGTTAATTATTAGGCCAAAATTAGCACAGGCAGCAGAGAATTGATCCATACTTTGTTGGATCTCAGCTTCAGAGGTTGCATTGAGTGCACAATCATCTGCAAACAGAAAATCATACACCAACACTCTTTCCACTTTGGTCTTGGTTTGTAGCCGTTTCAAACTGAAGAACTTACCTTCAGTATGGTAGTTGACTTTGATGCTGTGTTCATCCTCATTGAAAGCATTTGACAACATGGCTGAAAACATCATGTTAGAAAGCATGGGAGCAAGCACACAGCCTTGTTTCACTCCCTTAGTGACTGGGAGGGCAGGAGAGCATTGTCCACTATCCAGAACACGGGCAAACGTGCCATCATGAAATTGACATACAATACTGATGAACTTCTCTAGGCAGCCAAATTTTGACATAATTTTCCATAAGTCCTCATGACTAATAGTGTCAAATACCTTGGTCAGATCTACAAACCTTGTATACAGACCTCTGTTCTACTCCTGGCATTTCTTCTGGAGTTGTTCAGCAGCAAACACCATATTGATGTTGCCTGGCCCTTTCTGAAGCCATGCTGACTCTCAGATATATGCCCATCTTCCAGATGAAGGATCAGCCTGTTAAGGAGGACTGCAAAAAGAATTTTGCCAACAATGACTAAGAGAGAGATACCCCTGTGATTGTCACAGGACAATTTATTCCCTTTACCCTTATAGAGATGGACAATGGAGGCATCTGTGAACTCATAGGGGATAGCTTGCTATATAACATGGAAAATTTCAGTCAGCTTTTGTATGAGCAATGGTCACCCTACCTTGTAAATCTCAGCTGGAACAGAATCAGCACCAGGTGCTTTGCCACATGAAAGGAGCCCAATGACCCTCAAAAATCTCTTCTTCAGTTGGAAGTTGAGCTAAGGAGGGACTGACTTCAACCTGAGGTAAATGGCCAATGGCCTCAGCATTGATTGATGATGGTCCGTTGAGAACACTGTGGAAGTGTTCAGCCCATCTCTCTAGGATCATCTCCTTATCACTAATCAATGTGGCTCCATCAGCACTGAGTATTTGTGATGGACCATAGATTTTTGGTCCATAAATACCTTTCAGGGACTCACAAAAGTAATTTAGATTGTTACTATCAGCATAAAACTGAATTTCATCTGCCTTCTTATTGATCCAGGAATCCTGCATCTCTCTAAGCTTTACTATACTTTGCTTCTGATGGAATTAAATTCTGTCTTCCTAGAGGTGGATAAACTATTCTGCTGGTATATCCTGTGGAGTTCTCATTTTTAGTTTAGCAGCTTCTGAATTTCCCCATCATTTTAATCAAACCAGTCATGGTGTTTGCAAGTGTTCTGTCCCAAATGAGCAAATGCAGTCCTGATAAGCTGCCCACTCCTTTTCTGCTCCACCATTGCCAACTATGTGTTGACTCAACTTTTCCTCTATGTTAGTAACAAACTGTTTACACTCAGAGAAGTGCTCTAGTTTGTTGACATTGATTCTTCTGGTAGTCATTTTGCCTTGGGGTCAGCACTTTTGATGAATGGTAATATTTAGCTTGGAAAGAATAAGTCTATGATTAGTCCAGCACTCTGCAGCACACATTGTCTTTTCCCTCTCACATCTTGTCTATCTCTTCTCCTTACAATCACATAGTCCATTAGATGCCAATGTTTGCTGTGAGGCTACATCCATGAAGTTTTATTGCTTTTAGGCAAATGGAAAACAGTGTTGGCGATAAGAAGGTCATGTGATGCACAAGTCTTCAGCAGCAAATGACCAATGCTGTTGCTGTTTCCAACTCCATTTCTTATTAGGACTCCTTGTCTAGTCCAGTAGTCTGAGCCTATGCTAGCACTAAAGTCACCCAAAATTATAAGCTTGTCCTCCTTTGGCACTTTTATGATAAGGGTCTCTAGGTCTTCATAAAATTTTTCTTTGACCTCATCAGGGTTCATCATGGTGGGAGCATAGGCACTGATGATGGTGGAATGGCATTTTCCTGTGAATGTTAATTGCATTGTCATGAGCCTGTCATTCACTCCTTTTGGCAGGCATACCCAACTTGCTGACTAGATTACTTTTGATTGTAAAATCCACTCCTGCTTCACAATGCTCCCCTTTCACTGTGCCCACTCCAGAAAAAGTGTATCCAGCTCCAGCTTCATTAAGTTGGCCTTCAATTACCAAGCTTGTTTCATTCAGGGCTAAGATTTGGATGTGATACCTATTGAGTTCTTTTGCAAAAAGAGCAGTTCATCTTTCAGGTCTACTGGACTTGGTGTTGTCTATAAGTATATGCATGTTCCATGTGCTGATGGTGAGAGGAATTACCTTTGCAAATGTTTTTGTATATTTTGTACATTTTTTTGTGTGTGTGTTTCAACTGCATAGTGGGATTCCCTGCTTCCCGTGGTAATCAGGCCAGGGTTGGGTAAGCAGACAATGTTTAGGGCACATTTTCGAGCTGTTTCCTCACACCAAGAGGTGAGCAGTGTGATCCTTAAAAGGCTTCTCAGACACCCAGGTGGCTGCCAAGATCCACTGCTGCTTCCAGTGAGAAACGACCCTATGGCCTGGGCTGCCTGTGTGTAGGGCTGTGACTATAGCTTTCAGTGTATCCACACCTGCTGCTTCATCACTTGCCTGTCACCACAGGACTTTGAGGCGTAATAGCAAAATGATATGGATGATTTCTTTTGATTTATGTGTAAATTGGATATAAGTGAGGCAGAGTTGCATGAAGTTATCACCCTCACTCTCTCCTCCAGAGTCATCATAGTTCAGTGACAGGCAGAGTCAAGATGGCTGGCAATGGCTCAAGCTGCACTGGATAACCTTGGTATCTTTGGTGTCTAACAAGTGCTAAGAACTCCTCATAGCCTGCTTCAGCTGCTTTCATGGCCATTGGAACAAACTGTTCTCATCAGCCCATTTCACCAGAGGAAGTCTTCACATGCTTGGAGTAGACACCTCCCTAACTCACCAATGGGGATGAGACCCTTTGGTTACCCTCAAAATTGTTTGGTCTGTCTGAAGAAATGGTGTACCAGGGTGTGGCCATTGCGCATGCTGCAACTTCTTGGAGCCACAGGTAGAGTTGGGTGGAACAGGTGAACACCGAAGGTGGAAAGAGCCCCCAAAAGAGCTCAATAGTCATCACACCAAGGTACTGCTCTTCCATGAACACATCCTACACCCCACATATATATATATATATATATACATACATACATGCACACATATATACATATATATGTATATTGAATGATATGTTTTACTTAAGATTGTTGCTATGAAAGTTATGCTTTAGTTTATTGAACAACATCCAGTTTATAGATGAATGGAGTGTTCATTATACTATGTGATTAGACTCTTGAAATTATTCACAGCAGCAGTCCTCAGGTGGGCAATCACAATTGTCATTACACTGTCATCCTTGTCCCATGTGTGTCCCATATAAGTTTTCAATGAGCATACAGAAAATGAGCTTTTACTCCAGTCCTATGACTCAATTATAGACATCAGGTGTTTATATACTTGAACCCTTAGAACATAAAATTAATAAAATAGCTGGATAATAATGACTTGTCCTAGAAATGTTTCCATTTAAAATACTGAGAAGAGAGACAAAGACAATAATAATAATAAATAATACCAATAATAATCTTAGAAGTATAATGAGTCTTATTAACATTTCACTTTAATTTTTAAAATCTGAAGTGTCATTTGATCAATAAAGAACAAATTTCTATAGTTAGTTACTAAGACATGATTGCTGGGTGAAGAAAGTTGACATTAATTTATTTTTCATTTAATTTTAAATTTGAAAATAGAACCCATATAATTAACAGCATTAAGTACTGTCTGTCCTTTGAATTTTGAATCCAGATAGAAGAAAGTAGTAAATCCTTTATAATCAGAAACTTGAGGCTTACAGCTTCATGTGACAGAAAAGAAGAGAAGGAAAGGAGGAAAAAGAATACAAGGAAAAGTAAGATCCATGATTTCCCATATCGAGCAAGTAAAAAAAAAATAAAAAAGTGTAGTTACTTTAGTAACTGGAACTGCAAAAGAAATGGTGAGAAATAATGCCTATATTTGTATAGAATTCAGAACACCCTTTTCCAAATAATACCCTCTTTCTTTACCCCTCTATCACTAGTCTTCACCAGATCCATGCAAAAAAAAATTTTTCCCTGATTTCTAGGTCCAAGTACAACTTTCCCCCTTTCAGAAACAATATTTTAAACAAAAAAAAATATTCTAAACAAAACAATATTGTAAAATATTATTAGTGAATAATGAGAATTAAAATAAAACAAGATAAAATTCTGAAGTGTTTGACTATTTTATATGCTTATCATATACCTTTATGAATGGTTCATGAGGACAGTTGTTGTTTTGTTTTTCTCTTTGTGTCCCCAGTTTTTAGCACAGTACTCGGAATGTAGTATCTTAAAATTAGAAATACATGTTGATTGGCTAATTAAACCCCAAGATCTTCAGTTAAATTTATCTAATTCCAATAGATGCATTCTCTTCTATGTGTGGGCCAATATTCTAAGTCTTTATAAGGACACATTTTACCTGTTTCCTCTCTATTATTTCAGAATAATTTGTCCTCGTTCATATGTCTCTGAAAGACTGACTTTGGTATTTTAAAAGCCATCCCAAACTTATGATTTATCTTGATGTTATGGGATGACAACTGAACTTGGAATAAAAAAGATCTGGCATCCAATCTCATTTCCATGATAGGAAAGCTTTTGAATTCCTCTAAATCTCAAATAATCCATCTATAAAATAGAGATTGATAGACCAGTAAACATTACATATCCTATATTCCAGGCACTATACTAAATTTTGAAGATACAAAAGAGAAGTTAAAAGAGGATTCCCTGCCCTCAAGGAGCTTAATTCTAATGGGAGGAGATAATATATGAAAGGAAACTGAAAAGTATGTGAGTGGAAGGAAGCAGTAGAGGAGATGATGGTAAAGTCTGAAAGGTCAGAAGAGTCAGAAAATGAATGATAAAAAATGGCAGGCATCATCCTGTCCTCAAAAGGAGAGTTTGGGGAGGAACTCACTAATGGGAGATAGGGAATAAAGAGGTCGAGAGATGTTCCAAAGTGAAAAGATCACATATTTGGAAGGATATTTCAGGGTAAGAAGATGGATGAGACAGGATAATGTAGTCTGGAAAGTCAGAAGCAGAGTCAAAAAGAAATATAATTAATAATAATAATAACAATAATAATAATAATAATACACAAACACACATACAAAGCATCTCGTAAGATTGTTGTAGAGAAATTTTGTTTTTTGTTTGTTTTTTCTATAAGACATTGAAGTGGCAAATTTTGAGTTAAGTATCACCTACATGACATCAATGAGTGACTGACTTGCTTACTAACGACCAAAGACAGAACCCTCTTTTTTAAACCTCCCAGGAAGCTCCAACTCCTAGATTTAGAATCTTTCCAAAAAGTGTTAAATTTTGTGCTATTTTTGAATAGAGTTAGACGAGACTTTAAAGATTAAGCTGGCTCATCTTTTCATTTTAGAGATGAGGGAATGAATGCTCAGTGGTTAAAGAGGCATGCAGCTAGCTGTGGCCAAGCCAGTATTAAAACCTCAGTGTTCTGGCTTTCATTCCTCTGTTTTTTTCTGTTATATCACAGTTGTCCACATGGTCAGCTTAAGCTTCTCTCCTTCAGAAGGCCAGATGGTAATTCTACCTCTTCTCTATATTCTCGTTTAGATACCACTTTGTAGCCTTCCACTCCTCCAAGAAACCATTCTTATCTAATGTAGCATGGCATTCAAGGCACCAGTGCTGGTAGCATATAGTCACAATACAGACAATTGCAAAATGCAAGAGATGGGTCATTTACTTAGAGATATCATTTTTTAAAAGCCTGAACTTTATAGGGTTTTCAACCTTCCCTCTGACAAAAGAAGAAAAGTCAACTGCAATATGAAAACCAGGGCACCAAAACCAATGGGTAGAAAGACAAGTCACAAAGTGGGGCTAGTAAATACATGTATTACTGCACACTTAGTGGAAAAACAAAAATAAAACCAGAAACTTTACTATTTCAAATTTTATTGCTTTGCAACCTAAAATCCACTAGGAGTTGACAAAAGTAATAAATCACATACTATCTTGCTCAACTCTTCTTTAAAGACTGATATGGAGACTGAAAAACTATTAAACAGCCAATTTACTGTCAATCATCAAGTCAAATTAAAGGAAAGTCTTAGATATTATTTAATTAATAATATAACTTTTATGTCTAAAATGAGTGAATGAGTAAATAAATAAACATCTTCTAATGAAATAAATCTGTGAAGGGATAAAAGAAATATGATTCCAACAGAGTCATAACCATGGTTTTGTGAGAGAAAGAAAAGTCTCCCAATCAATTCCCTTTTAAAAGAATGACAGGTTAGACAGATTGAGGAAGTAACAGATGTAATTAATCATTATTTTACCAAGGCTTTTCATTTTGTCCCAGATGACAAAGTAATTATGAAACTCAGGAAATCTAGACTAATATCATTGGAAATGGGAGAGAAGGATGAATGTTCACTTGGTACAGAGTTCATATTCAGAGTGTTAATATTAACATAATGAAATCAAATTAGGAAAAGTGGACAATAAGATTCAATTTCAATTTCATAAATCAAACAACCAATGAAGTTAAATAGACACAGGATAAGGGTAGCACACTTAAAAATGAAAATTAACTGCATACAATAGGGAATTGTTGACTATGGGAAAGAGAAAATTTTAAAAAACCCCACAAAGACAGCAGTAGACTACCAGGTTAAATATACAGAAGAATATATATATATATATATATATATATATATATATATATATACACATACATACATACATACATACATACATTTATATACACACATATATATATATATATCACAATCACAACAGGAAGTGTTTTGTTAGAAATAAAAAAGTACAAAAATGTGATAATCATAACTGTCATATTAAAGATTAGCATGAGAAACAGCATGGCATAATGAACAAAAGTTTGGCCTCAGGACTAGGAAGACATGCGTTCAATCTCTGCTTCTGATTTTATACACATACACGGACACACACACATATATATATGTGTGTGTGTACATGTATGTACATATGTGTATAGGAGTATATATGTATGTAAATGAATATAGACATAGATAGATATGTAGATGCAACTATATGTGTTGGGTGTGTGACTTTAGACAAGTCAAAGTCAAAATACTTCAACTCTTTCTTTTGTAAACTTAAGAAAAACCTCAATTAATTTACTCATATGAATCAAATGTAGTGATTCATACAATATTTTTATGACTAAAAGAAGCTTCACATTGTTTTGTGTACTTTCCAAATAAGACAAAATAATCATAAATAATGAGCTAATTGTCTCTGACATCAGAATATTGTATTGTATTCCTTAAGGAGACTGTGGAACAGAAATTGTGCTATGATAAGTTTCATTTAGTTCCCATGTAGACTATGCTTTCTGGACATTCCTTCTATTCCTGGTCCAGCTTTTGAGGGCTTTTCTCCACAGATCTCAACAAATTCATTATAGCTCAAATGATCTCAAGTTCCAGGGTCTCATCTTTGGCTCAAAATATCCTTACAACTAGTTGTACAAAAGACAGATTTTCTAATGACTTTTTCTATTCCATTTAGTACATCCCTTATGATTTCTCTTTCCTGATTACCTTTATTTGCTTCTCTTGATTCTAACATTTGAAAGCCAAATTTTCTCTTCAGTTCTGGTCTTTTTCTCAAGAATGCTTGAAAGTCATCTAATTCATTGAATGATCATTTACCTGCCTGAAGTATTATACTCAGTTTTGCTGGTTAGGTGATTCTTGATTTTAATCCTAGTTCCTTTGACCTCTGGGATATCAAATCCCAAGCCCTCTGATCGCTTAATGTAGAAGCTGCTAGATCTTGTGTTATCCTGATTGTGTTTCCACAATACTTAAATAGTTTCTTTCTGAGTGCTTGCAATATTTTCTCCTTGACTTAGGAGCTCTGGAATTTGGCTACAATATTCCTAGGAGTTTTCCTTTTGGGATTTCTTTCAAGAGGTGATCAGTGGATTCTTTCAATATCTATTGTATCCTCTGGTTCTAGAATATCAAGAGAGTTTTCCTTGATAATTTCTTGAAAGACTATGTCTAGGCACTTTTTTTTTTTTTGATCATGGATTTCACTGAAGGAGTCCAATATTTTTTTTTTCAATTGTCTCCTGCATATATTTTCCAGGTCAGTTGCTTTTCCAATTAAATAGTTCACATTGTCTTCTCTTGTTTTCATTCTTTTGGTTTTCTTTCATAATTTCTTGATTTTTCATAAAGTCATTAGCTTCCATCTGCTTCATTCTAATTTTTAAGGAATTATTTTCTTCAGTGAGCTTCTGGACCTCCTTTTCCATTTGGCCAATTCTGCTTTTTAAAGTTTTCTTCTCCTTACTGGCTTTTTGGACCTCTTTTGCCATTTGGGTTAGTCTATTTTTTAAAGTGCTATTTTTTCAATATTTTTTTTTGGTCTTCTTTTTCAAGCTGTTGACTTGTTTTTCATGATTTTCTTGCATTGCTCTCATTTCTCTTCCCAATTTTTCCTCTACTTCTCTTACAAAATTTTCAAAATCTTTTTTGAGCTCTTCCATGGCCTGACGACAGTTCATATTTTTCTTAGAGGCTTTGGATGCAGGAGTTTTGACTTTGTTATCTTCTACTGGTGGTATGTTTTGATCTTCCTTGTCACCAAGTTAGATTCTATAGTCTGTTTTTTTTCCTGTTTTTGCTCATTTCCCCAGCCAATTACTTAACTTGTGAGTTCTTTGTCAGGGTGATTCTCTGCTTCCAGTGGGGGTAGAAGAGTGTACAGTCAGGCACTCAATCTCTGTAAGGGGCACTGACCACTGCACCATCTGGGACGCCACACTGACAGACATCAGGTAAACTGAGTCCGGAGCAGGGAAGGGTGAACAAGATGGCGCTGGAAGGTTCGGCCCCACCCTTGGTTTGTTTTTGTCACTATAGCTCCAGCTTGTGTTCATTACTATAGCTTCGGGTTTGTTTCTGTGTGTTACCATGGTTCACTGGGCTAGCTGGCAAAGACTGTATAATCAGAGTGCTTGCTTGAATAAATCGGAGTTGCTTCATGACCTGCTCTCCCACCTCATTCTTTTACTCGCGAGCTCCACAGGAGAACAAGCAGCCTGCTGGTCAGGCATAAGACTTGCTCCTCTCAGTAAGCTACGCCATCACTATAGCAACTTGGCGCCCAACGTGGGGCCACAAGCAGCTCAGAGCCCCTTACAAATCTCCCCACAATCTTTGGGCCTAGAGCTCCAAAAACAGCCACTGCTCATGCTGTGACTGTGGCTACAGTGGGCTCCTTAGCACCCTTTACACCTTCTGTTACCCTGGGATGGTGCCAGACCACTATATTCTCTCACACAGGTCCAACAGGTTTTTTTTTTTTTCTACTAACTTTTCAATTTGTCCTTAGTGTTTTCAGCTTGTGAGGTCTGGAAACTGCCACAAGTGGCAGTGAGTCAGTCCTCTGAGGCCTGCTCAGGTCCGATCTGTACAGGTGTGACTCACACTGAACTGTGCTCTGCTCCAAGTCCAGCAAAATAGACGATTCCTATTGACCTTTCAGGCAGTCTAGGACTGGAGATTTGCTTCCCTCCATCATTCTGTGGGTTCTGCAACTCCAGAATTTGTTTAGATTCATTTTTATATGTATTTGTCTGGGTTTGGGGGGAAAAGCTCTAGAAAATGTCTGCTTTTACTCTGCCATCTTAGTTCTGCCCCCCAAAATGCTCCAACTCTTGAAGAGTATATGTTTCAAAGGAGAAACTAATTTGCACTGACAGAGGTTTTCTTCATCTGAGAGTTCTCCACACCAATAAATAATAGGTATAGTAAACTCCTGAACAGGAAATTCATTAACAGTAAACTCCTTAATAGTAAACTAAAAAGTTTTAAAGAGGATACATTTGGGAAAGGAAAACTGACTAAGGGATAGGTATTAGGTTAAAGGAATTATTTAGCATCAAGAGAGGTGGGTAGGGTATGACATAGCATTTTGAAATATGATGCTTTCTCTGATAGGAAATTGCCCTACTTTGAGGAAGTTAAGTGGCACATTAGATAGACTGCTAGGTTTCAAGTCAGAGAGATTTGAGTTCAAATCCAGCCTCATAAGCTTACTAGGTATGTGACCCTATTAAAGTTACTTAATATCTGTCTGCCTCAATTTATTCATCTATATAAAGGGGATAATAATAGGACCTACACCCCACTCCAAGTTTGGTGTGAAAATCAAATGAGATATTTGCAAAATGCTTAGCACAATTCCTGAAATGTAATAGCCATTTAATAAGAGATGCTCTTGAGAACAGCCGTCCTTCCTTGAGAGTAGAGCCTGTGAGTGTGTATGTGTCTGTGCTTGAGAAGAATAAGATTAAAATAAAGTAAACATGCACATGGGGCAGCTATGTTGTACAGTGGATAGAATACCAAGCCTGGAGTCAGGAAGATGCATCTTCCTGAGTTCAAATTTGGCCTCAGATCTTGAACAGTTATGTGAACTTAGTTGTATCTTTTTACCTTATTGTCCTTAGTTTCCTCACCTGTAACATGAGCTGGAGAAGGGAATGACAAACCATTCTAGTATCACTACCAAGAAAACTGAAAATAGGGTCACTAAAAATCAAACAAAACTGAAATGACTGAATAAAATGAAATGCAGATATGCTGGTAATAATTTACCACTAATTTTATTTTGCTTAACTCGTTTTCTTTGTTATAAAAGAGTCGGCATAATAGACTTTTTTACTTGGGAGTGAGGAATACGTGGTCAAATCCTACTTCTGATACTACAGTTGTGTGACCCAAGACAAATTATTTAAGTTTTCTGAGCATCAGTTTTCTCATTTTAAAAATGAAGGGTGTTAGACAATATGACTTCTAAGAAGCATTAGTTCTAGGATTTTAGAGCTCGTAGTGGGATATGGGGATCATTTAGAAATTATTGCAGCATATAATGCATCAATATGTACAGACTGGAGATAGAGTTGATGTCACTTCTTTGCCTGACTCTTGGGAATGACTCAATGTAGACTTGTTTTTTTGTAGCCACAAAGGAAAGAAAGCGCATGATAGGCAGAGATAACACTTTTGTATGTATACCCAGTCTGACTCAGAAGCTCCTGAGTCATCCATCTTCCAAGTCTTTCACCACTATATAACATCAACCCTTGAGTCATCATGGTTGGAAATTATCTTCTCCCAAGTTTCCACATGATTTCCTAGACTGAAACTAGCCAGAAAACATTTGTACCTCCTGAAGGGAATGGCCTCTCAGTGGTCAGTATACTCCATTACAAATAAAATATTTTATGTTTAATACATTTCAATTTTTTCAATTATATGTAAAACATTTTACCATTCAAAATAATTCATTCCCAAGTTGTTTTTTTTTTCCACTCCATTCCTCATCCCCCTTTTCGTTAAGAAAGGAAATAATATGTCATATATGTGCAGTCATGGAAAAATATTTCCATATTAGTGATGTTGTAAAAAAAAAAATGGACCTAAAAAAGGAGAGAAAAAGTTTGCTTTAGTCTGTGTTTGGATTCCATTAGTTCTTTCTCTGAAAGTGGATAGAATTTTTCATCATGAGACCTTTGAAACTGTGTTAGATCATCGTTACAGAAAACAGCGAAGTCATTCACAGGTGGTTATGGTACAATATTGCTGCTACCGTGTATAAGGTTCTCTTGGGCATTAATTCATATAAGTCTTTTCAGTTTTTTTCTGCAAGTATCCTGCTCATCACTTCTTAAATACATCAGTACTCCACTATAATCTTAGACCACAAATTGTTCAGCCATTCCACAATTGATGGGCCTCTTTTCAATTTCTAATACTTAGCTAAAACAAAAAGGGGCTTTTATAAAAAATCTCTGGCATACAGCCCTAATACTGGTATTTCTAGATCAAAGAGTCTGCACAGTTTTATAGATTTTTGAGCATAGTTTCAATTTGCTCTCCAGAATGGTTGGATCAGTTCATAATTCTACCCACAGTGGATTAGTGACCCAATTTTTGGACATTCCCTCCAACATTTGCCCTTTCCTTTTTCTGCCTTTTTATCCAATACGGTAGGTGGGAGATGATACCTCAGAGTTGCTTTAGTTTATATTTCTCTTATCAATAGTGATTTAGTGCATTTTCATATAACTATAGGTAACTTTGATTTTTCTGTCTGAAAACAGCCTGCTTTTACCACTTTTCAACTGGGGAAAGACTTCGCTACATTTAACTCAGTTCTCTATGTATTTGAGAAATGAGCCTTTTTATTAGAAAAATTTGCTGCAATTTTCCCATTTTTTTCTTCCCATATCATCCTGACCACCTTGGTTTTGTTTGTGCAAAAAAAATATTTCTTTTAATTTAATGTAATTAAAATTATCCCTTTTACATCATAACTGCAATGCTGTCTATCTCTTGTTTGGTCATAAATTCTTCTGTTACCAATAGGTCTGGCAGGTAAATATTCCATGATCCTCTAATTTGATTGTGGTGTCACGTTTTATATCCTAGTACTTTACTTATTTTGACTTTATCTTGGTATATTGAACAAATAAATTATTTTTTTTAAAAATTAATCATACTTAGAACTGCAAACTAGACACTTATTGAACCAAGAAATACGATACCAAAATATTGAATTGCAGATTACCAGTTAAATAAATCCCTTCACTCCCATCTAACTGCCTTCCTACTTTGGCAAATGTGACTAAGTTATCTCTAACTTTGGCCGCACCTGCAGAGCTAGGAATCATTTGGGACAATGATCTGACCAAATGAACAAACAAATACCTACTCTACTAAACTTTACTCTGACCTTGGAAGGATCTTGATGAGAAAAAGTGGGAAGCCATCTCAAGCAAGAACATTCCAAAAAGAGCAATGGAGAAGTGAAAGCTACTAAAAGATTAATGATTACAATCTGCTGGACTAATGGGTCAGAATAAAGAAATTCATGGCCAGGAGGTAGGCAAGGTATCCGTATTTCCACCTGTCATCAGATTCTGTTTTGTAACAGGAAGTCACTAAGTATACTAGGGGCAGGGATATGCAGTACTGGGGCTATAAGAGAGGCAGTATAGCTATTTCCTATTTCATACTTCCCTACAGAAAAGCTGTTCTCTAGGGAGCTTATAATTCCTCCAGTATTTTAGAGAAAGTTCTTTATTCATTTTTATGTCTACTAGCCAAACACGTACAAACTTGCTTCTTTGTTACCTATTCTTTCAATCTAAGTTTTTCTTAATCTAGTATACAATGCAATAATCTTTTATCTCATTATTCACAACTTCAAAGAGTCAAAGATATGAATTGTTAAAGATTTCCTAACTTAATCTGAAGCTTGCTAGTAAAATTGCCAAAGTTTTGAGTACATTTAATAGCAAGGAAAGTTTATCAGTGTTTCAATGAGTTACCTCACATAAAGACAGAAATTATCTCCAAGGCCATACTTAGAGAATCTAAGCCAGTATATCCCCAGAAGGCATAAACATATGGAAAAAAAATTCCCTTACTTCTGGAACGCAGAATATTCATATTTAAAAGGAAATGAGTTGCCATATTTCCTATTTGAAGGAAGCAGGGCAAAGTCCCCAACATGTACAGACTGTCTATTGACTTAAGTATGATTTATAGCTGATCTCAATTTACCATATCAATTGGCAGTTCTACTAGTAAACATCATACCTCATTAGCAAACCTAGTGTTTCTCTACTGCTTAGCCTAGCCAATACCCAACCTTAGGTTTCCACATGAAACTTAACACTCTTCCTGTCTTTTTCATCAACTTAAGATACAGATAGCTTTCAAAGCACATGATTCTGTGAGAATTATAATCTTTCATTTTAATTTCCTATATAAACACAGCTCTATACACTTAGAATGAAAGCTCAGTAGATCTGTGATATATTAAAGATATATAAATAATGCTATACTATTCTCTCACCAAGTACCCATCTCTCCATCCACAGTAAATAAATAAACAAAACAATAGGGCAGATTATTTTATGGCTTAAGAGATTTAATTTAATTACATAATAATTAACCAATAATAATTTACAATTGGTTAATTGTTTGGTGCCCTTTCTTTCTCAAAGACAACCAAAATGGCATTACAATGCTAATGTCAAGTTTCAATGTGTCCACCTGTCACCAACCAGACCGATAAAATCTCAAAAAGCTCTACCACAGGTCCAGCACAAATACTCTGCGTGAACATTTGGGGTAGATACTCTAAATTTGCACATCCTGTGTTTCCTTTCATTTGGTTCAATTCTGGTTTGCTCATAGAGCACAGCACCTTCTCTGATATTGGTATGCCATGTACAGTGAGAGGAGACAAAACTTGTATGTGAGGAAAAATGACAAGAGCCAGGTTGGTTAGATAATGATATTCAGGAGAGGGAAAGATATTCAATGAATCTGGAAAGACAAAATAAAACCATCTAGCTTATCTGAATTATGAAAAGTTGTCTCTAAATAATATCGTACCAGAAACTGAAGTCAATTTTTAGAGTTTGTGATTTGAAAACTCTCCATTTCTAAAAGGATTCATACCCTGGTAATTTTAATCATAGCATTATTATGTATTGCTTATTGTTGTTGTTGTTCAGTCTTTTGTCTGAATCTTCATGATTCCATTTTGGGTGGCTTTCTTGGCAAAGATTCTGGAGTGGTTCACCATTTCTTTCTCCAGATCATTTTATCAATAAGGAACTGAGGCAAAGAGGGTTAAGTGACTTGTCTAGGGTCACACAGCTACTAAGTCTCTGAGGCTTAATTTGAATTCCTGAGTCTTTCTGATTCCAAACACAGTGTTCTATCTGCTATGCCACTTCTGGAATAACTTAATGCAACAGAGAAAGATGCTGTGTTTAGAATCAAAAGACCTGAGTTTAAATAGCATCTCTGCTATGTGTGTTTGGAACCTTATTAAACTCACTTAACTTATTGAGACTTTAGTATCCTCATTTGTGAAATGAATGATTTGGAGTAGATTACCTCTAATGCTTCTCCTATCGCTTAGTCTACATTCCTATCAACTTTAGAGTTTGGCACAAAGTAGAATGAACAATATTTTAAGCAATGGATAGTGAAACACTATAAAGTTACGTTGCTTTCCTTTCTTTCTTTGGCTGATACAGTGTTCTATTATCTACTAAAAGAAAATAAAATCAAAATATCCAGTTATATATTCAAGGACTGAATTATAACTATGAAGAGTAGAATCCTAAAACTTCATTAACCTTGGCTGAGATGCCCAGCTTGCCTGGAAGGTTAATCTATTTAAAGGACAGACAGTAATCATATGGAATGATCATAAAGTCACATTCAATTACAGTATACAATCTGTCACATGGAAGAGATCACATCTCAACTGATGAAAACAAAAGGTGACAAGGTTGACTCCCTATAATCAAGAAATAACCTTGGTTCAATTTCAATTTTATAAATGAAGATTTTATCTTTAAGTTTAATATTCTTCTACTAAATCTTTCTTCAATGTTTAATACGACATGGAAATAATATTATTGGGTTCTGGAAATCTAAGTAACTCAAGTGTTAGCTCTAGTATATCCTACTAAGTTTAAATAGCTTTTTATAAAGCACTGTGTTTGCCATCTTAGGACACACCTAGCTAGGTGAGAAATGTTCAGCGCCATAAATTAGCTGATGACTTTTAACCACAGCAATTCATTGATCTGTTTACTAAGTATGAGAAAATTGTAAACTCTTTGGTGGCAGGGCCTGTTTCATTTATGTCTGTATATCCCCTATGACCAGTACAATGTCTCATAATTATTAAATGTTTAATAAATGATTGCTAAACTGTTGAATTTTAATGATCTATGTGAAATGGAAGAAATAATCTCATTCTATATGATAGCTAGAATATTTTGGAATAGAAGAGGTTTACCTAAAAATCTAATGTAGTAAAAAATTAAAAAAACAAACAAATAACTTTGAAATATTTGTAGCAAGTTTCTCTGATAAAAGTCTCATAACCAAGATATATTAGGAAGTGATTCAAATTTAGAAGACAGAGACATTCTCCAATTGAGAAATGGTCAAAATATATGAAGGGTTTAAAAAGAAAGAAATCCAAGCTATCAAGAAGCATATGAAAAAAAATATTGTAAATTATAAATAATTAGATAAAAAGAAAAATAAAGTAGCTTTGAAGTTCTCCTTTATACCTACCAGACTATTTATTAAAGATGACAAGAAGAAAATGACAAATGTTGGAGTTGCTATGGGAAAGGTAGACTAATGCACTAGTGGAGTTGTAAATCACTCCTGCAGTTCTGTAAAATCATTCAGAAAGATTACCCTAAAGTTTTATAATATGCATAGCCTTTATGGAGCTATTCAACTATTTGGCCTATGTTACCCAAAGTAAAAGTAGGAAAAAAAAATCTATTTGCACAAAATGAGAGTTTTGGGGCAGGCAGATGGTAAATGGATAGAATGCCTGACTTGGAGTCAGGAAGACATGAGTTCAAATTTGGTCCAAGAAACTTCTTAGCTGAATGTTCCTGGTGTCACTTAATCTCAGTTTCTTTGCTTTGGTTTCCTTATCTGTAAAATGGGTATAAAAATAGCATCTTCCTCCCAGAGTTTTTTGAGGATTAAGAGATTAGATATAGAAGTATATATGTATGTGTGTATATATATATATATATATATATGTATATATATATATATATATATATATATACATATACACATATAGGTACATTCATATATACACACATACATATGTGTGTATATATATGTGTGTATGTGTATATGTATATGGGTGTCTGCATCTCCTACCTTCAAAGAGCTTGGAGTATAACAGAGGAGACAACATGCAAGCGAACAGGTACAAAGCAGGCTTTATACAAGATAAATGGGAAATAAGTAACAGAGGAAAGGAACTCTAAGAGGGGATTGGGAAGGGTTTCATTGTAGATGGGATATTACTTGAGACTTAAAAGAAGCCAGAGCAACAAATGGGTAGAGATTTGGAAGGATAGCATTCCAGGAATGAGGGAAAACCAGAAAAAATGCCCAACCTAACGATGGAATGTCTAATTCATTGGATAAGCAGAAGACCAAAGTCACTGAATCAAAGAATACATGATAAGCAGAATAATGAATGCATTTTGGGCTGAATGGAAGATGGATTGGGATGGGGAGATACTTGAGGCAGGCAATTCCACTGGTAACAATTTGGTCATCTGCTGGGAGAAGGGTACCATTAGAGTGTCTAAAGAGGATGAACCAGTTCAGATCAGAAACAAAACAGATAAAAGCTTTCTGTGCAAGTCATCAAAGTCATCAACCTGTGAGTAGCTACTGTCCTTGCAGTCTGGGCAAGATAGGCAAAATAGACTTATTTTCAAATAACAAACTAAACAGATAAAAGATCAAGTAATGGCTATCTAGCTATTTAGCAAGTTATGAATATTTTATAGTAAATGAATTGTAAAGCTAATAATCTAGCTAATACGTAATTAAATCTATAATCTAGCTAATAGGTAATTAAATCTATAGAAAAATAGATAAAAAGTAGGCATTCACAAGACTATTGACAAATGAATAGTTAGTAGCAAATGAATAATAAAGACACAATTGGAAAGGATGACGTATTTATAAATCTAAATTATTTTCAAAAGCGCAATGTAAACAGAATCAGCATACTAAAGCTAAATTTTAAAAAAATTACATATATTTTTATCTGTTTATTAAGAAAGAATTCTATCATTTACTAAGCTCAGTTCATTTTTTCATATATATTTTAAATTAATATAATCATATTTGCATGTTCATTTTTGTATTTGTATCTCTAGCACCTAGGACTGTGTCTAGCAAGTGCTGGTATGTGAAAAATATTTGATGATTGACTGATATCCATTTAGCATAGTGTGTGTGTGTGTGTGTGTGTGTGTGTGTGTGTGTGTGTGTGTGTGTGTGTCTGTGTGTGTGTGTGTGTGTGAGTGTGTGTTTGTATCTTAACTAATAAGTCCACCAGTGAGAATATTCTATCACTTTATTATGGTAGGGTCTGAAACTTTTCCCAAATTAACCATTTCCCTGGATAGGATTACCATAGGATTATTCACTAGGATAAGACAGGATGGCTGTGCCATGTGAAGCAAGTAATAGACTGGAGAAAGATCAGGCTTTGCAATTCTCCTTTTGACATATATTAAATGTGTGACTCTATCCTTTGTTGCCGAAGACCATGCCATCAGAGAAATAATGACATGACTTGCACTTGACTTTGTTTTGTGTGAGGTGCAGGTCACCAACCTTACTTCTGCTCCAGAGCCATCTGAATCCAGTGACTAGATACTCATCAGGTTGATAGGAGATGACCCAGGATGAGGCAATTGGGGTTAAGTGACTTGCCCAAGGTCATGCAACTAATGAGTGTCAAGTGTCTGAGGTGAGATTTGAACTCAGGTCCTCTTGACTCCTGCACTGTTGCTCTACCCATTGCACCACCTAGCTGCTCCTAATCTTTCCTTAGAAACTATAAATTACTGATAAGATACTGATCTGGTGGAATGTTAATTATGTTAATGAGAGTTAAAGATCTTCCTCACCCATTAATGGGCCTGCCCATTATGAGAAGTTTGAGTAGAGGATATTTGTTTTGCAGGAAGACCAGCATCTTTTGTTAATTTCTAATGAGGCACTTGTTCTCCAGGGTTATGACACTTTCTGGCTCTGAAAAATGTATACATTGTCTGAGGTGAGGTTTTGTTTTGGGGTTTACTCATTGGAAGTGTTTGTTTGACCAAACAAGACTCTGGGTAGTCACTGAGGAGTCACCATCTTTGAAAACCTACATGTTGGTACTTGTTTCTCTGGTGATTACATATGTATGTAATGGGTCAGACAATTGGATTTATCTATTGATCTGTGATGTATGTATTACCTACGGTCAGACAGTTAGAAGTCCTGTCTGTTGGTCTTTCTGTTTGTAATTTCTACTTGTAATTTCTGTTTGTATTTTCTCTGAAGTTTAAGGTGCTGACTTTTCCCCCTGAACTAAGTGAACGATATATGTGGTTGATTAAAGTATATTGTTGATCCTTCAAGTTGCTATAGGGTATTTTCAAAAAGACATTTTTTTTCTCACTAAAGAAGCAAAGCTTATGCATATTAATGAAAACTGCTCTCAGGCTTCCTCAAATATAAAAGGATGGAGGGCAGAGATATCTCCAGGAAAGGCTAATGACTTTTTTTTTCCCCAGTGATACTAATAATGTTTTAAGATGTCTAAATCAGTTGTTAGGAGGCCATCATTCCATGAAAAATTGTCCTTGTGTTTTCTAAGTAAAACCAAGTAAAATGCAACTTGATATGTTGGAAAGATATTTTTAATCAGAGGACTTAAGTTCAAATCCCAACTATGCCTATATGACTTCAGGCAAATCATTTTGCCACTCTGGGCCTAATTTTTCACATCTAAAAAATGAAGTAATTGAAATTATGTTAAATCTAGCTCTAAATACTTAATCCTAGGAACTATAGTGTAAATAAATTTGTTTTTACTATGATTTGACTGGTTTAGCTCAAATTTTCATGTTCTCCTAATACCTCCTCTCAGAGCTTTTTTCAGAAAGTCAATTAAAGATGCTTATCAGATGGGTGAAAATGGGCCGTGAGGAAAAAGAAAAATAAAGGAAAGAAAAAGAAAAAGACAAGGGATTAGTATGTTTCTAATATTTTGATGATTAGAAAACAATTCAAAAGGAGGCATTAGAGATATAAATATACTAGTTATTCCAAAGAACAGTAAGAGTCATGATTGACAAAATCATCATGGAAATGACTATATTTCCAGTTATTAATTCAATCAATCAAATAAAAATTACTTAATTCCTAGTATAAGTCAGGCACTATGTCAGTTACTGGGAAATATATGTCAAAGGAATGAAATAATCTTTACTTTCACTGAGTTTGCATTCTACTGTGTACACACACACAAAGATAAATGTATATATTTGCATATATGTAAGTAAATATTAATGCAAAAAATTATTTAAATACAAAGTTGTTTGATTTGAAAAGCACTAGAATCAGGAATGGTCAGATGTCTTGGCTTCATTTTAAAAGAAGATTAGTTGTACTCTGTGAAGTGAAAGTAAGGAGAGAGTATTTTCCAAGCATGAAAAATAACCAGTGCAAAGGGACAGAAAGGAGATGAAATATCAAGAACGGTAATTAAGCCTAAAGGCAATTGAAAGCTACTGAGTTTGAATAGGGGAGTAACACTCTCAGATCCATGCTTAAGATATCAAATGGTGAAACTTGCAGCAAGGAGACTAATTAGGAGGTTATTACAATAAGAAATGTGAGAGTTTAATCAAGGTCTAAACTGAGGGGGTATCTGAGTAAGTAGAGATTTGATAACTAATTAGATATGTGAAGTGGAGTGAGAATTCCTGGATACTATCAAGACTATGTACCTGAGACATTGGAAGCAAGGTGATATCTATGAGATATATAAGAATGTTAGAAAGAACAGATTTACCTCGGGGTTCTTCCCTTAATTCTCTTCTTTCTTTAGGGTCTTTTGATGATCTTATCCTGTCTTATTTCAGTAATTATAACCTTTCAGCAGATGACTTACAAATCTAGAAGTGATATGACTCTCAAATTTATACTCCACTTCCATATCTCATATTTGTATCCTATTTTGAACATAGATTTCTATTTATCACACAAACTCATCACACTAAAATCTGAACTCATCACATTCTCCACAAAATCATTACCTTCTTATAACTAATTTATATTGATGTTACCAGAATTTGCCCTGTCACAATGTCTCATAATCTTCTTAGGATCTTTTTTTCTCCATTTTCCAGTCAAATTTGTTAATTTAAAGACAATTCATGTAATTTGCAAAATTAAACATTCTATAAAAGCTAGCCAACAATAACAATAATAATAATTCCTTCTCATCTGTCTATATTCTTTTCACTTAAACTAAGCCCTGGTTAAAGTCCTCATTACTTCTCTATTCCACTATTAAAATATACTTCTACTATTATACTATGCTTCTAAACTGTATCTTTTAATCCTCTATAATCTTTTAGTTTCACCACGAGAATATACTTCTTGTAGCATTTTTGATCCTAATATGTCTGTTTTCAAAAATTTCTAGTTATTTTCCATTTTTTGCTGAAAACCAAAAAAACACAAAAACAATCCTATCATTCTATCCACAACCTAGCAACAATGATGTAAAGTGACATACTTATTAAGGTAGTACATCCTCAAATGAGATAATGACATAAGTATGTAAGACATAAAGAAATGTCTTTAGGGTGTAAATATACATACATATAGATATATATGGATATATTCTGCATGATCTTTTCATATGCATATTGTCCTCTCTAATAGAGTATACAGTTCCTGAAGGTGGAAGTGATTATTTCCCTCATTTTTGTATCCTCAGTGCTGAGCACAGTGCCTGGGATGTATTAGATGTTTGATAAAATGTTGCTGATATATTGGCTTATGTATTATTGCTTATATATTCAACATTTTAGTGAAATTTTTAACACTCTCTGTCTCCTATTCTTATCTTGTCTCCACCTCTTTATTCACAGTGACCCATCTGTCATGTTCTTGGAATGTGGAATGGATTTTTTGCTCATCTTAATCTATTAAAGTCCTTTTTCTTGCTTTTTTCCATGTTCAGCTCAGGTGCCTCCTCTTGCGTGAAACCATTCTAGATGTCTCTTTCTGTAAGAAATCTCTGCTTCCTCAGAGTTTTCATGGAATAGTCTTCTTTACATTTAATTAATTTTCTTTTTATCATAGTTATTTATATACATGGCTTTTGCTTATAATTCTGTAGATGGAAAATGAGAATTTTATTATACGTAATGTAGTATTTCAAGCTGTTAAAATAATACCTAGTTCACAAAAGGTAATTAATATAGCTTTGATTTACTGAATTTGGTGTTGGGTTGGTGATTTTCTATATAATAGCATATCAGGAAATGGAAGAATAAGGAACTTATTACTAAACTTAGACTTTTAAGAAATGGGCTCAAATCAGATGCTTACTAGATGTGCTACCTTAATAAGTATGTCATTTTACATTATTAGACTTCAATTTTCTCATCTGCTAAACAAAGAGAATAATTATAGTGTCTTCATCATGGACTTGTGATGAAATCTGTTTAGAAATCATAAAATCATCTATACATTTGAGACACTATTATGTTATATGCCTTGTTTGTTTGAGTCAGATATGGAATAATCTTGACTAAGAGCTATATTAGCAGGCATATTTTAGCTAGGTCCTCATTAGTTTGAATAACAAATCTTGTAAAGTAGTTGCTTCCATTAAAATTTACACTAGTCAAAGTAATAACTATGTGAAATTATATTAATTGGTTCTTAACACAATGGGAATACTCAGTGGGAATTTGAGCAAAGCTACCACTTCATTATTTGCATTATTTACATAGAGAGTTCATTGACAAAGTATGCTAGGATAGTCTATGCTGATTCCCTTTCTCAACCACATTTCCTTTAAATCAAAAACCAAAACCAAAACACATAGCCACAACAAGAAAAAGAAGAGAGTGCCAGGAGACAGTATGTGTTAGCAATCTCACTTGAATGCTAGATGATATTGAGTGATCCGTCAAAGCAAGCTCTACCCATTTTTATTTTACTCAGAGAAGATAGAATCTGTTATCAGTTATCTTGTCTTTCCTCTCAGGGGAGATGCCTATAATATACCAGTGCTTTAGAAAGCAGTGTAAAATAACACAAACTCACTTTCTTTTCCTTCAGTTATAGCTCTGTTTCCTTTTACTGAGACTGTTTTCCTCTAGCCTCTCCCAGGGGAGTTAGTGGTATTTTGGTTTTCTAATGCTGGCTTCCTACAGTCCCCTTTCAAAATTCCATTAGATACGAACCACTGTATTGAAGGAAAAGCATATTGTTGCTTACAGGGAGACCAGCTAGGTATCCTAGTGTTAGTCTTTTCCTACACATTTGGTTCTCGTGTTCTTTTTTTTTTTTTTTTTTATTTTCATTTATCATGGTAGACATGAGTTCCTAAAAAGGATGGCTATGTGATCAATACAATTTGGTTGTTAGATAGACTTTAAAACAGGTCTTTTGCTTCTCGGTTCTACAAGGATTTTGTTTCAGAAATGTTTATTTTTCATCTATTATGTTTGGTATACTCTCCTTATATAGACCAGTTTTCTTAATGGATGTATAAGTTATTTCATAACGTTCACAAACATGTCAGTTACCTAAAATATAGTACCCGTGAAAATAGAAGAAAGTGTTTAATAGTTATCAGTTCCAAACAATCTATGGATACGATATTTACAGTATATAAACCACAACACACCTTCCTAACATCCAGCAATTGCAAAAGATGAACAGATGGAACATAGGAGGTAAAAATGAAATTGACAAATAGAGTGAACATTCAATTTATAAATGGATGGCATCTGGGGATACATTTCATTTTACCAGTTATGCTGATTAATTTTGGGCTCTCTTGCTGACAACTATTTGGGTATTTTCTTGTATGCTTCTCTAATCATACACACACACATACATGTATATGTATGTATGCAAACACATATAAATACACACATGCATATTTAGCACACATGTATATACATATATATTCAAATATACATATATACATACATTTGTGTGTGTGTATATATAAAAGAAATACATTTAAACATACCTAGAATGCTGTTCCAAAATGTTGATACAAAATTCAATTAAAAACTTTTTTGTTTGGTCCATGCATATCAAATCTATTAAAATGAATTTAAGAAAATTAATTTTGTTACCTGGTATATCTGGCACATTCACATCTTTCCTTGGACAATAGGAATAGGAAACATCTTACTTTAGAAAATGGTTTTGCTTTATTGGGACACATATCTATTAATACTGCTCCCATATTTTTAAAAATCCCCTACACATTCTTCTTGTATGACTTCTTTCTCTTTCCTGACAATCACTATTTTAAAAAGGATAAATTTAGTGTTAAAATATATCTCAAATATTTCCTAGATCAACCTAATTTTAGATGAGAAAGCTGAGGACCAAATGTAGAAGAGTCAGGCTTTATATAGTTAGACTACTATTTCCAGGTCTCAGGTCCATAGAATAGGAAGGTTTTAGACAAGTCCTATCATCAGCACTTCATCATTGTATACATGTGACTCTGTTCTCAAAGGTTATGCCAAGAGAACATATGTTGTTGTAGGTTTTTCTAGACTAGAAAACCTTTCTGAATGAGTTCCAAAACTCTAGTGCTAAGAACAAGATTTGGGATAGAGTCTGATGATGTAAAAGTTCAAAAATTCTTCACTTCTTAGACTAAACTAGAAGACACCATGAATAGGTGTGGAGTCAGAAAAATCTGAGTTTAAATTTAACCTCAGTTACTTAATTTCTTATCTGCCTCAGTTTCCTCCATTGGAAAATGGAACACTAATAACAGGTACCTCTCAGAATTTTTGTTTGTATCAAATGAGGGAATTTCTGTAAACCACTTAGCACAGTACCTGGCACAATAGTGGTTAATAAATGCACATTCCCATTCTTATATCAGTGTCTGAACATTTTTTTTCTATTAATTCAGCCAGAGATTATATTTTCTCCTTTGATTGCTGCATCACTCTTCTGAGCCGTATTATGCTTGCAAATGACTTAAATCCCCATTCTTTTTAAGAAGAAGAAATGCAGATTAGTCATAGTTCTTTTGACCCATACTGAGGCAGTTGACTCTGTGAATCCAAGTGCAAGTCATTTCTTTGACAGTATTCCACTTTGTTGTATTAGGGTTGATCTTCTCTTACTGTGTAATAAAATCTTAAAATTTTATTTTGTCAAGTAATACATAAGCTATATCTTCTAATGCTGATATATACCTAGTCCTCCAAGCTACATCTTGGCTATCTCCTCACCACGGTCCCACGCTCCAACATCTTCCCTCTCTCCTCCTAAAATTTCAATTACACTTCTGACTCTAATAGACGAAATTTCCGTTATCTTGCTTGGGCAAAGCATTTAAGAGACTTCCTGACTTTCTGCAGTATTCTCCTCATACCTGTCTTCTCCAAAACACTTTCTAGCACCTATTTATATGTTGTCTTCCTTATACTGGAAGCCCTTCAGGGGCAGGGATTGTATCCTTGTCACTGTGACTTACAAAAAGTAATCACTTAAATTCTCTCTTTCCCTCTCCCTTTTTCTTCCTTTCTCCTGTTTGTCTGAGTCTTTAAGTCACTGATATACTTTTTGAAAAGACAGGAACTAGTAACAGTCCTTCAACAATTCTCTGGAGAAAGTACTTTACATTGACAGCATCTTGTATTCAACATACTTGAGGTTCTGTTTTTCAAAGATTTCTAAACCCAACTAAATTTATAGATTCATATGGGTACAACCCTACACTGACTACACACACACACACACACATATATATATATATATATACCTATATATAATATATATACATATAATCTCTATTGTAATCATATATAATTTATATATGTTTGTATCCATATCAATCTGTAAATAAGGAGATGTGTCTATGTACCTACACATAAACATGTGTGTGTATCTATATTTATCAATCTAGAGGATTATATCTATATAGATATAAAAGTCTGTACATCTATATCTTATCACCTCTATCTATCTATGATTGTAGACTAATCTCTATGGAAAGTATCATGCATTCATATGCAAAAATACACACTATCCATTGTCCTAAATTCAAGTTTTATCTATCACTATTTAAACCTTGCTGTCTTTCATGCTTATAAGCTGTTCAAGGCTGAACACAAAGCAAAAATGAAACAGGCAAAACCATTTACCCTTGAGCTATCAGCAACATGGAACCTACATTATTAATCAATGCTCTATCACACAGCCTATTCAAGAGTAGAAGGAATGGGAATCTAGACATCTTATATTGCCCTCAGCCCCTCAAAAAAGATTTTGAAAAGGAGACAAAGTTATTTGCTCTTTTACATATGTAAATTTTCCTGTCTGAGATTGGCTTTTGTTTTTGTTTTTTCGAAGAGTCAGTGGGATGGTCACAGGGAAAAGCAAACATTATGGGCCTCACCAACAACACTGGAATCATAAATTGCATTATTATAAATTTTCTGTTCTCTCTGCCATTTAGTCACTTTTTAGGACTTCACTTTTCAAAGAATTCTGCTAGGAAATAGCAGGAAATATTTTATCAGCATCAGAACAAAAGACATAAACAACTGTATAAATCTAATTAAGGCAATATACATGTATAAACACACATAGAAGCATGGTGCTCATTTATGTTGTTGTTAAGTCCCTCCCTCCAGACTGTTTCTACATGCTATTATTATATATAGTTAACCACAGGCAAGGTGAAATAAAAGATAGCGAAAGATCCATTTCATTTCAATTCCAGAAAATGAAGCAACATTTCAAATTGCCAGAAACACTTGCTGTTAATTGCTTCTATTGATTGTTTCAGTTCTGTTGTGGTAATCCAGATCACCTTTCGATAGCTCTCTGCACTGTAAAGTGAGACATTCTTTGATTCATGAATTTTTAAATTGAAACTGAAACTCAAGTTTCCAACCATTAGGCCCCTGTGTATACCCCACAGCTGAGCAGCTCTTAGCTCCACATTATTTAACTTCCTTTCACCATTCTAACTCTTACAAATGTGGCTATTATCTGTTAACATAACCTGTCAATAGAAATAACAGGAACACAGTGTTAATCTTCCTTTCCTTTTCTCCTTTCCACAAGAATACTTTATCCTGAAGACTAATGCCAAAAGTAAAACAAAATGACATTTGGTAATGACATTCATTTAAGGTTTTTATTCTGTTATGCAAAGTCGCCTTGATTTTTTTCATATGATTTCACTTTCTAGTGAACATTAATCTGGGGGCCTAAAATGTCACGATTTTTTTTCTTACTTAGTTTCTCTGTTTGTTACAGATGCCAAAGAATTTAATGACCAAGAAATCTCTAAGACTTGTCACTAAGGGAAAGCAGATGATAACTTTAGGAATTATCGATAATGAAAAACTATTACAATGAAAGGACTGCTTTAGTTGGGAAAATACCCAGTTTTGACATTCATCTTAAGGTATAGAAGTAATTTAGAAAAGCAATTAAAAATGCAAAATAGTTAAAGCAACGAGGAAGGAAACAAAATATAGCTAGGAAACAAACAGTCCTGTCAAAAAAACTTTTACAGATTCCTAGAGGATGGAAGTAATATATTTGTATTCATTTTATACTACAAACTATTCAAAATATCCCATAGCTTTGGGAGAGTTGATAAAAAGCTTAGTGGTTAAACAGAGGTTTCATGCAATAGAAGACAGATATGAATGAAGAGGGATTTTATTAATATGAATAATGTATCAGCAGCACTCTCATGAGTCTATGTATGCACTTAATACTGTGTGTTAGTATAAAAAGCATATTTAAAATTTGTTGTATAATGTACCCGAAACGAGTGTTTTTCTAATATTAAGCAATTTTTTTTTCATATTGTACTCACATTACATGACATGCTTTTTGAGAGCAGGGACTCTTCTGCCTTTCTTTGTGTCCTCGGAGCTTAGCAGAGTTTCTGCCACATAGCAAGTGTTTAATAGATGATTGGTGACTGACTGACATTTGACTTAATTGTTTTGGTGGGGGATAAAGGGGCTGGAGAAGAGCATTAGCCAAATTCCCCACTGTACTCAAGGCAAATTGCTCCATTATATTTCAGTATTTGTGGCTTAGTAATCAAAGGGTAAAGTGCTAAACATTCTTCTGAATAAGCAGTTTGACTTTGGATTTGAGTAGGTGGAATAGTGTGACCTCCTTATCCTGAAATATTTATGAGTATTCCCTTACTAACAAAGGAAATGCCAATGGTCAAGCTCATCTGAGCCAAACAGACTTTAAAATGTAGTCATCTAAATCCAATGTTCTAAAAATGAGGGAGTCTCTAATAAATGAATATTTTGCCAACAGCAATGAACTTCTAAGCTAGTTCATTTTATATGTACATATAAAAAGAAATCCAACTCAATTGCTTCATTTACTTTTGAACACAAGTGAATTTTATATTCATGTTCCCTGAAAAGGGACTTACGGAAAAGAAGAATAGATAGTGTTAAAGAAAAGAGAATCAATTATTGGAATACAAAGCTAGCCATGTTAAGGTTTGCTGTTCCATAACATAAATAGAAATATGGAATAAAATACAAATTCTATTATCCTGCAGAGGTATATGTACTTTCACGGGATGCTATCATGAATGAATATGGCTAAATTCCATATAAAATGGATTAAAATTATTGAATCTTTTTTTAAAAAAAAAATGGACGTGTAACCATAAGTCACTATGACATTTAAAATTAGCATAAATGATTAAAAAGGAGGTAGTCTTTCATAAGGCCAAAAGAAAGGTACAGATAAAATGTGCTAAGTCCATTTGAGCAATCAGTGTTCAACCTCCACTGGGTCAACTAGTGAAGTCTTCATGGAATGTGAGAAGCATGGGAACAGGGCCAGGATTGAATCTTCAAAGAAGAGAAAGGAAGGATTTCATACTCATTTGTGCATATACCCACCTACAATAAGACTTTGTCCTCTTAGTGTCAAACATTTTTCCCCAGTACACATCACTTTGGTTTTCACAGAATAAATAATGATGTATCGCAGATTGGTGAAACCTACATGGAGTTCTGGCTGAAGCTCAGGTGGATCCTGACAGAGTGATAATAAATCTTGGCCTGGCAATGTTGCTCTGATTTAATTTATATGTTGCCTCCAATGAAATTAGTTTCTAAAGCACTAATGACAGCATTTTAATGTTTGAATGAATCTGTGCCAGTTTTATTATATTTAATGATATTAAAGAATCTCATAAGAGTTATGACTTGCCCAAAATCACACAGTGAGAAAGTGGCACTCTAATACGATATCAACCATACTGACTGCCCATATATGGATGTCATTTCTTTATATCTGGAGTTTTGCTTTATGTTTAAGTTTCTGTTCTCCATGCATAAGCTTCTCTCAACACCTATATTTTCCACAAAAGGCAAGCTCATATCTCTTTTTTCCCCCCAGAAAATCTATAAAAGATTAGGTAGGGAGGATTTTATCTTGGAACAGTAATAAAGCCCCAAGTCTGTGGTCACAGATTTGGCTGCATTCTATTCACCCTCAAGGAAATGAATCTTGGTGAAAACAAACAAACAAACAAACAACTTAAGGTACAAACCAGTCAGTGCTTTTGTTCCAACCCCAGAAGGGACATAAACTGAGTCGTCAGTATGGTTTTCCATTACAAAAACATTAGGGTAGATGTTCAGGGGAATATATTGCATTCACTGTTCTTTAATCCCGTATCCCATCATGTCCTCAGCTATAAGGAATCTGAAGAGATATTTGAGCTGTTGGCCCAAGATTTTATGGGACCTTCATGAGCTGTTTATAGGGATGCTGACTCATATCTGCTCTAGCCTATCTCTACAATAAACCTTGTTTATTTAAAACAGTCCTTAATTTTTTGTATATATTTCTTTCTTCTAATTTTTATTTCAAACTTGACTTTTGCTTAGCTTCTTCATTAGGATACACAATTAGTACATTTACAATGGAATGAAAGCTTGGGAAAATTAACTCTCATGTTAGAAGAGAAAGTCAATACTTCAATAATACAGGTTAGAATTCCATGCCAAATTTAATCAGCTGATATTTAAAATGTATAAGTGTGACATTGTACCCATCAGCTCAAAAATAAATTTCCTGAGGATAGTATGGAGAAGCATAATTGGGTTTTGTTTTGCAGGTTTTAGTGATTTGCTGATAAGATATGAATCGATAATACTAATTGCCAAATTAAAAACAAACAATCAAACATGGTGGAAAACAGAAGAAGTTTTGGAAATTGAAGAGAGAATGATTTCAGTTTGGTGTGAATGGTGAGAAGAAAAGATCAATTTTAAACAGAAGAGGCTATCATAATATGTAGTAGATAAAAATATGTAGTAGATTAAAAAATAAAACAAAACAGACAAACAAAAAGCAATGGAAATCTTCAAGTAAAGGTCCATGAGGTTCCCATCAAGGATGTTGTAGATTTTGTTTTATTGTTGTTGGTATGGTTGTTGTTATTGTTATTGTTGTTGCTGTTGAGGCATGGCGTGGAATGGAGGACTTAAAGGTTCTTTTCAGTTTAAGATTATACCATTATACGATTCAAATTTAGCTTTCTCTACTTGTCATTACAAGCTACCAAAGGGAACGAGTAGTGTAAATCCACTTAATGAACACATATTTGTCGGGGAAAATCTACTTTTGTTTTGATTTCACTAGCAGTAAGCAAAAAGCACTAGTTAGGGTCACTTTGCAAGCAGAATTATCTTGGTACTTGGCAGTGGATAGTATACACACAGTCTTCACATGGGTAAAAAGAATAAACTGGTTATTTGGGGGAAATTAAATCACTTTGTAGTTCCCCACAATCCAATTAAGATAATTTGTTATCCATTTCTGAAGATGACACTAACTGGAAGTATGTTATCATACAAAGGGCATGGACTCTGAATTGCTCTTCTGGTAATGTAATGAATTCATGAATATTTCCTTTTGGAATCTTTGCTATCTACATGACACACTTAGAAGTTGGTCAGTTTGGTGGCCCAATATGAGATCACAGAACAAACTATATCCATGATTGAAAAAAAAGTATTTGTGAAATTGTAAGGGAGAATTTTGATTTATTACCTATGCATAAATGGTATATTTATTTTCTGATGTAGGGGAAGGTCCATTAATAGCAAGAATACAGAGAAGTCTGTCTAATTTTTCTGAATTGTGCTATTTTTATTGTTTATAATGTCACATAGAGATTTTCTCTTTTCTTCCTTCTGATATTGAATTTTATTACTGCAAAGGATTTTTTTTACAAATATGAATGGGTTAACAACAACTATGCTACTGACTCATATTTATATATTATTTTGAGCTTGCAAAGTAAAGACAAATTTACCAAAGGCATTTTTTTTGATTTAGGAAATACACATTTATTTTATTTTCTATTATGCTGCATTCAAAGGATAGGAACTAGAAAGAGACTGAGTTGATACAGAGATCTACCATATGAGCAAACTCCTACCAATGCCATGTAGCATCATCTCTGCAACATATAGGCTTAGAGAATTGCCTACAAAGAGGCTAATGATGTGTCAGCTCCACATAACCAACATATGCCAAAGTAAGAACACTCATACATATTCAACTATATCATTTTTACATATTGTTAAAATTATGCAGGATCAAGATAATGCAGGAACTCCTACATAACCCATTCATATTTCCTCACTTCTTGATCAATTACAATTGATCGAAATCTTGAAATTCTTTCAGTTTTGGACAGGTTATTCAAGAAATATTTCAGAAAGGATCCAGCTAACATATAAAAACTCTTGCTTTCAATCTTTTAAAATTTTGTTGGTATTAGTATAACCCCTAGGTATATCATCTATCATTTCTTATCCTAGCCCTATGACTACTTCATTTTAGGTAAAAATCAATAGATCATATTTGTCAGGTAATTTTTGCCACCTTTCATTGGTTATAACTAAAGTTTTTGTTTAATTTTATTTTGGGGGGGCAAGGTGGATGGAAGTGAAGTTTAATGAGGAGAAATCAGTAGATTTGGAGTCACCAGACAAGGATTTGGATCTTGGCTCTTTCACTTTGAGCAAAGAAATTAATGTATTTTGTCCTTGGTTTCCTCATCCTTAAAATAAAGGCTTTGGATTAGATGGCCTATGAGGTCCCCTTCAACTCTAAATCCAAATTTCTTTGATAATGTTTCTACTTATATATTTCCTAGCTGATATGCTTTAAGGCTACTTATAATAAAAAATCAAATCACCTAGTCCAATAATATGCTGTACGTCTAAGTATGCGATTCTCACTGCCCAAGTCCACGTATTCTAAGATAATCAGCAGTTCAAACCTACCATTACAAGCAAACCCAGAACTAATAAATGCACACTTGATAAACTCTTTCTGACTATATAATGACTGTTACTTCAATTTACATAACATATTTCTTATTTTTGTTTTCATATTCTTGTTTTCATAATATACCAGTGTAAAATATATATTTCACAGTTAGAGAAACTGAGGTTCAGAAAGTTTTAGTAACTTCTTTAAGATCACATAAAAATAGTCAAAACAAGAATAAAACTTAGGCCTCTTGAATTTCAAAATACTGTTGTTTCCACCATACATTTAGAGTTTATTAATGAGGAAATTGTACTGTTATGAGAGAATAAGACCAATTGCAAGTTTTTTGAGGAACTCAGGATATAGTCAGTCAGAGAAGCATGCAGTCAATAAAAATTTAATACACTTTTAGACCTAGAAGAAGATGGTAGCTTGGAGGGTCTAGAGATAGGGCGATCTGAGTTCCAGATTGGCCCCAGACACTTACTAGCTTGTCTCTCAGACACTCACTTAAAACTCAGCTAATTTTTGTCTCTATTTCCTGAAACCTAAAAAGTAGGGATAATAATAGAACTCTACCTCATAGGGTTGTTATGAAGATCAATTGAGACAAAATTTTTTGAAAAATAACACTTTGCATAGTGCCCAGCATTAGCTCTAGTAATATATATATGCTTATTTTCTGTCCTTTCTCTACCCTCTACCCAGACACTGAGGCATGTACCGTGTGTTCAGCGAGGACCAGTACCTTTGGTGTGATAACTGCTAAGCCCATTTGGGGATTTTTTTCATCTTTGGTGTTTACCTGTTATACCCAACTCTCACCTGTGGCTCCAAGAAGTTGCAGCATGTGCAGTGGTCACACCACGGTACACCGTTTCAGCAGAGGGGCCAAACCAGATTGAGGGTACCTGAAGGGTCCCAAACCCATTGGTGAATTGGGGGGTGTCTACCCCAATCATGTGAAGACTTCTTTTGGTGGAGTGGACAGAAGAGAATAATTGGTTCCAACGGCCATGAAGGCGGCTGAAGCAGCAATGTAGAGTGCTTAGAGCTTGGTTAGACACCAAAGATACCAAGGTCATCCACTGCATTGTGAGCCATTGCCAGCCATCTTAACTCAATCCTGCCACTAGACTATGATGACTCTGGAGGAGAGAGTGAGGCTGAAGACTTCATGCAACTCTGCCTCACTTAAATCCAGTTTATGCATGAATCACAAGACATTACTCATACCCAGATACTGTGCTAAGTGCTAGGAATTCAAACAAAGACAAAAAAGAAAAGTCCCTGTTCTTAGAAGTTCATTGTTTAATAAGGGAGATAACATTAATACCAACAATGTACCAACAAACTATATAGAGCATAAATTGGAAATAATGCACAGAGAGAAGGCTTTAAAATCAATGGGATTTGTAGAAAATTTCCTATAGGAAATAGGATTTTGGTGATATATGAATGAGTTTAAAATATAGGTGGAAATTCTGAAAAAAAAAAAGGAAAAAAAAACACTTTTCCCTAATTCATTCTGAGTGTTAGGTTTTGAAATACATTGTAGAATTCTAATTTTTAGGTTAAGAAATAAACAGTTCAGAAGCTCTGAAACATATGATATCTAAATAAAAGTCTTTATGCAATGTTCATAAATGCCTGGTCAAAATTATTTCTCTTAGCATTTATTTGACAGCTTATTGCTAAGTCTCTAGATTATGTCAAAATGCATTATTCCATCAATTAAAAAAGTCAAAGGCAACATTATATTTTTAAAGCAGTTATAGTTATCCTTGTAGGAAACAGTCAATAATGATAAGCAGAAATATGAATATAAAACCTCAAATAAATTACTTAGCAGTGAAATTGGCTTGAGAGGCACCCAAATCAATATTTAAACTAGGGCATATTTAATGGTTTTTGTTTTTGTTTAGTGGAGGGCAGAGGGAAAGGTTATCCCTATTAGAAATACTAACAGTTGGAAAGAAAGAACAATTGAAATTCCCTGTTATTGCTTCAAAGAGTTCCTACTAGACTGTGATATGGTAACTGCCAAATATTACTAGTTACATTAGAGTGGGGCTGATAACTTAATGTCACTTCTGTTATCAGTGAATATATTCTTTATTTAATACCTTAAAAGTAAGAAATTTAATTTCTCCTGTCTTTACAATTGGATGATCTCTGAATGTAACCTATTGTGATCTTCTTAAACAGCCAAAATTTACCGATGGAAAACTAAGTACAAAGGATAAGTATTTAATATCAACAGCTTAAAATTGCATAACAGTGGCTTGGCATGCTGGCACACCTTAGAAGAGCTGTCTCACTACCTCTTCCTCTTCTTTTCACCACAACATCCAAAGGACACGTGTCCCAGCTGAATTACTTCACATACTTTTTGTGTATGGACAGCAGTGAAATTTATAATGGGAGAAAATCTGGGATACACATCCTAAATTCCTATAACAAATAAACTAACAAAGGTGCATTGAGTAGCTACTTACATGTCTCAAACTGGATGTCAGAGCAAGAAGAATTCTTAATGATCATCTAGTATAAATTTCTCATTTTATAAATGACAAAACTGGGCTTCAGAAGCTGACTTCATTTGTCCAAGGCTATATACCCTATTAGTGGTAGAGCCAGACCTCATCATTAAATTTGTTGACAATTCCAATTCTCTATCTGCTCCATTAAAGGAAAATAAAGTAAATATACCTAAAATATGCCTAAAACTAAATAGTCAAAACATATAGCTTTATGATTTCTACTTGAAAATAGTTTTAGAATATCTTTCCTAGAGAGTATTTTTTTATGAATTTTGGCAAATTTGAATAGTTGGCCACTTTAATGCATGGGGGGAAGTTTCCCAGGGAAAAATGACTTGACTCTAAGGGATATGCAATCAACTAATGAAAGATGGAGACTATGGGGTGAATGGAAGGGAGGGCAAATTGGGAGAGGTAGTGATCAGAAGCAAAATACTGGTAAGGAGGGACAAAATGAAAAAAGAAAGAAAAAAGAAAGTATTACAATGGGGGAAAATGAACTCTCTCATAAAGTGAAAGCAAATACCAGAGTGGATTAAAAACCAAAATTCTACAGTTTATCGTTTACAAAAAACAAAACAAAACAAAACAAAAACCAAACATATTTGAAGCATAGAGACACACCAAGAGAAAAAGTAAAAGGCTGGAGCAGAGTATATTAGGCTTCAGCTGAAGGCAAAAAAAAAAGAAAAAAATCAGGGGTAGCAATCCTGACCTGAGACAAAGTAAAAGTAAAAAAGAAATCTAATTAAAACAGACAAGCAAGGAAATCACATCTTGATAAAAGGAACCATAGATAGTGAAGTAACAGCCATACTAAACACATATGCAGCAAGTGGTATAGCATCTAGCTTCTTAGAGGAGAAGTTAAGTGAGTTACAGGAAGGAATAGACAACAAAGTGGGGGGACCTCAACTTCTCCCTGTCAGAACCAGATAAATTTGACTACAAAATGAGCAAGAAAGAAGGTAATGAAGTGAATAGATTTACAGAAAAGTTAGAAATGATAGACCTCTGGAGAAAATTGAATGGGGATAGAATTTCCTCAGTGGTACATTGCAGCTACACAAAACTGACTTTATTCCACAAATTATGGCATAAAAACCTCAAAATCCAAAGCAGAGAGGCAGAAATATTAAATGCATCTTTTTCAAATCATCATACAGCAAAATTGCATATAACAAAGAGCCATGGAAAGATACATCAAATATTAATTAGAAATTAAATAATCTAATCCTAAAGAATGTGTCAGTCAAATAAGAAAATATAGAAACAATCAGTAATTTCATCAAAGAGAATGACAATATGGGACAACATACCAAAATTTATGAGATGCAGCCAATGTAGTAAGTGAAATTTTATATCTCTAAATGCTTACATGAATAAAATAGAGAAAGAACCAACAATTAATTGAGAATGCAATTTAAAAAAATCTAGAAAGAGAAAAAATTAAAAATCTCCAATTTAGAAATTTTAAAGAAAAAAGGAGAGATTAATAAAAGTGTAAGTAAGAAAACTATTGAAATAATAAATAAAAGTGAGAGTTCATTTTATGAAAAAAAAAAGAAAAGAAAAACCTTTGGTTAATTTGATCTTTAAAAAAAAGAAAAAAAAACACATTACCAAAAATAAAATTAAAATCAAAAATATCAAAATGAAACAGGAAAATTCACCACCAATGAAGAGGAAATTAAAACATTAATTAGGAACTATTTTTTTTTCCAAATTCTATGTCAATATATCTGACAATGTAAGTGTAATTAGTTCAATATTTACAACAATAAAAAAATAAATAAATAAAGACTACTCATATTAGCAGAAGAGGAAACAAAATGTTTAAATAACCTCATTTTTGTAAAAAGAAACTGAAAAAAGCCATTAATGCATTAGCTAAGAAATCTCCTGGACTAGATGGATTTGAAAGTGAATTCTACCAAATGTTTGAAGAACAAGTAATTACAATACTATATAAATTGTTTGGAAAAAATATAGATGAAGGAATTCTACCAAATTCCTTTTTTATGACACAAATTCAGTGCCATACCACTGAAACTACCAAAAAAACCCTTTATTTTATAGAATTAGAAAAAATAATGACAAAATTTATCTGAAAGAACAAAAGGTCAAGAATATCAAGGGAAGTAGGGGAAAAAACGCAAAGGAATTTGAACTAGCCATATCAGATCTGAAATTATTATATAAAGTAGCAATCATCAAAACTATTTGGTACTAGGTAAGAAACAGAGTGGTGAATCAGTGGAATAGATTAGGTACAGAAGACGCAGTAGTCAATGATTATAGTAGTCTACTATTTGACAAACCCAAACACTATAGGTTTCTGGGATAAGAACTCACTATTTGATGAAAATTCCTCAGAAAACTAGAAAATAGTATGGCAGAAACTAGGCATAGACCAACACCTCATAGTGTATATGAAGATAAAATCAAAATAGGGACATGATTTGGATATAAAGAGTGATATCATAAGCAAAATAGAAGAGCAAGGAATAGTTTACCTGTCAGAATATGAAGAAGGGAAGAATTTATGACCAAACGAGAGGCAGAGAACATTATGAAGTACAAAAAGTATTATTCTATTACATTAAAAAGCTTTTACACAAACAAAACCAACACAACCAAGATTAGAAGAAAAATAGATAGATGAGAAACAATTATTACAGCCAGTGTTTCTGATAATGATCTCATTTGTCAAATATATGGAGAACTGAGTCAAATTTATAAGAATACAAGTCATTCCCCTATTGACAAATGGTCAAAGGATAGGAATAGGCAGTTTTCAAGTGAAGAAATTAAAGGTATCTATAGTCATATCAAAAAATGTTCTAAATCACTATTGATTAGAGGTATGCAAATTAAAGCAACTCTTAGGTACCACCTCATAACTATAACACTGACTGATATGACAGAAAAGGAAAATGATAAACACTGGAGATTTTTAAATAACCACATTTTAGAAAAAAAAAATTGAACAAGCCATCAATGAACTCTCCAAGAAAAAAATCTCCAGGGCCAAATGAAGTTGCAAGTGAATACTATCAAATATTTGAAAAACAATTAATTGGGAAAATTAAGGCACTAATGCATTGGTGGTGTAGTCATGAACTGATCCAACCACACTGGAGAGCAATTTGGAACTATGTGCAAAGGGCAATCAAATTGTGCATACCCTTTAATCCAGCAATACCACTACTAGGTCTATATCCCAAACATATCATAAAAAAGCGAAAAGGACCTGCATCTACAAAAAGTATTTATAGCAGCTATTTTTGTGGTAGCCAAGAATTGGAACTTGAGGGCATGACCATCAATTGGGGAATATGAACATAACAGAATACTATTGTGCTGTAAGAAATGATGAGCAGGTGGATTTCAGAAAAACATGCAAACATTTACATGAATTTATGCTGAGTAAAGTGAGTAGAACCAGAACATTGTACACCAGTACTAGCAACATTGTGGGATGATCACCTATGATTGACTTAGTTCTTCTCAGTAATACAGTGATCCAAAATAATTTCAAAAGACGCAGGATGAAAAATTATATCCACATTCCCAGAAAGAATTATTGAGTTTGATGCAGATCAAAATAGACTATTTTTACTTTTTGATGTTTTTTTGTGGCTTTTTCCTTTTTTTTTTGTTTCTATTTTCACAAAATGACTGATGTGGAAATATGTTTACAATGTATAACCTTTATTAGATAGTTTGCTGTCTTGGGGAGGGGAGAGAGGAGAACAGGAGCAAGAAAAAAATTAAAACTCAAAATCTTATCAAAATTAATATTGAAAACTCTCTTTACGTGTAATTGAAAAAATACTACTTACAAAAAAACTCAAAAATAAACTAGAAAGAAAATTACTCCTATTACCATCCCTGTCATAGGAGTGGGGGGTGGAAACATGGTCATACATTTTGGAAAACAACTTCTTTGTATTACTGAGTATTTATGGATGACAAGCAGTGTCAAAGGCCCAAGAGCTACAAGACACATTTATTATAAATAAATGTTATTCAAGTTCCACCAATTTTGCATCCAAGTATTGTTTTCTAATAACCAGCAAGATGGGTAATGTTGCACTACAAAGATGAACATAAATAGATGACAATCATCATAGTCTTCTAGTATTTCAGAATTTATTGAAGAGGCAGGAAATCTTAATTTCTCCTGGAGCAAGGACACTTGATGTCTTCAACACTAAAATATGGCAAACAAGAAATTGGCATTTAAGTGGGCACATAAGAAGTCCCTCATGCTGTGTATGCAGCATTGCAAATAGGCCTAAGGGGAGCTGTTCCTAAGAGGCTCATTATGGGGGTAGAAAAGTTGTGTCAGGAAAGCAACAACTAAGCCCTGTGAAAGTTACAATCATCTGAACATATTGGGTTAGGAAGAAAAATTCACTTCCTGACCAAGGTTTAATTGGCCTAGTAGTTATTGACTGGAGCTGGAGAGGAGCCACACAGGAAATGTCTGCAGTGCCTTAGACAATGCATTCATAGCAGAAATAATGATTTTGCCAAAGACAACTGCCAGCAATTAACAAACCAGCTGATACATGTGGACAAATGTTCATTCCCCATAGATGAATATACTGACAGCGCTAATACCCAGAATCAGTTTTTATGGTGTGAGGTATGGAAAAAAATTCTTTAAGAGAAAAAAAACCCACTGCTAAAACTGGAGAATAGAATTAAATTTAGTTTACTTTACATTCCCTGATTTCTGAAATAATCTACCAATTTTTTTAAATTAAAATTTCCAACAACTTCAACTAGCCAGACATTGTATTCATGATCCTTTCCTTAACACATAAGCACAGTCACTCAGTGCCTTTACTTCCCTTCCCCATGCTGTCATTGAACATTGTAAGACCAAATTTGTCTAATTGTCTTATTATTATTCTCCTCTTTCTTCTTGCCTAGAAGAATAAATGTCTGAGGTGGGACTGAAACCGTGGTCTCATTGTATTTGGAATACAGTATTCCAGCCATTATATTCTGATACATTCTAATATTTTTAGGGGGACAGGAGGCAAAAGTCTTTTAACAAACAGGTACCAGGTCCCTATTCTAAGTTCACTTTGCCTTCTGTTAGCTTATTGACAGTACTTTTAAATCCATTTCAATAATTCGATCCAATAAATATTTATTAAGTACCAACTGTGTGCCAGTCACCGATCAAATATTTACAAAACATTCAAGGGTATTGCCCCTAAAACACTAACACTATTTTGCTCACTATTTATGGAGTGATATAAATTTTCTGATATCAGAAGACCAATATTCCAAATCTAATTCGGTCCCTTATTAATTTCTTAACTAAGGAGAAGTCACTTGTCATTTTTTGGCAGGCTGTAATAGACGATTTATTTCTAAGGTGCCTACCTGGGCTGATATTCTAGCTTTTTCTCTCATTTCCCCTTTGCAAGAGACTGAGACATCATGGGAATGATAAACATAAATCTGGGGATGGATTTCACAGGCCTCCATCAATTTATTAATTGTTCTAGGAATTGGGCTAGGTGAAAGAGATACGAAGACAAAAGTTATTCTCTGCCTTCTAATTACTTCTAATGCTATGAGATTATAAACACATGCACACACATACATATATATGTACACAGATACATATATGCACATATACATATATACATACATATATGCAAATATATACATATCTATCTCACAATAAAAGGTTATATAAAATTATATACAAGTATATATTATACCAATTATTAGATTTTTGGAGGTGGGTATGTCAACAGATATTAGCTAGAAGGATGAGGAAATGTTTCACACAGAGACGGTGAATAAGGTGGACTTTGAAGGAATCTAGGAATACTAAGATTGTGTGTGTGTGTGTGTGTGTGTGTGTGTGTGTGTGTGTGTGTGTGTGTGTGTAGAGGAGTAATATGCACTAAGGATCAAAAAAGTGGAATGGGGCCATGTTGTAAAAGGTTCTGAATGTCAGAGGATTTTATGTCCAACACTAGATGTAACAGAGTGCCACTGAAATTTATCAATGAAAAGAACGACACATTCATGCATGTGCTTTACTTAGAAAACAAAGAAATATTTCGACTGTCACATGAAGCATGAACTACAGTGGTGAAATATTTGAAGCCAGCTTACCAGTAAGGATGTTCTTGCAATAGTGCACCAATAAGGTGATGAGTGTACGAAGTATGGTAGGAAGTATGGTAGTGACCTAGTGAGTAGAGAGAAAGGGAAAAATTTGAGAGACTGTGGATAGAAACCACAAAATCTGGCAATTGGGGTAGAAGAATGGAATGAGTGAAAGTAATTGAGAATGAAATTCAGTTTTCATTCTTGGGTGAATAGAAGTATGGTAGCTCCCTCAAAAGAAATACGTAAGTTCCTAGCTGGGATAAGATTTTTGGGAAAGATATTAAAGTATGTTCTGCACATGCTGAGTTTGAAACTTCTTTGAGACATCTAGTTAAAAATAATTGTTGGTATTGGGCTAGAACAAAGAAGGGAAATTTGGGATGAATATATAAATATTTCTATAGATGACTCTAGATTGATCTGCATAGAGGAAATAATTACTACATGACTCGATAAAGTCACCAGTACATAATTTAAAGAAAAGATAGAGTAACTAAATTAGAGCCTTGGTAAATAGTCATAGTTAAAATGAAGAATATTGATGGTAATTCAGCAAAGGAAAGTGAGGAGTATTTATGCCTAAGAAAGAAGAGTGTCACAAAAACTCAGTGAGGAGACCAAATGGGGAAGAGAGGTGTTCATCAGCATCAAATGGTATAAAGAGGTCAACAAGCATAAAGGAGTCTTAAGAGGGCCAGTGGTGAGTGTGTGAGTGTGTGTATGTATGTGAACATAAGGGAAACGATAGGGATAGCCAAGGAAATGATTTGGTGAAGAAGAGAGCAGTACAAAGGTACATGTAGTAAGGTTAGTCCTAATTAGGAGAAAGGTCACCTCTTCATCAGAGAGGAAAAAGAAGAGAATATGGAATATGCCAAGAAGTCATGATGCAGTAAAGGGGAGAAGTGAAACATTGTAGGGAGTAATTGAAAAAACCAAGAACTTAGCTTTGTAAAAATTCAATTTGTCATCAGTATACAGAACAATTTCCAGGAAAAGGCCCTAATAGATCTGGCAAAGAAATAACTGCGTTGCTTATTTTGACTCAGAATTAGGGATCAAAAGATTTTTAAAGGGGCAAAGTGGGAAGAGTGTGGATCAGGAGTTCAGCAGCTTTATAAAAGTCAAGCAGAGACCAAAATCTGAATTTGGGAACAAATCTAGTGGTTCTTTATTCTAAGGATATTCTAAGCATAGGTCTGAAACTGAGAGATCAGAAAATGTATGGGGGAGGAGAAGGAAAGAGACAGGAAAAATGGAAATGACATATACAAAATATCTAAACTATTTCCAAGGTCTAAGATATGTCAACTACAGGACTATCTCACAGCTTCACTGCTGTATTCCTGCTGCTTTACTGGGCATGTGATCCCCAAATATATGCCATGGCTTTCAATGAAGGTGTAGTCTCAGTTTTGAGTGTTAGAAAGCTATCCAGCTGGAGTAGTCAGAGACTTAAGCAAGCTGTTTCACTTAGAATTATAAATGTGTTTTATCAAATCATTTAATTAAAAGTATCCTTCACATGTACCAAGTAATGCTCCTTGTTTAGAAAAGAGTTATAGGATATTCTCTTTTTAAGCAGGTAATTTTTAAGTACATTTACTAAAATATTTCATATGTGTGTGTATATATAAAAACATATAGACATTATTGTTTTTCTGCTTTGCATTTTGAGTTTTTGGTTTTGTTTTAGATATTCACTTGGATGTATAGAAGTTTCATTACTCTCTGAAAAGGTCAAACCAAGCATAATAATTAAGAGTAGTCCAACAGGGTGCTTTAGCTCCTTTCAGAAAGTCCTTGTACGTAACTTAAAGAGTTTAGCTCTATTTGCATGTGAGCACACATGCACATGTGTGCGTGTACACACACACAAATACCCATACATACACACATGCACAAAGACATTCTCCTTTTTTTTTACTTATTTTTTTCTTTCTAGTGCCGCAAGTGGGATCTCACATAAACGGAGCACCAGCCATTCATTATTGAACCAATCATCACCAGCTCTGTGAATTACAACCTTGAAAGCATCACAATGCTAATTCTTAGCCTTGGGCACACCTGGGGAACTACACTGAAGAGGCTGGTCAGCTTCATTCTGTGTCAGGGTGAAGTATGTAATTGTGTTAAAAGGTAACTCATTAATCTGAAAAAATCTTAAGACAATGTCATTTTATTTTCTTCAAAATGATGTTGATTTTCATATTTCAAAATTCATAGAATCAGAGAAAGAGTCTTTTCAGAAGGAATCAAAAGAAGTCTTTAAAAGGTGTTCTTCAAAGTATATTAGTGGGGAACTTCAAGTGAGTAAATTCCCTCTAACAAAAAGAAATCTAAAACTATATTCTAGCTTAAAGTTTTGGAGGTCTTCATAGGGCACTGAGAGATGGAGATACAAACATGTGTACTCAGTCAAAAGTCAGTATGTGGAGAGATAAGTTTTGACTCACAGCTTCTGACTGTAAGCATAATCAGGAAATCCTGGCTATCTGCCACATGACACTGAATCGTAGCTGTACAACAGGGAGACTAAAAAGATGTAGATAAAATTATTTGATTTTTGATGATTATTTTTAAAATGACCCCCAAATGTCACACATCATCCTTGACTGAACCACAACAATTTAAAAATCATATGTAATAAACATGTTAGTTATTAGTAGTAATATTGTTACATTTTTATCACATGAATCAATTCATGTTAAGACAGATGGTGCAATTTTATTGTATTCCTTTCAGTAGATTTTTCTCTTAAATAGGGTTATAGAATTTGGGGATAAGGCTGAAGTTCTTCTATTCCAAAAGTTTCATGTAATATATGGGAGGGTGGGGCCTGGGGTGGATGGAGAAATAGATGTAATGACTTGCCAAAGGAGAGTGCTAGAATTAGAATTAAAACCTAGGGGGCAGAGCCAAGATGACAGAGTAGAAACAGAAACCTTTCTGAGCTCTCTACCAAATCCTCTCAAAATATCTGTAAAAAATTACTCTGAACAAATTCTAGAGCAGCAGAAGCCACAAAATGAGAGAGTAAAGCAGATTTCTAGCCCAAGATAATCTGGAAGATTGACAAGAGGGGTCCATTGCACCAGACTCAGAGCAGAGTAGGGCACAGCTCAGGGTGGGCTGCACCAGCACAGACAGGAATGGAACAGGCCTCAGGAGGCTGAATCACTGCAACTCAGTTTCCAGACTCCTCCTCCCACAAACACCAAAGACAACTTCAAAGGTCAGTGTGAAATCTCATCTCAGTGAGAGAGAAACACAGTCTCACCCTAGCCCCAGGCCTAGACCCAGGGCAGTGAAAGTCACTGCTACAGTGGCCTGCTACTTCTGGAGCTCTTGGACTACAGATGGTGGGAGAATCAAGCAACTGATTTGGATGACAGTCTTAGGTGGCAGTCCTGGGGCCAGGAGGAGAGGTGACTGGGCAGAACTAGTGGTGGCTGTGGAGAGGGAATGCTACTAGCTGATCCAGGGCAGAAAACAATGCTTGTGGTTTCTCACAGACCACAGTGCAGGTCACGAGAGGACTAAATACCTCTCCTTTGATCATACCACTTTGGTGGAGCTGAGAATTACTGGTCCCTGAAGATATCAATGAAAGCAGCTGCACAAAGCCTGTAAAACAAAGGGCAGTGCACTATCCACTTAATAAGGAACTCAGAGGTCAAGAAATTGGCTGGGAAAATGACCAAAAGGGGGAAAAATAAAATTATAGAGGGTTACTTTCTTGATGAAAAAGTATTTTCTTATGATGAAGAAGATCAAAGCATACAACCAAAGGAAGGCAGCAAGATCAAGGCTACTACAACCAAACCTCCATGAAAATCATGAAATGGTATCAGGCCATGGAAGAGCTCAAAAAGGACTTTGAACATCAAGTAAGAGAAGTAGAGCAAAACTTGGGAAGAGAAATGACAGTGATTCAAGAAAATCATGAGAAATGAGTCAACAATTTGCTAAAGGAGACCCCTCCCAAAAAAGCTGAAGAAAATAACACCTTTCAGAATACATTAACTCAAATGGCAAAGAGGTTCAAAAAGCCAATGTGGAGACAAATGCCTTCAAAAGCATAATAGGTAAAAGGGAAAAGAAGGTCCAAAAGCTCATAAAGAAAATAATTTCTTCAAAATTAGAATGGAGCAAATGGAAGCTAATGACTTCATGAGAAATCAAGAAGTTATAAAACAAAACCAAATGAATGAAAAAATAGAAGACAATGTGAAATATCTAGAAATTAGATGCAGGACAGGTAATTTACAGATTATTGTTCTTCCTCAAAACCATGATCAAAAATAGAGCTTGTATATCATCTTTCAAGAAATTATCTGGGGAATCTGCCCTGACATTCTTGAACCACAGGGTAAAATAGAAATTGAAAGAATCTACCAGTCACCTTCTGAAAAAGAACTCAAAAGGAAAGCTCCTAGGGATATTGTAGCAAAATTCCAGAGGTCCCAGACTGAGGAGAAAAAATTACAAGTAGTCAGAAAGAAACAATTCAAGTATTTTAAAAACTCAATCAGGATAACACAGGATTTAGCAGTTTCTACATTAAGGGACTAGAGGGCTTGGAATATGATATTCCAATGGTCAAAGGGGCTAGGATTAAAACAAAGAATCACCTACCCAGGAAAACTGAGTATAAAGCTTCAAGGGAAAATAGAATTTCAATGAAATAAAGAACTTCCAAGCATTCTTGTTGAAAAGACTAGAACTGAATAGAAAATTTGACTTTCAAGTACAAGAATCAAGAGAAACATGAGAAGGTAAACTGGAAATAGAAGCCATAAGAGTGTCATTAAAGTTGAACTATTTATATTCCTACATGAAAAGATGACATTTTTAACTCATGAGACCTTTTTCCAGTATTATGGTAGTTAGAGGGAATATATGTATATATGTATGTTCATGGGTATATTATATATGTGTATGTATAAATATATGTATGTGTTGTATATGTATATATGTACACACACATATACACACACATATATATTTATATATACATATATATATTACGTATATGTATATGAAGAGACAGAGACAGGGGGCACAAGGTGAGATGAATATGAAGAGAGAATACCTAAAAAAATTAAATTAATTCTTCAGAGGAATGTGCTAAGAGAGAGAAAGAAAGAAGTAGAGTGTAGTAAAGTATCTCACATAAAAGAGGCAAGAACGATCTTTGATTATGAAGAGGAAGAGAGGGGATGTGAGAGGGAATAAGTGAGCCTTACTCTCATTAAATTTGGTTTAAGGAGGGAATAACACACATTCAATTGGGTTTGGAAATCTATCTTACTCTACAGGAAGATGTAATGCTAATGTATAATAGGAAGGTCTTTTCCATTCATTGATAGGCCCATGTGACCTCCTTGAATTACATAGATGCCTAGGTCACATGAGGTGGAAGGAACTTGCTGAATGGGTGGAACAGAAAAGGGAGAAAGTGAGTGAGAGCAGTTAAGGCTGAGAAAGAGAGGACGCAGGCAAGGAGACAGCTAGGTTAGTGAGTGTTTGTTTGTGGGAAGGTCCCAGCATTCGGGAGGCTTGGGAATGGCTTTGTTCCCTGCAGTGATAATGTGTATTGACTTCTTGGCTACTATGATTGATTCAGGTTTCTGGTATCTGAATAAGTGTTTTTCTTCTGTCTTCTATATGGTGAGTCTGTTCTACTTTGCAGTTGAGGGAATATTCATAGCCATCACCAGTGCTGTGAGTATTGCCTTGGTGATACAGAAGTCAGGGAAAAGGGGATAAGAGAGGGAGGATAATAGAAGTGTTGGCATTGGGGAAAGGAATAATCAGAAGCAAACACTATTGGGGGAGGATAGGTCAAGGGAGAGAATGGAATAAATGGAGAGCAGGACAGGATAGAGGGAAATGTGGTTAGTCTTTCACAATTCTTACAGAAGTGTTTTGAGTGACTGTACATGTATAACCTATATTGAATCTCTTGCTTTCTCAGTGAGGGTAAGTGGGGAGGAAGGAAGGGAAAGAATATAGAATTCAAAACTTTAAAAATGAATGTTAAAAATTGTTTTTGCATGCAACTGGGAAATAAGTTGACACAGGCAATGGGGTATAGAAATCTATCTTGCCCTGCAAGAGGGGAAGAGGATAGGAAGGGGGGTGTGATAGAAGGGAGGGAAGATTTTGGAAAGGGGTGGTTGAGGAAGCACGCTATCCTGGGGTGGGAGAAGGGAGAGATGGGGAGAAAATTTGAAATTCAAAATCTTGTGGAAGTGAATGTTGAAAACTGAAATTAAATATATTATATAAAAAAAAAAAACAAAAAAAATCCAATAACAATAAACCTAGAAAAAAAGACAATAAGAATTCAGAAGACAAAAAAAAGAAAGTAAAACCTAGATCTTCTGACTCTAAATCTAACGTATATTCCACTATTCCATAGTGTGGTATGGCATGACAGGCTGTTGAATGGAGCTGATTAACATGACTCCGAGAGCTAACTCTAAACTACTAACATTATACATGTTCCTCACTGTTTTATGACTTGCACTAATAACAAAAATATCTAATTTTGGAAACCTTAATCTACACCAAGTCCTGCTAATACACCTGAGCCATGATGGATCCTTTAATAAAGCTGGTTAGAGACTGGTTGTCATGAATAGCCTGATTCAGCAAGATTATCATCTGCTAGGAAACACTCTAAAATCTTAGCTGGAAAGTTCTATCAAATTATTTACGAGCTTTATCTAATCTAGAATCTAGTATCCAGTATTTCAAAGACAACTGTCCAAATGAGTATAATGAAAACTTATTATCGAATACTATTTATGATGAAGTTTGCTCAGAAAGTTTTAAATCATTGAATTAAAGATTCAAAGACAGGTCATCTAGTTCCATTGCCTGTTTAACACGAAGAAAGTGATCACCAGAGAGGTAAAGATTCTAAGAGAAGGTAATATAGGTAGTAAGGAACAAATCTGGTATTTAAACCCAATTCCTTTTACTCCAAATTCAGGGCTCCTAGCACTGCATGACATGCCATCTTGGTACACATGCAATTATTCATCAAATGTCTACTTAGCACCTATATGTGTAGCGTACTGATAAAAAAATAAATAAAATAATATCCTTCCTTTCAAAGAACTTGCAATGTAGAAGGAATGGAAGAATCGATGCATAAATCATTATGCTAGATATCAAAATGAAAAAATAAATGAGAAATAAAAAGGGCTGAGATGGCAATAATAGCTTTGGGTTATGTGTAATGTTTTATGTAGACCAAAACACTTTCACATGTATTATTTCACTTAAACCTTAAACAATCCTGTGACACAGATGAGAAAAATGTCATATTCAACAATTTTGAATGGTGCTAGTTTGACTGTCCCTAATTTACAGATGAACATCTGTTTCAAAAGGTTGTGACTTAGGATCACCTGGCTAATTGGTGTCTGAATCAGGACTTAAATACCATTATTACAAATACAGTTTCTATGCTTTTTTCCCCCCTCACATTAGCCTGCTTCTCTTTCTTATGATATTATCAGAAGTAGCAGCAATAGTAACTATAGGAGTATTAGTAGTAGTGTTAGTAACAGAATTTACATATACTTGAAAGTTAGCAAGGTAATTTATATATGCTATCCTATATAAACTTGGATCTTATACTGATTTCTTTACTGAAACAAATTTATTTCCCATTATGCGTTGCTGTTTCTTTTTTGAGACTGAGTGAAATCGCATCGTACACCCACATATTCAGAATTTCAACTTCAAAGAATATGTGGAACAAAACTGAATTTAAAGCAAGAGAGTTTTAAAACACCTGAGGAGCTTAAGGCTATCATTAAAGCATGACTCTTAGGTTTCTCCCTTCAAAAGCCTTAAAGGAGACACCCGGTCATCATTCAGGCTCATGGACTCAATTTACACAAGTAGTTATTTTGGTCATCTGATTTTTCAAATTAGTACTGATGAGAAACAAGTAATTAGGAGGAGGACTTCAAGAGTCAAGCCTGTCCACTTACTACAGAAGAAAGAGGAGGTCATAAGAAGGGGAAACTCAGATAAGCTAATATGTTAAGGCATTAGTATGAGTCTTTACAACGATCTTTGAGCCTTGAAAGACCAAGTTAAATTGCCTCTAGTACAATCTTTCTCTCATTGAAGTTTTACTCCTATGTCACATATTGTTAATGAGATGACCTTGTATTATAAAAGATTGTTCCAGCAGGACATAAGGCCTAGACAATACTGATAACCCTAATAACCTCGAGGTACAGGCTCAGCATTGGATTGACCTATAGAAAACACCCAAATTTATCAGAAGAGTTTTATCATCACCAGAAGAATGACCAGGTGATTATTCTGTGTGTGTGTGTGTGTGTGTGTGTGTGTGTGTGTGTGTGTGTATTTTGTTGTGGTCATTTTGCCACCACAAATCACTAAATTACACAGGTTATAATCTGCATTGGTGAAGGGAATATTCTTACCAATAAAGGCAAAGATCATTTAAACAAAATACTTTTTTTTCAAAAAAATAAAAAAGAAACCAAGTAAAGCAAATAACTGACTGTCCGACCCAGAATAAATCACTTAACCTCTCAATGCCCTCAGGCAAACCCCTCAGACTATTTAGCGCACATCAGATACTGGTCTGATTTGCTAAAGGGAGTTTTCTTTTCTGAAGGTCTCTATATGAATGACATTATCAGACATTTAATAAATGAAACAAAAATCATGCATGTAATTCATAATTTAGAAAAAACCAAGCACGTGTACATCTAATGTAAAAAAAAAATGCTTCCTGTTGAGGCTTGTGTTACTTGGACATTTCTCAAATGTGAAATACTGCATCCTCAGCCTGGTAATACTGGATTGAGGCATATCTGTGCATCAAGTTACATCTCAAGTAAAATTTTTCTTTCCCTGTACTACAATTTGGAAAGATATGTCATAAACCATGGGGTTCATCAGTGAAATTATTTTTGCTCTGAGTAGGATTTTAATAACCATCTGGGTTCAGTTAGATGCAGTCCCCCCTTCTTATATGTAGATGAACTGGAAGAAAATAATTAAATAAGATTGAACTATACTATTTCTAAAATAGAATATGACTATCTCCTTGTTGTTGAGTATCCTGCCTACTGGTTAAGTCAGATGATAGCAACTAGACCAGTTTGCCTGGTGGAATTAATTCATCTCTTCAATATTGTTTGGAAGGAGCAAACACTAGATTTTCATTTCAAGTTCCCTCTGTCTCAGTAAATCTATTTTTCCTTAGGTACATTGATACCATTTTTTAATTTGTTTCCTTTTTTTTTCAAAAAAATCTCATTTTAATTCATTTTTATGTTGTTTGGGGAGCAAAATGCACTATGCTATTTAGACAGGACTTTCTATAATGTTATGCCTATCTTGAGTTATGTTTTGAACCCAGTATATAGATATGTGACACAGGCTTGTGATGGCTTTAGTCTTTTTTTCACAAGGGGTGAAATATCTGTGTTTATCAAGAGAATATATCTCAAAGAAGTTCTGTCAAGAACAAAAATATCCAGTATATTTTATTGAATCTGAAGAGGACGCTAACTTTTATCACACGAGAGAGATTATTTCTTATGTTTTATGTAAAATAATGGGAGATAATTACATTCTCTTCAGATGGTATAAAGGCATGTCCTCTAGAAATACCCAAGGTTTCCATGGTGGCATACTGGTAAATGAAGCTTGACTGAAATGAAAGTTTAGCTAGGGAAATAAAAAATGCTCAATGTCAATGACAGTTAATAAAATTGGCACCAGTGGACTTCCATGTTTCAAGGTAACCAGAGGCCAGGATGCTCATGCAGCATTCTCACAGAGGTTAGCCATGTAGCCCTGATTATGATTTAGCTAAAAGATTACCTATAGCAATGAATGTCATACCCCATAGTTGAGGGGGAAAGCTTCTATTTCTTGAAATGGAATCCCATATATGTATTTAATCTAATACAATAGCTCAACAGATGGTGTTCTGCTCATGCCATGGGAACCACCAAAGAATTATGCATACACGTCTGAGGTTTCAGCTATTCCAAAGTTCCAAAAATCTCTTGGAAAATATTGGTGCGATAGTGTCATAGCTATTTTTTAAGTAAAAGGAAGTGTGTGTGTGTGTGTGTGTGTGTGTGTGTGTGTGTGTGTGTGTGTGTGTGAGAGAGAGAGAGAGAGAGAGAGAGAGAGAGAGAGAGAGAGAGAGAGAGAGAGAGAGAGAGAGAGAGAGAGAGGGAGAGAGGGAGAGATATTACAGCACTTTGCCAGCTCCACCACCAAGTCTTATTGACTTGGACTAGATTGACCAAACATCTTCCTCTTTTGGTTAATTCCAGGAAAAGTCAGCTAAACTTTGTATTGAAATAGATTCCTAAAGTGAAAGAAAGACTTTATAACTTCACTTTCTTTCCTTTCTAAATGCGTGTGTTTCCATTCCATTGATCTATGAGATCAAGTTTAGCACACATGTGAGGTACATCAAGATCATGTTTCTATTCTTAAAATTAGCCCTCCAAATCTTTTTATTATTGTTTAAGGATTACTGAAATCAGCACTTGACAAAATGTGATCTGCAAAGAGACAGTATTCTGAGTAATAGGCAGTAAATGAATTAGAGGTCCATGGATATCTACATACAGTGTCTCCCCCTGCCCAGTAGATCTATTCTGACTTTTCTTGGCTACTCTCCCATCCCCTCTTTGGGAATCTAAGTTTCTTCTAAGAAACTTCTAAGTTTCTTTATCAACACAATTAGTTTTGCTAATTGGTGACTGTTAATGAAACTGGAGGTTGGAAAACAATCAAACTTGTCTTCTAGAAATCCACTGTTCCAACTTATAAAATAACTGTTCTTATTATGTACTGTGGAGCAACTGGAATGAATGAAAGAACTCAGGTGCCAGTCAACAAACATATATTTGCCTTTAGACCAGGAGATAGAGCTCAGGATTTGAAGTAAAGAAGATCTAAAGTCAAATCAAGCCTCAGACTATTACTCTCTGTGTGGTCTTCACTGGGCAAATCATTTAACCATTGTCTGCCTCAATCTTCTCAACTATAAAATGGTTTGTAAAACTCCATGGTTATAAATGGTTATATATATAATGATCATATATAATATATATTATATATAATATATATGTTATATATAGTATATGTAATGATTATAAAACTCAGGTTTGTGATAAGAAACAAATAATGTAATATTTTTGAAGCTTCTGGAACAATGTCAAGTAGATAGTAGTAGGAGCTTAATAAATATGTTTTTTCTTTCTTCCTCCATTCCTTCGTTGCTTCCCTCCTTTCTTATTTCCTTCCATATTTTTTCTTTCATTTCTTCCTTGGTTCATTCTTCCTTCCGTCTTTCTAATCTTCCTTCCTTTCTTCCTTCCATCTTTCCATACTTATTGCCCTGGAAATACTAATAAATCAATTGGTTTGCCAAAAGTAATAAATATGTGTCAATAGTAGAAACTGAACCCAGGTTATCCACCACATCTCTATCTACTACAACTAACTTGATATCTAACAAAATATATTGTCCAATATTCTATCTTTAATCCTTGTAGATAGATTTAACAGGGGGGAAATGGGGGAGAGAGAGTGAGGATAACAGAGTAGTGGAAACAACCCAGAAGAACTCTTCCAGCATTCTCTTCCATACAACTTTAAAATTATGTCTTAAATTGAATTCTGGAGTGGCAGTGCCAAAAAAGATCAGGTGAGACATTTTTCAGCCTAAGGAAACTTAGTAGATTATCAAGAGAGGTCTTTGACACCAGGGCTGGGGCCAGCCAGTAGCTAATGTGGTGAAAGAACCAGCCATGGGCCTTGGAGGTAGCTGCTACAGTAGCAGCAACAGCTTCTCAGCTAAGAGGTGATGAGGGGCTGGACGATTCATCAGGAAGAGACAACAGGGGATCATTTTCTGGCAATGGGTGCAGGACCGGGCACTGTGAGAACTGTATTGCCCAGATGGAGATTTGGGTAAGCGCTTGTGGTTAGTCACAAGGGAGCAGAGGTGCTAATTGCAGTTCCAAGGCAGAAAGAAACACTAGTACTTGAGGCCTCAGGAGGAGAGGGCTTCCTTATGTAAACACCAGAGCATTGACTAGAAGAATGGTAACCATGCTTCTCTACATCTCACACTACTTTGGAAAGACCTAATTAAAAGAGGAAATCATGCAAACTCTGTAGAGATACCATAGATGATGAAATAATATCAAAATGTTTTACAGCAGCTTTCTCAGAAGAAGGCCTTATTCCTCAAATATGCAGAGAACTGAGTCAAATTTATAACAAATTATATCTACTTCTTTCTCAGAAAACTTTTTCAGAAAAAGACCATATTTCTCAAACATGCAGAGAACTGAGTCAAATTTATAAGAAATAACGTCTATTTCCTAAATGATAAATGGTCAAGGGACACGAACAGCCAGTTTTCAGAAGAAGAAATGAGAACTATCTATAGTCACACGAAAAAATCCTCCACATCAGTATTGATTAAAGAAGTGCAAATTGAAACAACTGTGAAGAACCACCTCACACAGATCAATTTGCTAATAAGGCAGAAAAAGAAAGTGACGAATGTTGGAGGGGATATGGAATAACAAGGATACTAAGGCACTGTGGGTGGAGTTGTGAACTGATCCAACAATTCTAGAGAGCAATTTGGAAGTAGGGCCACAGAATTATAAAACTGCAGAGCTTTAAAATATCTGACCCAGCACTGCCACTGCTTACTTTGTACCATAAAGATATCAAAGAAAAAAGGAAAATGATCCATATGTACAAAAATATCTATAGCAACCCCTTTTGTGGTGGCTAAGAATTGGAAATCAAGGGGATGTCCATCAATTGGGAAATGGCTGAACAATTTGTGTTATATGATTGTGATGGAATAATATTGTACTATACGAAATGATGAACAGGATGCTTTCAGAAAAACCTGGAAGGACTTACATGAACTGATGCAAAATGACGTGAACAGAACCAGAAAACATTGTACATAGTAACAACAATATTGTACCAAGATCAACTATGAATGACTTATCTATATTCTGAAATGTAATGATCCAAGACAATTCTAAAGGACTTATAATGAAAAATGCTATCCATCTCAAGAAAAAGAACTGATAGAATCTGAATGCAGATTGAAGCACACTTTTCCAAAACTTTTTTAAATTATTGTTTTTAATATGACAAAACAGGAAAATGATAATGCTGGAGAAAATGTGGGAAAACTGGAACACTAATGCATGGTTGATAGAGTTGTGAACTGGAGAACAATTTGGAATTATGCTCAAGAGGCTATTAAACTATGGATATCCTTTGATACAGCAATATCAATGCTAGTTCTGTATCCCAAAGAGATCATAAAAAATGGGAAAGGGCTCACATATACAAAAAAATTCTAAATATTTATAGCAGTTTTTTTGTGGTGGCAAAGAACTGTAAACTGGGGGATGTCCATCAACTGAGGAATAGCTGAGCAATTGGTGGTACATGAATGTAATTGAATATGATTGTGCTATAAGAAATGATGAACAGAATGCTTTTAGAAAAACCTGGAAAGACTTATATGAACTGATGGTGAGTGAAGTGAGCAGAATCAGGAGAACATAATATACAGTAAGCACTACAGCGTGTGAGGACTGTTTTGGATAGACTTAACCCTTCACAGCAATGCAAGGATCTAAAACATTTCCAAAGGACTCATGATGCAAAATGTCATCCACATCCAGAGAAAGAACTATGGAGTTGGAACACAAAATGAAGCAGATTATTTTCTCGTTATGTTTTGTTGTTTTTCTTATGGTTTCTCTCATTCCTTCTAATTTTTCTATGCAACCTGACTAATGTGAATATGCATTTAATAGGAATATATGTGTATAACCCGTATAAGACTGCATGCCATCTTAGGGAGGAAGGTGGGAAGGAGAGGGAAAAATATAGAACTTACGGAAGTGATTTTTGAAAACAGAAAAAAAAATAAATTAGTAAATTTTGAGGAAAAAAAAAGAAATGATGAGCAATCAGATTTCAGAAAAACCTGGAAACACTTACATGAACTGATGCTGAGTGAGGTAAGCTGAACCAGGAAAATGTTGTACATGGTAACAGCTACATTGTATGAAGTCCAACTTTGATAGACTTAGATTTTCTCAGCAAAGTAATGATCTAAGACAGTTCCAAAAGATTCATGATGGAAAATGCTATGCAGATCCAGAGAAAAAACTGTGGAGTCTGAATGCAGATGAAAGCATACTATTATCTCCTTTCTTTGTCCTGTTTTTTTTTTTTTTTCTCCTGTTCTGGTTCTTCTTTCACAACATAACTAACATAGAAATTTGTGCAATATAATTGTACATTTATAACCTATATCAGATTTCAGGACCTCTTAGGGCTAAGGGAGAGAAGGGAGGGGGAAAATCTTATAATAGTGAATGCTGAAAACTAAAAATTAACTCATTTTTAACAGAAAAAAATAAATTATTCTTGTTTTTGGCCTTTTTTCCATTTGAAACATGACTAATCTGGATATATTTTGCCTTTAAAAAGAGGGTAATGGAAGGAGGGAGAGAATTTATAAATCAAAATATTTTTTTAAAATTGATGTTAAAAATTTTGCTTACATGTAATTGAGGAAAAAAATAAAAATCAAATAAAAATCCTACTACTAAGGATCACACATAGAAAGTTAGAAAGAATAATGTCCTGGGCTAACCAGTCTAGTCAATAGCTGTGCAAGCAACCTGGCTGCCCATTTAATTCTCCCTGTGTTGTCCATGATCACCTTTCCATAGTCCTCCAAATTTCCTCTCCTCAGTCTGTGATATCCCCTTACGTTTGAACAAAGTAGTAACTCATTCTTTATCTCTTCAGAGACCAAGTGACATTTCCAAAGACTGACTACTCAGTTACAAATTTCCAGAGTGAGTAATGGTTGATCTATTTGCTTCTCTCTCCTTCATTTTGTTTTTATATATTGTTAACATTCTCCTTCTGTCAGCAAGTAGGGCAGTCTTCAAAAGAATATGAGCTGCTATGTGATGCATGAGTAAATAGGCCTGGGGGACGTAGGAAAACGTCTGTAGGCAAATCACACAATCGAGTTTTGTGGAACTTTATGCTTCAACAGGACTGTGGATATATTTAGTCCAACCTGTGTTGGCCAGAGAACCTCTCTACAACACTCCCTTTCAAGCTGTCAGTTGTCTAAGTTCTGTTGGAAGAATTTCTATGAAGGGAACTCTGCCTCTCAGGACAGCCCATTCAACTTTTATTGTTGCAATTTGCTTCCACCTCATGCTTCCCTCCACTTGCCCCATCACTTCCATATTCTGAAACATCAGTATAAATCTTCTTTTAGGACCTAGTCAGGAGTGGGGAAATTGAGGTTTTGATGTGACATGTGGCATTCCAGGTCATTGGGTCCAAGTTTTGCATAACACATCCTATTATTAAGGGGATTTGTTCTGAGAAGTTTGGATTCAGCACTTGAGGACTTAGAGGGTCACATATGACCTTGTGGTCGCAGGTTCCTCACCCCTATGTACTGGATCTACTGTATAAAATCAAAAGAGGATAAAGTTTCCATGGTACAATTGGCACAACTGACTTCATAGGAGTTGCTGTCAGAAAAAAAGGTTTATATATGTGAATCATTCAGATTATTAGTGCTAATGATTTCAATATCATTTTAATGAAAGGTGTATATCACAAATTTCTTTAGTCTTTTTCTCTTATTTGCCACTCCTTCCTCTGCAATTTACTTTAGCGAATCTTTTAACAATACTCACAAAGCTCTCTCTTTTAAAAAAAAAATTATTTTTATCTTCATTCATCCATACCACCTGCTATACATACGCATGGAATCAAAACTTACTAAACCACACCAAACCTACTTCAATTCACCTTTTGTTTTGGCAAAACCAAAAGGATATTTGTGATGAGAGATGGGGAAGGAGTGGGCAATGGGAAGAATTTTGGAACACAGGTGCCCAGAAAAAGTCTGCAGATCAATGATGACAGCTGGTTGGCTGTGGTACTACTACCTCTATTATTGGATTTAGACCCAAGCTACCTATGAAATATATTATGTCACTGAGCATTTATCCTAGACTTTAGTGAGATCACTACAAAAGGTGGGAAATTTTTTTTAAATTCCATTTTATCCAGAAAAAAATAATTAAAGACAATTTATTTATTATAATAGTGTATGGTGGAAATTTTATATTATCTTATCTTAATTTAGTATGTTTCTTGGCCTAGAAATAACAAAAATGGGTGGCCACAACCGCAAGACCATCTGATATATGATTGCTTTTGATAGCTGTTTGTTTAGTCAATATTTTCAGTGAGTCCAGGGATGTCACAAAGAAAAGACTTGTCTTGAAAGACCTAGTTAGTTGATAAGAATTAAAAAGTTCATTAAGAAATGCTCATCTCTGCTTGTAAAAATTTTAAGGTGTATACTATACAACTGGAAAGGAAGCATATAGAAGGGGTCAGGACCTGACTCAAGTTAGGGCTCTGATATACATTTGTTGTTTGAACCTGGGCAGGTAACCTCTTTTGTCAATTTATTTTCATTATACCATATAATGAAAATGCTTGTTTTATTCCATAAATTAAAAATTAAATATATATTAAAATATATATATACATATATGTGTGTATACATATATGTGTGTGTTCATCCTTCATTGCCAAAGAAGACCATACCTTCAGAGAAATAATGACATGACTTGCACATGACTTTGTTTTGAGTGAATGAGGGCTGTGCAGTTCACCAGCCTCACTTCTCTTCCAGAGCCATCTGAATCCAGTGACTAGATAGTCACCAGAATGACTGGAGATGACCCAGCATGAAGCAATTGGGGTTAAGTGACTTGCCCAAGTTCACACAGCTAGTGAGTGTCAAGTGCCTGAGGTGAGATATGAACTCAGGTCCTCCTGACTCCTGCACTGCTGCTTTATCAACTGTACCACCTAGCTGCCCCAAATACGTATATAGATGTGTGCATATCTATGTATATATGCATATATATGTATATACATATAAATATATATAGTCATACACATACATATCTACATATACATATATATTGCATAACATGTTTAAATGTAGTTATTTTGATGTTCCCATTTTAACTTCAATAAAGAATGTTTTATATTCTCCACTGTATATATAATTTAGATATTAATTGCATGGTAAACATTTTGGAGTTAAAAAAAATATTTTTTTTCTAGTTTGGAGCCAATGAAGGTCACCACAACTAGCAGCTGCAGAAGGCTAATTAGAATAGCCTTAATTCATAGCCTGGTCAGCAATCCAAGCAAATAGGCAATTGATTTAATGCAGCAGCTAATCTACCATTGAAATCCCAGAGGTTCTCCCTTTCTTAGGAGGTTAAGGTTATCAGAGAAAGTGCTATGTCCATCCTGGTAAAATTTAAATTCATCAATTTGTAGAATTTTAAGGGATTAACAGAGATTATAGCTTTTGTGTGAGGGTTTTTTTTTTTTTCATGGTTCAAAATCCTCTATATGGTGTATTGTATCAAGCCTGGAAACATTGTAGAAATTGACAAAACAAAGCATTAAAAGTAAATTCATTAATATTTTGAAAAAATAATGAATGAAATTGAATCAAAATTAAGTTCCACGCTAATAGGGACTATTTCATGATAATTATCTTTGTTAAAATTGTTAAGTAGCTAATCAGAATATATCTAGACATCCATATCTGTTTATGTGTTTCATGCTGATTTCATGTTTTTGAAAGTCCATCATGTTCAACATGAGCAAATAATCAGGCAGAAAGGGGGAGAAGGAAAGGGCAGAGAGACAAAGAGAGATAGAAGTAGGAGGAGAAACCCAGAGCCATAGAAAGGGAGACACGAAGAGAGAGACTGAATAGAATTTTTTGAAATGTCCATATTTTTGTAAAAGACTGGAAGGATGAGAAACTAGCAAAAAAAGAGAATTAGAGATTAGACTGTAAATTGCTAACGTGTTTATAAATGAGAGTTGTATGGATTCAACAGTATCACAATGGATCTGGGGAAGAAAGGCTGTTAGGACCTACTTTATTAGTGGTCTAAGGGGATGGAAGATTCAATCTGTACAATGATAAGTAGGCAAAGGAGTTGGGACTTCAACCAAGGATCAACTACCCAGCAAAGTTCAGCATAAAATTTCAGGCAAGGAGAAAGTCATTCAACAAAATAAGGGATTTCCAGAGCTTCCTGACCAAAACACCAGAACTCAATAGACAATTTGATCTTCAAATGCAGGTCTCCAGAGAATCATAAAAAGGTAAACGGGGGGAAAAAACAAAAACAAAAACTTGCTACTCAATTAGGGCAAACTGTTTACCTCCCTATAAGGGAAGATGATACCTGTTAATCTTGAGAACTGTGCAGCTATTATGATAAAAGGGATATATGTAGAGGGAACAGGTATAAAGTAAATGATGTCATGACAAAAATATGATTTAAGTATGAGAAGGGATTGTAATAGGAGGTGTGAAAAGGGGGAAGCAGAAAATGGCAACTTATATCACAGGAAGAAGTACAAAACTATAGTAGAGGGAAGGAGGGGAGGGAGATGAGCATTGTTTGAGAGGTACTCTCATCTGATTTGTTTAAAGGAGGGAACAATAATCTTAAGTGGATAATCCTAACTAGCTCTATAGGTAGTAGGAGGGGAAGGGGGAAGAAAGGGGAGGGTGGCTAAAAGGGAGGAAAGAAGCAATAAGAGTAAAGGGGACTAAAAGGGAGGGGGGCTAAAAGAAGAAGGGGAAGGCTGCAGGAGGAGGGGGAGAAAAGTGGGAAGGGAGATGGGAGAGCTAAAAGCACAAATGGTGGGAAAGAGGTTGGAGGGAAATACACAGATTGTAATCGTAACTGTGAATGTGAATGGAATGAACTCTCCCATAAAACGGAGACGGATAGCAGAATGGATTAAAAGCCATAATCCAACAGTATGCTGCTTACAAGAAACACATTTGAAACGGGGGGATACACATAGGACAAAGGTCAAAGGATGGAGCAGAATATATTGTGCTTCAGCTCATGTAAGAAAGGCAGGAGTAGCAATCCTAATCTCAGACAAAGCAAAAGCAGAAATAGATGTAATCAAAAGGGATAAGGATGGAAACTATATCCTGCTAAAAGGCACCATAGACAATGAAGCAATATCATTACTAAACATGTATGCTCCAAGTGGTATAGCATCCAGATTCTTAGAGGAGAGGTTGGGGGAGTTGAAGGAAGAAATTGATAGCAAAACTATACTAGTGGGGGACCTCAACCTTCCCCTCTCTGAACTTGATAAATCCAACCTCAAAATAAACAAGAAAGAGGTTAAGAAGGTAAATAAAACTCTGGATAAGGTAGATATGATAGATCTTTGGAGAAAGTTAAATGGGAATAGAAAGGAATATACCTTTTTCTCAGCGGTACATGGAACATTTACAAAAATTGACCATGTACTAGGACATAAAAATCTCACAATCCAGTGCAGAAAGGTAGAGATAATCAATGCATCATTTCAGATCATAATGCATTAAAAATTACATGTAATAAAAGGCCATGGAAAGAGAAACCAAAAATCAATTGGAAACTAAATAATCTAATTCTAAAGAAGGGTTGGGTTAAAGAAGAAATCATAGAAACAATCAACAGTTTCATTCAAGAGAATGACAATAGTGAGACAACATACCAAAACTTATGGGATACTGCAAAAGCAGTTATTAGGGGAAGTTTTATATCTTTGAATGCTTACATAAATAAAATAGAGAAAGAGGAGATCAATGACTTAGGCTTGCAGTTGAAAAAGCTAGAAAAAGAACAAATTGAAAATCCCCAAGTAAATACCAAATTAGAAATACTGAAAACTAAAGGAGAGATTAATAAAATTGAAATTAAGAAAACTATTGAATTAATAAATAAAACCAATAGTTGGTTTTATGAAAAAACTAATAAAATTGATAAACCTTTGGTCAATCTGATTAAAAAAAAGAAAGAAGAAAATCAAATTACTACTATTAAAAATGAAAGGGGTGAACTCACCTCCAATGAGGAGGAAATTAAAACAGTAATTATAAACTACTTTGCCCAACTTTATGCCCACAAATTCGATAATCTAAACGAGATGGATGAATATTTTAAAACATACAAATTGCCCAGATTAACAGAAGAGGAAGTTGAATACTTAAACAACCCCATCTCAGAAAAAGAAATTGAACAAGCCATCATTGAACTCCCTAGGAAAAAATCTCCAGGGCCAGATGGATTCACAAGTGAATTCTATCAAACACTGAAAGAACAGTTAATTCCAATACTATATAGACTATTTTTGAAAATTGGGGAAGAAGGAGCCCTCCCAAATTCTTTCTATGATACAAATATGGTTTTGATACCCAAACCAGGAAGAGACAAAACAGAGAAAGAAAATTATAGACCAATTTCCCTAATGAATATAGATGCAAAAATTTTAAATAAGATTTTAGCAAAACAAATACAGCATCTTATCACGAGATTAATACATTATGATCAGGTAGGATTCATACCAGGATTACAGGGCTGGTTCAATATTAGGAAAACTATTAGCATTATCGATCATATCAACAACAAAGCTAACAAAAACCACATGATTATCTCAATAGATGCAGAAATAGCTTTTGACAAAATACAACACCCATTCCTACTAAAAACACTGGAGAAGGTAGGAATAAAGGGAACTTTCCATAAAATAATAAGCAGTATCTATCTAAAACCTTCAGCAAGCATTATATGCAATGGGGATAAGCTAGATGCATTTCCCATAAGATCATGGGTGAAACAAGGTTGTCCATTATCACCACTATTATTCAATATGGTACTAGAAATGTTAGCTGTAGCAATTAGACAAGATAAAGATATTCAAGGAATAAGAATAGCCAAAGAAGAAACTAAGTTATCACTCTTTGCAGATGATATGATGATTTACCTAGAGAATCCCAGAGATTCAAGTAAAAAATTACTTGAATTAATAAACAACTTTGGCAAAGTTGCAGGGTACAAAATAAACCCACACAAATCTTCTGCGTTCTTATATATTAGCAACAAAGTCCAACAGCAAGAGATAGAAAGAGAAATCCCATTTAAAGCTAGGGTAATAAAAATGACAATTCTACCTAAATTAATATACTTATTTAGTGCCATACCAATTAAACTATCAGACAATTATTTTCTATAGCTGGATAAAATAATATCAAAATTCATTTGGAAAAACAAAAGGTCCAGAATATCAAAGGGACTAATGAAAAGAAATGCTTGGGAAGGTGGCCTAGCACTACCAGACCTCAAACTGTACTATAAAGCAGCAATTATCAAAACCACTTGGAATTGGCTAAACAGAAAGGTAGACAAGTGGAATAGACTTGGCACTCAAGATGCAGTAGGCAAGGAATATAGCAACCTTCTGTTTGATAAACCCAAGGACCCCAGCTTCTGGGATAAGAACTCATTGTCTGACAAAAATTGCTGGGAAAACTGGATAACAGTGTGGCAGAAATTAGGCATAGACCCATACCTGACACCATACACAAGAATTAAGTCCAAAGGGGTACATGATTTAGGTATAAAGATTGATACCACAAATAAACTGGAGAAGCAAGGAATAGTGTATTTATCAGATCTATGGAGAAGGGAAGAATTCTTTACTAAAGGAGAGATAGAAAGCATTATAAAATGCAAAATGGATAACTTTGATTACATTAAACTGAGAAGTTTTTGCACAACCAAACCCAACACAACCAAAATCCGGAGGGATGTAGTAAATTGGGAAAGAATTTTTACAGCTAAGCTCGGGGATAAAGGCCTCATTTCTAGAATATATAGAGAACTGACTCATATGTATAATCATACAAGTCATTCCCCAATTGATAAATGGTCAAAGGATATGAACAGGCAATTTTCAGAGGAAGAAATTAAAGCTATCTATAATCATATGAAAAAATGCTCTAAATCACTATTGATTAGAGAGATGCAAATCAAAACAACTCTGAGGTACCACATCACACCTATAAGATTGGCAAACATGACAGAACAAGAAAATGATAAATGCTGGAGAGGATGTGGGAGAGTTGGAACACTAATTCATTGTTGGTGGAGCTGCGAGCTCATCCAACCATTCTGGAGAGCAATTTGGAACTATGCCCAAAGGGCTACAAAAATGTGCATACCCTTTGACCCAGCAATATCGCTACTAGGACTATATCCCCAGGAGATCATAAAAATGGGAAAGGGTCCTACATGTACAAAAATATTTATAGCAGCACTCTATGTAGTTGCCAAAAACTGGAAGTCAAGGGGATGTCCATCAATTGGGAAATGGCTGAATAAATTATGGTATATGAATGTAATGGAGTACTATTGTGCCATAAGAAATGATGAACAAGAAGACTTCAGAGAGGCCTGGAAGGATTTATATGACCTGATGCTGAGTGAAAGGAGCAGAACCAGGAGAACTTTGTGCACAGCAACGACCACAGTGTGCGAGAGTTTTTTCTGGTAGACTTGGAATTTTGTAATAATGCAAAAACTTCTTATAAAAAAAAAAAATCCCAAAGGTGGTTCTCAAGGCAAAATGCCTTCCCACTCATAGAAAGAAATATGGAAGTCATTCACAAAATGTAGCAGATCATGTTTGTGTATGTGTATGTGTTTGTGTATCATGTTTTGATTTGTTATATGATTTCTTTCATTTATTTTAGTCTGACTACATAGCATGACTATAGTGAAAATATACTCAATAGGAAAGTATATGTAGAACCTATACAGAATTGTATGCAGTCGTGGGGAGGGAGGGGGGTAGTGGGGGGTAGGTGTGGGGGGGATAAAATCTCAATTGTATGGCAGTGATTGTTAAACATTAAAAAATAATAATAATTATAAAAAAACAAACAAACAAAAAAAAACAATGATAAGTAGGACCAGAAGGAATTAAGCAGTGTGTGATGAAAAAGATAGGAGCTGAGCACAGACTACTCTTCTAAGAAATGATTCGGTAAAGGGAAAGAAGTGTAATAGCAGAGTGGTGGCTAGAAGAGATATCAGATTTAAGGGTAGGTAGAGGCTAAGATAAAATAAAAATTTACAGAAATTTAGCTGCAAGAGTGAAGAAAAGAGAGTGAGAGTGAGCTCATTTGGTAAAGAGATGTAATATAAAGAAAAGAGTGTTGGTCTTGCAGGTAGATGAAGCTTAAATCATTTAAATGACTAGAAGCTTTCAGGAGCTAGTCACTAACCTCAGTGTTCTCCCATGTAAAATGGGTATGATAATATCTACTCCACATGTATGTTTCAGCAAACAAATGAAATTGATGGGGTCATGGGACCCGAATCCCTAAAAGGAAAAGATCATGTCTTTTAAAGCAAACCAGTCCCTGAATTTCCCCATGCATTTCAATAGCCAAGATCACTGATGACTCCACCTAAGGCATCTGACCCACCACTTAATTAGCTTACTTAACACTCCTTAATCTCATCCAGGTCTTCTCAGGGATCTTTCTTCTATATAAAAGTACCAATCTTACCTCAATTAAATAGCACAGATTCTTAGAATCTCTCCTGTTTCTATTGGCAATACAATAAACCTTGCTACATGGACTGAAAGAAGGCTTGAGTAGTCATATTCTTTTAAGGCACTCACCCTATACCATTGCATTTCAGGATTCTCAGCAACCCAAACTGCAACATATTTGCTGGCCTGTTCAGGGAATTCCCTGACCCTCTCAAGCCCTCCTCCAGTCAAGACTGGAAGATACAGAAGTCTTCACTCTATCCCTTTCTCAGTGTTCTATTGGGGTCACTCTCCACACACATGGAAAGGCTTAGAGATGCTTTTCAAGCCAGAAGCTCTCAGTCCAAGAGTTCAGTTACAGACCACAGACCCAGGTTCACCTTTTACTCTATAGAGGACAGACTCCTTATCAGGAAACATATGTCCAATACTCTCAATTATCTCAATTCTCTATGACACTAGAAAACTGGGAAAACTGCAGGTGCTTTTTTTGTTTTCCAAAGGCTTACTACACTCCAAGTCCCCATGCTGGCGCCAGTACTCCTTTTCTGGCTTCGTAGCCACCAGATCCTTAGCCTTGGCAGCCAGATTCAGAGGGACTTCCCCAAGACTTGCCCCCGTGTTAGAACTGGAAAAAGCTTGGTTTCCAAGACCTTAAAAATGAAGCTTTGTGCCTGGCCTCAATATGATCCAGAGGACCAAGAAAAATTGTGAAGATTAAAAAAAAACAACAAAAAAAAAAAAAACAAAAAAAACCATTCTTAAGATTCTTCTTCCTCTAGTCCTGGCTCTGAGAAGGCCAAGACTACAGTGAAAAGTTAGAACAGCTCAAAACATCTTAGCGGATTCTGGAGCTTTTGAGATTGATCATTAAGGAGTTTTGAAATACCTCCTTAAAATCCTGGTCACTCCCTTTCCCCCTCTCCCTTCCTTAAGTCAAGAAAGTATCTCAGTGCTGGGATTGCAAATAGCCCCACATTTCTTGGTTAACCCCCCTCATCCCAGATCAGACTAAGAGAAGAGAGTGCTGGAGAATGGCAGGAAATTTGCATTATCCCTCACTCACCTGGCAAAAGGAAGAAGAGGAACAGTACGTATGACAGGGGCCCCACTGACAAGTCCCTGGCCCCTGTGCACCCTGTTAGCCACACAGAAAGCCTGGAAGTATCACCCAGATTCAGCAGATTCTGCTAATTATCACAGCCACCACCACCAGGTCTGGGTGAAGTCAGCCAGCCTCCACACTTGAGTAAGCCCAGTCTTTTAAAGTTGCATTTTCAACATGTTAATGATGAGATGCTGATTTTTCGGTATAAAGTAATTTAGAAATGTATTCAACAAGATTGAATTTACTTGATTGAATTGAGGAAGAGGAGAAAACAAACAAAAACAAAAGCCAAAGAAGATGATGAAGATGAATGAGTGTCTTCTTTCTATAATATATTTTATCATCATTAGCTTTTCATTGAGACTTCGTTGAACATGTGTTTCTTGGAAGAATCAGTTTGTTCTGTCATTTAGAAAACTGGGTATTTTCACCTTAGCCCAGAATTAAGAAGAAGCTGCAGCTAAAACAATTTGGCTCTCACTTATGAAAATTATGAGATTGTTAACTAAGATATGTGGGTTATTGTTAATACTGAAACCTAAAACTGGCAATTGATTCCTGTGCATGCAGAAAGGATGGAGATAAGGGGAAAGCCTCATCCAGACTGGTTCTGCCCTCTCAGAGTAGTCCTCAGGGCTAATCAAATGGCACAGCCCTCAGTAGTTCTAAGGGTAACTGTGGTGGATAGGAAGCCCTTTCTCAGGGTTCTCTGTCAATCCTCACTATTTTGCAAAACTTGCCAAAGAGCTTGTTTGGGATTTGGAGTTTCTTATCAATGAATTTGGCTTACTGAAAATTTTCAAGTCTATAAAAATGATCTCTGACAATTGACTTTTACACAAAGGCAAATTTAAATTTGAGATGAAAGTTCTGGTAAATTTTTCCACAAGCTATGATGAAAGACACTTGCTATTGAGATAAAAGCCCCTGGGACTATAACTGATTTTGAGTTTTCTGATGGATCATAATAATCTGTTCATAATCAACAGCAAATAATTCTCCACCTGAGAGAAATGCCACAAGCTACTCAGAGAGAATGTGATACAGGTGGAGGGAGGTCTGTATCTGGAAAAGCTGAGATGACAATTTTATCTCAGACTAAGATGGGATTCTCCTAGCTCAGTTTCCCCATTATGTTCCTCTACAAAGGAATGTTACCCACCTGTCTACTCCTGAGTGTGGCTACGAGGTGGAATTGATAAACTGAATTATCTGAACTCTAAAGATGTTTTATCCTATCATACTTGGTATAAATCTTATCCCTGCTTTATCTTTTTATAGCAAATTTCTATAATCACAGCAAATCACCAGTGAATTAATACTCGGTCTTGTCATCTGCCTGTCGGCATAGTCATGTGAATTATTATCCCCTAAAATAAGGTTGGGATAATAAAATGTGTATATATAAGTTCTGAGCTATTCGGACTAAAATTGTTTTTTCCTATATCCTAAACAACTCAGTAATTCAATATTGCTATTAATTACTGAAATTAAATCAGAAATACCTTCAGTTTGGTTTGGCGAAAGATAATTTCAGTGCAATCAATTTTCTTAGAGCAAAGTAACCTATTTGGCCTAGTGATTATTTAAGTATGCTCACAAGTCTTTTGTTATAATTGGAATAAAAGTCAGGCTCTGGCAAATTCATTTGTGTCACTACTGACCCCAGGGGTGGAACATTTCTATCTGCAAAAGTGTTGTTACTTCCCAATACCTTCTGGTCCTCCTAAAGGAATTGGAATCAGAGTGGAAACGTTTGAGAAAGTAACAAGATCAGATAACCCTGTATGGTAAATTAAATGATTCTGATAAAGCTTTTGCTTTCTTTCTTTGTTTCCCCCCATTCTGACATTACTTTTAATTTTCCCTATATTTGGACCCAATATATTGAACTTGCTTGTCAGACTTGCTTGTCAGATTTATGTCTTCCAGACTACAGGCTGTGCACCTACAGCTGGTAGCAAACAGTGGGTATCAGTCCATGTCCTTCCATCATCCCCTGGATGCAGCCTGTGCTCTGTTCCAGTCAGCCTCCTCTCTGAGACCCCTTTTGAGGCAGGGACAGCTTTATGACCCTTGCCAACAGGAAGCAATTTCAGAAGCTGAGACCTGCCCCCCTTACCCTGAAAGATTTTAGGTCCCCTTTGAAGGGAAAATGATTAGGTTATGGGATCTGAACGTCTAAAAAGAAAAAAACCATGTCTTTGAAAACAAACTGGTCCCCAAATATTCCCATACATTTCAGTAGCCCAGATCACTGAGGTCTCTGCCCAAGGCATATGGCCCACCTCAGTCAACTTTGATCACTTAATTAGCTTACTATTTGAACTTGGAGAGAATTCTGGGAAGATGGTAGAGTAGATCAGAAAATTAGAAGCTCTCTAGATTTTCCTCTGCAGAAGAGATGAAATAGTGCCTCAGGATGAGTAAAAATAAATAAGAGCAGGGCAGAACAGGAGTCCTCCTGGGATAATCAGAGAAGATTTAAAGAAAAGTCCCAGGAGGAGGTTTGGTCCATGTGAAAGGTAAATATCTCAATATTTAAGTTTATAATTATGTTCCTTTTTCTTTTCTTATTATTCTTATTTAAATTGCAGTAATAAAAAAGGCAAAATAAATTTTGAAACCTGACATATTTGATGTTTCTATTATGGATATGTAGATTAGTCTTCAATGTATTTATGTTCCTACTATTAGCATCGTACATTCAGAAATTTATCATTTTAAAAAGACTGCTTTACTGAAACATTAATCATAAATTGTAATATGTTAGATAATAGAGGTATATAGAAAGTACAAAAAAGCAAAGCTTTCTTTTTATTTTTTTTCATTTTATACTAAATACGTATCATCCCAAAAATAAACAAACAAAACAGTAATGTAAAGTTAATAAGTGAAGGCCTCATAATCATGAAATCCCAAGTTTTCCTCTTACTTTTGAAACATACCAACTATCCCACTATAGACATTACTTAACATATCATGTTTCAGGAAGCTCCCTATTGATACTGCAAGTAATAGAACATTGCAAATTCATGTTGGTGAAAGGTCCATATTAAGAAGTATTTTCACAGAAGAAATAGCTGGCATGAACTTTGTGCCCCCCAAAATAAAGAATCAAACCTTTCAAAAAGCTTTTATATGAATTACCTCATTTGATTCTATCTTCATTCTACAAATGACTAAAATGAAACACAGAAATTCTAACTTCCAAAAGTTAAATAAATCAGTGGTAAAATCAGGACCTGGAATCAGGACCTGGAAGTGGTTGTTTTTATATCCTTCAATCTTTTTTGAGTTTCATTACTCAGGTTTACAAAAGTACTATAAAATACTTTGATTAAAAAATGTGATTTCCCAAATGTGAATACTTAAGTAAGAGTCTTTGAAAGGGGCACACCAATTTCACAACTTCCATGAGTGAGTGGTGTTCAAATGTCTATTACTGCATGATTTTATATTGGACCCAGGCAGCACTCTATTGTGATTTCAGAAGACACAAGTTCTGTCACCTGAATGGATGTCAGCAACATGATTTCAGATGAGGAAACCAAAGACATTCAGAGATCTGTGCAAGTTACACAGGCAGTAAGTCTCAGAGACAAATACTGAATCTAGGCACTTAAGCATCAGATTACCAACACAATTCATAAACTTTAAAGTTCTTAAATGGCAATTCAGCACTGATTTTCAACTACAAGAAATAAATTTAATGTTATCAACAGTAAAAGGTTAAGGCTAGTGTTGCTTATCCTTTTTACATACATCATGTATTCCTCTGGCAGTCTGGTGCAACCTTTGGACTCAGAATAATGTTTTATTTTACTTTATTTTCCTTCATAAAGTCAAGAAAAAACTTTGTATCAGTTCAAGGTCAGGAAAAATAAAAATGTAATTTTTTTTTCCCATCTAAAGTCAAAGACCCTTGTAACCCATCCACAGACCCATTTAAGAAATTGATAAATAGAGTATTGACTAAGGTAATAATCACACAGCCTTTTCATGACCAATGTGAAACCCAGAAAATTTCCCTGCACATGCCTCAACCTTTTTATCTCTCTTTTTATCTCCCTTTACCCACTACTGAAAGCCTCTCCAGTGTTGTTGTTTTTTGTTTCAAATATTCATGTATTATTTAAAGTAGAGTTTAGAGAGGCACAAAAGGGCAGAGTGCTAAGTAAAAACATTTTAAGAAGCATTTGTGGCATCTGTTAAAAAATAGGGAAGTCTATTCAGTAATTTGGGTCCTTCAAAGCTGTACTGGGCATACGTCTAAAAGCTCTTCCACTTCAACCTCAACACTCAAATATAGTGCGTATGAAGACTTTGCAATATTTCACTAATCATCAAGTTTCTCTGATGAATAGAAATGATCAACACTCATTAATAATTGAAGTGCAAGCTGAAGAATCAATTAAGCTTCAATTATGTAAACTGTAATCTAAGCCTCACACTGAAGTTATTAATATGCAAATGATAACTCTGCCTGACTTCTGAATTAAACATTCCCATTGAAAGTAATTGGTTTCATATCCTGATTCAAGGACACATGTAGCCATGGGAATAAACTATCCAGATATAATATTATTTAATGTTACAGAACAAAATGGAAGGAAAAGGAAGATGTAGAGGAAACAAACAAACAAACAAAAAATCCTAACAACATAACTTCATAATATAATCCTGAAAAATACATTGTAATTCAAATAAAATACCTGTTTTTAATCAATCAACAAATACTAATTCAGGTTCTTGTATAACGTCTTCTCTACTTTTCTGAGGATGGGGAAGAATGTGGAAACCAACTTTGTACTACTTCACAGCTTCTTAGAAAATGAATGAAAACTATTACCATGAGACTCCCCTCATTTCACCATGCTGCTATTCATTTGCCAATGGAATGCAGGTGACATACGCTGCCCATAAAACCCAGCAGTATTCATTTGGAACGGCATTTTTCATGGAATAGGAATGCCCCCTTTGGTTTCCTTAGAGGCAGCAAAACAAATTATAAGAGGTTTCAAATGTCTTCTTTCATCATGACATTGATAGTTTTTCTTACCCAGAATTTACAAGAACATGTGTAGCAGGTGGTATAAAAAATTCCCTTTTTTTGCAGTTAGAACCTTAATAGCACTTGAGCACAATGTAATGTACATTGCTTAGAATCCCAATGCACTGACAGAACTGGAAAAACCAATCCATTTGTCATGAAGAATAAATTAACACAGTATAGAAAGTTTAAATTAACATGTGTTTGGTGGTCAATAACCTTGACTTTATGAAGGAGATTTGTATACAAATACATAAGGGTTGCTTAAAGTATAACAAACTGAAGCAAACCTGAAGTACTTACATGAAACATGATTTGTATTTTTTGAAAAAAAATGAATTACATTTTGGTTCAGGATTTTTGTTCACTATTTTATTATACTCACAATTAAAGCCATGAAATAGTTTCCCAAGCTTCCTAATAGCCAACTGAAGTATGAACAATCAATCGATACTTCATTATATTTCTTCAATACTTCCGGGGCCTTTAATTGTATCGATGTGTCTATTCCATCCAGGGACACAGATTACAACCCTTCCACAATACAGTAGCAATTATCTTTGAGAGAGACTGTGGCAAAAACAAACAAATAAATGAACAAATAATCATTCTCTGACAAACTTCATGATTGTGGAAATGCAGATCTATAGCTATATCAATGAAAGTAATGAACCTCCAGCTATCAGCAGTTTAGTTATTCTTTTACTACATGTGCTCTTTCCTCTACACTGTTTGTACTCAAGGATGAGTATGTTGCAGGCTTTGGGGGGTAATTTTTTTAAACAACTATTTGGAATAAATAACCCTTTGTAATAAATACCTTAATATAATAAATATCTTAATAAATACACCTTTGTGAAAGATATGTGAGAATGACTAAATTATTTTCAAATAAAAATGTTGGGTAAAAGTACAGTAGCAGGGTCTCAAGGTCATGGATTAGGGACTCATCCCTGACTTCTCAAAGTGTTTGAATAGGACATGTGGTCAGCGTTTTAAGCTTCAGAATATTGCTGACCTTTGTGAGTGTGAGTTGGGATAAGTATCCTCAAAGCTTATATGTAATACTTATATATGCTAATAGAATCAGAGAATGTTCAAACCAGAAGGGAGCTTAGAGACTATCTAATAAAAAGAAAGAATTAGTGTAGCATTTTAAAACTTTCAAAAATACTTTGCAAATGTTATATCATTTGATAGTGGATTCAGACTCAATTCCAGGTTTTTTAAAGTGTGTATTCTAATCTATCCAAACTATATTTTGAGATTTCTCTTTTTCTTCACAAAGTGAATTAGTCAGTGTTCATGAAAAATCATTCAGTCTCTCATTATGCCCGGCAATAGTCTAAAGTTTTAAATTACTAGAAGGTTGCTATGAAGGAATAAAGGAGGTTCACTCATTTGGAGTTCATCCATGGAAGAAGTTCCCATGATAAAACAAAAGTCCATACTCTTCTGCCTCATCATTGTATTCCACATAAAAATAAAGCAAAATATTTATATGTTCTTAAATATGTTATAAGAAATTATTCAAATTCTATTAAAGTTAAAATGCCCCATTATCATATGAAAGTATAGGACATAAAATAATTATTTTGTACCCTTCCATTTGATGTCTTTGAACTCAAATTTTGGGGTATCACACAATAAGTTAACTAAAATTGTAGATATATCAACACCATATAGAAAGAAATTTCTAGAAAAATACATAATACTGTAGATTTCTCCAGATGAGCAGAGAAGAGATGTGAAAAAGCAACAAACATATTATACACGTGTGCACACACACGCTATAATATCTTTTAGCCACAGAAAAACCCTGCAAATTAGCCCAGAAAAACTTAAATATTTCATTCTATTATGATATGACACTTTACAAATTATGCTTCAGAAGTATGCAACTGAATTCCTAATGAAGAAAGAAGCTGCCAAGACTTCCGTTTGAACGTGGCCATGATGCGAGAGATATTCGGTAACATTAACTATGAATTAGGAGGGCATTTTTCATCAGAGAGTTGGGTTTTCATTAATGCCAGGCTGACATTTGCAAAATGGATTTGTGTTGACATTTAAAGTACTTCTGCTATAGTGCAGGTCCATGTCTGACATTAAGCAAACTAAAATACATTGGTTATGCTTAAAAGCTTCTCAGAGAACATTGTTATTTTACAAGATGGAGAACATAACTATTTAAGTGTAAGCACAAAGAAAAGCAGGGGTCGCATTTGATCTCTAGCCAAATCTCAAGCAAGGATGGATTTACAGCTTTAAACTACTTGAAGGACCACAGAGTAAAGCATCCATAGAGTGAAGAGATTCTGGTGTTCCTAAAACTGATCAAAGTTTATCAAGTTTTCATCTTATTATTTGCAGATATTTTATAAATAAGCACTGATAAAATGGGATAATATTCTAGAGAAGGGAAAAGGAAAATGAAACACTATTTTTTTAAAGTTCCTTTGGGATTGAAATGATTTTACAATCTGCCCCAAAATATTTAATGTTTCTTTAAAAGTTCTTTTCTAAGTTTTAATATAGTTTCATAATGAAAATAATGCATTCAAACTGTAGCATATACCCTTTCCCCCCACCTTTTTTTTCCTCTTGAAACGTAGCAAGGGAGCAGCTGTTTTATGTATGATAAAGGATGACAATGACTGTCTTTTCATTTGTGTTACTATCCTTAATTGTATGTGTGTGTGAGACACACACGTACACGGAGAGACACACAGATAGCAACAGAGAGAAAGATACAGATAAAAAGACACAGAGAGAAGCTAATAAACCCAGGATACTTGAATTTTGAGACGAATCAAAGGAAGAAAACATTGGAAAGGGTACTGGATTTGGAATCAGAACGTAGGTTAGAATCCTGCCTCTAGTATATATTGCTTAGGTGACGTTAGAAAAGTCACAACCTTTCTAGCCATCAGTTTTTGTTATTTGTAAAATGAAGGGGTTGAAACAGATGGTTACTCAGGAATCTTTAAATTATATCCATGATTCTGTGAGAAGATGATAATAATAATAATATATTCCTGATAGTAATATATTGTTTTAGAGTTCTCAAGTGCTTTATAAAATTTAACCTGTACATAACCCTGTGAGGCAGACATTTCAAATACTGTTATTCCCTTTCAACCGAGACTCAAAGAATTTAAATGAATTATCTGAAATTATATAACTAGCAAGTATCCGAGTAAGGATACAAAGCTAGGTCTTCCTGACCCCAGATCTATCATTTCTTTTACTTAACACTTTTCTGGTTAAATAAACAAAGAAGCTTTGAACTACAAATTCAGAAACAAAATATATTGAAAATAGTAATTAATTTCAGTGATAAAAGTAGACAATTTTACTCTACTTATTGATGCCTTTACAAATTTTTCCACAAAATATCCTGTCTCAATGGGGAATATAAATACATATAAGATTATAATTACATAACATATAATTATATTATAATATATAATATATAAAAATTTTAGCTGAAATGTAGCTTGTTAATACTTATAAGTACTATCTCATTTTAGCAACATAAAACCATGTTAAGTAGGCATGAAAAGCTATTCAAAGATGAAGAAACTGAGGTTCAGAGAGTAAAAGGGATTTTTATAGGGTCACAAAATTTATAAATGTAAAAGACAGAATTTGAACACAGGTCTGTCTGAACTCAAGTCTGGACTCTGCCTGTATAATGCAACACTACTTCTGTACATGTCCACTGTCTTCAAGGATATTAAACTCAATTTATCAAAAACTTTTATTTTGTCTTTCATTTTACTTCTATGAAAAATATGGGAAAATGGAGGAAAAATAATTACATGTCCAGATGGATTTGAAAATGGTTAAATAACCAGATAACAGGTATGGGCCTAATCAGCAGACTTTCTATTCTAGTATTTGAAGAAAAATAATAAGACTTTGTCTCTTTATTATACCCCCACTTCTCTTATTTCCTTTAAATTTATTCCCTTTCACCCCCTACTATCACTGTGTTTTTTCATATATACTACATTCTGTATTGTTAATGTATTGTTAATGGAATGGGAAGATCTTTTCAAAGGTTCAGGAAAGGAAAAGGAAAAACAGTTAACTTGTTTGCATGAAAAGCTTTCCGTGCTATAGTGTTCAAACTTTCCTTTAGAAGAGCAAGCTAGAAAGTTTCAGGTGGTAGAAGAAAATGCTGTTGTTCATTTAGCTCACAAAAAGAAGCAAAAAACTAACAAAAGAAATGTTCATGCAGCCCTCGCACAGGCTGAGCCTAGTTGGGGCCCTGACACCTGGAAGGATGATGCTTGGGAGGAAAACGAAATAAAGTTAAATGAGGAGGCTTCTATAAATTCAGATGTTTGCCCAATACTAAGAAGGAAGCAGAAGAATGGGCAGGGGGGTGGGGTAGCACACAATGTTTGGGGAGATAATTGATGATCTTACTCAGCAAGAGGTCATAGATATTTTGAGTCAGTTCATCCAAAAGATGGGAGAATCATTAGTATCGTGAACAAGAATCAGGGATGAAGGGACCAGAGGAGCAGGAACAGATAACATAGAATGTTTGAAATTCATAGGTATTAGAATACTTTTGTACAGCAAGCTTTTACGGGTTATCATATGCAAGGAGGTAAAAATGAACTAATTTGTTAGCTTTGGCTGCCGAAGAATTCAGTAAGCAATATCCTACTGACTCTAAGTGGCCTACTGGAGATAGACCCTGGTATTTGCTTAGAGACTGTATGAGGTAATTAAAGGAAGAGGTAATGAAATTGTCATAATGGTCAAAGACCCAATGCTTATCATAGTACTCCCTTAATGGTTCCTCATAGAAATATAATATTGAAGATGGTTCCTCCTACTTATAAGTACCTAATTCTAACTCTCCTAATTGGGGAAGTAGGGCACCCTCTTTTGAAGGTTCTGGATAAGATTTCAGGTAAGCGACTTAGGAAAATGGGGAAAAGAAAACTTCCCTTGAGAAAGAAGAACAAATAGCCAGAGAATTCAGTCAGAATAGATTAACAAGAAAAGGATTGCTTACTGGTCTATTGAGAGCAGGGGTAAATTTTGGAAGAGTAGATGGCATTCAAACTAATGAACTATATGCAATGTACCAAGAAAAGGGGCTTGATATTAGATTGAACAGGGGAAAAAAACTGCCCAAACAGATCCTCCTGGAACATGGTATCCAAGTTCATCATACCTGTAGGGAGAATAGGAAATTTGCCAGGCCTCAGCTCAGATTAAAAAAAAAAACATATACCTCTAGCCAGAATGATGACCCTGAATCTGCAAATTAGAAAACAGTAAACAACAATGAATAAGGATATGATAGTTTTTTCATGGACTCCTGAAGCATAGCTGACCCTACATTTACCCTGCTTCTGGTTATTGTCTCATTTCTTTCTGGCTCTTTGTCTGTTCACCTTGTTTGTTAGCTTTATTTCCTGTAGGCTTACAGCTTTCCATCTGTAGATGCCTGACTGCTTAAATTAAATGTCAACCTCTGTGCATGACTGTGAAGTGTCATCCTTGGACCTGATGTTGACCAAGCTCCAGGTGCCAACTAAAGAACTGACCCCTTGAATGGTACCTCCTGGGTCAGGGACAGCTCAATGTCCAATCTCAGTAGGAAGTAGCTACAGAAAAGACCTTTGCCCCTTTCCCCAAGGTATTTTGGGTCCCATTCATTTGAGGGGGCAATGATGGGTTGCTTGCACTCAAGCCCCACCCTAAGATATTGTTTATGTGCTTATTTTGCTATCCCTGTTATATCATTGTAAAGTTCTACTGATACTGTTGCTCCACTGACCTCTGTAATGGATACGAATGAGCTGCTTAAGTCACATGGAAACCAGAGTCACATGAGTCTAAGTCCACAGGTAATCATCAGAAAATAAACTGAATTATGAGGCTATGACTTATAATAGGATATTTACTACATGAGCAGGAAGGGATAGAGTGGGAAGGAAGGAGCAGGAAGGGTGGAGCAGAGCTGAGAAGAAATAAGACAGAGCAAGCATAGCTGGGGAAAAGAGAGGAAGCAAGCAGCTAGCTGTGAGTGAAAGGGAGTGATTTTGCTTAAGGGAGCTGGTTTGTGGGAAGGCCTGATGATGTGTACAGACTTCTTGGTAACTATGATGGATTTCTTTGTTACCATGATGGATTTGACTTTTTGGTGTTTGAATAAATGTCTTGTTTCTATCTTCAGTGAAGAAAGTCTGCTATCTTGTGTTTCAAGCCTTGAAATTTGCGGGCATATTCATAGCAGCCACTATGGGTAGTGCTGTGGCAATATACCTCACATCCTCCCCCTCCTCTCCTTTTAGGCCTCTATTATCTTTCTCATGACAATAATAACATATTTAAGAATCAGTTCTTCTCGTTTCTTTTTGGCACATTAGGCAATAATACTGGCAGAAGAAAGGCAGTGTGGTATAATGAAAAGGGCTAGATTTTTGGACCTAGATTTAAATCTTGGTTCAGTTACCCTTTTTCTGTTATGACTTTGGGTAACAACTTCTCAAAATATCACTTTTGTCAACTGTACAATGAAGAAAGTAGACCAGAGCATTTCCAAGATCCCTTCTATTTGTAAATCAAGGATATTGCTAAGATGAAATTAACTTTCCACAATAAACTTTGTACGCAGTCATATAGAGAGGAGAGATTTATTGGGTTAAGATCAATGAAATTAGTGCACATAAATAAAAGGATGATGGTGTAACTTGACTAATATTGCTTGATAAGGTGAAAACCAATATCCAAAATTATAAATAATCACAGAACTCTAATGTAATACAATTTAAATTAGCAAAGAAATTACATTTCCCATGTATGTTTCATTAGATTAGATGTTAAATATACCATATCCCATTTGTTTTTAATGCAAAAAAGACACATTTTAATTAGTGTGATTTTGAGAATTTAATTTATAAACTATCTTACCAGTTAATTAACTTTTGGAGAAAGGATGATTCAGCTTACCAGCTGCCTTATTTGAATTTGCATTTCAATATAGTTGGAAGATTGATATGTCAAACTAAATACATTTTAATATGTTTACTAAAGCTGAGTGAAACAACGTTTAATTTGATATTTTAGCTGAAAAAATTTATTTTGCTAACAGTAACTGTTATTTTTATAGATATTTTAATTCTTATTCTATTTTAATTGTAAATACAAATTACTATCTTATGTAAGATCATAAAATAAAGAACATAACACATTTTGAAAATTAAACCTTTGAATAACAGTTGAAATTTTAATGGTTATTGACATAGAACCAAAATTGTATCCATTAAAAGGATGTTATAATTTAAATATAAAGTACTTTGAAAATTTAAATATGCAATTGTAATGCTTCTGTTTAGTAATAAAGTTGTCATAAGTGTAGGAAGCAAGCTGCTGTAGTCACACTTTCAGTAACATTAAATCACTGTCCTTGAAAATTCTGTTATTATGGTTCTAATATGAGGCTATATTGATCTGACTGCAGGAAGCAGCCTTCTTATTTTCTGATTGTACCCAAAACCCATAAATGTTAAAAAAGTGTTCCAAATTATGCTCTGTTTCCTTGCCACTTTCATTTTCAATGACTAATGAACATCAAGAGCTTGGAAATCATTTAAAGTCCACAGGTAATTACCAGAAAGTAAACTGAATTATGAGGCTATGACTTATAATGCAATGTTCACTACATAATCCCCATTGTTTTTTTCAACTGGGAATTTCTTTATGAGAAAATCAATAGAAACTTTTGATCTTGCTAAGCTATAGAAATCCAACTTTTCTGATGCTGTAAGAATTATGTACTAGAAGTCAGGTCAATTGCACCTGTAATAACATTGTTTACAGCCTCAATCATGATTTTATACAGTTTTAAAGAAAATGGGTATTATAGGCTATGGTCTAAGAACAAGATATTCAGATTTGAAATTTCTCTTCATTGAGCTTCACAATATAATTTTTTTAATTTAATTTTTATTTTTTTTTAATTAATGGAATGAAATAAACATTTCCACAACATTGTATGATAAAAAAGTGATGAATGGATGTGCTTTTAGTCAGAAAATTTAATTCAAACCTATATGGAACTTTTCTATAATCCCAGGCAAGTGCAGGCAAGCTGATTGCTACAAGTTGTCTTTACAGCACGAGGAGCAATGCATCACCAGCAACAGCAATCTTAATAGATTTTTTGTCTTGATTAAATCCCTTGGAAAGACTGGAGTTTTCTTTCTCATGGGGAATGTACAACTTGTATTAGGTTCTTCATCATATGTGTCCTAAGTTTAGATAATAAATCAGTTATTTTCCCACCTATGTCTTTAAATCTTCTCAGAAAAGAAAAGAAAATAGCATATTATATTTACCTATTCTTGAGTTAAGAAAAAATACTAGACTTGTATGAATCCCTACCAGATAATCCATCCTGTGTCAGTTTCATAAAATCGTAAATTTAGAGCTAGATGATACCTTATTGTTCATTTAGTCCAACTATCATTTTAGAGATGAAGAAACTGAGTTCCAGAGAAGGTAAATGATTTGTTATAATAATAATTAAATATCTCCATAAGATATATTAATATCATGATTTGCAGCATAAAAATAGTACCTAATATTGAGAGCCTTCATAATGCGTACTATCTGGTATTACATTTTAATAAATGAACAGCTATTTGCTTACTGAAAGTAAAGAAAAGCCCTCTGGTTAAGGAGAGTAGTATGGCAGAGAGAAAATAAACTCCAAGACTTTGTAAGAGATCATTGCAGCAAATCTATTGTGAAGGTCTGTGATGAAAAACACAAAACAAGCATTAATCCAGGAGAACATGAAGATAAATTTCCTGGCTCTGTCCAACAAAATAAATGATCAAGTTAATCAAAGATGAATTGAAATCTGATCAGGAAAGAAAGCAAACAGCTTATTGTATATTGTGTCTTGTCATAACCCTGAATTAGCCTTCAAATGAATCTGAAGTTCAAAATATTGTCAAAATACATATAGTTTAATGGAATGACCAAAGCAACTGGAATAAAAATTTTCAGAAGTCCTAGGTTAAGTCCTGGTTTTGCCACTTAATAGCTCTATGACCTTAGTTGAAATATTACACTATGCTCAATACACAAAATGAGTAGATTGGATAAATTCTAAGATCCCTTCCATCTCTAAAACGGTGGTTCTGTGAAATTTTTAAATTAGTGCATTTGCCAGTGTTTTTCTATACCGTTACCTACAGTGCTCCAGCAGAGTGCTTGGCATGTAGCAGGAGCTTAATAAATGTTAATTATTTCCTTGAAGAAATATCCATTTTTCTTAAGATGTCATTACTTTGACAAATTAGATGGAAACATATGCCTAAAACCAACTTGCTTTAAAGAATTGAAAAATATCTTTACCTAAAAGTGACCATTTTCCCAGTAATGATTTTTACTGCAATTGTACCCTGGATACATTATCTGCATACATTCTTTAAGATGCAGTATTACAATAGACTCAAAAGATGGTCAGTGCTAGAGCAGAATATAGTGCTTTTTAAAATTTATTAGACTTTTAAACAGACTAGAAATTCAGAATATCTCATTTCTTATCTCAGATCCTGCTGTGTATCCTATCCTCTTTTAATTTAATCTCTTGATCTTTTCAATGAAAGAACTGACTGCTTGAGTTCTAAGAAAAATTCATGAATCTAAAATTATTAGATGTCTATTTTAAGCCATATTCTCTTGAGTCATGTTTAGTTATCTTTTCAACCACTCATTTAACAAGTATTTATTGTATCTTCTCCATGTACCAATGGCTGTTCAAGGCACGGAGCATACAAAGACAAAAATGAAACTGTCTCTGACTTCAAGGAGCTTATATTTTATCATTATGTAAATGACTTTCCTATATATAATCCTAGTCTGTCACTTGAGTTCCACTCACACATCACCTACTGTCTATTGAACATTTCCAGGTTGATGCTCTTTATGCACTGAAACTTAATGTGGCAAAAAATAGAAATAATTAACTCCCCTTCTCCCAAAGCCTTTTTTTAATTCTACTGTTTCTTTTGAGGTTACTACTAAATGTTTAATCACCCACAACCTGCATCATACTCAACTTTTCCCTGTTACTTATCTTCACCCTGTCCTAAACCACCATTCATTTAATTGCCAAGTATTGTTGATTCTACAGTATTGCTTGTGGATTACATAATATTTCTAGAAGCAACACCCTTTTCTCTAATCACACAACTCTCATAGAATCTTGTAACAGCCTCTCAGTTGGTCACCCTAATTTTAGTCTCTTCTATTTAAATGACAGATAGATATCACTAAAGTAGGGGTCTGACCACACCATTTTTTCTGTTCAGAAAGCACCTATTCCCTACAAGATAAAATGCAAAGTGCTTAGACATTTAAAACTTTTCATAAGAATGATCCAGCCTCAGCTCCCAGGATGTTACTTACCTTCGTTTACTCTTTGTTTTACTCAATCTTGCATATATTCTGTAGGCTCAAAAAGTCATTTCATCTCCTAAATCTCTGTGTTTTTGTATAGGCTATTTCTCGTAGCATACAATGTTCCTCCTTCTCACCCCTAGTTCTGAGAATCGCTGGCTTACTCTAAAAGTCAACTCAATTGTAACTCACTTCATGAGACCTCTTTTGTTATCCCAGTTGCTAGCGCCCAAGACATCCTTTCCCCAAATTACTTACATTGCCTATACTTTGCTTTAATTTATCTACTTATGTGGTGTTTCCCAACAATATAAATAATATATTTATGGCACCCACCATCTGTGATAACTGCACTGTACACAATGTCAAATTCAAGTGAATTTAGACAGCAGATGAGAACTCCCTAATCAACTCCCTTTCCAGTCTATATTCCAACCTTAATAGCAAACATTTTTGCTCCTTGCTACCTGCAGCTTCACTCTCACCACCACTTCCATGACGCATTGTGTAGAAAAGGGAAAAAAATAAAAATGATGGGTCGACTTCGACCCATCAGGATAGGGACCATTCTCATTTTTATCTTTGTATCTCAAAAACCAAGTACAATATTTGGTATATATTTGGCCATTAATAAGTATTTGATGCAAATTAAAACAACCCTGAGATACCTCACATCTTATAGTATTGACTAACTTGACAAAAGAGGAAAATTTGGATAATAATGCACTGTTGGTGGAGTTGTGAAGTAGTGCAACCATTCTGAAGAACAATCTGGTACTATGCCAAAATGGCTATCACATTGTACATACATTTTGACTCAGCAGTATCAGATTTATATTGCAAAGAGGTCAAAGGAAAGAGAAAGTGTGTGTGGGGGATTATTTGTACAAAAGTATTTATAGCAGCTCCTTTTGTATTAGCAAAAAAATGGAAATTGAGAGGATGACCATCCTTTAGGGAACAGTTCAACAAGTTGTAGCAGTGATTGTGATGGAACACAAGTATAAAAAATAATACAAGTATAAGAGAGAACAAGTGGTATGGTTTCAGAAAAATATCCAAGTATTACTTGAACTGCTGCCCAATGAAGTAAGTAGAACTATTGTACACAGTAACAACTGTACTGTAACAATAATCATTAATAACATAAAAAAGCTAATGTGAAAGATTTATCTACTATGATCAAGACAATGATCCAAGACAATTCAAATGGACCCATGATGAAAAACTCTGTCTACTTTTTCAATTTATTTTTCTTATTTTGTTTTATATGTGTTCTTTTTTCTCTTGCAACATGGCTAATATGAAAATATATTTTCATGACTTCACTTGAATAATTAGTGTTACATTGCTTTCCATCTCAAGGAGAGGAGGGAAGGAAAGAATTTGAAACTCAAATTTTTTTTTTAAATTAATGTTAAAAAATTTCCATGCAATTGGGAAAAACTCAAATAAAAATATTCTTAAAATAAGTGCTTGCTGAGTGAAAGTGTAATGAGTAAATGTTATTTTCTTTCCTTCTATCCCCACTCCCATCCAAGTTATAAAGATGCTAAAGATTACTCTATGGAGCAGAAAAGCTAGAGCATCTTTGATGTATGATTCGTAATAGAGGCACAGGAGTAATTTAATACTGTGTTCTTGAAAATCATTCCTTTTCTTGGTCATCTACTCCATCAACCCTCCTTCCACCTCTCCCTCTCTGACCCCCTCAAAAAAAGCATATTTTTACCTGACCTTATTTATGTCTAGCATGGAAATTTTGGGATTTCTTCATTTTTTATGGACTTCCATGACCCTTAAAAAATTGAGGATAAATAAGAACAATTCTGGTAAATTTGCCATCTCAGAATCTTACTGAGGGAACTAAGTGACATTCTGCATAGAATACGAGACTTGAGAGTCTTATGAACAACTGTGTTCAATCCTACCTCAGACACTTACTAGTTGTGACCCTGGGCAAGTTGGACAATCTCTCTCACCTGCAATGTCCTTCTTGGTAAAAAAATAAAAAATAAAAAATAAAAAAAATAACAATAATACTTACTCTACAGAGTTGTTGAGAAGATCAAATATATTTAATAAAAATTATAGCACAGTTCGGGGCATCAATCATTAAATGACTTTTAAAAATTGGCCAAGATAAATTAACTTAAAAGAAAACACTCCTTATTACCTGTGTCGAAGTCGACCCATCATTTTTATTTTTTTCCCTTTTCTACACAATGCGTCATGGAAGTGGTAGTGAGAGTGAAGCTGCAGGTAGCAAGGAGCAAAAATGTTTGCTATTAAGGTTGGAATATAGACTGGAAAGGGAGTTGATTAGGGAGTTCTCGTCTGCTGTCTAAATTCACTTGAATTTGACATTGTGTACAGTGCAGTTATCACAGATGGTGGGTGCCAGCTGCAGAGATTTTTCACTGGGACAATCATTCATTCTTCTCCCTGTGTATATTGATTTCTTAGTGTGGGGTATTTTATTTTGTATATCTACTGAATGTCATGTTTCCTTCCATCGGAGGATTCAACTTAAAGTATTTCTATATTTTGGTTGCACTAATTATTTTTCCTTTGGGCTTGCTGTCATAACATTATTTCTCTTTACGCTTACTGACCTGTCCGATGTGAATCAATAATTTGATTAACTTAAAATATTATAAATGAAATAAATTCAAATTCATTCCTTTTTAGGATGACACTATTTTAAAACAAGTATTTACTATTCTAATTTGTCAGAAGACAGAAAGCAAAATTCAACAATTATTATAGCCACAAACAAGATTATTCAGGTAAATGTGAAATAGTTTTCTGTTATAAAAACTACAAAGGATAATATTTCACCTAGAAAAGTAACTATGAAGCAAAAACCTCTACATTTTTTTTTTGTTTCAGATCATGTTTCTAATCTACATTGTCCTACTCTCACATGTGAAGATATCAAAATCTCTAGAATGCAAGCATTAATTTTCATCTGAAGAAATGAGAAAAAAATAGAAGATGAGAGGATACCATAGGAATATCTAAAACAACTCCATGACGCTACAAATATATTAATTGTCAGCATAATGAAGGTTTGGTGATGACTGTGTTACAAACAAAGCTTCTAGGTCCACTATTCAAAAGAGTCCTAGGAGGCAGAATCATTTTTTTTTTCACTTCCTTCCCCATTGTTATAGAGGAATGGGTCAAAACAATCAATACGGCATTGTCTTCTAAAATCTCACATATCTAGGTATTACATCACTTGTATCCTCATATTTAAAGTTTTATAGATTCAATAAATAAAGACTATTTCACAAGTTTACCAAAGATTACTACTTGTTTAGCTCTTAGCTATACCATACTGTAACAGTAAGCATCCTGATATACAGAGTAGGGCCTGCTATCACAGGTTCTTTGATCTGTTTTTCTAAAAGGAAAGGCAAATTTTGAGGGGTCAACAATCACTTTAATCAAACACATAGCTCATTCACTTGATTCAGGGGAAAAAGTCAGCACCCTGACCTTCAGAGAAAATATGAAGAAGTCAAAATCAACAGTGCTTCCAGCTGGCTGACATAAGTAATACATATACCACAGATCAAGAGAACGATCCAATTGTCTGACCATTACATACATACATAGTTACCAGAGAGTTGTTAAAGCCAGGGGGCTGCTTAGTGGCTTCCCAGAATCTCTTCTGGCCAAACAAACAATTCCAATCAGTAAACCCCAAAGTAAAACCTCACCTCAGTGTAACTACGTTTTTCAGAGGCAGAGGGCATGACAACCCTTGAGAACCAGTGCCTCATTAGAAAACTAACAAAAGGTGTGGGCCTTCCTACAAATCTTCACAGGCTCATTAATGGGTGGGGAATATATTCCCTTTAAGAAGCAAAATTATATTAACAATAAGCAAAAAATGCATCATCAATACACATACTTGGTGGACAAATGATATTTTTCAATAAAGAAGGAAAAAAACCACAGTTAGCATCTTGTCTTGGACTGAAACCTGTTTTATACTGAGGTTTCCAAACTACAAGATCTCCCCATTGTAGTTAAAACTTGGAATCAATTAGCCCTTGTCCTTCTACTCCCAAGATAAGAGAACTCTTATTGGTGGGACCTTTTCCATAATTCACTTAGTATAGGCTATACAAATGGTATCTGGACACAAATTCCCTTTTTTCTAAAATATTTATTTATTCATTCATTCATTCATTCATTCATTTATTTATTGTTAGTTTTCAACATTCATTTCCACAAGATTTTGAGTTCCAAATTTTCTGCCCATCTCTCCCCTCCCCCTATCCCAAGATACCATGCATTCTGATTACCCCTTCCCGCAATGTGCCATTCCTTCTATCACACCCTTCCATTCCCTTATACCCATATTCTCTCTTTTCTTGTAGGGCAAGATAGATTTCTATACCCCATTACCTGTATTTCTTATTTTCCAGTTGCATGCAAAAACAATTCTCAACATCTATTCCTAAAACTTTGAGTTCCAACTCCTCTCCCTTCCTCCCTCCCCACCCATCCCACTGAGAAGACAAGCAATTCAATATAGTCTGTACATGTGTAGTTATGAAAAAGAATTCCACAATAGTCATGTTGTGAAAGACTAACTATATTTCCCTCCATCATATCTTGCCCCTCATATATTCTATTCTGTCTTTGGCCTTCTCTATCCACAAAAGTGTTTACTTCTAATTACTCCCTTCTCCCATTTACCTTCCCTTCTGTTATCCTCCATACCCCACTTATCCCCTTCTCCCCTACTTTCCTGTAATGTAAGATAGATTATCATATCAAATTGAGAGTATATATTATTCCCTCCTTGAGTCAAATTTGATAAGAGGAAGCTTCACTTTTTCCCTCTCACCTCCCCTCTTTTCCCCTCCATTGAAAAAGCTTTTTCTTGCCTTTTATGAGAGATAATTTGCCCCATTCCATTTCTCCTTTTCTCTTCCCAATATATTCCTCTCTCACCCATTAATTTTATTCTTTTACATATCATCCCTTCCTATTCAACTCACCCTGTGTCCTCTGTCTATATGTATACAATCCCTCCAACTACCCAAATACTGAGAATAGTCTCAAGAGTTACAAATATAATCTTTCTATGTAGGACATTTTTTCTCCACCTATCTTGATTTCCAAAATCCTTTATTGAGCTCTTCCATGTCCTGAGACCATTGAATATTTATTTTGGAGGTTTTGGATGTAGAAGCTTTGACTTTTATGACTTCCTCTAATGGTGTGCTTTGTTATTTTTCATCTGAAAGGATGGAAGAAAATACCTGTTCACCAAGAAAGTAACCTTCTATAGTCTCACTTTTTTTCCCTCTTTTGGGCATTTTCCCAGCCAGTTACTTGACTTTTGAGTCCTTTGTCAAGAGGAGGGTATAGTCTAGGGACCTGTAAGTTCTCAGTTCCTCCAATCAAGGGAGAGGAGTTTACTCCTTTCCCGGCTTGTGCTCTGGTCTGGAAGCAACCACAAGCTTTTCTGCCCAGGATCTGTGAGTAGGGTTCCCTCTCCACAACCACCTCCATAAGCTCCACAATGCCAGCCCTCTTCCTCACCCCAGGACTTGCACTCAGGGCTGAGATCCAGATCAGCAGCTCAACTGCCCCAAGGTCTTTTGGCCAAGGCCTCTAAAAATGGACACTGTGCCACAATGACTTCCTGTGCCCTGGGACCAAGGCTAGGGCTGGACCGTGCTCCCTTCTCACTCTGGTGAAATAGCTTTCTTACTGACCTTTGAAGCTGTCTTTGGTATTTGTTGGTTGAGAAATCTGGGAACTGCAGCTACTACCCATGGTTATGTACCCTGAAGCCTGCTCTGGTCCCATACCTGCCATGTCTCACAGCCAAGGTTGGACTGTACTCCACTCTGAGCCTGGTGTGATTGACCTTTCCTTTTGGCCTTCCAGGCTGTCTTGGGCTGGAAATCTCTTTTACTCTGTCATTTTATGGCTTCTACTGCTCCAGAATTTGTTTAGAATCATTTTGACAGGTATTTTGGGCCTATGGGACCTAGGTTTTTTGGGGCTATATATATATATTGCCCAAGTGGAAGCTAAGGACTTTATTAGACATCAGGAAAAACAAAGAACAAAATTGAAGGAATGAAAATATAGAATAAAATATGAAGTATCTCACTGGAAAAACAACTAACCTAGAAAATAAATTGTTTTCTGCTGTTTACTGATTTTCCAGCCCATTTCTTGATTTTTAACTCTAGGCTAAAGTAGCCCATTTTTATTTTGGACAGTTCTATTAAGAACATTTTCCTCACAAGAAAACTGTCTCTTCACCTTTGGATATTCCACCATTATTCTTGAGTTTTGTACTCTTGGGTCAAACAAAATAAGTCTAATTCTTCCTATATAAGATAATCCTCCAAGTACTCCAAATACTTTAACACACATGAGCTTTTGCTTCTCTAGGATAAAAACATGGAAGATATTCAAGAGGAGAAGTTCAAATATTAAATTCCATATAAATTATATTTGCAGATGTTCAAAGCAACTTACTCTGGAATGTGTACACATGTTTATCAGTACATAAGTACAGAGATGTGTGTGAAAGGCAACAGAATGTGTTTTCTGAGGAACAAATTAGCTAAATTTGTTAGTAGCCATCATCAAAATACTGGCCAGAGCAACCAAAGAAATAGACAGAAATACAAGAAACATGGTGGGACTATAATATATGTAAATGAAGCGAAAAAACCAACAAAATATTGCATACATCAAAATAAATTACAGTAAAATATATTTTATATCATGTTATATATCATATGAAGTATGATTTATAGTACCATATGAAAAAATATATTTCCAGAGAAAGGGATTTCCTATCTATATGGATGTATGGCCAGTTTTTAAGTAGTATATATGTCATCTATCATTCTTATTAAACTATTCCCAATTCTATTTTGCATCAAGAATTTGAACTACTATGGATTGCACATATTTAAAATATTCAACTATGTAAACATATCAACAAAAATATTCACGTGTACACTTAAACACTATATAGATGAACGACTACATAGAAAAAGAACAACTATCAGCTGAATTAACTAGTATTTGTTTATACTTTTACCTCCTTCTAATCTTTTGTTTATTGCTTTTTGATTTACATCTAAGTTCCTTAATGAAGCACTTAATCAACATACTGCTACCTTATTTAGGAGGTGCTCCTGTGCCTAAGACACTGGGTTGTATATTGAGACATAAAAAATTACAAGATTTGATCCTTGTGCACAGAGAATGTAGATGATAATGGCAGAAACAAGAAATAGTGTTTGTGTGTGTGTGTGTGTGTGTGTGTGTGTGTGTGCATAGCAATATTTTGTTAACTAAGAAAATAAGAAATGCCAGCAGAGTGTTACAGGAATAAAAAAGACATAGAGTTTTCTCTGTGCTACAGCTGTCATGGAAGACTTAATGGAGAATATTTTATATATGGAACCTCAAATAGTTGTGAAAGAAGGGTAGGAAGTAGACCATAGTAGGGGAGGTCTACAAAGCAAGCAAATGATTTGGTCAATAGGAGAGAAAAGGAGATTTGTGTGGTATATTTAGGTTAATACACTAGGTTCTTTAAAGCAGGGAACTCATGTAGAAGAAATGTAGCAAATTAGTTTGGAGATGAAATTGAAGACACAGTATGTACGAGTCTCTAATGTCATGTTAACTCATTTAAATTTATTTGTAGGCAATGGAGAGATGTGTTAAGTGCCTTGAAAATAAGTTGGTCTTGCAGAATATGCATGTTTCTATTTTGTTAAAAAGAACAAAAGAGAGGATAGCTGGAAGTAGGAATCTGCAAACCATGATATAACTGGATTTCTTAATATGGCTTTTGATAAAATTACTATTATATCCTTATAGAAATATGCAGAGGAAAAGGTTAGATATGAGTACAGCTAGAGGGATTCAGATACTATGGAATAATCAGATCCAAAGATTAAATTTATTGATATGTAAACATGAAGGCACGGCTCTAGTGGAATTTGGGTTTGCTCTCTTCACATTTTCTCTTAATTAGGCAAATTTCCAGAAGATAAAAAGAAGGGATAGCTAATGTGTTAAACAACAGCTATAAGGAATATCTGAAGTTGATAAACTCATAGGGAATAGGATGAAATTTCAGACACAAATGAAAACTTTGCTTGTAGACCTCTAGTGACAGTGAACTTATTGGAGATTAGTCAATTTTATTTTGAAATAGACCACTTAAATTTCTTATTCTTACATGGAACTTACATTTCTAAATTTTCTCTAAAATTTCTATTCTTTACTTCTTTTTCCACCCTGATCACAAGCCCAACTCCTACTTTAGTAAACCTACTTCTTCCACATAAAATTTTTTGAAGGTCTGCTTTTCATTCTAAATAACTCTAGTTCCTTATGGAATCTTCATTTGGCACATAACATCATGCTTTAACAGCCATTTCTTGAATCAAATGAAATCAAGGCCAACTTAGGTAACCAACCAAATTCATCAACAAGTATGGATGTTCCTATCATGGTCATCTGCCTTTGGAAATTTTCTATTGATATCTTTCTTAAAACATGGCATCCAGAACTGAATGCAGTGGTCCAGATGTAGTCTAATCAAGGCAAAGTATAGCCGAGTATCACTTTCTTTGCCATGTGTATTTTAACTTTCAAAGAAACATAAGATTTCAAGTATAAGATGCTTTGCACAAGTTAAACTAAGATAATGGCAATAACAATACAAAGCAAATCAAAGCAATTATTCATGCAACAGTATGACTTAAAAAGTTCTTCCATATAAATTCTCTCATATGATATTCATCACAGCTCTGTGAGACAGGCAATGTAAATATTGCACCCATTTTATCGATAATAAAACTGAGGCTCAGAAAAATTGAGTACATTGGCCAAGATCACACATCTTATAGCCTGCACTGAGCTCATGTAGGCTGATTCCATATTCACTGGTCTTTCCCCCACCATTATCTTGCTTCCACTTGTGGAATGGACTTTTAGGAGACATCCCACAATTGTTCATTTAATCATTTAATGAACAAATAAAAACATGTCAAGGAAATAAATGAGTTTTGTTTAAAGAAGCTGAAAATGGAAATTTAAAAAAATATGCATTGCAGAGCAGTCTAATTCCACTTTATCTTTGTGATGTGTCAGAACCTAGGAAGGGTAAACAAAAAATGAAATCATTTTGACTCCTGCACAATTCCTCTGAATCACAATTAGAGTGCTTTAAATTGATTATTTAAGTAAGATTTTACTCCTGCTTTTATCAGTTTATTTTAAGCTGTCTAATACAATGATGGCAGTAGTCTCTCTACTAATTTGAAATTCAAGTATAAACTCCTACACATACATCACACCTTAACTGACATTCAGTCATGATTCCTATAATATAGCTATCATCATCTATGACTAAATCTTTTTTATGTAATTCTATTATACTTTTGTGGAAATTATAGAATCTTTTTGACAGTATCTATAAATGGATATAGAGACGTGGCCCATTGGGATTCCATATGCAGTAATTTGGAGCTTATATTTCAACTTAGTTACTAATGTGATATGGAAGGCTCCCCAAAACATAGTAAACATATGACATGACAATCCAAATAATATTAATAAAACACCATATACAATCAAGGAATATGATAATCTTGCCCTTTCCTGACATGATCAATTTGTCTTACTGAGGACTAAACTTTAGGAAGGGCATTAAAGAACTAGAGCAATGGGGCAGGTGGAATGATAAATAAGCTGAACATAATTTTATAGAAAGTTATGTTAAAGAAAAAAAAAAGATATTTAATTTGAAGAGAAGACCTAGTGGGCCACAAGAGCAGTTTTCTGCAGAACTATTACATGGAATTCAAGTTAGGCTCATTTTCTTGGTCCTTACGTTGAACCAAGAACAATAGATAAAGTGGTACAAAAATAAATTTTTGCCTCATATAAAGGATGAACTTTCCCAAAGTACTGTCTCTTGAAGTGGTGAGTTCTCCCATATTAGGCTTAAAGCAGAGGCCAGATCAACACACAAACAATTATGTTTATCAAGTATCTATTGTGTAGTAAGCATCTATTACATGGGAATAACCCTGGGAATTAAAATAATTGAAAAATGCCTTAAATTTTAACAGGGGGCACACATCGTGAATAGAGAGGTCAACAGACAAATCAATAGAAGAGAGGTCAATAGATGGATAGGTGAACTGATAAATTAGTTGATGGATGGGATGGTAAATAGACAGATTGAGGTGTGGGAGTATCTCCAAAATAAATATGAAAAAATAAAGTTAAATATAAAGTAGTTTGGGAGGAAAAGCACTAGCAGTTAGTATGGCCAGGGAAGGCCTCATATGGAAGGTGGTCCCTGAGCAACATCTTTAAGGAAAGGAGATATCCTTTGAACTATTGGTAAAGAAGGGGAGAACACTGCAGGTTTAGGGGCCAGTCCATAGAAAGAGGAATTGAAGATTACTAAGTGTGAGGAAAAGGGAGGAAGACAGCTTGGCTGGAAAGAAAAAGTCTGACATGGAGAACAATATATAATTATGCAGAGCAGATAGATGTTGCAGAATTGAAGAGCTTTCAAATCAAAAGAGAGCAGTTCATGTTTGATTCAACAGACAATAGGAAACCTCTGGAATATGATCAATAGGGAAGTGATACAGAGAAATTTGTGTTTAAGAAAAATCACATTGGCAGCACTGAAGAAGATGGACTAGTATGTGGACAGATTTGAAGTATGGAGAACAGTTAGGAGTTTGCTGAAATAATTTACGTGAGATGCGAAGATGGACTAAACCTAGGATGAAGCCTATGTGAGTAGAGAGGGTGCCTGTGAGAGATGGAGATATAATAGCTGACTGGATTTAAGAGGTGAGGGAAATGGAGTATTTAAGGATAACTCTACAGTAAGGAACACAAAACACCAGTAGAATGATGACTCTTCTAAGGGAAATATGGGAGGAGGCTTAGTTTTTGGAAGAAGCTTTGTGTGTCAGATGAGATTCTGGGAAGCCACTAAGCAGTCCCCTAGCTTTGAAAAACCAGATCTTGATGCTTTCCTCTATGGTATGTAATAGTCAGACAATTGATTCTGTCTGTTGATCTATGATGTATGTATTGGTTATGTCAGGCAGCTGGAAGCCCTGTCTATTAATCTTGAATTCTCTGTATTTTCTCTGAAGTTCAGGGTGCTAACTTTTCCCCCTGAACTAAGTGAATGATACATGTGCTTGACTAAAGTATTTGTTGACCCCCCAAAAAAAGAGAGAAATACTGTAGTTTAAAAGAATAGTAGGTTTTGAGAGGAAAATAATGAGTTCTCTTTAAGATATACTGCATTTGAAATGTCTCTGGTACATTTAATTTGAAATAACTAAAGAGCACTTGGAGATATGGGACTAAGTTGAGGGGAAAGAATGAAACTGGGTATATAGGTCTGAATTAACTGAATAAGTATGATAATTAAATTCCTGGAAGCTGATGAGGTCACTAAGAAAAAAAAGCATCCATGACTTTAAGTTCAGGAAATACCCATACTTAGGGGACAGGATAATGCAAAACTTTCTGTTCAGGTACATGTGTGGCTGGATGACATCTAAGGTGCATTCCAACTCTGAAATGCCATGATTCTTAACAGAATTACTTATCACAGCATTTAAGCATAAGTAAATCATCTCTTCTATTAACTACTTAAAGTAGTTTTATAAAAACAATGATTCTTAAAATCTAGAAAATAAAGATATTTTATTTACTCTGATTTTAAGTGATTAATACCAATTCATTTTAAATATGTTTTATTGTCTTTGTATTTATCATAAATACTTTTAAACAATGAAGACTTTATGAGATCCCAGAAAAGCAATTATAGAAGTAAAAATACATTTTATACTATATTTTAACTTGTGAGAAGGCACTCAATTACTGGTGTAAGAGGGGTGGCATAAGCTAAATGTATTAGAGAAGCAATAAGAATCCAAAATTTCCTTGTTTGCATCATTTCACTATTCCAGTCCTTGTGCCACTTCCATACTTATTAAGAAATAAATGAATTTCCTACAAAAACAAAATATGCATCAATGAGAAATGAAATGTTTCTTATTCAATGCTAAGTAACCTAATGGAAATGTGCTATTATTTTCACTTTTAAAAAAGACATTATGTAATTTGATATGGTCTCTATTTTACTTTAAAAAGTAAAATGATTTATTGGTAATGAAAAAAAAAAAATGTGGAGCTGTCTAAAGAAGCCCTGACTTTCTAAGTTCCAATCTAGTTCTGCCTACTTACTCTCATTCTAAGTAGCGAACTAGGCAGAATCCTTCTGATGCTACTTGGAAATATTGTTCAAATCACAGAATATTCCTGTGATGTAGGGATAACTCTTTTTTATTTTTCAAGTGAGTCAAGTAAAATAATTTAAGTGTTCTGAAATTCCTCTTAATGACTGATTCATATTCATATAAAATGATGAGAATGTGAAAGATAATACAGAAAGAATTGTAATTTATGAGGTAATATTTTATCATAGACTAGAAAAAACCAAATAACTTTGTCAGTACTAATAATCTTTCTCTTTGTGAAATTTACATGTTTACAAAGCTTTTCAGAAAATATGTAAGCATTTTTACTTTTTTGTTGTGTTCTTTTTGGAAAAATAAGTTATAACCTGTCATCCAATTCCATTTCAGGTTTCATTAAAGACTCAGAACCTTATGTTTACCTCAAGGGTAAATATCTATCCCCTCCTTTCAAATTGCCTGTGTATTTCCTTTGCTAATTTTATCATCAAAATAATGTAGCATTTTCATAGTGTATTCAATTCTTATGGTTAATTGCCTAAATCCATATTTATTTTGACAAATGGAAAGAAAATATATATATATACATGTAACCATATGCATACACATTAATTACCTTAACAAGTCTTGATATTTTTGTCTTTGGCAATGAACATTAGTATAAATCTAAGCTTTATAAATCTTATAGGCTGGAATTTATTTTATTAAAGAATGATCAACAATTTTGGTTTCTCTATTAGTTTTTCCTTCAACATTTTTATACTATCTTTTGCAGTGAACACAAGGAAAATATTCACTTCTGTTTCATCTTATTCATGATGTTTGACTACATTAATAAGCACATTTTTATACCACTTTAAGACTTTCAAAGCAGTTTCTTCATTATAAAAAATAAAGTATTTAATGCAAGAATTGTACTTATTCTTAAGTAAAGAAACTGAGTCTCTTAATGATCTAGGAGTAATGATGTAAATTGTGGAGAGGTAGCATTGTTAGGGAACAGAACATTAAATCCACAGTGAGGGGCACCTTCGTTTGAGTCCTCTTTCTAAAAGATATTGATTTTGTAAACCTAGACAATTCAGCTTCTGACTGTGGACAATTCCAGAAAGGGAGAGAGAACAAAGAAGGAAAGGACAAAAAAGCAAACAGAAAAGAGATAAAAGAGGAAAGAATTTAGTATAAGGGATATAGGTTTGGCCTTTGAGTCTCGAAGCCCTGCGTTTAATCCCTGGTTCTGACAAATACTACCTATATCACTTAACCTCTCAGTGTCCCAAGCAATTGGCTACCACCATAAACTATGCATGGGTTATTGTCCTACTGGAAAAGTAAGTTCCTATACTGGAGTTTCTCCAAAACAATCAAATCATAGATCTAAACTCTGGGCAGTGGGATAGATTCAACCAATAGACAGTTTTGTACTGCCCTAGAACTAAGAATAGCTGAATTTTAAAATGTAAATATCATTCTTAACTCTGAGGCAGTACAAAAACATGGAGCAGGCTAAATTTATTCATCTGACTACAGTTGCCCATCCCAGAACTTCTGAACCCCAGACCATAAAGGAAAATCATCCTAAAAATTAAACTCATCTAAACATAAAATGGACTGTCTTGAGAGATAATTGGCATTCCTCACGTGTGGCCTCAAATGTTGAATGTCAACTTGTCAGATATATTGTTGAAATCTGGACCTCACTACTCCTAGGTAATCCTACTATACCTCCTTTTCCAATTCACTATCTCATTCTCCATGGTGCTCTTCCAAACCTTTTCATTCCTCCTTAAATCTCCCTTGGTTTTCCCTCCCCATCTACTCAGTTGAGAACATTACCTCATATTTTACTAAAAAAAAAATATATTTGAGGCCATTTGCTGTGAGCTCTTTTTTTTCACCTCTTCCCCCCCCCCACCATATCACTCATATTTTTTCGTCTACTTTATCCTCCCTCACCCATCTCACTTTATGATGCATGCACCCTTATTACTCACCAAGACTGACCTCTCTACTTTTTCAGGTAAACTTATTCCATCCCATATCCTGCAACAGATTATACTTTTCATCAACACCATTCTTTCACTTATTTTTAATCTCTTCCTCTCTACTAGCTTATTTTCTACTGCGAAAAAAGAGTTGCCAATGGCTCTGCCATCCTAAAACAAAACAAACAAAAATCCCTCTCACTCAATCCTTTCCAATACCATCCTATATCTCTTCTGCTCTTGTTGCTAAACTCCTTGAAAAGTAGTCTTCACAACTTCCCTCCACTTTTCTCCTCTCACTCTCTTTTAATATCTTAGAGTTTGACTTCTGAACTTAACACTCTACTGAAACTTCTCTCTCCAAAGTTACCAATTATATGTTATTTGACTTATCCACTTGTCTTTTTTTCAACACCACTGTCTTTAACCTTTCTGTACCTTTGAGATAGTTGATCACTTTTCTCCTTGATACTTTCTTCTATATAGGTTTTCTGTCTGCTGATTCTGTCTCCTTTGCTGGATTTCCATCCAGATCACTACCTCCATTCTTGGGTCTTCCTCAAAGGTTCTATTCCAGATCCTCTTCTCCTCTTTCTCTATACAGCTTCACTTGGTGATCTCGTCAATTTACATGTGATTAATTAATCTATTAATCAGAACTGATTAAGTCACTATATGAGCCAGACACTATACTAAGTATTAGGGGTACAAAGACATAAAAAGAGATTGTTGCTGCCCTCATGGAGCTCACAGTCTAATGACATAAAATTAAGTTACTCTCACTTTCCTCTTATTCTATTTCATTTGATATTTATTCACACATTCACAAAAATATGAAATAAATCCACTTAGAAAGACTATGTGGGAGGCATTACGCAATTGAAAGGAGAAAATAAGTATCTTTACTCTCAAGCAGTTTATAATAAAATATGGAGCTATAGTTTGAAATAATTTTTTATCCTTGTAGCCAAGTTTGAATGCAATTATTTCCCTCATTAATGTATTTGCAACAGGGATGGACAGGAAGAGTTACAAGAGTAGAAGAATGAAGAGAAATTGTTAAATATGGAGAGGAGATTATTGATAAATATCAAGTTGAGGCAGTGCCAATATTTTAGCCTAAATTAACTTTATGCATTTGATAATTTTTAAAATGTTCATTGGTTAAATTATTTGGGTGTGTAAATAATATGAGTTAGAGGCAAGGGAGCCCTTTTACTAGTGCTACAGCATAACAGCACAGAATCATGTCTCTTTGTGACAATCAGAGAAAAAAGAGAATATGGATATGCAATATTTTCATAGTCACAACTAGGATGCATAGTTTGAAGTTCTTTTGAGAATTCTGACCACAAAGATGATCCAGAGGTCAGAGGTGGGAAATGCTGAAAGCTTTCCTTTCCTATCTCATCTGATGCATCAAGGTCCTTTATGTTCAATTAGAATGTCATGAGGCAAGATAAAGAACAAATTTGCTTAAAAAGAGAAAAGTAAACACCATGTTAGTTTGTGACCAAATTTTAAAAATTATAAGATACATATATGTATAAATTTATTATATCTATATGCACATGTACATAAATATATACATACTTATCCCATATATACTCTATACATTTCACCAAATCCATTATGTTATACAGATATGTACATATACACATATGCTATATACATTTATATGTATGTATATGTATATGTACATACAGACATCATACACAATAAGTGACTATGGAGTATAAATATATATATATGGTCCAACTCCTTGTTAAATATGACAAAATTGAGGCCAGGGAAGTTAAATAATTTGTCCAATTAAACAAAGGCAATAAGTTTTAGAAATGGGATTTAAAATACAGTCTATGATTCCCCCCACTCCTGAATGACAGTTGTTTCTACTTAACACTCAGTTTTGTTTTGTTTCCCCTCATGTAATCATATAAAGTTCCTAGATGCCCAAACAGTAAATCTGGAAAAAAGAAAATGAAATAGATTTTTAAAAATTACATAAAAAGCACTTGGTTAAGTGACCTGATACGTGCTTCTATATCCTCTGCTTTGTCGCCCTACTCTTCCTCCTCCTCTTCATCAACAAGGATTTATTGAGTATTTACTATCTTCCAAGCTCTGTGAATACAAGGGAGGCAAAAATGCAATCTTTGGCTTCCAGTTGGTCATGAGCCTATATGGATACTTGACACATGTGATGTGGATGTTGATGAAGGACAAGAAGAAGAAACTGGAATGGGTTGCACAGTATAACTTTTGAGTGATTCCTGACTGCTCACTATCACAAAAGTCTAACTCTCGCAACCATTCTTATAGTTGTTCTACATGACTGTGAATAATGGATAGAGGTCCTTTCTAGCTTTAAATTGTTAACATACAGTCTTATGCATTTGACCCAAAGATGAATGGAGAAATATATGATGGGCAGGCTATAGCACATTATCGAAGATGACTCATTTAGAAGAAATGGAATAAAAGACAACCTAAAGGTATCTTTGATAGTTGGTCATAAGGTCAGGGACTGAGGTTTTCTAAACTGTGCATCCCCTTTCTCTCTCCCATTTGTCACAAGTCAGTTCATCAAATGAGTGCTTTAAATGAAATAAAGTATATGGCTATATAAATTTCATAATGCATGTGACCAATGTATATCAAATATTCTATCAAAAGATGTCACAGAAAGATTTTTGAAGATAGCTTATCAAAGTCTTCTCTTAAATGTTTTATTATAGATACCTGGGCACATATGAATTCTAGATTGCAACTAGCCTTCACTGTAAAATCTCATCTTCAAGAAAATAATCAGTAATTTCACAGTCTGAAATTAAACAATAAATAAGACTAACTATTGTAAGTTTCTTCAACTTGTCCTTCAACTGAAGATTCAAATGTCAAACTGTGACATTCAGCTTTACCCTCCTTCTAAAATTTTGGCAGTTGAATTTGGAGCTGCCTTTGTTTCTGTGACACACCTTGAAAGAGCTGATTGGCTGTCCTGTCTGTCACTGTCTTCAATGTCATTTATTTCTGATATACCTTGCACTTTTGAAAATGTCAAAAATTTATTTCACAAAAAGTTGGATATTTTATCCTTTCCAGTATTTTGACATTATACTATTACAAGTTAGAAATATACCCCCAGATATATTGCATCTAAATATTTAAAATAAAAGACTAGAAATTGAATATAAAACTAAACTTTCAAATATAAGAATCAAGAGAAGCATATAAAGGTAAATAGCATAGAGAAATCTTAAGGAATTCAGTAATGTAAAACTATTTACATTCATTGTAACTGTATGGGAAAATGATACTTATAACTCCTAAAACTTCTTGTTATTCAGGCAGTTTGAAGGTATACACATAGGGTGTGAATTGAATATGATAGGGTATCTAAAAAAAAAATAAGGGTGAAGAAGAGGAATGCATTGGGAGAAGGAAGAAAGGAAGTAGAATGGGGTAAGCAATCTGACATAAAGTGGGCACACAAAAACTTTTACAGTAGAGGGTGGGATGGGGGAGGTAGGCAGGAGCACTTGAATCTTACTCTCGTTGAAACTGGTTCAAAGAGAGATTAGCATACACACTCAGTTGGGTAAAACTAGGGGGGGAAGGGAATTAGAAGAGGAGGGTGATACAAGGAAGGGAAGACTGGGGGAGGCAATAGTGAGAAAAGTAAAACAATTCTGAGGATGGATAGTGTAAAGGGAAAGAGAGAGTAAGATAAACGGGGGAAATAGAATGGGAAATGGGAAATGCACGGTAGTTATAACTGTGGGGGACAAAAATTACAGCAAGATTCTCCAATAAAGGCCTCATTTCTCAAACGTATAGAGAAGTGAGCCAAATTTATACAAAATAAGAGCCATTCTCCTATTGACAAATGATTGAGGGATTTGAACAGGCAGGTTTCAGACAAAGTAATCAAACCTATAATTATATGAAAAAAGAAATGCTTAGAGGATTGTTAACTAAAACAACTCTGTAGTTCTATCACATACCTATCAGATTGGGTAATATGACAGAAGAGAAAAATGACAAATTTTGGAAGGGATTTTTGGAAATTAAGGCTCTAGTGCATTGTGGATTAAGTTATGAACTAATCCAGCCATTCTGTAAAGAAATTTGGAACTATGCCCAAAGAACTATAAAACCATGCCCTTTACCTAGCAATGCCATTGTTAGATCTATATCCCAAAATGATTAAAAACAAATTAGGAAAAATGCCCACATGTACACACAAATATTTCTGGTGGCAATGTATTTATAACACTTCTTTTAGTACTAGTAAAGATTTGAAAAAGGATGCCTGCCCATCAATTAAGCAAAAGCTGACCAAGTTATGGTATATGATTATAATGGAATATTACCATGCTATAAGAAATGATAAGCAGGCTGTTCTCAGAAAAACCTGGAAAACATTACATGAATATACAAAGTGAAATCAGCAGAACCAGCAGAACATGTACACATAGTTGTGAATTACTTAGCTATTCTCAGCAATACAATGATCCATAACAATTCCGAAGAACTTATGATGAGAACTACTGTCTGTTTCCAGAGAAAGAACTAATAAAGTCTGAATACAGATTGAAACATACTTTAAAATTTTTTTGGAGTTTTTTCTTTCACAATATGAATAATATACAAATATATTTTGCACAACTGCACATGTATAACCTAAGTCAAACTGCTCATTTTCTTAATGAGTTGAGGGAAGGGAGAGATATAGAGAGGGAAAGAATTTGGAACTCAAAGTTTTGAGAAACAAATGTTAAAAATTATTTTACAGGTAATTGGGTAAAATAAAATATTAAATCAATTTTAAAAATAAAAAAATTCAAAGAATAAAATAGACTGGACCAGTGCCAAGGACAGGACTCACTGAATTCAGTAGGTGCTTATTAAATGTTTGCTGAATTGATATGACTTATAAAATATGCCAATTTATATCTGTAATTTAAATGATTAATTTACTTCAATTCATATAGAATTATTTATGAAATAAATGAGTTTCATATCAAAACAGGATCAGCTAATTACATAACAATTAAAGGAGAGAAACCTGTATGTTCATTCTTATGTTCTTAATTGGAGTTCATTTACACAGATAATATTAGCCGAAATTTGCATAATCCCTTTAAAGTTTTTAAAGGGTCTTAATTATATGGTATCACTTGATCCTTAGAGTAATATCGGAAAGTAGATGCTACAAAAATTGCTAGTCCCAATTTACAGGTGAAGAAACTGAAACCTAAAGGGGTTAAGATATTTGGCCAACATCATATAGATAGTGGACCTCAATGGCAGTTTTCAAAATCTATTGCCTCCTAATCCAACTCCAAGACCCATTCAATGACACTATATGGCATTCCTCTTCCCTCCCTCAAATCCACAAGGATTGAAATGCACAAAAAAAAAAAAAAAACCCAACACAGTTTACTTTGAGAAAGAAATTGTGTGTTCTAAAGTATCTCAAGAAATATCTTTTACTAGATGATCCTCTTTGTAATCATGAATTCTGTCCTGAGTTCTCTTCCACTTCTACACTTTAGCTTGTGGTGATCTCATGAGTTTCTTAAGTTCAAATATCACTTATATTAGGTTCCTAAATACATACACACACACATATATATCTATATAAATACACATGCATATGCATGCACCACCTATCATCTATCCAGACCTAGTATTATTCTGAAACTCAAGTCCCTCATTGACAGCTGCCTTATGAACACCTCCAACTGTTTGGCTTCTTTGCATTTCAGACTCAACACATCCAACACAATATACCCTACCAAAAGAACAAAAAGCTCATTTTTTCCTTGAGACTTTTGGATATTCATTTAGACAATTTAGTTACCTCAGGTTAATAAGCTCAGAATCAGCCTGATATCTTCCATATCCAATCAATTGTCAAATCTTACAAGTTTTCTCTTTCATAATCTTTCATATCTTCCCTTTTCTCTCCAGCCACAAAGCCTCTCTTCTAGTTTAAGCTCTCCCACTTTCACCTAAAATACTGCAATGAACTTTTAATTGGTCACCCTTTACCCAGTCTCTCTTCTTTTTTCAATACACTAACCATTCATTTGCTAAATAGCATTTGTAAAATAAAGACTTTACCTTGTTTCACACACATATCCCTGCTCCCTTCTCTCCCTTCCCCAATAATATTCAATTTTCAGTTGTCTTTAGAATAATGCAAAATCCCTACTCTTATTCTTATGTGTCTCCATAATCAAGCTCCCATCTATCTTTTCAGTCTCAATTCTAATTTATTCATGCAATCTCTCTTTCTCTGTCTCTCTCCATTTCTTCAGTCTAAACCCATGATTTCACTGGAAAACAATGTTTGTTGAAATTCAATTTACCAATACAAATCAACAACTGTCAAACAACTTATGATCTCAGAGTGTTGCCTGGGGCAAGCTGATTTTCTTACACACAGGGGTGTACATATGTGTACATGTGTGTACATGTATATGTATGTGTGTGTGTGAATATATTGCTTGTTTTCTGTTTTTTTTTCCTTCCCCAGTAGAACGTAAACTTCTAGGAAACAGAAGCTGTTTCATTTTTATCACTATATTCCAGGATCCAAAACAGTTCTTGGCATATATTTGGTGCCTATTTTTTTAAAAATTGTATTAACTTATCTATTATTTCTGCATAGTGATGAACAAACAATATTGTTGGAAAGAATTTTTATGTTTTCAGATACCATCACCAATGCTTTACTTTTTTTTTTTTTTTTTGATAAAGTAAATTGGTAGGAACAATGTTTCCTAGATTGCATTAAGATCTAGGATCTCTTAATGGCTGCACTGGCTATAACATTTTGAGACTATTTTGAATACTATAAAGGGCAGCATTTCCTTCTTCACTTCATTTAAAAAGAGCTTGCTACATAGGTGATTCTTACTGTCAATTTCTTACCATTCATCCTCGTTTTGCCCATGGCAAATAAAACAATATTAATTGAAGTCCTAGACAGATCTGTGGGTTGGGATTTCCCAGGTACTGTTTCAGAAATGTCTTGAAATCCTACCATTATCAAAACATCACAAAAAATGTGTATGATGTTAAAGTGGGAATTGGGCACATTAAACTCTATTTTGACTTTTGTTAAAGCATATGTGTCTAATTTCAATTTTTTAACATACATAAGCCTTCCTTAACTGGCAGTCATAATGAACAGCCCTTGTGAATTTGATGAGAATACAGGAATGTGCCTTTGAAACAATACCTGCAAGATCCTTCCCTGTGGGCTGCCTTCTGTCTTAAGTGACTTTTAATGATTGCTGATATTTCCCACAGCACTAGCTATTTTTTGCTAGAGACTGACATTTTAAAAGGACACTGATTATTTTTTTCCCTATACAACCTTGGTCTCAAAACAATATTACTCCAACATTATGAGAAAAGGATATGACTCTCCTCTATTTTTTTAAAATGTGATATATACATATAAATGTGATTTTTTTAAAAAATGATATATATGTGTGTACATGTGTATATGAATATATCTTATATGAAAGGTGAGAGCATCATAAAGTGATCATACAATGAAAGCTCCATTCCCCACTAGTCAATAAAAATGAAACTAAAATAATAATGATAGCTATGGCTCTAGTAAGTAGCATACCTTTATAGAGCATATTGCAGTTAAAGTTTTATATGCCATACATAATCTCATTTGATCTTCACAACAGCCTTGCAAGATTGGCAGATACTGAATAGTGCAGTGGAAAGAAAACTGATCTTGGAGTCAGAACATAAGAGTTTCAGGTGGATATGCCACTCACTATTTGGGGTGACAGTACACAAATAGTGTACTATCTATGAGTCCCACTTTCCTCATCTGGAAAAAGGTCATCATTTTTGCACTGTCTACTTCAGAATTATAAGGACAGTGCTTTTAAAAAGTGCTATTTATTTGCAAGTAGCCGTGTTGTTTGGTGGAAAGGTGGCTTTGAGTCAAGATGACCTGAGTTTAAGTTTGATACTAGATATTTTTAACAAACAGTCCCCAGGCCCATAAAGGGACCTGAAATGCAACAATTCAATACACCAGTTAAAATCATTTCTTGTCTGAGTAAAGGTTTGCAGGGGAGAGAACATCCTATAAGGGAGCAAAGAAGGAGAGAGAGTTTTCAGATACTCAAAAGGGAGTGGAAAAAGAATGAGATATTACAGTTTCTAGAAACTTTCAGGCAGGGAATGGGAGTGGGGAGGGGTTAAGGGAGAAGACATCTGTAGACACAATAAGTCAGGCAGCCGGATGTTTAGAAATTCCAGAGCAAGATCTTAAGTCTGCAACTTCTGCTCAATATTACCCTTGAGCTGATCAAATATGGTTCTGTGGTTTTTGGAAAACATAGGCATTTCCAAATTCATGCAGAGTTCATTTGCAAAGGATCACTGGTGTGTTAAGAAGCTCAAAACTTCAAAATCCTTCCCAATTGGCTAGTTGTGTAAGTTCATTGTCCTGCTCCCTTGGGAAAAAAGGGTGTTCTAACATATAGTACAGTCATAACAGAGCCCATGTGAGGTATATATATATTGATCTTTTGGCAGTAGACTTGCCATCTCAGTGTCCCTAGGTGGTGATCCAAGATGATTAAGTTTAGACTGGCTACTGGTCTACATTGGTAGAGGGAACTTCTTCTCTGAGAATTTTGTATACGTATTAAAGGATAGAGACTGTGTGGATGAGGCTTGTAGATTCTTATTGTCATTGTGCTAGTAGAAGCTCTAGGTGGTTTTACCTACTTCCGTCTCCAGTTCGTTTTACAGATGAGAAAACTGAGACAAACAGGGTTAAGTGACTTGCTCAGGGTCACATAGCTGGTTAGTATCTGAACTCAAGAAGATGAGTCTTCCTGATTCCAGGTCCAGCACTCTATCCACTGCCCTACCTAGCTGCTCCTTTCCACTATATTGTGTTTCTGTTAGAGTCTGCATAGTTACAAAGAGCTTTCACATCTGTTATCTCTCTCACTTAACACCTCTCCCCCCAAAATACAATACTATGAGGTGCATACCACCAACACCATTATTTTTTATAGTTGATGAAAAGGAGACTCAAAGAGAAGAAACAATTGCCTCAAAATTATTCAGCATCACAGCTGAAACTTGAATTCAGGTCTCTGGAATCAAACATTAAATCTAACATACATTTCCCAGATACCTTTTATTATGCACAAGACTTCTTTCATATGTAACATGAGTTTAAAGAGACTTGATGGGTAATGTTAACCATCTCTTACTCTTAATGGACTAATTATGATTTTCTTTTTTGGTGGGGGATAGTTGTTTTTGTCCTAACTCTTGATTTTTTGACCCATTTGAAGTTTTCTTAGCAAATATACTAGAGTGGTTTTCCATTTCCTTCTCCACTTAATTTTACAAATGAGGAAAATGAGGCAAACAGGCTTAAGTGACCTGCCCAAGGATATGTAACTAGTAAGTTTCTGAGGCTGGATTTGAACTGAGGAACAGTGTTCCCGACTGAAGGCCCAACCCTATCTACTGCACCACCTACCTGCCCTAATTTGGAATAAGAGATTATACGTAATTAAATATCAAATGAAATGTTAGTGGACTGCCTTGACTAGAGTCAATGTTTTGGTGTTGATACTACTACTGCTGCAAAAAAAAAATAAGAATAATGTTTATATGACCTTTTATATTTTCAAAGCACTTTAGATTCATTATTACATTTGCTGACCACTGTGTATCTTTTATACTTCTAGTACTAATACTGTTTCATTATGCAGGTAAGGTAAGTGAGACTAGAAGACATCGATATTTATCCTCGGGTAGATGATTATTAAGTATGTGAGAGGAAGCTGAAATTCAGAAATTCAAACTAAATTGAGTGTTCCTATTATGTGGTACATTGGATGAATGGGGTAGGCATTTTAAAAAATCTGGTTAACTCTGATAATATGCAATAAGTATATATTAGGTACATATATACATATAATATATAACAAGTACACATGTCATATGTATTTATATGAATAAATATATCAAGTACAAGATATATACATGTATATAACACAAAATGAGTTGCTATGAATAGAAAGAAACTGAGCAAGATCCAGAATTCCCACCTGAATACACATATGTATACATCTCTGAATCACTTTTTTCTATTTTTTCATTAACGTTTTCCTGAGCAGTCTTTAATGCATTGGGCTTTGTCTTCTATCAGGTCACTACTCAGATCCCAATAAGAAACTCTGTGACCTTACATAAGATGAAAACTTTCTTAGTCATAATTAATCATTGAATTTTATCCATAAAATCAGTGTTATATTGTATGACCTCTAGGGTCTCTTCAATTCTAAAAATTATTTGTTTCTGTAATTCACTATAATTTTCCCCACTTTTCTAAAGCTGTTGGTTTCAGTTGATTTCGTTATTCCATTCCCTGTATTCTTCTACTTCTCTTTGGTTATTATTTAAAATAACTAGGTTTTTATACTTTATTATTATTATTATTTTCATCCTGTAGATGTTTAATTGGGAAGAAAAGCATATAAATGTTTTAATAACTATATTTTGCATTACTGAAATCTGTTTTATTTATACTCAAAAAAATTAAAAGTAATAAAATATTTAAGTCCATAACAAAATATTGAATTTGTAGCTAACTGTAGAATTATTATATTTTTGGAGGAAAGAAAAATGAGAAATGTGTAGTTAAGAATCACTGAAGTCTGAATACAGTATTTTTACTTTGTGGAAAAGTGAGCAAGTGATCCTACCCAAAAGATAGAAAACCATGAGAAATTTATGAAGCACTCGATACTCATGAGATATAAATGCTTAAAAAGTGTTGGCGTATTGAAGTCAATCACCAATGAGAGATTATACGGACATATAGTAATCTAAAATATAAACCAGAAATAATATTATGTGATAGTTTGAAGACATCCAACTAGAAAATTACAAGACATTTTGCAGGCAAATAATATGCCAATGTCATCACCAAATATCTTTACATGACAGTCAAGTTAAAGGCTCCCACTCCTCCAAATGGATACTCCTATATTCATTTAACCAGAATATTTCTATTCTACTAGAGTGTAATATAAATGATGACACATATTTTATTATAACAATGTCTACTGAATTATTCAGAATATCAAAAGCAATATCAAGAATAATGATCCAGGTAAACCCCACTTTAAGGAAACCTAATATGTGAATTCCTGATCCAGCAAGGGTGGGGAGAGAATAGAACAAGAGGTCTCAGAGCTCACAAAGCATAGGCTTATGAAATATATTTAAGGATGATCATAGGTAAATTTCAATTTAATAAACCTTATTTTAACATAGCACATCAATATTATTTCCATTTCTCTCTATCAAACAATGAATATTGATAATTCCTTGCTGAGCAAGTTCCAACTAATTTTATTAATTTTAACTTTATTAAGTAAAACATTGTCATACTCCTATCTCTTAAGCAATCAAATAATTTAACAAAATATTACTAAATGCTTTTATTCATGTGAATGACTTGTCATAGGAGTGTTGAGCAAAAGAGATTAAGGGGAAGAAATGTTATAATTGGACATGGATAATGATATCTGGAATTATTCAGAAAAGTGCTATCTCTTGGTCTGAAGCCTTTGAGGAAGGGATGATTAGGAAATGGAGGGTTAGTGAACAAAGAAAAGTAATGAGAAAATGAGAGGAGGTTGGGAAGGGTACTTTAGATGAACAGACATAAATAATAGATTTTTTTTTAGTCTAGGTTCCCATTTAAGGCATAAGTACTAGAACTATGATTTCTAGTATAAGCATATCCCAGGTGAATAAAATTCCCTCTAACACAGAAGACAAGTATCCTGAAACAACCCCTCTTCCCACTATCAGAAATAAAATAGTTTGCTAAAATACAAATGTATCAACCCAAGAAGATCATTTAAATTCTCATAATTCATTTGCAAAACATATGTGTTTGTGTATTACTTTGGGAGAGGAGCTCCACTCCTAACAAATGTATTATATAGATTTCTCATTTATTCTAACATCCTTAAGACAGGTTTGACTAATTTATGCCGTTATTTATTACCTAAATCCTAGTAAATTAACTATTACTTCTAGAGAATGACCTTTCAGGAAACTCAGTGCTATGTAGAAGTCAAAATTTTAAAGCTGCATTTTATTTAAAATAATATATTTGCTTTATTGTTATTATTATTATTAAATTTACATGTTGCATTAATAATTTCAAAGTGATTTCCAAATATTATCTCATTTTATCTTCACAACAACCTTGAGAAATAGATGCTACAATTATCCCACTTATACATAAGATAATATGATAGTAATCTAGTATCAAAGGTTGGATTTGAACTCAGGGCTTCCTAGTTCCAGTTTTAGCACTCTCTCCATTGTGCCACCTAGCACCACCTAGCCTCTTATATTATTAAAACAATATAATAATTACATATCAGGTATGGAAGGAGAATCTACTTCCCTAAAGGTATTTTAAAACAGGATAGACCTTTAATGACCAGATCTTGCTTAGGTATAATTTCCACCTAAAGGTATGTCAATTGCATTTTCAAGTTACCATATTATGCTATTAATCATTGTTATCCCCATCCCAATAAGAATACTATTGCTCTGATATTTTTTTTTAAATCTACACTGAAAAAAGATGCTAAGTAAAACAATGTTGGTGTTATTCTGTATGCTTACATTCTCTAAATTGAGTAAACTGATCAAATACTTTTAGAAAATTTTCCTGCTATGAGGAACCAAGAAATATACATACCTATTCTCACATAAAGTAGTGACTTAGTCTCCTAAAACGTGAGGAATATGAAGATAACTTTGAATTATATTGTTTTATTGAATACTGAGGATCACTTTCAATTCATCAGTTCAGTAAATCAGTTCACTTACTGGACATTTACTGATCAGAGTAATTTTTGTGAAAATCCAGGTTGAATAATGAGATGAATATATAGCATGCTCTTGTATTTTATGTACTTTTAAAATACTTGGTTAAATACTGCCTACTGCTCATGAACTGATAACCATTATTCCTGTAAATGCATTGCTTAAGGAATACAAAAGGATCAACCAAATTGTCTTCATTAATCATATTGAGTGATGGTATTGGGGAATTCTGAGTAGTAAAAAAGAAAAAAACTTGTAATAATTTTCCCAGTTCTCCTAATAACCAAATAATTTGTTGTCATTTTCCTTTTTTCTGAATTTTTCCCTTAACAGTGTTTATTTTTTCTTACGATATGTCAAGACAATTTTTAGCATTCATTTTGGTAAAATTTTGAGTTCTAAATTTTTCTCCCTTGTCATTTCCCTACCCCTTCTCCAAGATAACAAGCAATCTTATATGGGTTATATGTAGTCAATCTTGTTAAACGTATTTCCACATTAGTCATGTTGTAAAAAAAAGAATCAGGACAAAAGGAAAAAAAAACAGCATGAGAAACAAAACAAAAAGTGAAAATAGTATTCTTCCATTTACATTCAGAATCCATAATTCTTTCTCTGGTTGCATGAGGATTTTCCATCATGAATCATTTGGAATTATCTCAGATGATTATATTTCTGACAAGAGCTAAGTCTATGACAGTTTGATCATTGCACCATGTTGCTATTGTTGTGTACAGTGTTCTCTTGGTTCTGCTCCTTGTACTCAGCATCAGTTCATGTAAGTCTTTCCATTTCTACTTTACCCTCTATTTCTAGAATATCAGGTCAGTTTTTCTTGATAATTTCTTGGAAGATGATGTCTAGGCTATTGTTTTTGATCATGATTTTCAGAAAATTATCTCTCCTGGATATATCTTCCAGGTTAGTTGCTTTATTTCCAATGAGATATTTCACATTACCTTCCATGTTTTTTTCATTCCTTTGATTTTATTTTATAATTTCTTGATTTCTCATAAAGTCATTAGCTTCTGTTTGCTGCATTCTAAGTTTGAAAGAACTATTTTCTTCAGTGAGCTTTGGGGTCTCCTTTTACATTTGGTCAATTTTGCTTTTTAAGGCATTTTTCTCCTCATTGGCTTTTTGGACTTCTTTTCCCATTTGAGTTAGTCTATTTTTAAAGGTGTTATTTTCTTCAGCATTTTTGGGAGGTCTCCATTAGTAAGCTGTTGACTCATTTTTCATAATTTTCTTGCATCTCTCTCATTTCTCTTCCCATTTTTTCCTCCATTTCTTCCCATTTATTCTTCCATCAGATCCTTTTGATCTCCTCCATGGCATGAGACCATTTCATATTTTTTGGAGGTTTTGGCTATAGGAGCCTTGACTTGGTTGTCTTCTTCCAGTTCTATGCTTTGATCTTTCTCATCCAAAGGATGAAAGAAAATACCTTTTCACCAGGAAAGTAACCTTCTATAGTCTTTTCCCCTTTTGGGGCATTTTCCTACCAATTATATGACTTTTGAGTCCTTTGTCAAGTGAATTGTATACTGCCCCAAGCTTCAGAGGTTTTGTGCAGCTGTTCTCTGAGATACCTCTAGGGACTGGTAAGTTCTCCATTCCTCCAAAGTGGCATAGTCAAGAGAGAGGTGTTTATTCCTCTCCTTATCTACACTCTTGTCTGTAAGCAACCACAAGCACTCTTTTCTGCCCTGGAACTGCAAATAGGATTCCCTCTCCACAACTGCCACCAGTTTCAATATGTCAGCACTCCTCCTTACCCCAGAAGCTCCACTCAGGACTGAGACCCAGATCAGTAGCTTGATTTCCCCACCATCTGTAAGCTGAGAGCCCAAGAAGTGGACAGTGCTGTGGCAGTAGCTACAGTCACCCTAGGGCTGGGGCTAGAGCCAGACTATGCACCCATCTCACCCAGGCAAAAGATCTTTCTCACTGACCTTTGAAGCTGTCTTTGGTATTTGTGAGTTGATAAATCTGAGAAACAGTGAAGCTGCCCATGATTCAGTGCCCTGAAGCCTGCTATAGTCCCATCTGTGCTGGTGCAGCCCATCCTAGCCTGTGCTCTGCTCAGATCCTGGTGCAACCCATCTTTTCTGTAGGCCCTTCAGGTTTTCTAGGGCTGGAAATCTGTTTCACTTTGTCATTTTGTGTCTTTAACTGCTCTAGAACTTGGTTTAGATTCATTTGTACAGGTATTTTAAGGGATTTGCAGGGAGACCTCTAGCAGGTCCATGCTTCTGCTCCAATATCTTGGCTCTGCTCCCCCAATTCTACTTTTAACAAGGTTATTTAATTTGGTGGATTTTTTCCATTTGGCCAATTCTATTTTTTTAAGGAATTGTTTTTTGGTTGTGTTTTTTTTTCAGTCAATTTTTGTTTTGCCTTTTTCAAACTGATGGCCTTTGTATCATAATTCTCCAGCACAACTCTCCTTTCTTTTCCCTATTTTTTTTGACAGTGCTTACTTTATTTTAAGATCTTTTTTGCTCTCTTCCAGAAGGACTTTTTGGGCTGGAGACTAATTCGTATTCTCCTTTGAGGCTTCACATGTTGGCATTTTGACACTCTTCTACTGAATTTGTGTTGATCTTCCCTGTCACTGTAAGCTTTCTATGATCAGGCCTCTTTTCTCTTTCCTACTTACTTTTAGCCTATCTTGTGATTCTTAAGTTGAGCTCTGCTCCTGGAGCACAGGGGGGCATTATCACAAGCTTTTTATGCTGGAGGGTCAGGGTTCTTGTCACTGGCTTTCCATGCTTGGTCCTTACATCTTTCTGGCTTGCCCACTGCACAGGGGGTGACCTGCCTAGTTGTGTCCATTGTGCCATGGCTCCTGCGTTTGTAGTTTGTCTTCTGTGCTGCTGCTGGAGCTGAAGGCTTCACTGCTGCCCTGCCAAGCCAGAACTGAGAGGCTTTGATGATCTGTGCTGCAGCTAAGAGCTTCCCTTTGGCTTGTCTGAACACCATCTGTGCTGGATTGTGCTCAACATTTTTGCAAGTGGTATGGACTTTCCTGAAGTCCTTCTAAGTTATCTTAAGCTAGAAAATATTTCACTTCATTTTTTTTTGTGCATTCTGTTATTCTGGAATCCATTTAAAGGCTTGATTTAATGTTGTTTCCAAAGAAAACTGAGGAGAGGTCAGGCAAATTCTTTGCTTCTCTCCTTCATCTTGGTTCCATCCATTTTTTTCCTGTATTTTTTTATACTTTTGTTAAAGTCAGACTTTAACAGAATTTTTATAGCCCCCAGATAATAAATATAAAATATTTCTGTCAAATCATATGAATCTTCTCAAAATGAAGTATAAATAATCATCTGATAATGCATTGTTTGGATTTTTCAATGGAACTGTAATTTACATTAACCAATAAAAGAGAGAACTAAATATCTAGAAAATATATCAGCAAGCAAGACTCTTTGCATATATTTACTTCTTGTCATTTAAAATGTGCCATTTGTATTTTTCTAGTTCTTACTAGAATAGAGGAAAGGTAAAAAAAAAAAAAAAGAAAAAAAAAAGAAAAAAAAAAGCAATAATATGGGACCAATAACAGAGAAATAGCAAAAAAAGTTTTTCCTGACACTGGAAATGGAGGTCATGTAAAATATTATGGGTGAAGTTTCATTTGTATTTTTATTTGGAAAGAATTTAATCTTTCTGCTTGTCAGGAAAGATTATATTCAGCAAAGCTCTGAATAAATGGGTGAATGGTATGATCAGAGAGTAAAATTTAAGAGCCAAACTTGGCAGCTGGGGACTTCAAATTTTTATGTTACATAAAGAAAACAGAGAATATTGGTAATTATGAAAAAGACAGAATTGCTTTTTCTAAATTCTTCCAAAGTGTGACTTTCTTAATTATTTTAATTGTAATGCCACCGAGAAGACTATAGGAAAAGCATTTTTGACAATAAAGCTTACCTAATACTTTCTTCTGGTGGAAAATCATAAATTATTCCTACTCCCCTGAAGACATATGTAACCAACTACATATATGTAGGAGAATAATGTGTCAATAAAAATGAGCATAATTAGAATTCAACTTAGAAAGTATAACTTTTCTTTGGTAGTCAGTAAAATATAATTTTTAATGTGGCTTCATAAGTAAACTTGTAATGTAAATTTTGTTACATAAACTTGTCTACTTCAAAGGTCAGATCATGTCCCTAGAAGCCAAAACTTTATAGGAAAAAAAAAGAGAGATAAACTAGGGTTAAATAATAAATATCGTGAACATATTTTTGAAGTCCAACATCAGGATATATTATCTGGCAGAGAACATTTTCTCTGGAAAGTCTTATTAAAAGCCACTTTTTCCCTTAAAATGACACATTCCAAGAAAATCCAGGTTGCCTAATCCCCAACTTTATAAAGTTCATGTTAGTTCAGCCCTCATTAACAAGTAGCATTCTAAATAGTTTATAGAGAACATGCTACATGCACATATGTATACATGTAGTGTCATGCATTTTTTAATGCATGACATTCAACCTTGTGTAAAAAGGAGCAAAAAGTCAATATTTTCAGGAAATTGGAGTACAATAGAAGGGAGAGACACATCAGTACTGTTGCTCATCAGCACAGAGGTACTGGGAGAGAAGAATGCTCAATTTCATTTATATTTTTGACTCAGTATTTCAGAATTAAGGATTGGACTGATGCACTAAAAACAGTCTGTGACTATTATTTCTATTACAGCAAGTAAGTAGTGAACTTTTATTGGGAACTTTGCTTAATTGTGGAGTAAACAGAGCTATAAGGAAGAGAGTAGTTTGGCTCTTGCACCTGTATTGGTGTGTGTGTGTGTGTGTGAGTGTGTGTGTGTATGTGTGTATGGGCACATGTGTATGTTTGCATGTATATATCTTACCAATGTGTATTCCAGGTATAATTGTAGCTCCTTAATCACCTACACCTTCCCTACACCCAATAATCACCATGGAATATACTACTACTAACCAGGAAGGGAAGGGAATAAGCATTTACTAAATACCTACGATGTGTTGGGTGCTATGCTCAGTACTTCAAAAATATCTCACAGAAAGAAGTATTGATTCTATTATATCTGCTATTACTCCTCATTGACATACTGAGACTTAATAGTATAGGGTTGATGCAGAGGAAGTGCCTAATACAGGCTTGTATACTGTTAGACTAATAGAAAGCTAAAACAAACAAACAAAATGTACCTGACTCATAATTAAGAGAAACAAACTATATTCCTCCCCTTAGACAATGAAATAAACATAAATCTTGAATATGACAGGTTTAATTATTGCATCAGAACTTCCTTGGCTTTCACATGAATGTACCTGGGTATTATTTAAGAAGAACGTCATCATTGTTACATATTTCTAGATTCTTTCCCATATCACAATATGCCCACTACCCAAGAAAATTATAACACTGTGTCATATTTAAACATCGCTGTTTTTTCCCCTTTGGAAAACCATTAACTCTTATTAGTCATTTATTTACCAAGTGAGAATAAATTTAACAAAACCCTTCCTCAGAACAAGTCTTAACGGGGAGGTGAAGGGAGAACGTAAAAGGTGAAGTTACTTGGTTGAAGCAATTGGGAAAGGATGTATGAAAATAAATGCCATTTGCCTTATTATTATCCTTTGGGATAACCATTCCTTCAAAATTCTAATAATAGACTCCTGTCTATTTTGTCTTTGTATAAGGTTACCCTTGTGCAGCAAAAAGCCATTTTGAAATACGGACAAATTGATTAGAATACTTGTGGCTGTTTCCCATATTAATATCTTTAATAAATAAAAAAAGTAAAATATGATAAAATGTATAGTCATATGTAATACCTACAAAAATTTAGCCCAGGTACAGTAATGCCTTGGCCTAACAGAGTATTTTTAAGTATTTAGAATGCTTTTCATTGCATTTGCTAATTTGTCCCTTTTTACAATTCAATTCAATACACTCATACTAAATATCAAAATATAACAAATGCTATGCTATTATAGCCTGAGGAAACAATGGGAAAAAAGCGAGAATACTTCTGCTGTGAAACTTACGATATTATGAGAAGCAGTGTGGTATAGTGGAAAATGTGTATTTGTTATCATGAGATCTGGGTTCAAAATCTGTCTCTGTCACTTAATACCTCTATGAGTTTGGGCAAATTGTTTAACATAACCAGACAATAAATTCCTCATCTATAAAATTAAAGGTGTGCTGTGTCAGGATATTGTTAGAAATAATGAAGTTTAAGTTACTACCATTGCAATCCCACTAACACTAGCCAGGATCATTCAAAGCAAGGAAGTTGTGGGAGTTATGGCAGGTCATCTAACATCTATGCAGTTCCACCAGTATACTGACCAAAAACACTTTTCCCTTCATCAGTATTGTCAGCAAGCATTTGTTGAACTCTTATTGTGTGCTAAAAACTGTGCTAGGTATTGGGGATAAAAAGGAAAGCAAAAACAAAGTCCTTATTGTAAAACTCAAATCTAAACAGAGGAGACAATAAGCAGTGATAAGTTGTTTCAGTGATATTCATCTCTTTGTGGCTCACTTTGGGGTTTTCTTGGCACATGTACTTGAGTGGTATGCCATTTTATTTTCTAGTTTATTTTTACAGATGAGGAAACTGCGGCAAATACTGTTAAGTTATATGTCCAGGGACACACAGAGTCTGAGGTAAGATTTGCACTCAGAAAGATGAGTCTTCCCAGCTACAGGCTTGGAACTCTGTCCTCCACACCACCTAACTGCCCTGTGTTCATGAAAAAATAGGAAATAATCTCAGAGAGGACACAGAGGGAATGAATGGGGTAGAGAGGGGAGTTAGAATTCAGTAAGCAATTAATAGAAGTGTCAAGAAGAAAGTAAATCTTGACCTGAATTTTCAAGGAAGCCAGGAAAGCTAGGAGATATTTGAAAAGTAACAGCATTCCAGGTATGCCTGTGAAATATCACAAACGTCACAAAGTTGAGAGATGAAGTGTCAGGGGACATAGCAGGAAAACTGTTGTCTCTTGATACTAAAGCAGAGAGACACGAATGAAGTGAAAGATGACTGGAAAGTGGAAAAGTAGGAAGGGACAACATGGTAAAGGACTTAGGTAGCCAGGCATTGCAAACTTCCATTTCATAATGCAATATCAAACCTACTCATTCTAGCAACAGAGGAACTTGCAGAGGCTCAGAGTCATTAAGTCATTTGTCCATCATTGTGTACTTAGTAAAGGGTAAAGCCCCTATTTTTTAGTAGGACTACTGCATATTCAAATGTCCAACTGATTTGAAATACATGTCTACTGGATAGGATGTGCACTTGATAAAAAACAATTCCAAATTTTGTTTTTTGGTCAATCTTTTATATAGTTATACTAAGAAAAATACATTATTTTTGTGTCACAGATTTTAAGATGACTTCATTTTATGCAAAATTATGACAAATGGCCATTTGTAATAAGAAAGGCCATTTGTAGAAATGAGAACAGTTAACTTTCTGCTCAGCAGCTAAAGCTCCTGAAGATCTGCAAAACAAGTTCTCGAATCTTGTCTTTGGAACTGCCAAATAGTTCAATATTTTTAAAGTGATATTTTATTAATGCTAATGATGCTAAAGAAATATCCATTAAAAGGAAGATGTCTCAATTCTGTTATAACCCGAAGACCACTGAGTTTTCCATCTAATTTGCAGCTGAAAGCTTCTCTGTTTTCAAGTCATTCCTAGATGGGAAACTTTTTGAGAGAAGTTTCTGATCTGTCTCGGGTAGAAAGGTTTAACATCTGGATTTCTCTCCTCCCAGAAAATAATTTCTTAACTACTCTCCTGCAAAATTAAAAACAAATTCTGTAATATGATTCAAATTATCTGTGGATAGGTACAGTCATTTCAACTGCTAATGATTGTACATCTTACCACTCATGAGGCAGATAGTTTGGCACCTGGAATGAAATGAATATGCATAACACAAGGTTTTTAGCCAGAATCTCCCTTTCATAATCCATGGTACATAAAGCTGAAAGAACAATCATTTTAATTCAGAGATATGATTAATTCACTATACTGTTCAAAAATCTTCAATAGATTCCCTTTGCATATTGAATCAAATACATATTTGTTAGACTGGTATTCAAATCCTTTACATTTTGGCAAAGTGTTTCTATCACTGCACATACCTGGAATGAAACCTGACTCCTGTCTCTCATTGCTATCTCAAACTGTTGAAAGCTCTCTAATTTTTCCTATCCAAACTGGCCTCTTCTCTAAATTTCCTTTATCTTCTCACCTAACCAAATTTGATCTCTCTCCTAAATAGTCTTGACACATGATCCATGTCTTTCTTAAAGAGCTTAATATTAGTTAAGTTTTATTATTATTATTGATGTGGGATATCTCACTTTTGTAATCATCTTTATCTGAATGTATGTATATGCACATAAATATGTTCATATATTTAATTTAGTAAATTCTCAGTACCTAGAACAGTGTCTACCAGGGCAAGAACTTAATAAATTCTAGACAAATTTGAGTGAAGCAATTTGGGTGTTATATTTCAGAAAATATTATTAAGTTAGCTACTTGAAAAGCATAATGTTAAACGCAAATGTTCTCTCCTTATCTACAGGCTATTTGTATACCATGTTGTATTCCTATATTACATACTTTGTCAAATTCCAAAGAACTTTGATTGGAATTTCTTATTAAAATACTAGTCCAGACATTATAAACTCATGAGGAATTTTACTTTTTTAAAAAAAATCAGGAACTTTCACCATTATTTCTACTGCCATTGGCTCAGTTTCTACCCTCTAAGTGTAAGATTATTTAACAAGTTGCTTACAATCTCATCTGCAGGCACTGACAGCCAAACTCCTTCAAATTAAATATATTCCTTTTTACCTTAAGTCATTGATTTGAATTTGCTCTGTGCTGAAAAAGAAGAAATGTTCTTTTAGCCTGACTCCTTTTCAACTTTTAAAGAGAATTATATAAGCTGAAATAATCTGTTAAGATTTTAGCGAAAGAATAAACATGAAAAATGTTTAAATCATCAATCCCTGAAGAATCCTAAAAGACTTAGTTGATCAGAAAAAAAAAAAAAAAAAAAAAAAAAAGGTCTTTTCTAGGATAAAAGATCATTGCGGTCAAAGTGGAAATTTATTCATTTGGAGGTATGTGGGGAGAATGGAGTAATATTTGCTTTTGAAATATTTTTTATTTATGTAAGTTGCATTATAGAGAACAAAGTTGGTTTCAAATGTTGAGGCACCTCTCTAGTTAACAGTGGAAATCAGAAGGAACTCAAAAGGGCTACTTTGAGGTTAAGTGACCCTCAAAGAAAAGTCATCATAAATAGTTTTCACATTTCCTGACTTAACACCAATGATTTACTAAAACAAACAAACAAACAAACAAAAAAAAACCAAACAAATAAACAAAAAGCCTTGATCAAGCTCTTTCTTTAGTATTTTTCTTCTGTTTAATAAACTGTACATATTGTTGTACAGTCAGTGATTAAATAAAAGATTCTTATTATTGAAGGGCATAAACTTTACTTTTGAAACACCCATTTCCAAGTGTGAAATTCATTTTAAAATTATTTCAGCTATTGTTTCCTGACTATTTGAATTAAAACAGTCAGCACTTGACAACTGTTGAGCATCCCTTCCTACTGAATAATTTTGAAGTTATACTTGAATATTGGTAACATAAATTAAGAAGATTTCTAGATAATTTAAAGCATGAAAAAGATAACTTTACCCATGACACAAAAGAAGAGATGTATTAATTAATCTTGCCTTGGCCACAAAAAAAAAAAGAGATAATCTTGAATGTGAATAAATCTGACAGTCAGCAACTTGAGTCTGAGAAATGCATTTCTATCTTGTCCTTACTGTAGCAAATAGTTTTGGCATTCTCCTCTTTTAGAGAGACCGAAGGAGAGATTGTTGAGATAGTGGTTAGGTGTGTGTGTGTATGTGTGTGTGTGTGTGTGTGTGTGTGTGTGTGTGTGTGTGTGTGTGTGTGTATGTGGTGATTTGGGTCATAGATTCTTTCTATAATACCTTCAGTAGAAGGAGAGAAAGAAGCTGGCAGTGTTTGGTCTGCAGATTGAGCTCATCAATTGCCCTTGAAAAAAAGAACTGAGAGACTTTGATCTGTTTTGAACATTAGGCTATTCTTTCAGCAGGCATGCAGCAAATGGATTTAATGGGTCATTAGGCAAAGTTTTTAACATAGTTGGGAAAACTGAATGTAGAGAAACCATTGCAACTGCGATTTGAAAGGGAAATACTACTGATGTCAAAAGTATGGTTCAGAAGAAGTTTTTAAAAAAGCAATTGTTCAGACATAGTTTTTTTTTTTTTTATCCTAGGACAGTAGGAATTTTTTAAATCTATAAAGTTAGAAGTAAAAAAAGAATCATTCTTACAATTTTCTAACTCACATATTTTCTGAAAACAGCAAGATTTACATTAGTGTTTACATTTTCCTAGTAGATTTTTTTTGCCTGAATTCTAATATTGCTTCTCCTACCCCAACCACCTCCCAGATACTGGGTAGGCACAAGGATAATACTTTATCTAAAATTTCTATAATTTAAAACTTCTTCTTGAAAATTTATTAACAATGTGCTGTAGGGCTCTAAAATGAAATAAAAAAATCTTCAATCCCCTTTTCTCATGAAACCATTATTTAGAGATTATTTTCACGTAACTGATAAATTTGATAGTTTATTTTTTTCTGATTGTATTAATTAATATTAATCACCATATTAAAATCATTTAAATGATGAAAGTATATTTCATAAAAGATAAATGCTTGTCTGTATCTAAAATGATGCAACTAATCAATTATCTTTTGTTGTAGTTCTTTTTAATGTGTTTCCATCAAGCAAAATATCTGTCCTGGGCAGATAAAGTATTTTTATAATTAAAAAGAGTTGCCTAAATACAAACAGAAATCTAATAATAGCACCAGATCAAATAATCACCAAGAAATTCGATGATCAATTAAGTAACTTCTTACAACCCATAACTGCATTAAAAATCACTTACTGTATGATAGGAGTCTAAAAGAAAAGAGGTAGTAAGAGTAGAGGATTCCACAAAGAAACCACCAGATGACTGGAGTATCTTGGCTCACACTTCAGAGGTTGGAGAAATGGGAGGTATCTCAGTGATTAATGCAGAGTTAGTAGCATCATAATGACAAAGAATTCCAAGGCCACTGAGATTCTGAGGTCCCTGGTACTCTGTTCTCAGATGTGATAAGATCCAGCACTTTTAACTTCAAAAGATCCAGGTGGGTCTAATCCTGGGAGGTGGACATCAGTGCAGTAACCATGGGATAGGGGTCAGATACCCTTTCCCAAAACAGGAGACAGAGACTGAAAGATTAGTATATATATTAAAGATATGTATCACTGTAAAGATTTATAATAGAATCCACAAAAATCCAATAGAGTCCAATTGTAAGCAGAGATGCAGAAGGAAAAAAAAATACAGATTTCAAAAAGGCCAAAAATGCTAAAATGAAATGAAGAGATTAAAAAAAGTGAAATGAAAATAACAGCATAGAATGGAAAGTAATAAACTAAATCCAAATAATGAACTCCCTAAAATTAGAATATAGAAAATAGGAATTGATGATTCTATGAGAAAATATTAAGAAAAAAATTTATATATATATATATATATATATATATATGGTATCTGCTATGAAAAACCAAAATTGTTCATGGATAAGATGGTTTAATAATTATCATACTCCCTTTGAAATTATGAATAAAAGGAGCTTACCTGACACTATATTAAAAAATACATTTTAATTTCCCAGATCTTTTAGAACTAAAAGGCAAAATGAAGATAGAATACATTCATAGGATGGAAGGGAGGAAGCTTACTACTGTTTGTCCTTTATTCTTGAAGAGGACCATGATGTCAGAAAGGTGATGCCATGACATGCAAGCGAACAGTATTTAAGTGAAGGAAGCCTGCGCAAAGTCACCAGCCTCACTTTCTTCTCTAGAGCCATTTGGGTTCAGTGGTCAGATATAGATCAGGAGAATTGAAGATGGCTCAGGAGGTAGTGGGGGATATTGGTCTTTTCAAGCTAAGTTCTTTAATAGGTCTTAGTTTAACTGTGACAGTGCCCATTCAGTGATTAAGGCTTAATAAGAAGTGAGGCAAAGAAGGGCCTCTTTAAAATATATATACATATATATATATATATATATATATATAATCTCAGAGGGGAGGACCCTCAGGTTTTCTGGTCAAAACATAAATAATTGTTAATTACATTTATTCTGAACCAATCAGGGCCCAAACCATGAGGGCTTGGCACTGGACCCATCGTTGATCAATCAGAGTAATTTGGGGTTCAGACTGGTCTTACAGAGATTAAAGTTGACATCCACTTTGAGCAGAACACCCATAGGCAAGGTGTGATACCTTATGTAGAGAGGTAAGGAAGGAAGGGAAGAAGCAAGGAAGGAAGGAAGGAAGGAAGGAAGGAAGGAAGGAAGGAAGGAAGGAAGGAAGGAAGGAAGGAAGGAAGGAAGGAAGGAAGGAAGGGAGTGCCAGGAATTCAAGAGCCAATATTTGGTGCTTGTAGAGGAAAAAAAATACTGCATGGAGCAAAAAGGAATAAATTTCAAAGAGCCAGAGTCCAGCTTACACAGGAGCTGGGAGCTTTTATTATAATGAGGAAAGATCATAGAGTACAGCATTTAAAAATGTAAATTATGTGACCTTAAAGCCAAGAATAATCTGCCTTTGAAACTTGAATATAATCCTCCTGAGGAAAAAGAAAACAAAATAGAACTAGGCAATATTCAACTATCCCTGATGAAAAGATCAGAGTAAAATAAGTAATCTGAAACACTATCATAAAAATCAATATAAATATAAATTGGTAAATTAATTTGAATAACTGAAAAGGGTAATAAGATGAAGAAGTGCTAACATTTTAATATAGAGGAGAATCAACACATATCTAAGAACCCTTAAGGTCTTCCATGAGAGCTCATGCACAAAAAAGAAACAAACATATCTTAAATTATGAAGGTGTTCTTTTCCGAGGGTGTGAATAAGGTAAAGAAAAGGAAGGATGTAGGGAATTAATTAGTGTGTTCTTGGGAATAAGGTGTGGAGTAAACAATTTCTTATAATTAGGTTGTAGGAGAAGGAAGTGATTAAAAAGAAATAGGGAGGAAGGGATAAAAGGAATGGGCAGGAAGGTGAACTCCATTTTTATTTTGGCCATAATGGACAGTTATTAATATTTTTAAAAGGTCCTGAAGGAAGATAGCAGGAAAGTCCTAACACCTCTCACTTGATTGTGCCACCTTAGAGAAACTGAGAACTTGCAGGTCCCCAGAGTATTAATCTCCCTCCACCCCTTGACAAAGGACACAAAAATCAAGTAACTGGCTTGGAAAGTGCCCAAATATAGTAACAAAATAAGACTACAGAAGGTTACTTTCTTGGTGAACCAATATTTTCTTCCATCCGTTCTGAGAAGAAAGAACAAAGCTTGCCATCAGAGGAAGACATAAAAGTCAAGGTTTCTGCATGCAAAACCCCAAAAATAAATATGCAATGGTCTCAGATCACAGAAAAGCTCAAAAAGGATTTTGAAAATCAAGTAAGAGAGGTGGAGGAAAAACTGGGAAGAAAAATGAGAGCAATGCAAGAAAATAAGGAAAAGCTGCAAGTCAACAGCTTGCTAAAGGAGACGAAAAAAGTGCAGAAGAAAATAACACCTTGAAAAATAGGCTAACTCAATTGGCAAAAGAGGTCCAAAAAGCCAATGAGGAGAAGAATGTTTTAAAAAGCAGAATTACTCAAATGGAAAAGGATCTTCAAAAGCTCCCTGAAGAAAATAGTTCTTTAAAAATTAGAATGGAGCAGATGGAAGCTAATGACTTTATGAGAAACCAAGAAATTAAAAGACAAAACCAAAAGAATGAAAAAAAAAAT